>NC_049183.1:4473214-5106071 GCF_009769625.2 Cygnus olor
GAGCCTTCTCTTCTCCAGGCTGAACATGCCCAGCTCTCTCAGCCTTTCTCCATAGGAGAGGTGCTCCAGCCCTCTGATCATCTTAGTCTGGTATTATTCATAGCATTTAAATTCTGCTACCTTCTCTCCTCATAACCTGAAGAAAATGAATATATCCTCTATGAACCATGAGTTTAACACACCTCCGCAGCCTCTCCTTCAGATTCTGTAACTGAGTCTGTTCGAGATCTCAGTGAGTTACTATAGTACATCATCCCACATTACTTAGAGTAACTGACCGAGACCTAGGGTACAAGACTTAACCAAGAATTTATAGTCCCATAATCAACAAGGGGAAAAAAAATTAAAGCATGCACTGTTTAAAAACAAACAAAAAGGAATTCCATGTCCCTTGCCTCTCCATTTCATTATGGACTGTTCTGTGTTGCAATAACCTTGCACAATTGACTAAAACCTAATTTCATCAGTTGTCTTTTACCTCACTCACCTCCTTTGCTGTGGTCTTGATGAGAAGAAGAGTTGGTTCATGTCCCTCACTATGAGAATAGAACCTGAAGTGCAGAGCACAAAAAAAAATAAGCGCTCAACTACCATTATCAGCTGCAGTTCATTTCCACTTTAACAATACATACCACCTCCTCCTCCAATTGATGGCCTGGCAAAAAGAGATATCTGAAGCCTATGCATATTCCTTCAAATGCTTTCCACAGTCCATTGCAAATAACAGTTGAATGCAAACATCAAGCAGTTCTTCTCTACCTAGCTCTCTGTACAGCTGTTCATGCCTCTGCAGAATAACTATCTGGCTACCTATCACAACAGCAGCATTTTATACTATTTTACATTGGGCAACAGAAAGTAAGTTGTGTTCTGAGTACTGATGGCTGTAATACAAGAGCCTTCTGTTTTCACAGCAAATAATTATGATGCATTCTCTTTGCTTGCTTTTACTTTTCCTCATGGACACATAGGGCTAGGTCAGCACCCCACCTTGGTATCTCAGTTTGAGATATTGTCATGATTAGGAGCTCTATGATCATAGTCTCGTGTGTCAAATGCGAGCAAAACTCATGTCTATTTCACCTCACTTTAATAATAACAAACAGATCAAACAGAAACTGTAGAGGAACCTCCAGTTTCCAACTCCTTTATTTCCCTCTGGACAAGCATATTCAAACAGATCCATCAAAAACGTCTACAGAGCAGCCACCGAGTTAAACAATTCATAACCAGTAGGGAATGAACCAGTCTCAGCGCAGTATATTCTCAACTGATGTATGTTTGACTTTCCCAGTTGGTTGAGGACAGTTTTAAATGGCTCTCCACATTCTGGCAAATGAAATATCCTGGTCAAATGCTGAAGCCGACAGGAATTTGTTACATTTACATTCCATCACATACTATTTTTTAGATCAAGTTCTGTCGAGACATGGCTCGTACGTCAATCCAGTGAACAGTTCATTGGTTGCCCTTTTTTGCTCTACGGTAGAGAGGTGCGGGCAAAGTTAAAATTACCTGCTCAGACTACAGCCATGTTCCAAGGTGGTGAAGAGCAAGAGGGGCTGGCAAAGTGCAAAGCGCTCTGGGATCCATGACCAGATATCTCGCATCTCTTTCACACTGACGATTTCAGACTTGAAGTTCTCAGCATGGACTGCCAAGTGCACGTTCTGTCTGAGAAATACAATATAAAACATTGAGAAACAATACTTTAATAAAACCAACAGTTTCTGATTACTGGATGGCAACAAGCAAAGAGCTGAACACCTAAAGACCCTAGTAGGCATGCCACTGTCCAAAGCTCCAGCCCATGGGACCAGAAGGCCATGACATAGTGAAGAATATAAACTACAGCAGCTTAACGTACTCCTTGAGAACTAGTGATCTGGTTTTACTGGAATACTTTGAGCAATACTTCCGCGGGGCTGTTGTTGCCTGCATCTGTATATATAAAGGATATGACGGTGAGCCAGCTAGCTTGACCATGACCTTAAATAGAACAAATTACTTTTGCTATTTAACTAATCTCTACACTTAAATACTAGCACCAAAATACCTATAACCAGGATCTGAAATAAACAGGTAGTGCTTTTTTTCCCTCTAAGGTGCTGCCTGTATTGTGTAATCAGGGAATTCCTAAGACCCTCAGAAATCTTACAGAAATCACTATTACCATGGTAAACAGCTTTGCAAAAGCTTCAAATATTTGGCTTGGATTAAAGTTCCACCAATTGGAAACACTTCATTACGAATGACTTCCACTGTGTTAAGAAGTGAAGAAGCTCCTAGCCTCATGGTTGCAGATGGAATCTGACCACACGAAGTAAGGGAATGCCAGCAGCTCACACCAGAAATCAATCTCCCCACTCCCCCTCCAAGAGGCCTGATACAATTATGAGAACCGATTCTTAGCCTTTAAACACTTTAAGGTAATAAAAATAGTAACATCTTAACCAGCCTTCATTTCTCAGATTAAATAAGCACACAAACTCAGAGCCTGGGGATTAAACAAGTGTTACCGCATCCATGACTGATGTTAAAGTCTCTTAAAACGCAAGTGTGATGGTCAAGTACATGGTAGAAGTGACATATAAACTCACACAAGATATTAAGTTACTGAAGAGCAACTGAACTAAGTTTTAGGTAGTTTGCAAGGGTTCACTTTGTGGAAGAGTTGCAAGTATTTTCCCTTTTTTTTTTTTGGACAGTTCTACACTTCTTTCCTCTCTTTCTGGAACATAAAGAGGACCTCAATATTGCATATCTGCACATATCTGGATATCTTAGCTGCTCCCAAAACCACACACACATATATATATTAATTATTTTTCTTCCCTGTAGTACCAAGAAATCAGCATTTGCACCATACTTTAAAGCAGTGCTTGCCAGGAGAAATTGGGAAATGCTTACGGAAATTTAGCGTAGTTGCCTTAGTGCCAACATTTCTCATGAGGTGACGTCTTAGGTCATTCAAAAAAATAGTGCGTCCTTTAGCAACATGAACTAAGTCACTACTTGCATACTTGCCCTGCGTTGTTTAGTTAACAAGAAACTTATATGGATGCCTACTTAAACAGCCTACCCTTCAGTGGGTTTTAAAACTTACAGCATATCACTGTGACTAGGACATTATTTATGCTTTTAAACAAGCAAACTGAGGCACAGGAGAGGTCAACTGGTCTGACACAGAGTCTGAGCCGAGACCTGAACCCACACCTTCAGAATCATACTTGAGGTCTCAGCTCAAGACTTGAACCCGCATCTTCAGAATCTTACTTTTGGTCTCAGCCCTCCTGGTCCTGTCTGGTCTGCAGCTAAAGACTGGTGGCACTATGAACAGATCTGAGAAACAAAGCCGTGGTTTTAATTCATCAGAAATTAAGATTTTTCCCATATTCAAGGAATTAAAAAACATGCAGGGCTGTTAACTAGTTTATTGCAGTGCATTTCTGGAGGAAAAAATAACGATGATAAATAGGCTAAGACTTAGTAGCAAATACACAAAGTTTGTTTAAAACTTACTAAACATCAAATAAACAACCCTTGTAATTATTCCTGTGCTTAGCCAGTATATTTTTCACACTTACATAGATCTATTTGGGCAACAAACCTAAGTGCTCGTTCCTAAAAGGCTCTCAACTGCAGTGTGCCTGCCTTTCACCTCTGCTCCTTCTCCTGGCTGCTATGAGCTGCTGAGGTGAGGACTTTCCTGCCCAAGCCCCCCTCCAGCCCTGTGTATCAGCAGTATGCATAACAGCACATCACTTTCAGTACCGTCTGTCTTCCTACAGCTTTTCCATGTAGGTGGAATATCACCGTTATAAGCAGATCCTTCTGGTTTGCTAAAAAGCACTGAACAGTCAACTGGCCATTTAAAACTACTCCAGGCTGGCTCCTGACTATCACTGCGAATCGTTTTATATTTCGTGTCAGCATTCTGGTAGTGGAACCTTCTATTAGTGGAACCTAGATTATTGCTTTACTTAAGTATTTGAAATAAAATGACTTATTTCCCAGTCAAATCACAGTTGTAGGTGCCTAGACCGGACACCCTGTCCCGTGTTGACAGCAGTGCCGTTACACAGCCCACAGCTCCATCGGTCTCCCCAAAACCAAATCCTGTGCTGCTTCATTTTTTGATGCTTTTCAGAAAATTGCACCTAGAGATACAAGTAACTAGCCTGCGTTTGTTCTCTCATTTTTGGCAGTATTTCCGTTAACTTTAAAATATTTGTTAACAACGCTGAAAACCATCACCTCAGTGGGTAGCTGATTTTCAAGTTGGCTAAGTAAAATGAGGGTTCCGGTCTATACCAGCTGCTGAAAATCAGGTTTAGCCTTCACCACCACCACAGGCCTTTCAGGATCATCCAGCAAAAACAAAACAAAACAAAAAAATAACCCCCCCCAAACAAACAAAAACCCCACTGCCTGACAGAACACAGAATTTGGCCTGGCACTGCACTGAGATGTGCATCACCAGAACTGAACAAACCCATTGGGGTTTTACCCTTCATTAGTATTTTCCTCAATCCTTCACGTCAGCTTATTGGGATCTGCATGGCAACTTCCTATTGATTGCTGACATCAGAAAGACACGTTCAATTTTTATTATCATGAAGGAAAGTAAAGGATTAGAAATTAACAAAGTTTAAGTGTTTAATAAACCAGCTTATTTGCAGCTTTAGAAGGAACGTTATTTTTGCAGCTATATCATTAACACAAAGCGCCTCTGAGACTTCAGAGTTCCTGAAGATAAAGCCAGTGTTGACAGTGTATGGTAGCAGCTGTCACAGCAGCCATGTCTTATGTGTTTTCCAAGATAACTTATAAATATCACATGCCAAAGTGTGAGTCACCAAATTACTTGTCCCCGCTCTACTTTGTTTTGGGTCAAATCTTACTGGGTCTGCATAACCTTTAAAAGCCATCATAATTTCGGTTAGGACATGAACGTGTGGTGTAAGTGATATGTTTCTTCTCAGTCAAAAATGGCTGCTGCAGGTTTGTAAGACTGAAACATAATCCTGTGTTGAGACCGGCGTTAACAGACACCCTGCACCTCCATCGGTCCCCTCAGATCCTGGCAGAAATCAAGGCTTTCTGCTGTTTCCAGAATCCTGTAACTAAGGTAAAATAATATATGAACTTTGAAGATTTGCTTGGCTGGAATTCAAAAACAGATGATTTTTTGGAGACAAAATCCTCAACCCACTGTATATGATATGAAACACACTTCGACAAGTTTCCTCTTACGGTGTTCTTTCAGACATGAAAACACGAGGAAATTAATTCCAATTGGCTTTTATAAATTAGTACAAATGTTAGTGTGCATCTCTCACTAAAGTTAACCCATGGCACCTGCAACAAGGCCAAAAAAAATTGTCTCAAAAGCATTAATTTAGACCCATACATCTGTGGTACTAATCACAGGGCAGTCTCTATTTTTTCTCTGCTTATCAGGTGTTTACAATCCACTAGTTTTGTTCTTTAAGAAATGCTTTTCAGGCCAAGACTTGATGAATGACTGAATTAACCACTAATGCTATATGGCTGAGTAACTCTGACCTTCTTGACACACAAGCAAAAAGTCATCTTGCCTCTTTCAAAAAGCTACCCACATAAAAATAAATACAACGTAGTATGAATTGAGATAAGTCACTTGTAGGAGTGTGCCAAATTGAGTTCAGTCCAACATCTTTCCAATTAGTTGCGGAAAGCTTGCAAAGTAGGAAATAATTGAGCATGTCTTACGTAAACTGCAACAGCTCATACCAGGCTTGGACATGGAACAGTACCTTGTAACTCTGAGGATGTTGCCTTTTTTCTTTTTTTTTAAACAACACAAAACACCCACACGATTTTTCTTCCAGTGTAGAGATAACTTAAATCCCATCATTAACATCAAGCTTTTCTGTCCTGAAAAATACAGACTTGTATTGCTGTACAGACCAGCTGTGTGCATTCCCCCCCACACTCTGATCTTAGGACTCTGCAGGTGCTTTGAACTAACTTTGCAAGAGTATATTCAGTAGATGTTATGCAGCAATCTGATGCTGTAATTGCTGCCTTGCTTCTCTTGCCCCAGCATTAGCAATAATGACAGGATTAGAAAAAAATTACCAGCCATTCAAAGACAGAAGAAGCGAGCAAAGCGCAAAGATCCGAGTGTTTGAGCCTACCTTTTTGGAGATGCCACACTGCAAACAGGAGGGGTGCAGTGGGTATGCAATTGACAGAAGAAGAACGTAAAAGGAAAGACAAAAAAAGATAGAAAAGATCAGTGATTTTCTACATCCATGACAAAGTGAACGTAAGGAGCCTGGAAAGAAACAAAGTACAGTTTGATTTGAATCACCAAGCAAAAGGAAAAAAAATGACAGGTTAGGTTAAAATATTTTCTATCTTCCACCTTTTATTTTTTCCCTTTTTGCTGCCTGCTCACAGTTATTTGATTGTAAAATAATTCATTAACTACTTGCACAGGCCAAACACATCTATCTGGACAAGAAAACTTTCATCTTATTGAGCAGTGGAGAAAAGCTCACTTCTCCAGCAACCACATCGGTGTACACCAGGATCCAAATTGAGCCTAGTTCACAGCAGTACCCAGATAATGGATAATGAGAAGTATGTTTGCAAAAGTAAAGATGATAAAAGTTTTTCATTCGCAGCTCTGTCTGGTGAGGTAATTACTACTGGAGTTATTTGGGTATAAATTTACTACGTTTTGCTCTGAAGGCACCACTGTTCCGAGTGAGAATGCCACTACAACATTCAGTGCAGCTGGACCTTCTGTTTAACTCTCACTCTGCTGCTGAAGAATATACTAATATATTCAGAAAGGATATTACAACTCTTCTGAACTTCAGTACATGAACGAAAGGTAATATACACAAACTGCAAGAGTTAACACTGCTTGTTGCAAGTCCTGAATGCAGTGATCAGAATTCTACCCAACGTGACCTTCCAGCGGCTGAGCGCCTTGGCACATTTGAGACTGGCAGAACAGTCTCTTCCAAGAGAAAAGCAAGGGAAGGCACAAGCCAGTTGTAAACCAAATTGTAAATCTAAAAATAAACCCTTGGAAAAGACTGCAAAGTTCATGGAGATAACCTTCTGCATACACCGTACATGTAAGAAGTCCAGCTAACACATAAGTTATTTTGTAGGCTAGAATTGGGTAAGGCTATTTCAATACCACGGAACATACCCGTTTGCAACTACTGTGACTTACTCAGCAACATAACTGGCTGTAAGATATATACATGCAGAGGTCTCTTCGCTAAGCTTTTATTAAGGCTACCTATTATAACGGACCAAGATTTCATTGGCCCATTGCTCCCTGCGGGCTTTTCCTCCTCTTGTTTCTGAAAAAGAGATAATGCAATCCTCTTCTGGATTGGTATCCTCACTTTCCTTTCTCATTGTTCTTTCAAAATCATTATTTCAAATAGCACCTGTACCTGTCACAAACCTGGTCAGCTCCTACCTATGGTTACTATGCCCTTGATTTTCAGGAGGTTTGCAGTCAAACTACTTATAAAAGTAACCTGTAAATAAGACTTACTTATTTCTTCCCTCTTATAAAATAAACTCCCTAGGTGAGGAAAACATTCCCACCTCAGACAGCGTTTGCCTACTTGCAGTAAAGAAGCACCTGAGCTCACAGTACTGGACGGCAGGAAATTCGTGTTTTATACTAATAATCTCATCTTAAGAATCTTCGTATTTGTTTGGGCACTTTTCTTCCCAATAAATTACCGGTGTTTTTCCAGCTTTAATACAATGTCTTTTGGTTTAAAGTCAGCCAGTGATAGACACTTTTGAGATGCAATATTTGCAATCAACATTTACCCGTAAAAAGTAATTATGAATTCATCACACTTCTCAGTTCAGTCCCAGCAACGCTTAATTTTTGGGCTGCTGACTTTTTCTAACCAAGTCCACACAGAAAAAGTCAGCAGAGGTATCAGCATGCACCAGCAGAGCTCTTCTTCTCCTCCGCCAGGCACGCAAGACTAGCGGACCGTTCATTACTTAGAAAAGCTCAGGATCTCAGGTTTGTGGAGACCACTCGGACTACCTGTGGGGAGACCCCTACCTTTTCTGTTTGACTGTGATGCCCTTCTGCTGTAAAGCCTTCTCGTTGGCCATCTGCAGCAGCTGGATCTCCTTCCGTGAGAAAAGGCGGATAGCAAAGGCTTTTTCCAGAAGCCTCTCTGGAGACACTGACTTCGCAATGTCTCTCACAAAAGCTCGAATATCCTGCTGTATGCTGTCAGACTCCATGGGCTGCCCAGCTCTGACTTTGTGAAAAAATTTCAGAATAGCCAGTGCAACACGATAGAGAACTTTGTAGCCCTCCACCAGAAACACGTCAAAGACCCGAGCAATGTATGCCATGGGCAGCTCTCCGAAGAGCCACCGCTGCCAGTCCGAGTATACCTCTAACACGTCCTCAGACACTGCCACCATCAGCTTGTGTGCTGCCTGACAGTACTTGTTAACCAGGTCCCCGAAAGTCATGCACGAGGACTCAAAGGCTAGGAATGTCTGATCAATGAGCCGCTTAGAAGGGTCATTGCAAGCAAGGATGCGGCAAACCTGTTCAAAACACTCTGCCTCATCCTTGCTGTAGTGAAGGAGCAAAGCTATCACAGAAGGCAGTGCTGGGCAAAACGATATGTCTGGGAACTGATTTGCAATGCACAAAATAATCTTCCTGACTGCCCCAATGCCTTCAGCATTCAAGCAGTACGTAGGGACGAGGCTGTCGTCAACAAACTCTGGTAGTGGCAGGGAGTTACTGTTACGCTTTCCAACAATCTTCACAACAATGTCACGGTAAACATTTGCGTCCGGGGTCACTGTGCGGCATGGGATATTGCTAATTAGCTTGTGGTACACTTTGGCTCTCAGAGAATGGTTCTTGGCCCAGTAGCCTTGTCGGGCCAGCTGCTTGAGTTCCTGGAACTCCGTGCAGGTTAGGTCCTTTGCATCCTGGCTCTGGACAGTAACATCCATTTTGTCCCAATCCACAAAGCAGCTGTATTCATCCATGGCTTGAGGAGAAGCATATGAGAAAAATCATGAGAACTGAGCCTATTTCATCATTAAATGTCTTGCAGATTTTCCTGAAAGAAGTAAAAAAAAAAAGTTTGAGTAACAGACGATCTCCCATTTTCCTTAGGAACACACATACCTACATTCAACTTGTTCCTGCACTGCCAAAACTGTTCTCTAAAGCAAGAAGCATATAAGCACTTTTTATTTTTAAGTCAAACTTCACTTCCATTCTCATTACATACTTGTCAGTAACTCATATCAAAGTTATTTATCAATGGCCAGCCCACAGACTGATTCTGAGCACATCTGCCCATGAAGTGAACTTCCTAACTGAAGGACCAAGCAGAGGCAAAGACCTTAAAATTAACTTCTCACTTACAGAAGAGAAACATCCCACTCAGAAATATCCAGCTTGTCCAGTTTGCAGTCTCTATTCCTAACTCTCTGGGGAAGTAAATCTTATTTATCCTAAAATTACGCAGTTTCGTGAGCAGCGTAAACTGTTCCAGGACTGTGCAGCCAGTAAAAAGAGATGCTGACCTCCTGCTAGACACAACCTTGTGCTCCTACTTGCTCCTTTATGCTGGTACTGGCTCTCACGTGGTCACACAGTCACAGAGACTAGTTTGTTGATGTACAGTTCTTCCTTTCCACTTGGTAAGCAAGATGTGCAGCTGTAGGGTCAACTAGGTCAAGGTTAGTGCCAGTGCGAAGATGACAAGGCAGAACCACCCTTTCTGATGGCCATACGGGCTCACAGCAGCTTAAAACAGCTTCATGAAACTGAGTCTTAATCCTCTCGAGCACTGCACTGGACTTCTGGTTCTGATTTTGTATGCATTTCTATGATCAAATCACCCTCTAGAGGGCCTGCTATCACCAACATTAGACCATTTTAAAAACACGCTAGGCTCTAAGAGCAGCGAGAGCTATAAGATCAGGTTCTAGCCTCTAGTTCCTCAAGCCACACGTTAACATGATCTACCAGCTGACTCCAGCTTCAAAGCACACCTGTGTCCCAGCAGACAGCATGACTGCAACCACTAATGCCCGTACGTGAATTAGCTTTAATTTACTGCATCTCCCCTTCTGGTTTTCCACTAAAACACACCAGTGACAGCAGGCAACAAGTTAGTGCACTGCAGGAACACCCCTATCGATGCGTCCTCAGTGCCGGGTTAAAGCTAGGGAGCACACCCCCACTGACGCTGCAGGCTCTGCAAAGGCAGATAAGCCCTATAAAATGCAACAGGCCTATAAAACTGATTTGTACAATTATGACATGATGTGCAAAGGTCAAAGCAACAAAAACAGCTATTGAAATGCTTCCAGAAAACCTTTAGTCATTCCTGTATCAACAGGCTGGACGATGCATAGAACTTGACATTTACTAGCACAGACCATGGTCTCTTTTATAACAGGTGCATTAAAAGGATTTGAAACTCAAGGCAGACACACCATCAAGACAGATGACTCATCCTTCCTACTTTACTACAGTGAAATAAACATTTTGGTTCAAGTTCAGAGAAGTTCATAAACATACAATGAACATTAGCTTGGAAAGCTATACATTTAATCCAGATAGTTTTAGATTGTGGCTAAAAATGAATTAACCTTTTTTTCTTTTTGGAACCATGTGCTGAAACTCCAAAATTTAATTTCTCTTTAATAAGGTTGTCAGCAACACACAGAAGCCCTTTGGATGGCTCCTTCCTTCCAAATATTTTTTCAGATTTTATAAAAACAGATTTTTTGGGGAGTCATCTGTTACACTGTAGAACGTAAAAACAATACAGAAATGCTCACCATTTCTTTTTGTTGTGTTCTTCCACATGAAGTTAATTCTCAGACTGTAATTAAAGGAGGCAACATGTTGTCCCCACCTCAGACCTGAAAGCAGGCTATCTTATGATGTTTAGAAGCAACGCTTCCTTGAGAGCACGTCTTCGGGATCTGCAACAGAGTAACGGTGGGATACCAGTCCATTGCAGAGTCAACGTAGCTCTGTTAACATTTTTCTGTCATTCTCCACCTGAGAAACACAGGGAAATTTATCTTTAATTGAAATTCTACAGTAATACCCTAGTGGAGAAAAATTATATTTCTATTTAGGAGGGAACAAAGTACAGAAAGTTGAACCATACAATTCATGGTCACTTCAGTCCAGAAACCATTACAATCCTGTACTTGCTGGAGTCTCCACTATGAAACAGCTTCCCCTTCCTGCCATCACTTTTTGGGAACCACTTAGGTTTATATTAGGGAGGGTTAATTAAAACGTCTATCTTACGAGAGAACTTACAAGATACTCAGAGTTACAACTTCTCTGTCCTTTTTCCTATAAACTTTCTTCTCTCTCCTTACTCTTTGTTTTTTTCTATCATTTACGTACTTCATATCACGTATTCACATGAATTCATAGCTATTTTCTATCATTCAGAGTCACAGGCATATTTAAAGGTTGCACGTCATCTTTCCCTCTGGAAGTTTCTCCAGAAACTAACTAATTTGATGAGTGCATGCTCCTCAGCAAGCTCACTGAAGTCAGTGGCTAGGGGATGGAAATCAGACTGACAGAACTTTTGAACACACTTTGGCTGGGAGAAATCTGCAGGCTGTGCAAGTAGGTCTGGCTGCTTGTGCTTCTCAGAGCTCTAAATGCTGCAAGAAAAAAATGACAGCTGCAAGAAAAAAAATGACAGCAAAGCAAACAGGCATTGTTGAGGCCGCTAAAGCATGACCAGCTCTTAACTGCTTGCAAAACCAACAGAATTAGTGTGCTTCAGCGTAATGGTGCATAGCTCCTGACACCGTGCCAAAAGCTACTGCAAGCCAGCAGGCCTCAAACTGGGAGTATTTACTTGCCAAAGGAGAAGAGCCCAAGAAATTTCAGAAAAATTCTAGCCAGCCTTTGTCGTCTCCTCCTCCCACTCCTTCTGAATCTTCCTCCATCCGTCCCTCTGCACAAGTTTTCTTTTCTGGCAACCACATAAAGAGCAAAGTTTAACTTTGAGTTGACAGTAGAAGCAGACAAAAGCTGTCTCATTTTCAGTAGCAAAGAGCAAGCTGGTCAGGGGCTGTGTCCCACCCACTTCTCGCAGGTACTGAGACTCATTTATATCTCCTTATTACAACACAACTCTTTCCCTCTTGGTAAAGTCACTTTAGAAAAGTTAGCACCACGTTGCAGCAGTATCCTCTACCTGGATCTCTAGATAATAGCACCTCAACTGCAGAGAACTGGAATGCTTTCAAGTACCTCTTAAGACAAAATTGTAATAGGGTTTTAAAAATTAGCAAAGCCAATTACATTACTCATGACGATGGCAAAGCTTGAAAGTTACTTATACCTCCTTTAAGGAGAAGCCCCTATTCTCCTTTCTAATTTGACCGACTTCTACAAAACAGTAAGAATTAACACAGAACAGAACAACATGTTTTTAGTAGCAACCACCACACAAGTTTGAGATTGTTGGATCTATTGGTGTATTACGGAGCTTCGCGCTCTTCAGTTAAGTGCAAATTAAAAACAAGTGAGAAGTAGAAAAAAGCATATTGAAAATACACCAAAAATGGCTGCAGTACAGACAGAAGATTTTCCGAGGTTAAGTTTAAAACTATGAAGCAAATAATCATTATAATTCAAAACCAGGCAATGACCACTGAACTGGAACTGGCACGATTTCAAGTCAATGACTACATTTTTAAGAAATAAGCTTGCCAGTCCAGCCACATTTTTCCATTCCATCCCTTAATTCTTCCCATTGTTGTGTAGGCTACTTTCAGAAGATGTCTGAAAACTGCACTGAATTTTATGGAGCAATGGAGCAAATTGTGACAGTCAAAAGTCTGATACTGCCTTTGAAAAAATTTTTATGAAAGCATCTAAAAATGCATCAGTCAGAAAATAAACAATTTGAATTATGACTTCCCTTCATCAAAAGGAATATAAGGTCACAATTTTACTAAAGCTAACATGGCTAGGGACAGCTTTAATAAGTTTCATTACAAAAGCAACCTAGTAAGTTTTGCAAGATGCATTTCAATATTTCAACCACCAAATTAACCAATTCTACTTCCAGTTCATTAAAATAATCAATTTTTGCTTTCCAAAACACAAGAACCAGCAAACTGAAATACCTGAATTACAACTAATGTGGAGTACCGATATTTCTTCCAAATCCAGAGTACATATATCCACGTTAGTGAAATATTTATATTCTAAACTTTTTTAAAATGCTGGAATTTAAAAATTCCAGCTTTGATTAAAACCCGAGATTAAACTACTTGGTACTGATTTTAATAAACACAAGAAAGTTCCTTAAAAAATTATAATCAGGAAAACCTTGTTCCCTATCCTATTCAAACAATCTTACAATTTTGCCTTCTGAAAGTTGTACGACAGATTAACAGCCTGTTAGGATACTTCACACGCATCCAGTGTAGTTCCTGTATAACGTGAAACCTAAACTTTGATAACATTTTTCATCTTACCCATGCACAGTCGTTGATTTTAATGAGGACCACTTTTCAAACACCTCTGATACAGTTCTTTGCTACGCACTGTACAGAACAGCTAGATACTGACAACTGATATTTTGGCTCGTGTTTTTATAACGTGCTAACAGGAAGCAAGTATTTTCTTTTGCTGTACAACAAATAAAGACTACTGCTAACGTCCCAGAGCTGCAGCGTATTGTCTCCTGTTTATACTGTAGTGATGTAGCCAGAGAAAAGGCTCAAGTCCAATTTCTTTCATAAGTCCACTTTCTTTGATTAAACTAATCTATGCAGAAGGTACATGAACCGATGAATCTTCTTCCTTGAGATTTCTAGCTATTAATCCTCACTCCAGTTGAAGAAAATTAAACCCTAAACCCTAAGTAGATGATTTCCCATCCTTGAACAATACTGAATCACATCTGAGATTTTTGCTTTATATACCAACGAATCTGATAGAAGAACAAAGCAACGCAGCACGAAAGTAATGCTGCCAAAGAAAAGACAACTGCAAGTTACTCTTTCTTCCCCAGTACTTCAGTGCACCCTGCAGTTTTCTCCGAGTCCAGGCTTACAGCAGCATACCTTGACATCTCTGCTACATGGCTCTAGAAACAAGACCAGACATCACAGTGCCATCCCGTTACATTTACGGCTTCAATTACTTCCCATTCCACAAACCATTTAGGAAGATATATGCATCAGAGCTTAAAATTAAGCACTCCATTTCGCACCAGAACAAGCCAAACACAACTAGCTCATCATGCGCAGGAAAGCGATTCGGACCATGCTGATGCATTTTGAATTGACGATCCTTTTCAGCGGAGTACACAAGAGTTCGATGGATTGCTTTGATGAGGTTAAATGCAGTTCGATCTCCTTATGGATTGCCCCAGGCACTGTCCACAGCATAAGCTGGGCTCCTGCTTCTGGATAATGCCCTAACACTCGTTTATCAGTAACAATAGGGGCTGAGATATTTGCTCCCCGTTGGTTTTCATGCTCTTTAGGGACAAAGTCTAGAAACCCGTTGACACAAAACAAGTATTCACTTCTGACTTCCCTGAGAAACTGCTGAAGACCTGGTAAGGTCTGACAGTACTGGTAAGAGCACACTACAGGGCAAATCATTTTAAGCATCTAGATGATTTCTCTGTGGACGTCACCGTTGCACATGAAGCACAGTCACTGAAGGTTTACAAATTGAAAGCACAAGATTCTCAGGCAAATGAAAGCACAGGTTACGTTGTCTTCTTAAACAGGGACTTTTAATTATCTGTGATTAATCAATCGTATTTTATTACAATAAGAAGTTCAGAAACATGACGATCTATGCTGGTCTGATAAATGACAGTAGCTTATATTTAAGAGAATGTGTAGGCCTTATATCTAAAAACATTTCAACAGAAAACAGCAACCCCTCATTCCCATCTCCTGTCCTGGGACAACATGAGCACTTCTGATACTCTATCACTGTTGATTCCATGAGCTGTACTTATTAGAAGATACCATAGAGGCAGAAAACCCAAACACTCCCAAAAAAACAACGCAAAGGTCTGAAAAAAAAATCTTGTGAAAAAAAAAAAAAGGAACAGAAGATTAATGGTTCCACAAAGAGGGCAAAATGCTAAAGAACAGAGCATTGTAAGAGGGTACCGGACAGTAAATGTTATCAAGGATACAGATCAGGAGATTCTGGTCTGCCTATGTCATTACAGATATGAGGATCAACTAAGGGGAGAATTTTCCATTAAAAAAAAACCCACACTGAATTTAAGCAGCAAATCTATTTTATACAATGAATTAAGTGTTACTCATTTAAAAAGTTTACGTTGAAACCAGAAGTTTCAAAATACAAAGTGTGCCATTTAAAGCCTATCAAGGTAATAGACCAATGACCCAATTTCCAATGTTATCTTTAAAACAAAACAAAAATAATTTAATCAAAGCAGTACAAATATCAGTGTGGAAACTTACAAGAATTTAACTTTTCTACCAATTTAAATGATAGAATGTGTTTAAGTTGATTTAAGATCTCCCGGCGTAATATATGAACATGCAAAGCTTTAGTCCAGCAGCCACAGAGTGCTCAAAGGAAACCAAAGTTAGACGATGGGCAGCTGAACAAGCAACGCCGGCCTAATTGAACACACAAGTCCCTACAAGTTACCTCTTCTGCTGTGTAATCTTCCACGTTGATAACCACCCCATTAATATCTCTCCAGTTAGAAAAAGAAGTCTCATATAGCAAGACATGATTTAAAATGATTATGATTTATTAGCTCTGTGAATATTCAAGGCACTTGATCCTTTATGCCTGCCTAGGTACTGCATTAAACACTCAAACTAAAGAACTTCGAGCAACCTGGTCTAGTGGCAGGTGCCCCTGCCCATGGCAGGGAGGCTGGAATTAGACGATCTTTAAGGTCCCTCCCAACACAAACCATTCTGTGATGCTATGATTCTTACTCTGAGTCTATAGAAATTGCTGCGTGTCTTCTTTGCCTCTGTAGTAAGCAAATGGGGAGGTACGCTCCATGCACACCAGCAGCTATCAACAGAACTTGTTTATTCCAGAGTAAGTTTTGCAGCCCCATGATTTCAGCTGGCAGCTGAAAATGGAGTAGGAAAACATTATTGTATCAGATTATTTTATTATCTTCTGCATCAGGTGCTAAAGGCATAGAGGTTTTCTCTCGGAAAACAAAAGCTGATTTACAGTAACATAAGCATTATGAAAATTACAAAGTTAAAGCTGACAATTTATAAAGAATCTATTCTCTTCCAGCTCTGTAAAGCTCTGTACCTTCTCCCTCTTCCCAAGACTGCCCCAAAGAAAAGCTTCAATAACCTGGTATCCCTAGTGATGGATTACCCCTCTTCGGAAACAACAAAAGGTAGATTATCCTGCACACAAGAGAAAACTTAGACACCAACACCAAACCAGCTCCAAATACACTTTAGAATTAAAGGAGGATCTAATCTCGGGCAGACTGCCAACAATTACATTTCAGGGAACTTATATCAAAATAAAGCGACATATTGTTCTTATTTCTGTAGTCTTCCAAAAGTTATACCCTACCAAAATCCCAAGAGTAGCATAAACGCTTGTCCTGGAGCTGCAAAGGTACAGAAACAGCATTTTATATTGTAAAAGCAATCACTGCAGAATCCTAAGCTAGTGCTACCGTATTTCATTAAAAATCAAACGGCGTTTATAACCACAGCCTGGTTGCTGAGTTTTTAATTTTACTATTATCGTAGATTGGTAATCTCTAGTCTTACTAGTGGGGCAGAATTTTGGGAAGACTAGCCTCGTCAGAGGACCATTACGATAGCTCAGGGCTCAGAGCACAGGACGGATGAGTCGCCTTGCAGTAGATGGTGTTCCTTATCCACATGCTTATTCTGAGTAAACTTAAAGGGAGTTAAAGTATCTGACGTCTGCTCTGTCAAATGGCACTGCACGGATCCACGGATGCCAGTCTCTCAGCTGGAGGAGAGGGCTTACAGGCATACCGAGGTGTAAAGCAGGAATCTTGTCCCCTTGGGGAATTACATTAGAAAGCAACATTCCCTCTATACAGTGAGATATTATAACAAAAACCGACAAACAAACAACAGAAAAGCAACAGCCTAACACCCCTCCTTCCCCCAGACTGAAGGGATCTTATTAATCCTTACCGCAGAACTTACCTTCGTATAGATCTTCTTATGACTTGCTCCCTTCTGCCAGGTCTGTTGATGAGGAGAGAAAAATAAAATCAGACCATTTAGAAAGAACGTGACGGGCAGCACTCACATACATTAGGTACACCAATGACCTCTGTAATTTTTAAAAGCTATCTGCCTGCACTTCTGCATGGCTTCCAACCTCCATATTTGCCTTTGTAGTACAGAGAACAAGGGGGCAAATACCCTCACAATAGAGGAGGGCGGCTAATTAACCATACTATTAAAGTGCTTACAGCATAAACAACTCATTTCAGTCTCTCAAACCACAAGCAGGATTACTGCTCGTGGCACCTTTGTAATAAATATTTTTAGCCAATGTTCCCTTTGTAGTTTATTGCTGGTTCTCCTCTGCCCCAGCTCTCCCGCAGTGCTCCCCAGTGTTTTGATCTATGAAATTGCCTGTTTAACATAGAATTTGGTGTCCTTCCTGTAATCTCTGAAGAGCATCTCTCCTCATAGGGCAGAGGTAGTTTCTGCATAGGTAGGGGACTTGAGAATACTCGCTCTACAGCTTACAGTATTTATCTTTTTAGGTTTAAGATCCCCAGTTCTGAAACAAAAATAACTATATTCTGAAGATACGTAGTGCAGTACAGGTTCAAACCAGCTTACTTGACAACGGTCAATAGACCAGGCTCTTGTCCTATTAGGTAAGAAAGTTTGAACGAATCTGATAAACATTAGTCTTCTTTTCAAATGAATTACATTCAGCCTAGCAGATTTTGAAATAACGCAGTTGTAATGACTGCAAAATCCAGTCATGAGAGCATCTTTTTATGTGAGTTATTTCTTCCTTCAGTTGTTTTCTCCTGGAAAACTCTAACAAAATAACCCAGTGCCGGTGTAGCCACACAGAAGTTACACCTATTTGGTAACAGAACAGAGCTGTGTCCATACCAAGCATGATAAAACAGACAGTCTATCAAACTCCTTCCCCAAGACAGCGGGAATCAACAACACCTGGTCGTTTGCAACACGTTTGAAAGCTCAGGTAGCTGTCCTTTAACTTAAGAGGTTTAAGCGAGAGGAGAACAAATGAGATATGGTGAAGCCTAAGTGCACGAACAACACAGATAAGAGTGCTTACATCTGTTAGTTTAGAGAAACAGTTGATTCCACAGCTGGACGCCTCCAGCACGTACTCCCACCCATACACACGGAATCCAAGCAAGTCAATCATTAATATAGTGTAATTAGCCCTGCCTATTTTTATATCAGAAAGGTCGCGTGACTGCCTGGTCAGGTACAAGGGAACTAAATGGCTGATGACCAGCGTTACTTAGATGAGCTCTACTGCAAGCCCTCGTCCCCAAGCTACATGCTATGCAAACATATCCAAATATTCCACTTATATCTGAAAATAAAGGCATCCCCAGATGAACACATCAGACTTCTAAAATAAATTTTAGCTCTTTAATTCTCAGTCACAATTCAAAGCTATAACTGGAGACCAGCAATGTTTCTTTCAGGCCGTTAACACAGCTTATCTACTCCCAGTGTTACCATATACCCACCTACTTCGGAGCACGTGTCCATACAGCCTAACGCAAGCAGCTTTAACAGCCTCTCCAACCTCACGGGCAGAGCAGAATGCAATTTAAAGAGCTAGAACACCAAGGACCAAAATCTATGGTCTGTTGCCAATAATTTGCCTGTCGTTAACTCTATCCAGCTTCAGCACTGAAGCAGAGGCCCTTACAACCTAAACAAATGCCAGGGCAGTATTATCAGATTGCAATAACCTTGATCTTGGAGGCAGCAAGAGACATAAGCAGCGTGGGCTGGTTTGCTTTAACGCATGCCTGCCTTGAATTTATGGATACAAAAATTTCAGTGCAGGTGTAACTTCTTTCAGTTTACTTTAACAATCCAAATGACACAGCTGATCAAGGGACGGGGGAGGCTGTTTCAAGGTTTCATATTAACAGAATGAAGAAGCAAAAACAACCAAGGGGAGAGAAAACAAAGGGCTGCAACAGAAGGAGAGTTAGGATGAGCAGAGGCACTTGAATGTGGAAGGTCCACAGATAGCTTGGTACAAACTTTACTTGGCAACATTTAATTATTAACAGCGAGAAAGAGAAGCAGAAAGCTCTTTCCCTAGTGTTCAAACTCTAGCTGCACAAACACCTGCAATTTTTCAAATATTAATGAAAAGACATTCAGTACAAAGGTTCTCAATAGCTAGCTGTTGTGCAATACTATCCACAGCTATTTTACAAATTACAAAGGACAGAAATATAATGTATTGCTTGGAAGCAAGAAAGAGCTAATATAAAGTGTGGCTGGAGCCCTTAGAATCAAGTTCTCAGTGCTGTTTCCGCAAAGCAACCATCTTCAGATAGAAGCCTGTAGCAACACCACCTAACTACTGGTGATTGTGTAACGAAGGAGATTCTAACACGGAATTTTTTTTTCTGGTAATACCTAGATGCGATCTGCGTTGATTTTGTTCCCTGAGTGTTCCCAGACACTCTGACAATCCTACTTGGCTTGTCGTTAAGCCACAAAAGCTTTCGGATGCTGCAGGTTCCTTACAGAACTGGACACAAACCCAGCTTTAAGGCAGTCCGTTTTTGTACAGAGCCACCCATCTTCCCCCATCCCACCGGCAAGACCCCGGCCCTCCCGGTGCCTCTGACACCGCCAGGGCCGGGAGCAGCGGGAGCAGGCTGCACCCCTCAGTTACGTGCCCGTGTGCCGGCACAGGAGGGCTGAGGAGCGCCCGGTTACGTTACAGAGGGGGCCTCAAACTCGGCGTTAAGTGGGAAAACGTTCTGTCAGCGCCAGCGTCCCTGCAGCCATCTCCCACTTCAGGGTGGGCTGTATGCACACACGCAGCTCCTCGCTGAAGAGGAGCATGAAAATAAAGCGGTAAAAAAGTTCCTTTAGTGGCAGACACCCGGGAATATTCAGGGAACAAACTCAGCAGCGAGACCTTCGGGCTCAGAACGCTCTCCGGGCGCGCACACACCGCCCCTCCAGCCGGGCCCACGCCGGTAGCACTGGGGGCACCCCCGGCACTCGGCGGGGCCGCCCCGGCACCGCTGCGGGTCCCGAGGGGCTCCGCACGGCACGGCGGGGCGCTGCCACCCCCACGAGCCGCCGCGGGGCTGGGCGCTGCGGCCCGCCCGGCCCTCAGCACGCCCAGGGCAGCGCCGGCCCCCGCCCAGACCCGCCGAGACCCGCCGGGCTCGGGGCTGCCGCCGGGCTGGACGCGGCGCCGGCAGCCCCCGCCCGCTGCCTCCCCGCCGAGCCCGGCCCCCGCCCGCCGCCCCGGCCCTCACCGCCGCCGCTCCTGTCAGGCCCCGCGCAAGCGCCCCCAGCCGCACGGCCGGAGGGACTCGGGGGGCGCCGCGCGCACGCGCACAGGGTCGCCGCCGCGACGGGGCCGCGCGTGCGCATGCGCGCCGCCGGGCGGGCCGCGGTGTGGCACGTGCGGGGCGCGGCCCGGGCGGAGGCGAGGGGCGCGAGGCGGGAGCGCCGCGAGGGGGCCGTGGGGGAGCGCGGCCCCGAGGCTCCTTTCGGGGCGCTTCGGGACCGGCGTGGCTCCGCGCTCAGTCACGGCGCGGTTGTTTTCTTACCGAGCCCGCGATGGCTGGGGCAGAAACCAGCTCGTTTCAAAGCCGAAGGACTTCTGCGGTGTTTATTTGGCTTGGCTTGGCAGCAGCGCGCTGTTTACGACTGGATAAATAGCTGCCACATTAAAGATTATTAACTAGGCATGCTTAAGTGACCAATAAAGTTCTAATCTTTTATACGGTGTTGTAAATGTACACAGTGTTGTAACGCGGGCTCTCGCCAAACAGATAACGAATCCCTTCCCCGGGAGGGTTACAGCCTGACAGGAGGCACGAAGGGCTGCAAGGAAGGCACGAGGCGTGGTAACAAAATGTCGGACACAGAGGGGAGCCGCATCGATCGCAGCTGGGTTATGAACGGGGTCCTGAGGGGGAGCTTCCCCTGCTTACCCAAAGCCTCCGCCAGCAGGCAGAACGGGGCAGGCGCCGTGCCCTTCCCCGGCCGCCTGAAGGGAAGCGGGTTTGGAAGAGGACGAAACTGGACGGAGAGGTGTGGGAACAGCGACGTGTGGGCAGTGTTTGAAAAGGTTTTGTAGGAGGATGAAAAGCTTCCATCTGTCCCCAGTATTTATAGCATCTTTTCACAGTAGCACGTGTCCTGTGTAGTCTGTGTACGCGGGCTCATAGCACCCCTCTGAGGTGAAGCAGTGCTTGTGTTCCCGTGCTTCTCAGGGGAAACTGAGGCACGGAGCGAGAGAAGGTGTTCTCATGGTGTGCACCCAGCTGGGGGCCGACAGGCTTTGGAGAAGCCCGACACAGGGAAATGCACTGGACTTCAGGAATTTCTCTGCTGAAGCACAAACGATGATTTGAACTGAACATACCCTTTAGACAAATAATTGCTCTCAGCGTTCAAAAAGCAGAAGTGATCGAAGGCTCTCTTCAGATTTATCTATTGATGTTCCATGGCGATTTCAGAGAGATTTTAGGAGTGTAACGAGGACACTTTTGTCACCAAAGTCTGTGCGTTGCCCGATAGTTCTACCGTTCCAGTAACCCAGGTGCCACAGGGGGCTGTATTCCAGGAGACAGAGCCCGGCACAGAGGTAAGGTCAGTGCAGGGAGATCTGTCAGAAGGGGAGGGCTGTGTGCGTGAAAGGAGAGAGCAGCCTGTGGAGCGGTAGACATTGAAGAAATGGCAGATGGTGTGGACAGAGTGGATGCTGTGCGCTGTCTTAAAACCGTGGAGACTGCGTGACCATGTGAATAACCTTCAGTGCCCTGTTCTCAAGCTGTTGTGCTGTCTGTGACTACGTGAGAGTGGGTGAAAACCATGCTCGACTGGTTGAATGCTGATGGGACACATGTTTGAGCGCATCTACTTTTGTTCCTGGAGAAAGATGTTCATTGCTGGCAGCTTTTTACAGAAACCAAGGAATGCTCGGGCTCCAAGTACTGCAGCAACTCAAATAAAGAGCAAGATCCATTGACTGCCTAGGCACCAAGGGCAACGAGCCTGCAAAGGCTTTCTGGGAATTAATGAAAGATATTGAGTTATAGGACTGCCAGTCAACAACTCCCCTGAGTTTTGGAGAACTTTCACATGGTGCAAAATGAATAGTTCCACAAGTACAGCGTTTAGCGAAACCTGGTTTCCTATGGGTTTGTGTCTTGATTGTGTTTTTCGTCTGTGTTTCTGAAGACTAAAAATGGGTGAGCTGATGCTGAACCATTTATTTGCATGGCGATGCTCTGCCACCTTACCATTCATTTTCCTGAAACGTATTTGAACAGAAACGCATGCAGTTGGACATACCTCATTTTCTTATGAAACCATACTAGGGTTATGGTCTAGGCATGTGTGGATGTAACGGAGTCTTTCTGTCAGTGGCGACAGAGGGACTGGGTGGCTGGATGGGGAAAAGAAAAGGGAAAAGGAAAATGAAAATAAAAAAACAAGGAAACACTGAGGAGGTGGAATGGGCCATCAGGTGGGAAAGCTGTCCCCGTGGGTGTGCAACAGCTTTGGAGAGGGGCTGGCACCCTTACAGGGAGGTAGGAGAGTGGTCGGAGCATTGTCAGAGAAGTCCAGGATGTGCAGAAGGGATTAGGCCAAACCCTGAGCTGGGCTACTAAAACTCTGGCTTTGCTGGTCCCGCAGCAATGCCGTTTGCACAAGGCTGGTTGCATCAAAAGCTGATAAGCCTGGCAAAGTGTGACCTCCTGTGGGTAAAACCGGGAATTACCGTGGGATAATTAAGTGAATCCTTTATGTGTCACGTATAAAGGATGCTGGGATGCTTGCCTGGCAGTGTGGATCACCTTCTTACCCATCTGCAGCAGCCAGATCTGGATCCCTCCCCCTGGATGATCTGCTGATGTTCTTCCTGGCAAAGATTAAAACCTACCAAAATTAGGAGCGTGCCGGTGGACGTTTCAGCAAGAAGTCCCGGGGAACTGTTTTGAGGGTGGCCACCCATTTCCCTGGCTCACGGAAGTGATGTGCACACCCTGTACTTCGCGTTTGGCTGGACAGATCGCAACTGGCTTTTCCTGACTCTTTGTCACTTCCCTCTCCCTGGTACCTCCTGCCTTCCAGGGACAGGCGCTCATCTTGTCATAGCACAGATGCCACGGGCATCCCGTAACACTGAGACGAACCCTAATTAGGACCCTAAAAAACACGTACGGCGCCACTTTCTCCCATCAAAAATGCTCCCAACGGAAGCTTGTGGGTAGACCTGAACTCCCTTCGGGAGCCTTTACGCACCAGTGGTGACCTCTGGCGGCTGTAGCTGAGCCTGGCCTGCGGTAGATAAAAAGTTCTTACCTCACCCTCCCTTAGGTTCCTGCTCCCTGGTGTCTGATACCAAACGTGCTTCACAGGACCTATTCCCCCTGAAAGAAGGGGCAAATCTGGAGGTAGAATTTCAATTGCTAACGTAAAAACAAAGGTGAACCCCAGACCGACAGCCGCTTTCAGCACATAAATAATTTATTACAGAAGAGAGGACTGCTGGAAACTGGCAGCTCCTACACATACGTGGCCTAACCCACCTCACGAGCAGCCACCGAGCTGGAAGGAGGAGGGCTGTGTGGTGGCAAGGAGCACTGCGTGACGTGACCGGCTCAGCAGGCTCGGTTAAATTGGTCAGGGTGAAATCTGCCCACCTGCAGCTCCCCTCCCCAGCCTCTCTCTGCGTGGTGCTGGCTGACCCCTTCCTCTTCCCGCACAGGAACGTGATTCACGGCAGCGACTCGGTCGAGAGTGCCCGGCAGGAGATATCCCTCTGGTTCCGCCCCGAGGAGCTGACGTGCTGGGAGGACGCGGCCGAGCACTGGATCTACGAGTGATGAGGGAGCCCGAGGGAAGCGTGGGTCTTCCTCGCTCGGGCACAGGACGTTTCCATCCGTTTCATTTAGGCCCTGGGGCTGACTGGGGGCTCTGCTGTGGTGTCGCCGTGGGGGTTTCTCTTCTGTGTGTGTAGAGGGTTCCAGGAGCTGCTCTCTGACTGGAACTCAGTACTTCAGCTGACTGCAATTGCAGCTATTTCTTTTTTTTTTTTTCCCTCCCTCCCATCTGCTGTAGTAAGTAGTTAGTGTAGCTGCTCCGCTTGCTATGGCATCCTAAAATCCCAGGCTCGAGGTGATTTACTGATGGAAAGCAGAAGCTGGGCCCTGTTCCTGTCACTGTCTGGCACAGGACGCATGCTCCTGGCCACGGGGAGAGGCGCGCTGGTCACTGTGGGGCAGTGTGATCCCTGTCCTCACCTGCATCTGTGAGGTTCCTCACCAAAGGGTTTTAAAGAACCTGCTATGGGCTAAGCGCAGGGGCTGGTGACCAAGGCTGACCCAGCTCGGTGACCCTCCTCACTTCACCTGTCCCCTGCCTGCAGGGCGCAAGCGGCCTCTGGAAGAGGAAGAGGCTCCGAGGACTCAGCCAGGCTCCTGCTGTGAGCGTCTGGAGGCTTCCTGCGACGGCAGGACCTGCTGGAGGAGAACCTCAGAGCCACCCGTGTGAATGTGTTCCTCTGTCCTGTGCTCCTGGGCCCCATCTTTTCTCGCTGTTCCTTCTGATTTTCACAGCACCGCCTGTTTCTTTACGCTCTGAGTCCCCCGAGCCTCCTGCCAGAGCGTAGGGGCAGGGACAGGGGTGGTGTGTTCTGCTGTGGAACAGCCGTGGTGGAACCTGAAGGAGCGAGGTTCCCGGGGCTTTGCTGCATGTGGGCTGAGACGTTCTGAGCTCAGCTCTCCTCAGCTGCCTGACTGCAGCACGCAGCATTTCCGGCAGAGCTCCTCCCGCCTTCAGGGCCTTCTCCAAAAAGTAGCTTACGGCTCTAAACATCTTGGAGATTGTTTGTTTCCATAAGTCATCCATGTGTCTTTTTTTTTTTAAATAATAAACTCTGGAGAATCCCATCACCTCTTCCGCTAGTTGTTTCCCAGGGGACCTGGAGGGTGGAGGGGGTGGCTCTGGGCCGGTGCCGGCAGGGATGCGAGCTTGTTCCCTGTGCCACACAGCTTCACTTTCACTGGCAGAAATGTGCTGCTAGTGGCAATTCTTCCGTGCCCTGGAGACGCGCAGGTGGAACAGCTAATGGGGAAGGAGCCACAGTTTGTCAAGATACTGAAACCATTTAGGAAGGTGGCCGTAAGGGAACCTGCCTGAGGGAGTCGGGCTGCTGGAGTTAACCTGGGTGATGGGGTCAACCACCCCGGGACCAGGAGGAGCCGCTGCTCTGGTACCTGCCGTGATGGGGACCCTGCGACGGTGGCTGCGGCTGAGCGGTCACAGAACCGCAGTCACCTCCTCTGCCTTCTATTCCCGACGCCGGAGGAAGCCGCGGACCGCGCAGGGCCGCAGGCGCAGCCCCCCGGTCAGACGGCTGAGCGGTGCGCCCCGGCCTGCCAGCACGTCGCTAAGAGGCGGAGATTGGAGCCCAGTGCCCCCGCAGCAGCCCCGCCGTCCCTCGGGGAGGCGCCGCCCTGTGCTTACAGCACCCGAGGGCACCGGCACCCGAGGCGCGGCCGCCGAACCGCGACGGCGAACACGGGGCCGGGCGCGGGGGGCTCCGCCGCCGCCATCTCATCCCCTCACCTTACCTCACCTCACCTCACCCCCCCCGCCCCCCGCGCGGGGGCTGCCGGGAGGGAGGCGGGCAGGGCGCCGATAGGCCCGCCCCCGTCACGTGCCTCTCCCCCTCCCCCCCCCCGAGGCGTGACCGCGGGCGCGGCGCTGATTGGGCCCGGCGGCGGCGCGCGGCTTTGTGACGCCGGCCGGCTTCTGCGCGAGGCAGCGCCCCCCGCGGCTGTGACGTAGGAGCGGGGCCGGTAGCGGCGGCGGTGAGCGGGGGGTGGTGAGCGGGGGGGAGGCGGCACCGGGACCGGCACCGGCACCGGGGGGGCTCCGTGAGGCGCAGCCCAGCGCCGCCGCCTGGGCCCGGGCCTGCCCCGCTGGGCGCCGGGGCCCCGCCGGTTCGGCCGCGGTCGGGTAACGGCGCTGGGAACGGGGCCGGGCCCGGGCCGCGGCGCGGAGCGGAGCTGGGCCGCTGGGAGCGGGGCGGGCGGCGCTGAGGTGGAGCTGGGGCGGCCGCGGGGGGTCGCGGGGCCGCGGGGGCCGCGGGGCTCGGCTCTCCTGCGCTCCCCCTTGCCCTGACCCCCGCTTCGTCCCCTCAGAGCCCTCCGGCGTTCTGACGGCCCCAGCCTCGGTCGCTCCCCGCGGCGTCCCGCCCCCCCTCCGGCTCGTTCTGCCCCCGGCCCCGTCCCGCCGGCAGACTCCCGATGTGCGTGTGCAGCTGGGGCACGGCTCGGCCGCTGCCATGGGAGCGACGCCCTGAGAGGTGCTGAGGGGCGGCCAGAGCCATGACGGAGCCCCACAGGGTTCCCTTCACCACGCTGCACGGCCCGCTGAGCGGCGGCTTCCTGAAGAAGCCTCGGAAGGACGACTCGGAGCAGCCCCAGGATGCGGAGCAGCAGTCGACGTCCATGCGGATCACGCTGACTCTCTTCGAGCCGGATCACAAGCGGTGTCCGGAATTTTACTACCCGGATCTCGTGAAGAATTTTCAAGCGAAAAGCAAGGGTGGTTCCGCAGGAGACAAAGTGAGTGTCCGCACGGCCCGTGGCGAAGCTGAGGCTGTATCTGAAGATTTCAGGGACTTTCGCGGTGGTCTTCCCTTAACGCTGCCGTGAGAGCTGGTGATGTGTTACCTCTGGGGTGCTGAGAGCTGAAACGATAGCTCAGCGGTCACACACCATGCAGGCCACGGAGCTGGGGTCCAGCTGCGGGTTCCTGTTGTCAGACAGCTGTCGTATTCCTCTCTCTTCACTGGCTCTGCACATCGGCAAGCTGATGTGCTGCCAGCAGAGTATGGCGTGTTACGCTGATAGAGTTTGAAGTTGCTTGATCGATCCAAAGTGGTTTTGGTACCTGGTTTACTAGAAGCTAAGAGTGTCTTACAAAAAGCATCAAAAAGAGGGATACTTGTGCAGCACGGGGCTGTATCCTTTCTGGGGACTTTGCTTTCCTGCACGTGAATGCTTTCACTGCGGTGCTCGGCATCCATTCCCGTTTGATGGCCGTGGTGCTCTCAGGTGCTGCTTGACAGCTCTGCTTGCCTCTTGGGGGTCATTTCTCAGGTGCAGTGACATGCTAACATCTGTAGCATCCAAATTCTGTGTTATGGATGTTTTTCTGCGTTGTGTAGTTACGAAGAGAACGCTGGGCTTTCCACTGACGTGAAGGAGTTGTGGTTTCCCGACTCTTCCAGCGCTGTCACTGCCGCTTCTGACAGCAGTACGGTGATGCTCGAGAAAGTTGATCAGGCTCTACTCGTTTCGCTGCTGCTGTTCAGTTCTGGCTGGCAGTCAGTCGAGGGTTTGTGCTGTTTTCCTGAGAGACAGGAGAAGCAGAGGCAGGTACAGGGCTAGCTGAGGGGGCGCCCAAAACACGGAGACTGCAGCGAGGCCCTGAATGCTTGTGGGTGTCACAGGCGCAGCCAGGAACTGCAGAAATCTCATCCGGTAAAGAACGGGGTAAGGACAAGCTCCTCTCGTTTCTGCCTGCTAAAGCTCATTCATGTGAGCTTGAGAGCGGGTGGGAGAGGGAAGGGAGATGCCCCCAGATCTGTTTGTTGGTTGGTGAACAGCAGTAATTTAAACAAACACACAGAGAAAAAACCAGAGGGATTTACACAGAATCTGGAGATGAGTGGTAGCGTGCTGTCCCGTCATCCTCTCCTTTCTTTTCTGTGAAAGCCCAAGTTGAGAGAAGAGACCCTTAGTTACACCTCTGTGGTTTATCGTTTTCTCCAGGAAACTTGGTTTTTCTTTTCTTGTCCGGTAGAGTTCTGTGTGCTTGTTTCTAGGTGGCTTATACTGAGGAGAACCCTCTAAGAATACTGTCCCAAAGGCTGATTTGGTCTGAGCTTCTGCCTGCGTGTTCTAGTCGTGACACTTTTAATGCACGTTTAATGGGTTTGGGTGGCAGGGTGACAGGCTTGATTCTGACGGTTTTTGTCTCCCTTTCTGCAGAGGAAGGACCCTGCTGATCCCTTCAATGATGATGAAAAGGAGAGGCATAAAGCGGAGGCTCTTGCTAGGAAGTTTGAAGAAAAATATGTACGTTCCTCTTCTTTATATGGTGCTATCCCTTAGAATGGGTAATGCTGTTCAGCTCTTGACCAAGATTACTTTAACAGAAATCAGCAGTCGCTAGCTCTTATGTTCCTGTCCTCGTGCAGTCTCTTAGTGTGGCTGGAGCGTGCTGCTGCCTGCGTTCTGTGTCTCAGGGCTGTGGTCCCCTCCACCAGTCCTGATACGCTCATAAATCCAACGACAGTCCGATTAAAGGGCATGATATTGTTACTTGGAGTGACAAATGCCATTTACTAATTTATGAAATTTATTCTAAGCAACAAAAATAATGTCCAGGCCTTGCAGTCATGGCGTGGCGTAGCTTGGCAAGCCTCTAAGCACGGTGCTGAGCCTGCTGCCGTTAGGACAGTGCTGAGTTGCGCAGGGGAAGAGGAGCTGAGCCGTCTTACCCATTTCCTTGCTGTTCTTCCTCTCCCGTCACTTCTGTAGATGGCAATAAAACAGTGCTGTGTTTTACAGCCAGTGCTTCTGGATGTGTGAGTTGCTGTGTTGTCTTGTGATGTGAATTGGACCTCTTGGTCGTCTTCATGCGCTGTGTGCGTGCTCGGTGCTCGTAGTGCAGAGTTTGTCCTGGCTCTGCAGCAGTTACGAAGAACCATCGGTCTCTGCGCTGACAGAGAGCGTTCAGGGGAGCAGACCCAACATAACATAAAGTCTGCTGCTACAGAGCTGGCTTGTCTGTTGGGCCAGCATTTTATTTCGTTTGGATGCACTGTTTTTGATTCTTTGTGACAAGGCCTAAAACTTAATTGTACCCTTAGATTAGAGCGCGATGTGGGTCAATGCTGGTTTCGTAAAAGAGCTCGTTCTCTTCTCTAAACTGGCGAGAATGTCAGTCTGCTATAGCGGGGCTATCCCTGTGGTAATTAGAACAGAAGATGAGCATACCATCAATCTTTTATTGTTTAGGGTGGCAAGAGACGTAGAAAGGACCGTATTCAGGACTTGATTGATATGGGGTATGGATACGACGAATCCGACTCCTTCATTGATAATTCTGAAGCAGTGAGTACCCGGGCAGGTGTGAGGGTGGTGAAACTCAGCTGCCTGGGGGGACTGGACTGGCACCTGGGAGAACGTGAGCTCAGTGCGAGCAGGGAGTGTGCCAGGGCTGGGTGATGAGGACTCCTGGGGCAACTGCATGGCAGGAGGACGCTAGTTAGCATGGGTGTCCACGGCCCAACCTGCTCCTCAGGGAGCACAAGTCCCACTCCATCCTCCAAGCAGCTCAAGTACAGAATAAAAGAGATTTTATGAACACAAGTTTGCAATACCAACGGATTGTTCTCTCTTATTTCCAGTACGATGAGCTTGTTCCGGCTTCTCTTACTACAAAATACGGAGGGTTTTACATCAACTCAGGAACGCTGCAGTTTCGGCAAGCATCTGAATCTGAAGACGAGTATGTTAAAGAGAAAAAGAAGAAATCTCCCAAGGTCAGTAAGCCAGCTTTCTAGGAGTATTCCCTCTGTTAGAGCTTGGTGGGTTTGCTGCTTGAAGAGCATTGACTCTCAAAGTAGAGAGAGAGACTTGTGAATTGGTGTGGACAGAATAGGCAGGGAGCTGCAGCCTCACAGATGAGCGCTTCGTAATCACGTTCTGTCCACGTATTTGATGGTAAAATGAAGCTTGTCTGGCATGCATGAGGCTACTGGTGGAGTTTCCCGGTTCCCAGAGCAGAAATGATAGCGGCCTCTTGTCACCCCAGAGTGGCTTAGCACTGGGGGAATGATGAGACGCATTAGAGGGCTCTTCTTTCTCATCTGAGGGGTGCTGGGGGCTTCACTGGGAAGCCAGTGCTTTCGTTCTGTGGCACTGTCTTTTAGAAACAGCAATGTTTTCACAGTGCTGAAGTGACATGGCTAAAAGGGGAGACAGGAGGAGCGCTTGGGATCCCTTCACCTTTATTGACAGGATCTTCTCCAGCATAAGAGCTGGGTGCACTGTGAAATGTTGAAGATGGAATGTGCCAGAACTGTGGTGATTTGTGTATTTGGTTTGGGTTAACGTGTGTGGTGGGGAAGGAGCTGTTCTCATACTACTGGCAAAGGGCCCAAAGTGGCTCCGGGGCTGCAGCTCCAATCCCGTGAGCAGGAAACACTTTGACTCTGACTCGGTTTTAATCCTTTCCAGAAGCGGAAGCTGAAAGATGGAGGTGAAAAAATGAAGAAGAAGAAGAAAGACGATTCTTATGACAAGGAAAAGAAATCAAAAAAGTCCAAGTTCCCAAAAGCCGGGTAAGGAGGAATAGGGAACACTTGCTGCCTGGCGCCTTGCTTCAGGGTTACAGGTGGCATTTGTTACGCTGCAGTAGCACGTGTTGTGTTGGGGGCGGCTTGGGTGCGTGCTGCTTAGCCACCGACGGGTGAGCTGCCAGTGCTTCACGAGTCGGGAGGAGGCAGCTCCTGGCTGGGAAAGGAGCACAGCTCCGCAGCAGGACTGTCAGAGCAAAGGGGCACGGAGCTGAACGGCTCTTCTTCCTTGGAGCTCTGGTTAGGCACTGCTGGTGGGAACAGATGTGGGAGAGTGTTGGGGGTGACGAATATTGGGACCAAGGTGGGAGAGGAAAGGCAGGAAGGAAGTGCGTGAGCTCAGAGCTGTGTGAGTGTCAGGCCAGCATGGAGAAAGAGGTCAGAAGGCCGTGGGTAGCAAGAGCAGGAAGAAAGTTGTCTGCTGCAGCTATTGCTGGCCAATGGTTTGTATTCCTGCCCAGAGTATTTCTTGGATGAGTGATTAGATTTTTCTGTAGTTTCTCTCCTTGAGGGCTATAAACCTGAGTGGTTTTTCTATTCTCAAGGCGTGTGACTGTTCTGCTGGTCTGTACTTGCTCAGGTCTGCCTGGCCTCTTTGTTTCAGTTTATGTCTGCTGCCTTTGTGTCTTTTGCTACGTTTTCCTCCTATTTTTTTCCTTCTTCCTGTAACTGTTGTTTTGGATTCCCTTTTTTCTGCATGGATTTGCTTTCTGGCAGCACCAAACCATGTCTGACCCAGTGCAGTCAGTGCACGATTCGCTAGTTGGGAACAAGGGAAGGGAATTTGCTGCCCTGTTTCTAGCAGAGACGAGAAGCTTCAGGCTGCTGTCACACTCCTGCTTTGGTTCCTCTGCACTAGTTGTTTGTGCATTTCCAATTCATCCTTCCTAGAACGATGCACAGGGCTAAGTAAGAGCATAACTGGGTGGGGAAGTTTTGAGCTCCATCAGCTCTGCAGTGAGAAGGGACTTGTACATCAGTGAGTCTTGTGCTGAGGCAGTCCTGTCCCTGGTGTGAGTGCTTCTGCACGTCGTGAGCACGTTGCATGAATCTTTGTTTCCCCTCGATTTCAGGTTGCACAGTTGAGCAGGGTTTTACGTTGGGATCCGTAGAATAGGGGTAATGGACGGAGAGAGAGTGGTTTGCATCCCTGAAGCAGCTGTATGCCTTAAAAATGGAATATATAGCCCAAAACAACTGTCAGATTGAGAGGCAGGGGAGTATGCAGAGCAGCAGTGGTACGCGCATCCCGAGTCTCCCTGGTTTCCGACTGTACTGTTTCCTCTGCTACAGCATAACGTGCTTTAGGGCAGTTATGTTAAACAGCATACATCTTTCCGTTCCCTAATTAGTGTTTCATGGATGATAGTGACTAAAGCTGATACAGGAGTCGTGAGACAAGTGCATTCGGGAAGCTTAGTAGGTTACAGAAGAGGAACTGAAACTTAAGCCTGATGAAACTGGATAAGTGAACACCTGATGGATAAGTTACTGAAAAAGAGAGACATGATGGAATGAATGAAAATACTTTGTCCTGTTGGGCACGTGATACCCAGCGAGGCTTCGGGCCTTCAGTCTTATTCTTAACTCTTAGGTATGGCCTTAAGAGGAAACAGTTTATTTTTCCTAGTGTAATTGGTTAAGGGCTAAGACCTTCCAAAGCATTGGTGCGTGTGGCTGAACTGGGATGAAAGTATCCTTGTCTGTTCCTCTCGATCTTATTTATTTCTCTCTTAATTTCTTCTCCTCTTCCCTTCTTTGTTTGCAGCTTTACAGCATTAAATGCAAGTAAGGAGAAGAAGAAGAAGAAATACTCCGGAGCTCTCAGCGTCAAGGAGATGCTGAAGAAGTTTCAGAAAGAAAAGGAAGCTCAGAAGAAAAAAGATGAAGAGCAGAAAGTGGTGACTCCACCTGCAGAGCCTCCAGCCCCAAGAGAGGCAGAGGCAATGCCTGACCCCTTGCTATCGCTCTTTGGCCATGCCAGTGATAGCGACCTACTGCAGGCAGCCACGGCTATGGACTCGTTAACTGACCTCGACCTGGAGCGGCTCTTCAGCGAGTCCCCCGAAGGAAGTCCCTTTCACGACGTGGAGGATGGGAGCGATCCTGCTGGGACAGGCTTGGAGCAGGATTTCAAGCAACCGCCCTCCCTCCCAGAAGGACTGCCAGCCCCTTTGGAGAAACGCATCAAAGAACTGGCTCAGGTACAGCAGATCGCTGCCTGGTTGCTGGCGGGGGGCAGCTCTGCTGGGTTCTCCACCCAGGCTCAGAGCACGCTCCGGTGGGGCCAAGCAGGAGCACAGCTTTCTGTCACTCGGTTTGCTTTTATGGCCAAGGCACTTTCTTGAACACCGGCGTGTCAGACGGAGGCAAAGCGCTGGTCCTCAGCCTGGTTGTAGACTGAATTCGCCGCTCTCAGGATTTCAGCTCTCACTATGGTTTCTTTACCTCCCTTGGTTAAGCATGGGTTGATGCGATAGGTAACTCCAAAGGCAATTTAACGTGAATGGACTTAAAATGTGAACCAGTGGGGCTGAGGGATAAATCCCACCGTAACGGTTTTTATGTGCTGTGATGAGCAGGGCAGCATTTATGAAGGGGCATGCGGAGTTCTCTATGTAAAATGGGTGCAGCTGGAAAGCATTACCTGCTGTGCAGTGTGAGGAGAGCCCTGCAGAGGGGGCTGGAGGATTTGCTAAAACTGTTTCCTCTGTAACGCAAATGGATGCCTTCAGTGAGGCACGGGTACTGCTCGGCGGCTCGCAGGCTGGAGTGTCCTTGCTGACAGTCTGGGTTCTTTCCCCTTCTTTAACTTCCCAGCGTTGCAGCACTGCTGAGGGAGTGGAACGCATTAAGAAGGGTGAGCATCTTTGCCTGTGGCTCCTCTTGCAGCTGGACTTCTGTGGGACCGCCCATCTTCTCCAAAAATGCCGTAACCGGCCTCCGAAAGCAGTTCTGGAGGAGCGGGGAGCGTTAGGTGCTGGTCAGGGATCCCTCTGCTGGCATGCCAGAGAAGTACACTTTCTGACTGGGGGGTTCTCTGATGGCTGTCACCATCAGCCTGCCAACAAATGCCGACCCGTTTGGTTCCTGCTGTTAGGCTTCCTTATAAATATTGATTTTAAGCCCTAAACAGTGCTTGTAGAGCTCTGCAGTGGCGGTGTGTGTTCTGCCATCTGGTGCAGATCGATTTAGAGTGCCTGTTATTGAAGCATCTCTTGCTTAATAACTCCTGTTACTGAAGATTAGCTTCTGTTAAAGATAACTGTTCTGCTGAGAAATTTTAAGGGTGCGCAGTGGTGACGAGCAGACAGAAGAGAAGTAGGAATTGAAGTAAGTATTGCCACTGCTGATGAAAAGGATGGGCTCTTTGTGGATGTTGCTACTTGCTAGTTGTGCTGCTAACAGAGAACACTGAAACAGCTGCTTCCGAACTCTGTGTGACTCAAAGGAGATTATTGCAGAGGCTTCTGTGATACCAAGTTAATGGTTATGTTGCCGCAAGTTAGGGTGATAGCAGGCTGTCCCCAGAGCTTCCTGCTGCTGTGTCTCATTGCTGGACTCTGTTAAGAGGGCGAGCACAAAAGGCAAGAAGTGACAAACTGAAGTCTATGGGTCAGTTAGGACTTTGGGACGTGAACTCTGTTGCAGGTGGGAGTGGAGAGGTGCCACAGCTCTGCCTGAGAGCCTGCTGCTCCCATCCCATCAGGTGGGAGCACCTCAGGGGTTAACCAGAGCCTCCAGGCATTTCCTCTTCTGCTTCAACTGGTTTGATTTTCACCCTCCCCTTCCTAAACGAACTTTCATGTTGAGGGTTCCCTTTAGCATTGAGCCTTCTCCTTTGATATCGCCAGCTTCCTATGACCTGACAGAGAGATTGCTGCAGGAATGTACGTGCCTTCTGGGCGTAATTTCATTGCTTACCAGCCTGAACATGGAAGCGTTAAATCAGGGGATTTCAAAATCACTCCCATCTCTCTTGGTTCCCTTTCCCGTGCAAGGAATCAGTAACTTGATGTGTTTTGTTGTGGCGAATCCCAGTTTTGTTTACATCAGTTCTCCTGCAGTCAAGAGACTGAATGCTCCGTGACAACTTTCTGCCATCTCATTCATCTCCTGGAATTATTTTCCCGCTGGACATATTTTTCATGGGTGTGATATTTTGGGCAATGCTGTGTGTGCTGCAGTCATAGCTCAGGAAGCTTCCTGAACAGGATTTTTTTTTTAGTTTCCATGGTGTTGATAGGAACTAACATATCCCCTCTGGCTACTAGTTTTTCCGTTGGTTTCTTGGCTCAGTGTCCACATTGATCTAGAAAGCCTGGTGATGAGTATCCCCGCCCCTCATTAAACGTGACTAGGATGAGCTTTCTTGTTCCAGGGACAAGCCCTACGCTCGTATTACTTAATCTAACAGCTCCAGGGAGAAGTTAAAACCCTGTCCTAAATCTGTCCCTTTTTCCCATGGGAATTATGCCGAGGAAGCCAGCTGCCACCAAGCAGTCTCCTTTGCCCCGTTAAGTGGGGGAATCATCACTGCGTTGTACCAGCCCCACTGTACTCAATGCCAGCGCACCCAGACAGGAGAATCCAGATGGGGAAGGTGTGTGGGCAGGCCTGGCTGTACCAGCTCCGGTGGTAGAGCTGGACTTGAAGTGAGGAGGCCTAAGCGGAAAGGGCACAACCTCTCAACACTCTGTCACCTGGGGCAGCTTCTAGTCCACCTCCAGCAGGTGGCTGGTGCAGAGTTCAGTGAAATACAGCAGTCTTGTTCTGTAGTATTTTTGAAGTGGTTCAAAAAACCATTTGATTGCTTGTGCCTGTCTATATCTGTATGCGAAACGATGCTGACTTGGCATTATTTGCTATTTTCCAGGCTGCCAGAGCTGCAGAAGGAGAAGGCAAACAGCGATTCTTCACTCAGGATATCAACAACATCATACTGGAGTAAGTGCTGCCAGGAAGGAGTGGGGCTGATGTGGGGAAAGGAGAATGTCAGGGAGAGCATCGCTTTCTGGTAAAGTCAGGAGCAGGTTTAACAGGAGGTGCGGGGGTGTCCTCCTACAGGCCTTCCACACAGAACATGCCTAAGATAACATGAATGTCTCCTAGGAATGGCTTTCTGCCGAAATGGGTGTACTTGAGGTAGGAGAAGATTGCAGGAGGATATATATCTATAGCTCTCATTCTCAAGATAATGCTTGATATTCGTGCACTTATTTTTTTCACTTGACTTGTGATTGCAGCATGATACAAGAACACTAAATCTCCTCCTGTCAGAGATGTCAGGCATATTCTTTGCTGTTTGTGCTGTATGGAATATTTTTAAACTGGAATAAGGCTGCTGTGTTCAACTGGCATTCTGTGCAAACTGGAGGAACTCTATTTCTGCTCCTTATCTTTGTAGAACTGTAGAATGCCAGGGCAGCTTCACACAGCTGCTGACAATGGCTTCATTCTTCTTCAAGTGCCTGCAGAAGATGGATGAATGCATACAGCTTTGTGATCATCTCAGTGTAATGCTTAAACAGAGGCTTTAATTTTCCTTAAGGTTTATCAAGACATTTGAAGGGAATTGCTGGAAGGAATTTTCTGAGTCTCTTTGCTTCTCCTTTCAAGTGGTGATTATCACCTTTTCACATTCCAGTGCTGACTGCACAAACATTCCTAATCTGTTGTAAGCCTGATAATTTTAGCCATTTTCAGAAGTGATTTAAAAGAATTTGTATGACTTGGCAGTAGAATCAGTTAGGAGTTTTTACACTGGCAACTGACGCTTAGAGGTGGCTTAAAAAGCTAGTTTCTTAAGTTATGTATAACTGCATAGATGGGTTTGACATGCATTGACCTGTCTAGCCTGTTCACTAGGAAGTAAGTTCAAGCCCAAGGGATAAAGTTTGATTCTCTATTATCCTGAGTTAGACCACAGTAGTGTCTGGCAGAAGCAGCGTGTGCCTCTCATTTCATTGTCTGATGCTCCCGCTCCTCAGCTGCCAAGATGAAATGCAGAATAAACGAGATTGCTGATGTATTTTGTTGTTTTTCAAGATACTCTGAAGCTGCAATGAAAGATATAGCTTGGGATAAAGGACTTGAGTCCATTGATTCTAAAATATAATGAACTGTCATGTAATTTGGCTTGCACTTTCTCCCTCTCTCCCTGCCTTCAGCTTCCCAGGTTGCATCACAATTGCATTTCAGTTGCTTAGAGGACCCATGCCAGGTCCCTGGTTAATGCTGTGTTTGTCTTGTTCTTCAGCATAGAACTGCAGGCCCGGGAGCTGAACAGCCAGATCCGGTCAGGGGTGTACGCCCACCTGGCTGCATTCTTACCTTGCAGTAAGGACACTCTAGTCAAGCGTGCCCGTAAGCTTTATCTCTATGAGCAGGTGAGTGAATTTGGCAGCACAGCCTTGTCTCATGTGCATGTTACCCTGATCTCTAGAGCAGAATTGTTCTCTGTGTAGTGTGCTGTTGTCCTCCATGTGAGCATGCTTCAGGCTCCACAGCTGGTGGTGCGGATTCCAAACTGGCAAGGTCTTGTCCTGCTGGTTTGAGTGTCGTGGCTGAAACACAGTGCAGAACCTCAGTCTGCTTTGTGATGTGCTCTAGGGTGGCCGACTGAAGGAGCCTCTGCAGAAGCTAAAAGAAGCCATTGGTCGAGTCATGCCAGAGCAGATGACTAAGTACCAAGAGGAATGCCAAGCCCATACTCAGGCCAAATTTGCCAAGTAAGCTCATTGTTTGCTTGTTAAGCATCTGTAGCTTTTCTCGGCAGGTTCCCTGGGACCTGTAGGCTGCTCTCATGAAGTTTACCACCTGTTTTCGTTCTGTATTCAAGAATTGCTGATGGGCATTAATTGGCCTAATTACGCTTTTTGTCTTCTTTGCACTATCTATACTGATGCCACCTACAGCAGCATTGATGGGATCAGAACTTGGCTGAAGTGTTTCATTTCTGCCCAGGCCTGTTTTTAGAAAGATGGCAGTCTGAGCACAGTCAGGCTGGATCAGACCTGTGGTCTCTACTACATAGTACTGGGAAATTTCTTAACATTGAGCTCGTAGCTCAGCTTGCACCGTAAGCAAGGTTTTCAGGCCCTTTTCTGGGGGTTTGTTATCATTGACTAGCAAGACCTCTGAACAGTCTTGTTCAGAGACTCATCCTGGTTTTGAATTAGCCAGGACGATGACTTCCACACTGTTTTCATCTCTGTTTTAGAATGCTGGAAGAGGAAAAGGACAAAGAGCGAGATCGAGTTTGCTCTGATGATGACGAGGATGAAGAAAAGGGAGGAAAACGCGTTATGGGACCACGAAAGAAATTTCAATGGAATAATGAAATCAGGTTTGCATAATTTAGATATTAAGGCAACCTGTGACTTGCTTCACTTCCAGCTGCGCAGAATAATACATTTTAATGTTTGTATCTTGGTTTCAGAGGAGCAGCACTAATGGCTTTTAGTAATAGTCACCTTGGAGGTTTGTGGAAACCACTACTGTGGTTACTAAATCTCAACTTTAAATACATCGCAAAACTAACCTGTTTTCAGGTACAGATCAGCTCTGAGAGAAGCACTAAGCCTCTGTGCGGAGGCCAAAAAGAGGGACAGATCTTTTGGCAAAAGAAGTAACTTGGTTGAATTGCTGAAATCCTGCTGACTAGACTCTTAAACAAGACTAGATTTCTGGCTGTGAAAACAGTTAAAGCTTACGGGGATTGCTGCCCCTGGCACCCAAGGATCGGACAAAGAACAGAGTGCTGGATGAAGGGGAGAGTGACAAAGGATAAAACAAGAATCAATCGTGTTATCTTTTTCATCTTATTCCATAACAAATTGGGGTGCTGCTCCATAAAAGATTCATTTAGAACAAAGAGGGCTGCACTTCCTGCCTTCTCATTGCTCTCAGCAGAAACTTCTGCAGAGGGGTTTGGGTCCGCAGCTGTTAAATAACGTCTGTAATTCTGTCACTGGTTTACCACCTCTGCTGTTTGAAGATATTAAAATGGGAAGATGTATAAGGCTTTTTTCCTCTGGTGCATCTGTGTCTGTGTGCACACCTACAGAGAAATGTGCCTTTCCCTGCCTCTTTCTTACAGAGGCAGTTCAGGGTTAGCTTTATTAGCAGGGTGTTTGGAATGTCCGGACTCGAATCCTGTGCTCAGCTGGCTACAGTCTGATCCAGAATACTTATGCAAAGCCAGGCACATCTTAGCATATTCATCTAGCCCTGGATAAGCAGAATGACCTCCATCTGGGGAAAGTTAATCCAAGTAACTGTATTTGAAATCTTCCTGTTCTTCAGGGAGCTGCTTTGCCACTTGGTGAAGATTAAGTTGGATGGTTATGAGCTTGACAAGAATAAGGCTCAGTCTCTGGAGGATTATGTGAAGACCTTCCTAGATGGAGAGGTGAAGCCCCTTTGGCCAAAAGGCTGGATGCAGGCCAGGTGAGCAAGAATCATGTTGTACACCAGGGATTCCTTATCATAAGGGACCTCTGAAGGTCATTAGTCCTACCCCTGTTCAAAGAAGGGCTAGCTTCAAAGTTAGGTCAGATTGCTCAGGGCTGCGTCCTATTGAGTTTTGAAAGTCTCCATGGATGGAGATTACGACAGCATCTCTGGGCCACTGTTCTGATACTTCACTCTTCATGAATCTCGTCTCCTTATTTCTAATCAGAATTCCCCTTGCTGCGCTGAACCGACTGTTCCCTCTTTGCTTTTACTGAGTGCCTCTGAGAAAGGTGCCTCCGTCGTCTTTGTGGCTCCCTGTCCCCAAAACTCTTTAGGTAGTAGAAGATTGCCATTAGATCCCTCCTTGGTCTTTACGTTTTCCAGGCTGAGCAAACCCAGTTCCCTCAGCCTCTCCTTGTATGTCACATGTTCCTCAGCCATCTCAGTGGCTCTGGACTGTCTCCAGTTTGTCAACATCTCTTGTATTGTGGGGACCCTGAAACTGGACGCTGTATCTGGATGTGACCTCACAAGTGCTAAACAGAGGAGAATAAGCACTTGAACTTTTGGCTGTGCTCTTGCTCCCAGTATTTAGTTAGCTTTCAGCAGTACACCCTTGCAGCAGTGGCTTGTGTTCTGCTTGTCTGCAAGGGCCCCAGGTCCTTTTCTGCAAGGCTGCTGCATTGCCAGTTGTCCTCAAGCCTGTGTGGCTGCTTGGGGTTATTCCATCCCAGCTGCAGGACTTTGCGTTTTGTCTTTGTCGAACTTCACAAGGTGTTGTTGGCCCCTTTCTCCAGCCTGTCTAGGTCCCTGTGAATGGCAACCGTGCCCTCCAATGCTTCCCACCCTGTTTTCACGTCGCCTTCAGACTTACTGTGAGTACAGTCTGCTGTCGTCCAGGCTGTTAGCGACGCTGTTGAGTGGTCTTGGCCCCAGCATTGACCTCTGATGGATGCCCCTGGGTATGACAAGTCATGAGTTAGAACTGGCACTGAGGTGAGGCTGACTGGCCAGTGGTTTCTTGAATCTGTATGACAAAAGATCTTTTCAGACCCTTGGGGAATTCTCCCCTAGACCTTCCCAAAAGAAAGCAAAGCAGAAAGCTTTAGCAACTTTGGGACTTTCACGAGACGCATCAGAGTCAACAGAGTAAGTAGGAATTGGGTGTGGTTTTCTTTACCCCATCCCGTGTCTTCACTGCTGTTTCCTGCTCTTTCATGCCCTCCATCATCCATGCCGTTGAGCTGGCAATTGCAGAGAGCCATGCAAATTGCAGAGAGTCATTCTGCTGGGACTGTCATCAGCTTCTAGCCTGCTTTGTTTTGCTCACTGGTTTTAAAACAAGTACAGTCCAACTGCTGGAATCTCTTATCTTAAAGAGCTGGATGGCACTGCCTTCTTTCTCTGCTGAATTTGCTTTTTGGGTTTTATGGGTACCAGCAGTACCCATAGAGTTACCAAGAGCAGTAAGTGTGAGAAGCAAATTACAGATCCATTTGGAAGAATCCATAGCCATTTACTGCAGTTGCATGTGCACATGAAGTACAGTATTGTGCATGTTTGTGGCGTGCCGCTCAGTGCGGGAGCTGAACGATGGCATTAGGAGCTGGGTGCAGACTCCTTAGTTAATGAAGATACTGCCAGCTTGGGGTCCTGGCTTGCCAAGCTTAAAACCTCTTTCTTCGAATAAAAGTAAATAAATATTTTCCCTGGAGCTGTAGGTAAAACTGTTCTTAAGTGTATTTGTGTTCCCCCAAGACTCGGTGTAGAGAGCCCTCCAGTGAAGCTGACCACAGAATGACTGAAGAAAAGTGGTTTTCCTGGTTGCTTTCCAGTGGCTAAAGGACAATGGTTTCTACTCCTGGGACTTTGTGGTTTAAAGACAGAAGCTAGTCTGCCATCCAGGCAGAAATGAAGGGGAGGGTTTGACAACGTTAAGAGAATTGTAAACGCTTTTCTGGACTAATCAGCTTGGTTCGCTGTCACTGTGAGCACAGAAGTTCATCTTCAAGAGGAGCCTGAAGATGGACAGAATAGCAACTTTGTGTATGAGTTCAGAATGGCCCTGCCATGATTCTGTTTTCCTGGTTAGCACTAAAAGGTGACTAACAGAATATAAGGTTAAAATACATGTGCTTTTTAAGAGGAAAAGGATGACAAAAGTCTGTCTTAAAAATTCAGTATGTTAATAGTCTGCTAGGAAAGCATGTTCCACGTGTCAGTACTGATAAGCTTCTCACCCTGACATCTAAGAAAGCAGCTGAGTGGCAGCTGTTTTAGGTGAAATAGTGCTTGTGTAAGATTCTGGTTTACTTAGCTTCAGTAGTAAAGGTTTTTGGATTCTATTTATTGGTCTGTTAGTTCTATTTATTGGTCGTGGCTAGACAATTGCTACAGAAATGGCTGTGCTAATTTGAGAAGTCACCTCCGCTGTTTGCTGGGGATGCAAAGGCAACAGCAATGTGAAGTGTGAAGGCTTCTCATCCGTATCGCTGTACGTGAGGCAGGGAAAGGAAACCTTTCTCCCTTGAAGTTGGTGAAGAGCTCTTGGATGATCTGCCAGCTCCTGGATGATCTCTGGCAGCAGTAACACCCGGCTTGAACGATTGTACTGCCTCTCCAGCTGGCTGTCAGCTTTTTAGGCTGGCAGAGCTTTTTTCTTAGTTATTGTCCAACGCCCGCCTTAACGGCCTTTCCAGCGCCTACAAGCATAGCTCCCCCCAGAGGGAATTGAGTGGGGGTGTTCAAGAGGATTTTCCTGGAAAGCAGATGAATATTTGTTTACTCTCTGTGGTTTTAATTTCACTAAGTCCCCTGCTGTACTGTGCAGCTCTGTCTCCAGTGATCCCAGCTGCTCTACTGGGTCTTGCTGGATATCACTTCTCATTGCTCTCTTCCCTTCTTAGGACACTGTTTAAGGAGAGCAGGCGTGTACACGGACACCTCACATCAGTCCTGTGAGTATCGCGCAGCATTCCTTTAGAGTGATAACTGGTGAACTCCGTTCCCTGGGGCCTGGGTGGATCATGCAGGAGCACCTGAGCTTGCTTGGCTCCCGTCAGATAGTTTGGCGCTGCTTCATCTGGGGAGGTCTAGGGAGAGTAGTTGTTTGTGTGTGACATCTCCCAACAACAGCCTTCCTGAGGTGCTTGAGCCTTAGAGTAGGCTCAAAGATAAGAGCTTTGAAGCCAGGTTGCCTCCTGGCCTTGTTCAACAGACTGGAGTCAGGCCTCTGTGCTAGGCCTTGGGAGGCAGATCAAGGTAAAAAGGAGTGCGCTGCCAGCACTGTGATTATTGCTACCTGTTCAGTCAGTCCTCCCTGGATTCTGGATTCCCTCTTTCTTGTTGCCTGGTTGAAGGAGGGGTATGATGAGCTCAAGCTAGTGAAGGTGGGAGAAACAGGCTTATGGGTGGCAAATCAAGAGAGCCATCGGAATCCAGCTGGGCAGGTGCTTTAATGCCAAAGGGTCTCGTGGATCTTGCTGGCAGTCTATAACAGACGATGGTATGGATTTAGGTTGATGTCTGTTTGACAGACGGTCCTGTTCTTGGCACTGGATGAATGAGGGGAAGTATGAGAAAGAGTATGAAATAGTGTAGTCATCCTTCCCTCAGCCCTGTCATTCCAGCTGTTCAGGGATGTCTTGTACCAGAGACTGCATCTGACCAGATCAAATGATCTATTTTCTGTGAATTTGGCAGATGCTTTTGCATCCTTGACTTCTTCTGGGAACCAAAAAGAAATTTGTAGCTTTTCTCCAAAATAGTCTGCGTATCAGTTTCTCTCTGGGTATTGGTATAGCGGTGGGTTCCAGTAGTAGCTCCTGGCCCTGCAGCTGGTGCAGGATGTGTCTGTTGAGTGCTTTCACTGCTCTGCTACCATTTCAGAGACTCTGCTCCGCTCCCTAATTCATTCCCCTGTGTGGGAGTTGGGGCTTCCTAGAGCAGCAACAAATGTCATATGGTTTTGAATCCTAGCAACCTGAGATGCTGCCTCTGTTCTTTGCAAAAGGCTCAGTGGATCGTCATTAACAGGGCCCAAGTGTGCTCCCTAATTGAATGCTTCCCTGCAGGCATTCAGTGAGCCTGTTTCTTTTCTCTCCCTCAAAACAGGGCGAAGAAGAAAGTTATCGCACCTACCAAGGTGAAGGTGAAGGTGAGTTCTGTGTTTTCTGGTCCTCATGGTTCCCAGTAGTCGAGTGACTGCCCACTCAGATCCTGTTTTTGAGCCGTGTATCTATGCATCAGGTGTAAGGAAGTTGTATTCTTAAACAGCACTAGTCTGCGCTGGGCTTGAGGAAAAACTGGAACAGCAGCTAGAGTTGATGGCAGCAGGAGTACCAGTCGGGAGGGTGTTGTGGGGGACCAGCAGGCACAGTAACTGTGCCTTTCGTCCCAAAGGTACTGCACCTTCCATCCCAAAATCAGGAACCTTTCCTTCCCTTTTCAGCCATAAACCCTGCCTCTGTTCTGACTCTGCCTTTTGTTGTCATATTGTTCCAGGAACCCTCCTGTAAACCAGATAAAAAGATCTCTGTTTCTATTCCTTCAATGCACTCAAGCAACACCTTGTCTTTGTCATCAGAGCCCCAGGCAGGAGGTCTGGGCATCAGCGCCCAGACCAGAGAACTCCTGTCCCTCGGGACAGCCCAAGCAGCCAGCAGCACTGGTACTCCTGCTGCCTTCATGGATGACTCCTTGGATGAAGACTTAATTCATAATCCTACTACCTCCCTTGAAGCAGTCTCTAAAGAACTGGCTGTGCTCAACAGCAGAGCGGGAGGGAGCCCTGACTTTACTCTTTCTGGAGCTCCAAAAGCTCCTCCGGAGAAGATCCCAACTCTTGCGTCGTCAGAGGAGAAGAGGACATTTCCAAAGGCCAGCTCTGCCCCTACATCATCCCCTGCTGGCTCTCTCCAGTCTCCTCTAAATTTCCTGGCTGAACAGGCCCTGGCATTGGGCCAAACTTCTCAAGACAAAAAGACAGAAAACTCTAATTACAAAGAACTCTCTTGCCAAGCCTCACCCAGCAAAATCCTTTCAGACATACACCAGGCTAAACAGAAACATCACAGCCTGGTCCGACCAAGCCATGGGCCTCAGACCTCCACCCCAGTGCCGGGCGCTCAGGTGAAGGTCTTTCACTCAAGCAACCAGCCACAGAAAACTTTCACCTCCCCGGCTCCATTTGTCAAACTGCAGAATTCCAAGTCCTCCTCCCCATTGCCCCAACGCTCTCTCCTCCAGCAGGTCAAATCATCAACCAAAGCTCAGAGCTTCCATTCCTCTGCCTCCCCAGGCAGCACCCAAAACTCCAGCAGTTCCCACAAAAGCCCAGGCTCATCCTCATCGTCTATCAGTTATACAGGAAAGCACTCAAGTGGCTCTAGTTCTTCAGGACAATCTTACAAATCACCCTTTGTTTCTGGTTCCCTCTCAAAGCATGGGGCTTCTTCCAGCAGCTCCTCATCGGGAGCATCTGCAAACCAGGGCTGCTCCTCAGGGAGCTTGCTGCCCACTGTGCAGGCCCCTTCCTCAAGCCAGGCGTCCAGCCGCCCCTCCCCGAGCTCCTCAGTGAAGAAGACGTCTGTTTCGCAGAAGCTGACTCTGGTGGCACCTCCTGGAGGTTCAAATGGAGATTCTAGTGGGGGCACTCAAGGGGTGGCCAAATTGCTGACCTCCTCCCTAAAGCCAGCTGTTGTCAGCAGCACCGCATCTTCTACCTCTGTGCCGGTAAGCGAGAACGTGCTGACCTAGCCAAATGTCGGGAAGGAAAGGCACTGCACTGCGTCAGGCAGTCTCCGAACTTGAGACCCGAAATGGGGACTTCAAAAGAAGTTCCTGAAAGTCTTGAATGACTCTGTGGACCGTGGCTGCTTAGGCTAGGAAGACCTGGCCTTTGCCATGGGTCTGTGCTCCAGAATTCAAGCTTTCATTTTCAGTCTAAAGCAACAGATAATCAAAATACGCTGGTACCTTCCAGACAGCAGATTTTGGACAGGCTGTGTAGTGTTCTTGGCCTGACACTGTGAGTTATGGGGACAGTAATGTTCCTGTTTAGGCCAGGAGGAAACACAGTAAAGCAAATTGCCATGAGAGCTAAAACCATTGCATAAACTAAAATTATAATTACCAATTTGTTTTTAATTAGGTCTGCTAATTTGACCTTACTTAAATTATCACAAGTGATTTTAGTATTATTGACACTTTTCACTACTGATCTATAGAATAAACAACTTATGATACTGGGCTATAAATTCAAAATGCCTGCCCAGCTATTTTCGTCCACTTCCTGTTGCTCCCCAGTTACTCCCATAAGCAATGAAGCGATGTTTGGGTCTGACAGTTCAGTGGGATATAGCGTTTTGTGAAGGACTCCTGGGATGCCTATACAAACTTGTATTGTTCAGCCATTGCATTTAATGATGTACAGGCCTTATTTTTCATCCGCAGACGCTCCTAATGTAGTTGCGTTAATTCGTTGTCAGCTGCTCGTGTCTGCGTTCTGTTGTGGCACGTGGAAGGAGGCGAGCAATTTGATGGATATGTTTAAATGGGCCTTAAAACCACATGCTCTGCCTGTTGGAGGTGTAGTTCCAGAGTAAGGGAACAACAGGCTCAAATCCAGTATGGTCATGTGTAGAAGACAATAGCATCCAGCAGCTGGATTTTTAGTGTCCTGGACGCCTCTAGGTGACCTCGAGAATTGGCAGCTCTTGGGCCCCGGCTGTGAAGATGCTTCTTGCAAGTACAAATGTTGACATGCCTTGGTTTTCCCACTCCTGACTGACCTTTTCTGTTGCTTTTCAGAAAGGAACTAGTGGAGCTGTGCTGCTAACGAGTTCTTCCTCCTTAAGTGTCCTATCTCCATCCTACAAGTCCAACAATCCAAAGCTGCCAGCTGCCCTGAGCTCCACCCCTTTAGGTATTATCTCTCCTATTCATACCTTCCCTCTTCATGTCATCTCCTTCACTTCAGACTCCTCCCCGAAAGCAGGAGTATCAAAGGATGCAATAGTTACAGGACCTGCTCCAGGAACTTTCCACCATGGCCTTGGCCACAGTGAGTGTACTGCTCATGCATGTGTGTTACTTGTGCCTGTGCTGTCGAATAACAAGAAAACCAGTGCTCTGCTGTGTTAACCCATTGCAGACGAACTCATCTCTCTTGCTGTTGCTTCGTGCTGTAGTTCATCCATTTATATCTCTAGCAGTTGCATTTGGAGAACCTTGGGCACATCCTCACATCCTTGTAGCTAGCCCAGAAGTCCCAACAGCTGGAAACTAAGCTATAGGCTCTAACGGCTGCAGCTCCTCTGCTCATTTCTGTCTTTGATGTGTATTTGTTCTTTTTTTTCCCCTCTCCTTTCTTTGTTTTTCTCTCTAGGTCTTCTAGCTGGCTTGCACTCCAGCCCCCACCATGCAGCGCCACTCCCACATTCTGCCCTGTCCACTCATTTACCGCAAAGTCTGCCAGGTAACTTGTCAGACGGTCTTGTTTGTCTTCTGCGTCGTGAGTCATCCTGTATCTCAGCAGGAGGACTTTAGGGGTGAAAGCAAAGTTGTTGCCCTCGTTGTCTGACCAGTGTGGTCGTTGCTGAGACCTCCGGCCTCCCCACGGTACAAAGCTAGGCGTAGCCCTCGGTGTCCTTTACTGTTTTGTTAGCCAGTGCAAGCTTGTGCGCTTCTGAAACGAGGAGCCCTCAGTGCTTAGAGCAAGTGTCGGTTCCTGGAGGTATTTGGCTTTGCTGCTTGTGTCGTGGTAAAGGATTGTTCTGCTAGGATTAAAGCTGTGCCTCTTCATGCGCAGTCTGCCAGGACTGCCCAGAATTGAATATTCTGGCTCTGTGGAGTTTTGTCACTGGTGACCTATATAAAATGTGTCAGACCAGAATGTCTCGCATCTGTGCGCTGAGCTAATTGCCTACATCTCCCTCACAAGTTTGTAGTGTGAATGCAGACTGCTTCACTTGGTGTTGATGATGTGATGATTTTGCAGCTAAGCCTGCTCTCGCCTCAGTTTGATGCCTGCAGGGCTAACGCATAAAAGAAGAAATTTCCAAAGAACACCTCTGCTTGTAAATGGAGTCCTGCCTGCTGTGTCCTGGTGGGCTGTGAGTGTGTAAACAGGGCAGCGCTGCTGTAGAAGGAGAGAAGGAAGGGCAATAAGTTCAGCATTCCGAAAATTGAAGTGTAGGGCTACCAGACTGGGCTTGTCTGTTTGGGGAGTTGCTTATGCCACTGGTGACTGCTACAGTTATTTTTGCTTTATTGATCAGGTATTTGTTGGCTCTTCAGTGCCGTACGGCATCACTGGCTTAGTACCCGCTTCTGTTGCGGTTGTGTTATTGGGCAGCATGAGGCTGGTCGGGGAGTGGATGTGCCACCGTAACGCCGTGGCACTGAGGCCAGTAGCAGATGTGTGGGTAAACTGCTGGAGGCAATGTGGTCTCCTGGTGTGGCTGGGGTGAAACACTTGGCTGTTGAGGACAGCATGTGTTGGCTGGAAAAAGAAGAGGCTGCTGCGTGTTGGTTAAAGTTCAAAGAGTTCATCTCCTTTGCTTCTCTTGCTGAAGCTTGTCTGAGGTGACTTGTTCCATCTCTCCAATGTGGTGGAGCAGAAGCAGCAGCCACCAGCAGCAATCGCTGGTGTGAGGGACTTCTCCTTCCTGTTTGTGAACTTACAGTTTCAGGAGAGTGAGATGATTGATTTCTGTTTGAAACAGGGTTGTGAAATGTCTTCTGTGTCACGCAGGAGGTGTTCCCTGCCTCATTATTTGAGGGAATTTAGAGTGGTTACTTCCCTGTCGCTTATAGGGCTTAAAGCAAAAGATTTTTTTGACGGACTGCTGCTCTTAGGCAGGGCTTAGGGCCACGAGAGCTGCAAGTACACACAGTGTGACTAGGAATAAGTGGGGATAAACTGACCATTGAGACAGCTTCTGCAGGGACCTGCTTCCTCACTTGGTGTTTTCACATAAATGTTGAAGACTGAGATTACTGCTATCACTTCTGGCAATATTACCAATTGTGGTGCTTTGCAGAAGATCAAAGTAGCTGTTTAAGTGGCCACCATGGTCTTAAAACATATTACATGGCTGTATCGCTCTGAAAGCTGCAAGGACTCTGGTATGATGGGAGGTTGCTACAAATGCAAGGAGGTGTTGATGTCTTATGTGACCGCTTGTACCAGCATTCATCAAAAAGCGTTTGAGCAAGGAGCATCCAACGTGTACTGGTGTGTTGTCGCTGCTGCGTTTGCTGATGGAGGTGCCTGCGTGCTGGTGCTGTGGCAATGGCTCCGACTGCTTGCTTTAGGAATGCCTTGTGCTGGGACTGAGATCTTGCATGGAATGAACTGTCCTTGTCCTGGAGAAGAAGCTGTTGCTGCTCTGCTTGGTGCCACTGCTGCTTGACTGCACGTCTCAGTACACCCATTTGTTCACCGTAGTCTGACGGTAGTTTTAATTGCTCCTGGAGAACTTCTTATACCTTAAACTTCCTTACTTTTTTCTGTTCACTGCATTTTCTCATTTCCCCTCACGTCTGCTCCTTTCTCTTACTCCAGTGGTTAGATTCCTGTGACTCCTGTTACTATCAGTGGGCACCTAAGGCCTTCATTACAACGGCAAAGGTCTACTAATGGTTATATTTCAAATCAACTTTAGATGCTAGGCAGCAAGTACCATGTATTTATAGTTCCCTAGACAGGGAGACATGGTAGCGTGGCTTTTAGAGGAGGGCATAGACTGCCAGGAGCGTCAACGCAGCAATCTGAATCTGTGGTGTGGTGCTTTTGCTGGGAGGCCATAGGAGGCCTTGGTGCTTCCTGTGACTCTTGCTTAGGTGCAGAGGAAGGGCTGCTCCCAGTCTGCAGATGTCTCCACGCGCATTCTCCTACCCCCTGATTCTTGGGGCTGCACAGGGAAAGTACATCTCTCCGTGCAGAGGTCTTGCCACCCCGGCTGCACGCAGCTCCACGGAGCTGATGCTGAAACCCCTTCCCACTTGGTTTTATTTTCTTGCAGATGCTTCTCAGCTTCACGGCAAAGGGTCCAACGCACAGCAACGGAAGTTGTGACGTCTGCAAGGAGGGGAGCTAGAGCACACATAGGATCAAATCCAGAGGACCAGGTCATGGATACCGGCTGCGTCTTTTTCTCATGACAACTGGAGAGACTAAACTGCAATGAGGAGCTCATTGGTGTGTTTGCTCAGAGGCTTTCAGAGTTTGCTCAGAGGCTTTCAGAGCGAATCCCCACACCAAGGGCTACCTTGAGCCATGTCCTAATGAGAGAAGCACTTGTAGCACTGTTTTATTGCTGCTGCCCTTCACGCATTCCCTGGCACTGGCATGAGCTAGAACACGCAGGGGAACTCGGGTGGCTTGGCTTTCTCGCAGAAAGTCCGGTGCTGGTGGATTCCACCCACCTGTGTCTACGTCTGCCAAGTACCTCCAAGTCCAGTTACCTCCTTGGTCTCCCAGTGGAGGGTATGAAAGGTGCTTCTTTCTTCTGCTTTGGATTTACTTGGATAATTCTAGCACTGCCAGTGCTTTCTGAAGACATTTGACTAACTTTTCAATTGTACTATAAAGCTGTGCTACAGTTAATTGGAAGACTTAACGTTTCCTGTGTGGTGAATCTGATGAACCACCTGATGTTCCCCTCTGGAGGAGAATGAAGACTCTCTGAAGAGACATTTCTAGATGCACTCATGGACATTGAGATTTCTACATATTTTGGTTTTTGGATTTTTTTCCTCCAAAGGGATGCTTTTTTCCTGCTCAGTTTTATCGTCATTGCCATCGAATGCATTGGATTGAATGGGACACTTCTCAGCATGTCACATGTATAGGAAGACATAATTCCAGTGCCTTTTATGGTGGAGCAAGAATGGACTAGTGACACACATTTCAGCCCTATTTTGTGTGCTCCTCAACCCTTTTTTAATCATTCTGTATTTAAGATGTATTCTGTTTTATTTAATAGAGCTTTTTATGGTTGCACATCAAAAAAAGCTGCACTGTCTGGACTTCAATGGTGTCTTGGTGACTGCAAACACAGTACCAAATCCAGCAAGAGCACCAGTTCTTATCCGAGTCTGTGCAAGCGGGTTCCAGACCCTCCCCTAAAGCCATTCTTTCCTAGGGTCGTCAGTTATGATCTCTTTGGTGGGCAGAGGGAATGATCTAGATTAACCAAGGTCACTACTATTCAAATGAATCCCAGAGAATAATATTGCTCTCCTTGATGATTTCTGCACTAGAATCATGTGCTTGTCACAGCTGCAGGAATGGGGACCATCTGGAGTTGGGGTGTGTCATTTTTATTACTATTTTTTTAATGTTTTTAACTCTTAGACCTAAATATTTCTCCCCTGAGCACACCCTTTCAAACTGTGCGTAGCTAAAGGCAGGCTGTGGTTCCAAGTGAGCTTTATGGGTTTTGGTTTTCTGCTCTCCCCAGTCTCTTTTCTCAGGCCCCTATAGCCACATCTGAAACATGCAGTGGTGGCACTGATCTGCATAAACTTTACTGGTATTTCAAGCAAAAGCTTGCAGCCTTCCTCCTTGGGCTTTGGGGAAGGATGCTGACACCGAGTATACCAGCAAATATCTGCTTTTATTTTCCCCATTTCTGGTAAGATCCATGATGGACTGTTCTCAATTTGAGCTGTTGAGTAATTTCCCAAGATCAGTGCGTTGCTTGTATTAAAAAAAAAAAAAAAAAATGCAGCTCAGAATCAAAATTTGTTTACAGAAAATACCTAGGTTGTAGCAAAAGAGCCAAAGACAGAACTTGTGTTACTAAAACTAAGCACAGCAGTTACTGATGGTCTCTGATCAGTGGATGTCGCACAGTTCCCATTGAAGGCCTAATCCTGAGAGGTGCTTTGCACCTTTAACTTTCCATGGTATCTGGAAGAGCACGCAAACGCCTGGCAGGATAGGGACTCAGCGAGTGACCCGAGGTACTGGTTCTACTCCCTCTCTTTGCTTTCACTTGAATGCTTCTGCTGGGAGGCACCCATGTGCGTGGCCAGAGCAGAATGCCCTCGTTCTAGGAATTTAGTGAAGCCTCTTGCCTCAGGGAAATGTTTATTTGGTGGAAATTCTGTGGGATATTTTTTCTTTACATGCTATAATGAATGAGTGAATGGTATTGAGCAGAGTCGCAGCAAGGCAGAACCACGCGGAGACCTGACAGCTGACGGGGAGCCAGGAGTCCGGCACCTCTGCCTTGACGGGGCAACTTGCAGCACTTCGTGACAGTGTGGGGCGGCGAGGCTCCCATGGCACTTACTTAGTATGGCAGTTCCTTTTGGGTGTAAGAGCTGCGGTTTACTATTATATTTTTTTGTGTGTGTTGGGACTGTCTTGCTGAAGATGGTGGGGGTGGTATGAAAACTGTTAATCTTGTACAGAACAACTGAATAAATTGTTTCAAAGTTTCCAAAATGCTCCTTTTTCCATCTCCTTCCCTCTGGTTTCATGATTTTATTTTCAAGAATTTATGTTTTAGCTTGGGTGATCATCTCTTGATCATCTGTTTCCTGAGTGACTACTGAATCAATTACCTTTTTAGCCAACATCTTTTGTAAGCAAATTACAGCTCAGTTTGTAGCCACTGTGGTGGTAGAACTGGGCCCTCTCATTCGGTGGGTTTGAAGTTGACATCTGCTGGAGCAACAGTGTGATCCTGCGTGGTCCTTTCATTCACAGAGGTAAAATAATTGTGTTAATCTCCAAAGCCAGGATGGGTCTGCAGTGAATGTGCTTACTGCTGCTTTTGTTGATAGCAGAGTTTGCTGGGGCTCAGGTACTGAGCTCTGTGGGGACTTACCGCAAGCAAGTGCATTGTATGAGGAATACAGGCTGGGACTTGGGCAGAGCTGGACGTGAGCATGGTTAAAAGGCGCCACAGATCTGCCAGAGCTTTCACTGGATGAGTTGGTGATATAATGTGAAAAGATTCTGGGGTTTTTTTGATCGTCTGCATGCCTAGAATCTGGTAGGGAGAGAAGGGAGGGCAGATGTTCCCTGGTAAAGCAGAAATTCAGGAAAAGGAAATAATTGTGCTCCAGACATGGAAGCCTCTGGTACTGTCCCAGAATAATTCCCTCTTCCTGTAGCTGCAGTCCCATTTGCTGGTGCAGTTTGCTACCATCTCATGCTGCTAATTAGTCCCAGCTAATGCTGGTTCAGCAATTTCCCTCTTGAGAAAGAGTCAACATCTGAAATGGACAGTCTTATTTTTATTTTTTTTAATTCTGACTCTGAAATGACATCTTCTTGCAAAGCCAAAGATCAAGAGATTGCCATAATAATAAAGGAAAACAAACTTCTGATTGGAACCACTGCATCTTTATTTCGTACTATAAATAGAATTCCCCTCTATTTCCCATTCCCTTACACAAGTAAATGAAACATGTAGCTGCGTGTACCTCTATTCAGTAAAATACCAGCACAAATGGCTTTTCACCATGAGGTAAGCTAACTGTGTTTCGAAGGCACTCTGCGTTTGGTTACAGTTGCATGCTTTACACTTACACTAGCATCTTGTGTTCGGCAACGCTGCCGGCTCTTCACGTACTTGTTGGTGAACTCCTTGGTATATGAATGCTCCTCCTGGATCTAGGGCTGACGCCATCAAATTACTGTGCTTTGCTTTGCTCTTCCCCACCAGCATCGGCACTTAGGTGAACAAAAAGGTGGTGTTTAGGTATTCGGGTGATGATAAGGAATTGAGATGTACGTTGCACCTTTTGTTTACAGAGCCGGTTTTCTCCGGGGATGATCTCGTCACTTAGATGTCCACAATGAAACTGCCTGGCTTACCAACATGTAGCTGACATAACCAGCTCCCGCTGGTCATCTTGGAGTCATCTTGACCTACAGTCTCTCTTATGTCTGCTGTATACAGCTTTTTATGTGACTACGTGACTATATGTTGAAGAAACTGCAGGTTCTGCTGAGTCTTTGGACTTCAGGTACTTCACTTCTTGTCTTGTTTTTCGTTAGGCTGAGTGATTAGGTAGGGCTGAAGAGGGGGAGAAGGTTTGGCTGTAGTCTTGCCAAATGAGTTTTCCACTACTGGCGGTGCTTTTCCACAGCGTATGACAGCAAGCAGTGTGGTGGCTTCATAGCATGGCTGGGGCAGAGGCTCTAGCATTTTGGAAGACGCAAAGGAGGGCAAGGATTTGCAGTGATCTGGTAGTCTAACAAGAGGTGCAGCTCTGACTCGCTGCTTTTAAGAAAAGTTTCTAGAGTGGAGGGAGCGCTGTGTAATTACTTCCGGACACCAAGACTGCCAACTCCTGGATCGACATCTGCTTGTTGAGGTAACAGTTGTACTGAGCCATGGTCAGCCTTCCACTCTTCAAGGCATCCTCAATTGAAAACTCCCTACCGGACTTCCTGTCGAGGATCACAGATGATTCCCCATTGGGACCCTTTATTGAGATCTCTTCCCAGTCACATTCCTGGCTCTTCAGTTTGACAAACAGGCTCCATTCAATGAGGCCAAGCACGTGAGCTTCCTCAGGAGACATTTCCTTGCCTGTGTCAGGATCAATGACCACAATGGAGCGCCTCAGGTGGTTCTCTCTTTGTTCCCTCTTGATAGCCACTGTCTTGAGGCGATTCTGGAGTTGCTCGATCTCTGCATCTTTTTCTCTGGATAACTGCTTCAGCTCATCTAACTCTCTTTCCAGAGCTTGGAATCTGGAGTCCAGGTTTATTCCACTGTCCATGTGGGTCATGTTTCTCAAATCCCGAGCTTCTGTTGCTGTGAGTTCAATCTCTGACTGCAGTCTCCTTGTTTCCATCAGCAGATTCTGTTTTTCAAGGTGTAGTTTGTGGTTTTCCTCTCTTAATAAGTCTAGCTCCTTTGACGACTTAGAGTTGCTGAATTCCACCTCGGACAGCCTGGTTTCGAGCCTATTGATATCTGCATCTAGCTCCCTCTTACGCCTGCTCTCCTCCTCCAGGTTGCTCTTCAGCTTTTGAATCTCGTACTCCGTGTCTCCTTTGTCCACTTGGACGCTCTCTGAAAAGACCACTTTCTCTTTGACCTCCATCTTCTCCAAAGAAAGAAGCTTCTTTCTCAGGGCTTCCAGTTCAGTTTGCAAGACTTGTCTACGGTGCTTTTCTTCCTCTAGCTCTAGCTTGAGGAGGGAGTGCTCCTTCTCTTGCTGGGGATCTTGCTGAAGGATCACTTTCTGTTTCACAGTTACTCGTTCTGTCGTTTCTCTCTCCTGTTCTTCTAACTCATTCAACCTAATCTTCAGCCTCTGCACTTCCAGTTCCGCCTCTCTGCGGGCCTGTCTCTCTTTCTCAAGTTCTTCCAGCTGACGCTCTAGCTCAGACCTCCTTCTCTGCAGCTTGCGGAGCTCTTCACGGAGGCAATCAATTTGCTTCAGCTCGCTCTCAATGCTCTGTGAGAAGGAATTGACTTCAGCTTTCAGGGCAGGATCTTGCTCATACTTCACCACTTCCTGCTGGACCACTTTCTCCTTCACCTGGGAAAGCTCTTCCTCCTTCTGCCTTACCTTCTCTTCTTGGAGTAGCCGTTCCCTCTCCAGGTCAATGTGCTTCATCTGTTCCTCTGCTAGCTGCACTCTCAGAGACTCGACCTCCTCTCTAGTCTTGGGGTCTTCACGGAACTGCAGAATTTCTTGAACAACTTCCTTTGTATGCACTTGGGGTTTGGTATCTTTCAAAGCTTGTATCTCTTGTTTCAGCTGGTAGATCTCGAGGTCAGCTCTTTCAATTGCTCCTGTCCTCTCTATGATTTCCTCGCGGAGTCGCTGTAGCTCCTTTTCAGTTTCTGGATCATTCTTGTACTTAATGACCTCCTTAATGACTTCTTTAACTTCTACCAGTGGCCCTCTGTTCCTCAGAGCAGCCAATTCATTCTGGCAGCTCTTCAGTTGCTCGTCACCACCCCGGTACCTCCTCTCCTGTTCTACCAGCTCCAAACGGAGGTTGGCAACTTCATTTTCAGCCTTAGGGTCTGGGCGCACAATCTCACGCACTTTCTCCTGTACAACCACCTTGGCATTCTCTTCCTCCAGCAGTTGGATCTTCCTGAGCAGCTCAGCCTTTTCCCGCTCATTGGAACGACCCTTGGATTTCTCATCTTCGTACTGGCGCCGGAGCTCGTTCACCTCTCTCTCAATGGTCAAGTCTTTCTCCACCTTCAGCACCTCCTTGACAGTAATTTTGCCCTCAGCGATGGCCCGTTCTTTTTCAAGACGTTTGAGCTTCTCCTGGAGGAAGCTGAGCTCTTCCTCGTGCTTCTGCCTAAGGGCACTCTCCCTCTGCTTGTTCTCTTGCAACATGCGGAATTCCATCTCCAGCTGGGGATCGTTCTGCAGCTTCAGCACCTCCTTCTCTGTTACTTTCTCCTGCTCTTTGTTCTTCTCGCTGGACAGCACAGCAATTTGTTGGCGTAGCAGATTGACCTCGTTCTCTCTGGTTCCTTCCTGCCTCCTGAGCTCTTCCAATTCTTCTTTGAGCCTCAGGATTTCATCAGCTTGAGCCTTGTCTTGTTCAATACGCAACACTTCTTTCACTATGTACTCCTGCCCTCCTTCTCTCTTCTCATGCTCCAGAACACGCAGCCTGATTTTAAGTGCCTCCAGCTCATCCTGGAGCACCTGGTTCTTTCGCTGCTCTTCTGCTAGGTTTTGCTGCAGTTTGTGGAAGCTCTCCTCCAGCTGGGGGTCAGGCACTTTCTTCACCAGTTCCTTCTTAACTATCGTTTCTTGGGGCTTCTGGTTTTGCAGGTGGACAATGTTGTTCTGAATGGCTTTGATCTCGGCTTCCAGCTGTTGCCGACGCTGCGTCTCATCCTCCAGCTCTTTCTTCAACTTCCAGACTTCTTCCATAGGCCTTCCAGACTTCTTGGTCTGGACAAATTCTTGTGTTACTTGAACATCTGGTTGCTGTTGTTGGGGGGAAAAAAGCGTGTAGTTAACATTACCAAATGATCATACTCAGTGCTTATTTTCAGTGCCTCCTGTAACAAAACCACAAGACAATGTTAATCCGGGTTAAGGGAGGCTGCCTACTGCCAACACTGAACAGAGCATGTTGGCAAACAGGCTTCTCCTGAACTGCTCTCTGGATTTCCAGCCTGAAAAATGCTCTTGGTGATGCCAGTTGTTGTCAGAGCAAAGCTTTTAGCCATGAGGGACACAAATTCTAGCCTGGGCTGGGCAAAAAGGAAGTGTTAAAAATGACATGGAGCTTCTGAGGATGAGGGGAATATAGCGGTGTGGGGACTGGAAAATGCAGAGAGGTCATGTGCCCGATTCCTGGCAAACTGATTAACAAGTCTGCAGGCTAATGGGCTTTTGGGGCAGGAAATGCCAGCTACTTTTGTTTCCGGTTCAACTTGTAATAGCAAAAGCACATGTATATCATGTACACAAATATTCTTTCAGGATCACACTGCCACAGCCTGTTGCAGCTGTGTTGTATCCATCTACCAGCTGCAAGCAGAGATCCAAACCGATAGCCGCAGCATGCTGACCCTCCCGAGCCTCCCCGCATGCAGCATGTGCTGGCGGGCCCTCAGTTACCTGCCGCAGGAGGTTCTGAGCAAATTCCAGGTTCTGCAGCCTCTGTTTATTCACAGCATTTACTTCGGTGAACTTGGCTGCCAGAACAGCTTCCTACGAGAAAAAGATGCATTCAGCAAAGCTGGAGCCAGAGGTGTTTGGTCAAGACTTGCTGAACAGAAACAATGGCCAGGCCCTAAAGCAATAACGCTGGGTGCTTTCCTAAAACCTTCCTACCAGTTTTGGGGGAGGACAGGTGGTTCTTGTGCACGCTTACAGTAATCTCACCTCCTTAGACTGCATGTTTCCTACTCAAGACTTGCAAAAAGAGATGCAACCGAGGAAGAACCAGGTGGACACTTCTGGCTGCCTGCCTCGATAGGCAGGATAGTTTGAGATGAGTTTTACACAAATAGGTCCAGTATAAATAGGTGGCTCATGGCCTGCCCTCTCCATAAGTATTTATTTCTAGGATGCTGTCTGTGGCAGTGAAATCTCACTCCCTGGTTTAAAGTCTTGAGAGGAGAAATGTTTTCAGTATTTTGGCTTGTGGGAAAAGGAAGCGCTCCCTTTCAGAAAGGAAGTGCTAAATCTGGTGTTTTTCCTCCATCATTCTGGCCATCCCATCCCCAAAAATCAATGGACTCAGAATGATGAAAAATTCCTTCCTCCCCTAGTCTTTTGCCCTCCCCTGCAGTCCCCTCTGGGGCCGAGGCTGCTGACTGTGAAATAATTGTTTGCAAAATCCCTGTTGGTCCTAGAAAGCTGTCATCTGCTTTAGCTCTCTGTAGGCTACTGCTTATTTACCTCCTCTTTTACTTTCGCGGCTGGAGACTGGAGCCTGGGCTTCTTGCTTGTGTACCCATTCCGTCCGTTCTCTAGGTCGAGGATGGACCGTAGCTTCTCCGCTTCCAGCTCGTAGTCCTGCAGGAAAAGGTTCCCAGGAGAAAGGTGAGATTACCGAGTCCCCTTCGCGAGTGGATCCCTCCTGGACCCTGACTTTCAGGACTTCCTCCCGCCTCCCGTGGCCCAGGGTTTGGGCGAGTTGCTGAGGGCGGTGGGACCTGGAGTGCTTTGGCAGAACGTCCTGGCAGGGTGTGAGGCGGGTGCTGCCTGTCCTACAGCCCAGTGACCAGAGCTGTGTGCCCAGACTTGCCAGGTACCGCACCAATAGTGAGCGTGGAGTGGAAACCCTCCTTTCACAGGCAGCAAATGCTGGCTTACGGCCATGCTGTCTGTGTTGGAGCACACATCACCTGGGTTTAGCTCCTCAGCTGTTTGGGCAAGGCTTCATAGCCCTTCTTCAGGCAGCTCTTTGTAGGATGTGAAGAATTCTCCTGCTGGCAGAATTGCAGTTCTTACCTTCACTGCCTGCTGGTATTGCTGAGCTGTGGCGGAGACCTTCTGCACCTCCTGTTCCTTGCTTGCGATGTCACCGAGGAGCGCCTAGGATGCGTGGAGATGCATGTCAGAGGAAATGCCAAACCCAAAAGCTTTGTTCAGCCTTTGTGAGGGTTGCCATTGGAGTTACAACACTGAGAATTGCAACCTCCTAGAGCTGCTTTGCTACATACAAACAAGTCACAGATAGGAGAATGGGACCTTATAGTATAAAAATATGTAAAGTCAGCAGGTCTGTACATTTTTCCATTTTATGTGCAGAAGCTGTCTAAATCTATTAATTATCTTTTTGTGTTCCTTTTCCTCTCCCCCATGTAGCCCAGGGCTCTCGTGAAGAATTACCACTTGGTTCTTCAGCTTCACTTCCACTTGCTGGATGTTGTCTGTCTCCTGCGGCTCGTAGTTAGGTATGTTGCAAAGGAACTGGTTGATCTTGTCATAGTTGGTGCGGTAGTTGGAATAGGCACTCTTTGCTTTCTGTAGGGTCTGCGTTCTGTAGGGGAAATCAGCTGAATGTCAGTACTATCACATCTGTTGTCTTCTGCAAACACCTCTTAACCAGGCCCTGCTTCCCCTTCCCCTGTTCCCTGAAGACACTGATTTGAGCCAGTTGTTCTCCACCCCACTCTTCTGCAGGAATTGGTGCCACCCGGTTGGTATAAAAGTAAGCAGAAATCAAAGGAGAAAGGAGTCACGGGGCAACTGCAGGGAGAATGAGGAGGGTGCTGAATGCTGGGTGTAAGCCTTTAGTGGGATAAGAAGGTACAAGATGTGACGTGATGCGGGCAGGGGCAGATGTGGGTGGATGGCGGCTCGTGCACTCTTACTGTACCCACGCAGTGGCCAATGCAGTTGCTCTTGCCAAAGTCCCCATCTCTGTTGCAAGAGCACTTCATCCTAGAGGCTGCCCACACCTACCCAGCCAGTGCATGCCAGGAACCTCTATTACTTCCTCCTTAGTCCTCCCTGGAAGCACTTCTGCAACTGCTCATTCCTAGACTGTGTTATGCCTCTTCCAGATCCTGCTCTACTGTAAATATCCCAGCTCTCCAGGCTGGTCCAGTTCTAGCTAGATACTGTCGTGGAGTCTTACCTGTGGTCAATTTGTTTGCTGAGGTTGTTGAAGCGCTGGTTGAGTTTGTAGAGCTCTGCTTCCTGCCGCTCGATGTCAGGGCAGTGCTCTTGGAATTTGCTGGCCAGTGTGTTGGAGCACGTCTTTGTCCTTAGCAAGTTCTGCTCTGCTTCATTGAGCAGAAACCTTTTGGATTGGAGCTCGGAGCCCATGGCCTGTGGAAAAAGCAGGAGAGAGAAATTCTCCAGAGCTGCATAAGTGCCAGATTTTCATCGCTGCTCCCCCTTGACTCAAGCTGTTGCGCTGGAGCTGCAGATGATGCTAAGGACTGGCTGAGCTGCAGCAGTGCTGCAAGTTCTGGAGAAAAGCAAGTTAGAGCTGAACTGTAAGCAGAGCCACCTGGTAAACCAGCTGGGGAGAAGTGAGCTCTCTCTCCCTTCTCTGTTAATCTTTAGAAGTAAGCATACTGTATGTGAAATGTTTGGTGCTCCTCCTGCAAGCCCCCCGGGGTTACCCCGTGCCTGCAGGTGCAGCAGCTCCGGAAGGAGCTGTGAAAGCTCTTGCATGCCAGTCTAAACACGGGGCCTTGACGAAAAAGTTGAAGAAGGATGTGAAATTGTGGCCCAGTTCTTGGCCTTCCTAGCAGAAGGATTGCCGGTTTTGGTCGGCAGGTTTTCTTTTCCAAGATAACTGTTCCCAGTACGCTGACAGGTCCAGACCTTTTCTGTACCAGGCCTCTGCATTGCTTTTCCCAGACCACCGTATATTTTGCTTCTCTGCTCAAATCAGAAATACTCAACTGGCATTTGCCTTCTGGTTTGGGGATGGGAATGGTTTGTGTTTAAGGTCTCTGCACAGTTTCCTCGCCTCCCATGAGAGCACCTGCTGAGCTACACCTGGCAGGAAACCCAAGGAGAGTCTGCCTCTGCTTGGCTGTGGGCATCGCTGCAGTCAAGTGAGGTCCCAGCTGGGGGAGCCTGTCCCTTCACCAGCTGCTTCACGTTTGCGACTGGAGCAGCAACTCCCACAGCTCTCTGAAGGTGTTTCTGTATGGGGAGCACATCAATAGGGTAGAAAACTGGCTGGAGATAGCACTCACCAGCAGCTCTTCATTCTTGCGATCTATCACGCGCAAATCCTCTGGCACAGTGTCATCTGTCACCAGCTTGTTCTCATACGTGGACAGCAGGTCTCGGCCTTGCTGGAGGCTCTTCTCGAGGTGTGTGGCCACCTCAACTCTGTATGGACACAAGAGCAAAGGTACTGAAGCACACCTGCACCCATTTCCTGCAGCATGCCAGGCTCAGGCCATGACTTACTTCTCCTGGGCGGCGCTGAGCAGCTGGACCACGCGCTCGTACTTCCTGGTGGTGTTCTCCACCTTGTTCTTGACCAAGGTGGCGCTGCCAGTGTTCGGCACTGATTCAATGAAGACCTCGCACTCCTGGATCTTCCTCATTTTCTCTGGTTCAATGCGACGGACCTCATTGGTAATGTTCTGCGGGAGGAAAACAAAACCTTTGTAGCAACCGAACCAGGACCTGGTGGCTACAGCAGAAACTGGCTGACCTGCAGCCATGTGGTGCAAGAAGGGAGGGCAGGGCTGAGGCGTGCATTTGGTGGCCGGTGCCCTTCAGCCCATGGGGAACAAGAGGATATTCTCTATCCGAGTTTGTATCCAGCTCTGTTGGGGCAAGCTCGCTAGCACTTAGGAAGTGCTGGCACAAGGAAGCTCTGGCTGGGGCAGGAGGCTGGTTCACAGCAGCTCCAGCTCTGCTGGAAACATGCTGAGCTCGTCTGGACCCCTGGGCTCTGTGCCCTGAAGGATGACTTCTCGCCTGGACATCAAAGCGCTGCAGGCAGTTGAAGCAATTTGCCTTCACTTGTGGCGGCACTCGGATTTTGACACAGCCCTTGGCAGGTGATGTAACTAGGAACCGAATTTCCTCTTAAAACAAGGGAGGTTTGTGGCACGGAGCCTGGCCTAATTAGGGGTCAGGAGAAGAGGAAGGGAGCAGGAGGTTACAGCACTGGAGCCTAGCGGGGCAGGTGCTGAGCTGCGCACAAGGAGAAGCAGTGCCCTGGAGCTTAAGTGTTTGGGTTTTGTTTCTTCCTTAGCTGCTGGTGGTGGTGGCACTGCTCCATGCCCTCATGCTCCAGGAGCACTTACAGCACCCAGCACACTGAGGACCACCACGGAGACCCCTGGGGGTGGCCCTGGCCTTGGGAGCAGGGTCCCTGTGCAGCACCACCTGCCTGCTTCATACCTTCAGGTCCTTGGAGCGCTCGGTGCTGTCCTGGACAGCCCGACTCTGTTCCAGCGGCGGGCGGAGGTTTGCCGTGATTGCTTTCTCCAGCTTGTCCAGGTCGCTGTGTACTTTCTCCAGCCCTGCCAGGAGCTGGCGGCCCTGAACTGATGCAGCATCTGGGTGAGGAGAGGGGAGCAGGTTAGAGCCAGCTCAGTCCCACCACTAAGGACAAAACCCATGTCCTCCTCGGCTCCTTGCCCCCTGTGACCACAACCGGGCTGCTCGAGCCCCACACATGTCCTAGTGCTGCCTGGGGACCCTGAACAGGTGGGAAGCTGTTGGTGATGTCCTCTCACCACAACCAAGCAGCAGCCCAACTCTTCGGCCATGGGCGTGAACCAGCCACCAGTAAGAGCCCAAGGGAGCATGATCCAAGCACTGGACTGGGCTGCCCCATTCCTGTAGGGTCCCCATCCCTGCAGGTATTTGGGATGTGTGGAGGGGGCACTAAGGATATGGTTTATACATCAGACTCAGGAGGTCAGGTTCATGGTTGGACTTGATCTTGAAGGTCTTTTCCAACCTTGATGTTGCTATAATTCTGTGGTTCATCATCTCCTGGGTAGGGGGGGCACGTATGTCACAGCATGGCGGGGTTGTTGGTTGAGGGGACAAGGCAGAGCCACCCCCTTTTAGCGCCTGGGGAGGGACAAGCCAAAGGCTGCCCGGGCAGAGCCGCACCTCCGATGCTGTCGGCCTTCAGCCCCTCGTAGCGCTGCTGGAGGATGTTCTTGCAGTTGGCGGTCTTCTCCTTCACGCTCACGTAGCTGTCAGCAATTCTGCGAAACGGGACAGCACAGGGCCGGGGTCAGAGCCGGCCCCTCGCCCCCCAGGACCCATCCTGGCCATGGAGGTGGGGGTGAAGCCCAGCCAGGGGGTCCCTGCAGCCTGATGCCTGGTGGCAGGGGGGCAGACGAGGTGCCTGCCTGCACCCCTTGCTCCTGTGAGCACCTCCCAAAGGAATGGGCAGGCTCCCCCCCCCCTTAATGCCTCCCTGAGGAGGGGAATGTGGATGGAGAGAAGGGGAGGGCTGAGGCTGTGGTGGCAGCAGGAGGATCTGGCATGGCTGAGCTGCACGTACTGGTCTGCCAGCGCTACCGCCTCCGCGTCCGGAGGGGGGATCATGAAGCAGACACCCGGGGCGCTGATGGCATCTCCAGTGCTGTCTGTCACCTCCCAGACGTCCCCGCTGTTCTTCTGCAGGGTGTAGTGGGCTCCGCGGGTTATCTGGCCCTAGGGGACAGGAACCGGCAGCGGCCACAGGTCAGGATGTGCCTCCCACCCCCCTCCACGTGCGACGCCACCCAGCATCCGCCCCCTGCAGAAAACTCATGCCCTGCTGCTCCCTCCCTGCAGCGCCCAGCTCTGAGCCGTGCCTCTGCTTGCACCAGGGCAGGGAGGAGGCACGGGCAGCTGAGTCAGCCCATGCTGCTCCCCAGTGCTGTGTCTCCTTGCTTCACCCCGACTGGCCCGTCCTGCGGGGACAGCACCTGTTGGCGCTGGGGACATGGATGTGCCCCGACTGCACCAGAGGGATGGTGCTGGGAGTGAATTTGGTCAGAAACATGCCTGCATGTCGTCACTGTCCCAGCGTGGGAATGTGATGGAGCTGAGCTGTCGCAATACCAGGGAGGGTGTGTGACAGGCACTGTGGCTGTGCGTTCCCCAGGCCCCATCCTGCACCGCTCCTCCCCAGCTGCACAACCTGCTTGCCTTGTCCCCGCAGAGCCCGTTCCTTCACCGGGTGTCACCTCTGTACCCCGTACCCCCGAGGAGCCCCCAGGCCCTGGCGGGACGGTACCTGCTCGCCCTCGTACTCGCACAGAGCCTCCACAGGGACAGGCTGCAGTGGCGGCTGCCGGCGGTGCCGCAGGGGTAGGACATGCTGGCTGCGCTCCTGCAGTGACCGCACCACGGCATCGTACTTGTCCAAGGCCTTCTCCTGGTCCTGGCATGGGAGAACGACCAAAGAAACTTGGGAAGGAGGGAGAGGGACAAGCTTCTGCGCCCTCCCAGCCGGGCAAGAGCTCATACCGTGGCACAGCAACCATGGCTGCTGGGCCCTGCAACTGCTGTGGTCCTGGGCCGAGCATGTCCCTGTCCCCCTTGCCTGCTTTTAGGGCCAGGCTGAGGACGGGGGCTGTGTTTGCGTGGTCACCGTGCCGTGGCACCAGCCACAGGCATCCCCTGATTGTGTAGTCCATGGATAGTCCCATCCGCAGCAATTAGCTCTAATTAGCCCCTTGGAAAGGCTGTGCAGGGGTTGCTCTGTGGCTGGCTGTGCAGGGGGTGTCCTGCAGCAGGTGCTGGGCTCGGGGGGGCGGGGGGAGGAGAGGGCAGCTCCCAGGAGGGGCTCCCGGCACCCCGGGATGTGCTGCAGCATGGACGGGTCCCGGTTGGTGACCCCACGGCCCAGCTCACCACAGCACAAGCTCATCCCACCACCTCCTCCAGCAGCGGGTCTAATTATGCTCCCGCCCTTAATGAGCACTGGCTTAATGAGAGAACAAATAAAAACCAGCCCAGCGAGCAATTACGTTGCTGTGGGAGAGGCAATCTCTAGCTCAAGGGGGAGGAAGAGCTGGGCACAGGGAGGCAGCAGCAAGGGCTGGGTGCCTGCCCCAGAAGGGCCAGCACCCATGGGTGCCGTGGGGATGCTCCAGCTCCCCCCAGTCCTGCCTCCACCAGTACTCACATCCAGCTCCCTGAGCAGCGACTCGAGCTGGTATCTGTCCTTGAACTCGGGGCTGTATTTTTGGTCCAGGTCTGTATCTACCTTCTTCAAGAGCTCCTGGGCGTCCTTCGCATCTTTCTGAAACTGTTGAAAGGTGAAATCCCTGGTGAAATCCCCGGAGAATCCCTCCCCTGCTGGAGCAGAGGTGCAGCCCAGTGCTGCCCACAGCAGGAACAGCCCCAGCCAGGCAGTGTGGGCAGCAAAAACCTCACAAGCGCATGGAGAAGGATGAGGTGTTGCTATCTGCGATAGCGGAGCTAGGGAAAGACTGCTGCAGAGAAAAATAATGGGGCAGCCTGCTTTTTGCATTGTTCAATGCACCTTTCCCTGCCCTCCCCACCTTTCATTTGGGTTTCAGGTGGACAGTGTCATGCTGTCCCCAGTGCCAGCGCAGAGGGGTGGGCAGAGCCCAGCCCTTCCCCATGCGAACCCCCCCACGGGGGGGCTTCTTCCAGCAGGAGCTGAGTGGGCGCCCACGAGAGGCACTGCCTGGGCTGGGCACCCCACTTCCACCTTGGCAGGAGCCTCGTCACGTCCTCAACCCGCCCAGGCTGTGGGAGAGGAATCCGGCCCGACCTGCTCCCCGCGGAGCCTCCCCGGCTGCCAGATGCGATTTATCGGGCAGCCATCTGTCTGCAGCGCCTGGCCCTCGCGCGCGCTCCCCACGGGCAGCACTGCGTGCGCTGCAGGTGCAGGTTCCACCCAAAGCCCTTCTGCTCCCGGGGGGCAGCGAGGTGGCAAAAGTTGGAAATTAGGGGAAATTTCTTCTCAGAAAGGGTGGGGAGGTGTTGGGATGGGTTGCCCAGGGAGGTGGTGGAGTCACCATCCCTGGGGGTGTCAAGGAAAGGCTGGACGTGGTGCTTAGGGACGAGGTCTAGTGGGTGATAGTGGTAGGGCGGCGGTTGGACCAGATGATCTTGGAGGGCTTTTCCCACCTTAATGATCCTATGAAAAGGGGGTGGCAGGAGCCTTGCTGCAAGCCCTGACAGAGCAGAGCTGTCTGTGCACAAGGGTGCTGGCAGCAGGCAGCGGCGGTGGAGCAAGTTGCGCTTTGGCCAAGCAATTACTGCACTGGCAGTTGGGACTTGCACGTGGTACGCTGGCATCTCTCTGGCCTGGCGGTGCCTCATGGCCCCCTGGCTCTGGTACCTTGTGGAAGTCCTCCATGAACTTCAGGTGGCTCTCCTCACAGATCAGGAAGTTGAGGTACTCCTTCCAGTCGGCATGGACCGCCTCGATGTGCGCCTGTAACACCGTGCGACGTCAGTGCTGAGAGGGCGACAGCAGCCCTGTGCTGGCCAAAAGCAGCAGCACCCACCCCGAGCAACCAGACCCTGAGGGGCTGTGAGCCCCTCCGGAGGCTCCTGGCTCAGAGCTGGGGCAGCAATACCATAAACCTAGCCCAAAGCTGGGGTGTTGTGATGGGACTGTGGGGAACGAGGCAGTATGTGCCATGGCCTGACGTCCACCTTGCCATTGGAGGTGGAATGTGATAACACAATTTGTCCCTTGAAGCTGGCCCAGGACAATCGCCAGAGGAACGGGGAGGATGGGAAGAGCTACTGGGGTTTCTCCCCACTCCCCCAGACCCCACTCACACACATGCAGGTAACTTCCCGCTTGGCACCCTGGCCTTGGCACAAGGTCCCATGCTGGAGTGCCCCAAGAGGCCGGGAGGCCGGGGTCAGCCCCAGCGCTCACCTCGATGGCGTTCTTCCCGGGGTGGTTCTGGGCCAGCAGCTGGTCTCCGTCCGCGTGCAGCTTATTGATGGCCTCCTCCTTCTCCTCCAGCTTCCGGTGGATGAAATTCTAGAAGGAGAGAGGCGGGGTGCTGGTTGATGTCCATACAAGCAGAAGGTTGGACGTGGTGTTTAGGGACATGGTCTAGCGGGTGATAGTGGTGGTAGGGGGATAGTTGGGCCATCTTGGAGGGCTTTTCCAACCTCAGTGATTTTATGATTCTAAGGGGACCCTGGGTTAATCCTATGGCTTGGCTGTGAGGGCCTGAACAAGACCAAAAGCACGGTGTTCCCCTACCGCAGCTTTCATTTTTTTTCAGTTTTCATTGAAGATGAGATTTTTGCCAAGCTAACACTGAGCTAAAGGAGAGAATCATGACAACTCAGTGCTGAAATTACCAGTTCCTTCCACCCATTTTAAGTTTTGATTATGGCTCGTGTCTGACAACTTGTTTGCCTGGAGAACGATCTGCTCTGGGAGGCCAGGAAGTGTTTGTCACAAAGTGAATTCTTCTGGCAGTGACATGATGTACAAGAGACATCCACTCTTTTGTGTAAGAACTCATAATGCATTCCCCCATCACCCACCACAGGTGTGTAATGTATGTCCTATATCACAGAATTACTCAAATATGTAAATATTTGCATGTGCAAAATTCAGACACGCACATGCACAGGAATTTTTGAATAGACAAATAGATGCTGTGAGTAAACACCTTAGCTAACAGAATACAGATTAGGGGATAGAATTTAATTTTCAATATTTTCCCCTAGGAGTGACGTTAATAAGTGTTACCTCTCTTGTAACGGCAGAGAAGATTTGGAGAAGAAACTAAATATTATTCAGTGAAAGGGAAAATGAGTAAGTAGGCCGTACAGTGATTACACTGCCAGGTTCCCTCTCTGCTTTATTTCTGGCAGGAGGCAAGGACCAGCATTACTGCTCTATCACCTGGAGGTCTCAAAGTGCTTCCTGATGGAGGGGGGAAACTGAGGCAGAAGGGGCTGGTGCGAGCATACACCCACCTCATACTGGCGGCGCCGGCTTGGGTAGTCCAGGTTGTGGTCGCTCCAGTCGTAGTGCGTCCGGTCCTTCGCCTGCTGGTCCAGCCAGTAGAGCTTGTTGGTGCAGCGCTGCATGTAGTCCTGCAGCGCGTTCAGGTCCTGCTGCCGCTGCTGCGAGCTGGCCTGGGAGGGTGAGGGGGGAGCTGAGCCCCGTGCTCCGCTCCGCTCCCCACCCCGCAGCGCGGCTGCGAGGGGCTCGTCCCCCCCCCCCCAGCCCCCCATCCCAGGGGTCTCCTACCAGCAGCTTCTGGTACTTGGCTTGGAGGTCGCTCGTGTATTCCTGGTAACGGGAGGAGAAAGGCAACAGTCGGGAGGGTGGTTGAGGAAGAGTGGATGAGGGATGGGGATGGGGATTTTATGGCCTTTGCCTCCTCGTTAAGCTAGGGCCGGTGCAGGATGCTCAGCTCCGAGGTCAGGAGGAAGGCTGGGCACCCACCCAACCTGGGCCAGGTTTGGGAGCTGCCTGTCCCCCCCCTACCCCGACACGGCGCGGCCGAGCTGACCTTGGTGCCTTCCTTGGTGACGTGCGGGCCGATGGCCATGACCTCGTTGTGGAAGATGTTGTGCTCTTCTACCTGGCTGTTGACCAGCGGCAGGTCAGTCCCGAAGCCCTTGCCACATAGAGCGTCCTGTGGCACGCAAGGGGGGGAGGAAATTAATGACAGGACAACGGGGCATGGTGGCCATGAGCTGGCAGGTTCCTCTTGGCCACCAGAGGTTGGACAGGAGTGGCGCTGGGCTCGGACAGGCTCTGCTGGCTCGTGCTGAGGGACACAGAGGCTGGCATGGGCTGTGCTCCCCCATCCCAGCACCACAAGCTGGATTTGGGGATTTGAGAGGTGGAGGTGATGCAGCAGTGCTGCTGGGAACCACCATGTGCCACGGACCAAAGCAGGTGGAGGCTGGGGGGTGGCAAGGCAGGGGAGAGGCCAAGCCTCCAGCATGTGGAGGAGAAGGCACGGGGGGACCCGGCAGCAGCCTTCCCGTAACCGCAGGGCAGTTACTGAGAAGCCAGCAGCATGTGGTAGCAGGATGGGAGCCAACTGGCACACGCCGGGACAGAAGTGCAGCCTGGGTGGCAGGGGAAGCTTTTCCACAGCCAGGCGTTGGAGCACGCTGCCCAGGGACAGAGCGCAGTCTCCATCCGTGGATGGAGAACAGCAGAGGTTTGCCCAAGCTCGCCCAGAAGCGACAGCCTGGTGGGCTCCTGCGTGGCCACGCCACCCCCAGAGCTTGTCCTTGCTCGGCCCAGATGCCAGCAGTGGCACTGCCTCGAGCACCGTCCCCAGGCAGGGGCACTGGTGTCCCCCTCGGTACCTGTTTCTCCTCGATCACTGTGGACCAGTTGACCTGGGGCTCAATGTGCTGCAGGCAGAAGTTGTAGATCTGGTCGTGCTTCACGCGTAAGTTTGCCACTCGTTCCTTCAGCTGCCGGATGCTGCGGGAAGGGAAGGACGAGGTAGGATGCAGCACGTGGGCATGGACCGGACCGGCCATTAGCTGGAGGTCATCCCCTCCCGGCCCCGGCGGAGGCAGCGCCTTGGGGACCTCAGCCATGTAACTGGGCTGGGCAGGCATTGAGCAACGAGCTGGGGAGCGAGAGGGCAAAGGCTCTGCGTGCCCGTCCCCTGCCAAGGCTCTCAGCAACACCTCCAGCTCGGGGCTGGGGGCAGATGTCGCCCCAATGTGCTTTGCCCAGCGATTTATGCATGGCTGGTGAGCAGTGGTTCCGGCTCGATAGGTGCCTGAGGACAGCCGCAGGGTGTGCGCGAGGGGCTGCTGCCAGTCCGAGCCCCCGGAGGGGGCTGTGCTCCCTCCCGCGGTACTCACTCTTCTGTGATCATGTCCCCCTGGGGGTGCTTCATGTGCCTGGCGATGGCCGCGTCCCCGTCCAGCACGTAGAGCAGCTTGTCCGACTCAGTGAGCTTCTGAGCCGTGAGCTCCTTGTACTGAGCTAGCTGGCAGGCCTTGATCTTGTGCAAGTCCTGGGCAGGCGGAGAGGGGGGAGAAACGATCACAAAGGGGACAGCAGCAGCATCCAGCCCGCCATGGGGTGGGTGCCAGTCACGGTCCCCCCCCCCCCCCCACTGCTGCTGGGCCGCAGCACTGGGCAGGCTGGCTGGGGGGCAGGAGGAAATTTTGGATCCCTTCTGCCACCCCCGAGGGGGGTCTGCGTGCTTGGAGGAGCCTGTGGGCATGGGGCCGTGGCTCATACTCACATTCTGCATTCGGGAGTCGGTCTCCACGATGTTTTTCTCCACCTGGTCAGCATTTTTCTGCAGGCGCTCTATGAGCTCGGTCAGCTCTTTGCTGGAGATGCTGGGGAGGAAGAAGAGAGGGAGAGGAGCTTGTCGCCCCGTGGGGGTCTGCTCTTGGCACGCCGTGGCCCTGCCACATGGCCGGGGGCCAGCCGAGCCCGCCCGGCACTGCAGCTGCGCGTGACTCACTGCTGCCTTTCGAACACTTTCCAAAACACTCCGAAACGCCGCTGCTCTGCCAGGAGGGGGGCGGTGGCTGGGGCCTTCCCAACGCGGCGGCGATGGGAGCGATGCCGCTGCCAAGCCTGACCCTCCCTTGGCACGAGGTGCAGAAGGGCCGCTCGCAGCGCAGGGCTCGGCTGCGCGCCGTCCCCGCTTGCTTTGCCCCAGCACCCCCAGCCCCTGCCGCCCCTTCCGCACGGCGTTTGCCCTCCCCAGCACTTGTACGGAGCGCTCTGCCTGCAGCAGCCCTGCCTCCCTCCGGAGACATCTGCTCTGCAAAGAGGTGCACGGAATTTAGACCAAATAAAAGGGGATGGGGCGGCGCGGGCCGCATGTGCGCTTGGGCACTTTGCCTCCTGCTAGGCAGGGTTTCTCCTTCCCTCCTCCGCGTGCCCAGGGTGACGGGGGTGCCAGCCTCTCCCCGGCAGGGTGCGGAGCCGGCCGCCTGCTCTGCTTCACATCAGCAAGAGATTGCACGGGGCCAGCCAACTATTCCCAGCAGGGACGGCTGAGCTGGAGCAAATGCTCCTGCTAATGCACGGAACGCCCCGTGCCACAGCGTTTGCATTGCCGTGGTTATTTTAAACATTTCATCTCCTCTGTCACTTGGGCTGCATTATCGCTGCGTGCCAAGAAGCTGCGAGGTCCCGGCTGGCTTCACACCCTGCCGGCAGGGCAATGGCACTTGGGGCTGAAGCACCGCAGCATCTCCCCCGCAGAGCTGCTGGCATCACGCCGCACGGCCCCGTGGGGCTGGGCCAGCGATCACCCACAGCACCAACACCGGGTTTTGTGCTCCCAAGTGCTGGCGGAGCCCGCAGCTGGCTGCATCCCGGCCGTGCCCGCTTTGCTGTGTGGACCGGAGCCATCGCCGGAGCCTTGGCTCGCTCCGATCCCAATCATTTATTGAGTGGGGATAATGAGCCTTAATGACCTCATTACATGGTGGCAGAATTAATCTTTATATGGCGCTTGGAAATGCTAATTGCTGTTACAGCTGCTGGTAGGCAGGCCCCGTGGCTCCTGCACAAGCTGCTCCCCGGAGGGCAGCGGGACGGGGTCCAGGCGCGAGCGGCGCTATCGGCGGGTCGCAGCATCCCGGCTGCGTGGGGGCTCCTGCAGCAGCCCCTGGTCCCTCCTGGGGGCTCGGCCACCCCAGCACAGCGTGAGCAGCCAGTCCCTGGGGAGGGCTTCGTGGTGGCTTCCCCGGACACGTGCCTGTGGGAACAGCACAGGGTCCTCATGGGTCACGCATGGTCGTGGTGGGGATACTCGGGTGCTCGCAGCTCGCTGCCCTTCTGATGTGGTGCTGGGGAAGAAGAGCTTGAACAGCCGGGTCTGGCCAAATTTCTTCCAGCACTGGTGCTGAGTTTCGGGACAGGTGCCTGCCACACGTCCTGCCTTTTTCAATAGGAAAAAAAAAAAGAAAGCCCCAGGCTTGTTCCTCCCCACCTGAAGCCCTGCCCCTGCAGGCTGGTGGTGTTTGACAGATCCACGGAAGCTTGAGCTTCCCCGAGAAGCTCTGGCGTGGGCAGGGTTTGCGCTGATATTTCTTTTTATAGAAGCTGCATCACCAGAATGGCGCTGAGTGGGGTGGTGGCTTGTGTCTGTCACTGCTGCCTGCCAGGGCGAGCGTTGGCTTCTGCTACCGGATCCCGGCTCGCCCCATGCTGGCAGCTTGGCTGTGCAGTGGCTGGTGCAGTCCCTGTGTCTTTGAACGAGCCCAGGGATGAATCTTTGGGGTTTGAGTGGATTGATAGTATGGATGGAAAAGCCATCCCAAATGACTGAAGAGGCTCGGAGCTTTCCTAGTTCTGGTTTTGATTGTGCTGAAGAAGCTTCCAAATTGTATGAAGGAAATAAAGTTAAGCAAGGGCTGGCTTGGGATCCGTGGCAATGCTGCACATCAGCCGTGGCTTTCCAAGCTGCTGCTGGTGATCTGGTGACCGCAGAGCCCAGCGTTCGTGCTTGCTCGGAGGGCTCTGCATCAGCCAAGTCCATCTCCTGCATCGGGACCCAGCGAGCAGCTGTCAGCCTTCGGCTGGGCACCAGCTCTGCCGGGAGCATCCTCACGGCCCCGCCGGGACAGCTGGCATGGGGCTGATGCGTCGGGGTGAGGATGTGCCCCGTTTTCCTGCGCCAGGGCGGATGGTTTGCCCAATAATCCAGAAATTGCTGCTGAAGTATACAGGTGCAGTGCTTGAGCAGGGTTGGCAGGGAAGAGGAAACGTGGAGAGGCTCCGCAGCGCTTGCTTGCAGCGAGCAGGAACGTGCTCTGGTGTGACGCGGGCATCACTCTGCTCTCCAAGCCTCACCTTTCCTGGTGCAGGCAGCAGGAGAGGTTTGCTGCCTCCACCTCGTGCAAGAGCCTGGCAGGGCTGGCACCTGCTGGGGCTTTGGGATGGGGAAAGGTGATAGAAACCTCCCAGGGGACCTGGCCCAGGTGCCCGGGACCTGGGCATGGCAAGGAGCCTGCAGAGGAAAAGGTGAGGCAAAGCCCAAATAGTGAGGGCTTTGTTCTGAAAAAGGAGAAAAAAAAAAAAAGGAAGAAAAAAAAAAAGAAAATCCCTGGACAAACTGGCTTTGCCATTTCTGAAGAACTTTAACATTTCCAAGGACTTTTCTGGTCACAATGGAAAAAATGATAGCATTCATGAAAAGCTGTGTTTGACAAAAGCCCTGTTGCTGTTTCAGAGAGGCCGCGGGATGGCCTGGCCAGGGCAAAGGAGCGGGGATGATTCCAGGATGAGGGGAGGGTTTGCTCCGGATTTCTCGCAGCTGGGGAGCGGGGAGGAGGCAGCTGCTCCGTGCTCGAGCATCTGTTGATGAAACTCATATCAGCACACGCTTTGGAGCCGTTTTCTTGCTCTTCAGGGAGAGGAGATGTTTTTGCTGTGGCTCACCAGGCTTGGGAGGATTCCAGCTTCACTGAGAGCTGCCTGGAGGTGCTCGGTGTTCCCCTGCAGTGCCAGGGGAAAGTGTCCAAAGACTCCCCTGGGGTGCATGAGCATCCCGCGGAGCAAGGGACCTCCCTCTCCCCAGCTTTTCAGAGCAATACGGTGATTGTTTTGAGAAGGCAAAAACTTGGCTGCTGAAAACTTCTCCCAGGGAGGCTGCATTGAGGAGAACTGGTTTCCAAGACCAAATTCTAGCCTGGACCATCACTACCCACCACCCCCTACCAACACATTCAGCCTCTCGCCCTGCCAGCACGTTCCTGAGCCTTGCAGCCCACCACAAAACACCGTTTGCATTTGCTTTTCAGGGCTGTAACTCGGCTCACCAATTCCCGGTTGCTTTAGAGGGCTCAAGGTCTGCCTGTCAAACCCCGACTGAGGTGCTCGAGCAAAAGCCCGTGCACCCGCTCAGGTCTCTGACTCGTGCCGAAATTTGCACCTCCTTCCCCTAGCAGTGATGTGACCCCTGTCGATTTTTTTTTTCCTCTCCACCTACCAGGCTGTGCCTTTGCTTGGAGCTGCTTGGAGCAAACCCCCCCAAGGCGCGGGTGCCTGGAGGTGGGCAGGGTCACAGCTGGCCTGGTGGTCCCTTTGGCTTCTCCGATTGTTTCCTTATTCAAACGAGGAGGGGAGCTCACCCACACCCCTAATTAAGGGTGTTCAGATGGACATTTCGTGGAGTTTCAACTGCGCTGGATGAACGTGGTCCCCGGGAGAGCTCCCGTTTGTGGTGACAGCTTGCCCGTAGGTCAGACACTGTCCTGCTGCTTCCTGCGGCCCCTGCTCCCCTGGGGGCTCTGCTGGGAAACCCTCCCAGCCTCCTCAGCAGGCTGCAGCTGCCCCTGGCAGCCCCCCGTGTGTAGTGTCCCCTCCTTAATGCCCCTGGGACGCTTACGGCTGCCTTGGCACGGGATTGTGGTGGAGCAGAGGACAAAGGGGCCGGGCTTCAGCTAGCGTAACTCTGGTTTGGGAGAGATTGGAATCTCGTACAAAGCTGGGAGCAGCGCGCACACGTCAGGGCGTAGCTGGACAGCAGGGCTGCCAGGCTTAGCCCAGCTTGTTGCTATTATGTTTATCTTCCCTTGAATTAATGGCGATATATTATTGTAATGTGCATGGAAATTAAAGCAAAAATAGGCCAGGCGATGGCGAGGCTCGCTGCGCTATAAATACAGAGCAGCTCCCTGACTCACCGGTTGTCTATTCATTACTGCTGACTCCAGCCCTGCAAAACAGCCTCCAGAAATCGGTGTCAGCCCCGCAGCCAGGGCCTCCGCCGAGCCTCCAGCACCAGCCCCGAGGTAGGGCCGGGCCGGGCAGGAGGGCGCTGGGTCTCCTGCGCCACTGCTGGCAGCGGGTGGGATCCCTCCAGGCAGCAGGGCGAGCTCCCACAGCTGCCCCGTGTTTTGCGCTTCCCGAGCTCTTCACGAGCCCACCTCCTGGTTTCGGAGCGTGGGAAGGGTACCGGGGAGGGTGTTTGGTGGGGTTTCCCCATGCGTCTGTATCCTGCCTTCCTAGGGGCACAGCACTACCCCACCGGCACCACCGCTTGGTTAGCGCTCAGCTCCTCTGAGCACCGCTTACCCAGAAAAATGCTTTTCTATCTATCTACAAAGGTAAATTACGTGCTGCACCCCCAGCCCTGCCTCTCCTGGCACATCCAGCCCCGGCAGCTGGATCTCTCACAAGGCTCCTGGGGATGGTGCCCTTGCCTCCCGTCTCTTTTTGGAGGGATGGAGAGGGGATGGGGATGTTTCTGTGTAGAGACTTGGGCCCTGGTCCTGTCCACTTGTGCATTGGGAAGACAGAACCACGGAAAATGTGGGCTGAGGAGCATCATCTGCAAACAGCCGGTGAGGGAAGGGTGCTGAGTGTTGGGAGCCGGGTGCTGGGGACGTGCTCCAGGAGCAATGGGTGCTGCCGAGGCCGGGCACACCAGGGAGCCTGGCTCACCGTGCGCACCCCAAATCATCTTTGCCTCTCCATGCCTCTGCAGGGTTTAATGCCACTTCTGCCCTTTCCACGTCCCGGCTGGGGAAGCCACGGGGCCGGGGACAGCAGCTCCTGGCCGGGGTGCAACCCGCTGCAGGAGGTGCTCGGTTAGCGCCGCGCTACCCCCGCGGTGCTTCGGGGGCTCGGTCCCTTGCCCTGGTGCTCAGCTCCCTCCCACCGCGCAGCCCCTCTCCGAAGCACGGGACGAGGCTGGACGGCGCACACGGTGTTGAAATGTCTGTTCCTGTTTCCACAGCCTGGCGTTCGGCTGCTGTTAGCAGCGCCGCTTGGTTCTTCCAGCAGCACGGGCGGGCGCTGGCGGGGAGCCTGGCAGCGCCTGGAGCACAGGCCGGGGCGGCGGGAGCTGCTCCTCTCCCACTGCCTTCTCCTGCAAGTGGTTCAACCGGTCCGACGCCGGCTTCCCCATCGCGGGGATGTTTCCCCACAGCGGGGAGTGTTCCCCGGACTCCCAGGTGTTTGTAAACTCCAACGCAGGAATTAACAAATTGGGGATAATGGGCGCAGCCCCCCCCCGCCCCCCCCGGGTGTGCGTGGACACGCGGGAAGCACGGTCCGGCTGCAGGGAGGGAGGTGGCCCCGGCCCCAGCACCGTGCTGCTTCCCCAGCTGGCACAATCCAGCCCTGAACACAAGGTTTCGTTCTGGCCCACAGCCTCCAGGGCGGGCGGCCTCCCGCGCCCGAACCTCCATCGCACCCGGCCATGGGCACCGACCCCGGCTGGCAGCTGGGGACCCCAGGGTGCAGCCGCCAGCCCAGGGGTGGGGACGGTGGGGCAGGTGCCCACGTCCATCCCCTCCCGGCACCACGACGCTGCTCAGGGTCCCAAGCCATCGGCCCAGGCACGGCGCTTCTCCCCGCCGAGCCCTCCGCTGCCAGCGCGCAGACGCAGCAGGGTGTTCGCACCTTCCTCCGGCGATGGGATCGCTGGGGCTGGGGCCACCGGGGAGGCTCGGGGCCGCCCCTCTCCTCCCGGGAGGGGGTACCTGGCAACCCCTGAGCCAGCCTGGCCCCAGAGAGGGGACCTGTTTGGTCCCCTGGGCTCCCAGGCCAGGGCAGCACCGTCCCCTCTGGGGACCCCTCCTTGGTGCAGGGAGGAACAGGGAGGCTGCTGTTCTGAACCGAACCCGACATCTTTTGTATCGATCCCAACATCAAATCGATCCCAAGAAGCTCTTTGGGAAAACGTCCCCTCTGCCCCAGCGCGCAGCGGATCGCGCAGCCCGGGGGGCGGCCGTGCCTCCTCGGGGGGAGGAGAACCTCCCTTTTATTTTTTCCCCCCATTTTAACTGCGTCCTTCCGACGGGCACGTCCAGCCCTGCTCCTTTTAATGCCCGGCACAACCGATACTTGTCCCCACGCCAACCCAAAGAGCTGATGGAAAGAGGAGGGCCGGAGCCATCGCCCCTCGGACAACCCAGCGGCGAAGACCAACCTCGGCGCCCCGACGCCCCCGACCCCAACCCGGGCTCTCAGCGCCCCCCGGGGCCGCCTGCTCGGCACCGGCAGCCCGGTGGCGGGGCAGGGGAGGGGGCTTAGGGGGTCGCTCACCTCTTTTTCTGCACCGAGGGGCTGTACTTCCCTTTGTTGCGCTTCCTGAAGAGCGAGTGCATCGCGTCCCCGGCCGGCGCCGCCGCCGCGCTCCGCCAGCTCTCGCCCCGCTGCCGCCGGGAGGCTCTGCGCCGGGACGGCGGCGGGAGGCGGGGCGGAGGCTGGAGGCTGGAGGCTGGAGGCTGGAGGCTGCCTCCTGCCCTCCCGGGGCGGCGGGCGAGGGGCACGGCCGGGGCTGGCCCGGGGCGGGGCCGGGCGGGGGCTCCCCGCCGGCAGCTCGCAGCCGTCGCCCCTCGCCCTGTCACCGCGGTCCCCTCCCTCGGGGAGCCTCCCCGGCTTTCCCGTCGCACCCCCCCCCCCCCCGAAGGCCGCAGGGAGGGCACCCCCGGCTCCCAGCCTCTCTTCGTGGCGGGGTTCTCCGGCCTCTGAGCATCCTCGTGGCCTCCGCGCCGTGTCCCTATGCTGGGGGCAGGCTGCGGGTGGGGTCCCAGAGAGCGGGGCAGAGGGGCACAATCCCCCCCCTCGCCCCGCTGGCCGCCTTTCCGTTGATGCGGCCCCTGCTTCCCTCCCCACTGGTGGGCTGGGGATGGAGGCTGGGACTCACCACCCCCAGCACCGCCGCTCCTGCCCCAGCACCGCCGCGTGCTGCGGTTCTTAGGGCGCACCGGGGCCAGCGGCTGCGCTGAGCGGGGCCGTGGGTGCCCTGGGCCAGTGCACCCTTCCCGAGGGCTGTGCCCACGCAGCAGGCACGAGGGCGGTGGGTGGCTGCCCCCAGCCACCTAAGAGGTTTTGCTCACCCACCCGCGGGTGCACAGCAGCCAGCAATTAGGAGCGGCTCTGGCCTTTTTATCCCGGGATTTTGTGCCCATGTGGGATTAAAGGGCTGAATACGTGCTTGTAGCTTCCCCACCAGCCCCAAATCCTCTGCTGATTTTCTTTCTGGGGGCACGTCAGTGCACGCTGTGACCTATTGATCCCGATCCCCCGCTCACATCACGTCACTCAGCTGCGGGGCCACTCGCTCTGGCAGAGCCCAGAGCCTCCGCTCGCCCTCCTGGCACACGAAGAGCCCCTGCACAGCTCTGGGTTTGCCCACCTGGGCTGGGTGTTGGCGGTGACAGCACAAGGCAAGTGCATGTGCGTGTGGCTGGGGGGCGGCCGGACTGCACTGGGGTGAGGATGGGGCAGGTGGGTGCTCCCCAAATCCCTGGGGGGCGGGGTTTGCGGGTGCTGGGCTGCGGTGCCTTGTGATGAGCTGCGTGGGGTCTCTGCAGGTGGGGACACCACCACTGCCCGGGCCCCCGGCTGAGCCTGGATCGTGCTGGCTGTGTCCTTCCTCCTCCTCTTCCTCCTCCTCCTCCTCCTGGGAGAGGTGCCGGGCTGTGGGGCCGAAAACAGGCCTGGAGAAGGACCTACCTGCACCAAGGAGCAGATCAGGTTTTCCCTATTTATTTTTAATTTTTAATATTTTGGTGGGATTTGCCAAGTGCTGCCTGTGGTTCGTTCAGAGGCTGGGACCATCTCCGTGCCCAGCCAGGCAGTGCCCAGGTCCCCTGCCGCAGCTCCCACCCTGAACCAAGGGGGAGGAGAGGTGGCAGTCACCCAGTCCTGCAGCTTGTATTTAACCACATGAAGTCCTGCCTGCATTTATTTGCTCTAGAAATGCTTTCTGGTGCTCGTGCTTTTGCACCCCTGACATTATGCAGCGATACATCCACGCGGGGAGCAGTCGCTCCTCTCCCAGCTCTCCCCTGCCAGCCACGAGCCCCCCGGAGACCCCTCGGTCTTAAACCAAGGGTGTCCTTAAACCACGAGGGCTCCTACACCTTCAGCAGAGCCAGGGGAAATGCCTTTGCCTACCGGAGGGTTCTTGCACTGCATCTCCTCCTCGCCTCCTGCGCCAGCTCCGCAGCGCTAATCCTCCTAATCTCCCCACATCTCTGGCGTGGCTCATTTTTGTGTGCGAATGCCCTTGAGAGCCGCAAAATTGCAGCTGCTCGGTGAAACGGCGGGCGGCGAGAAACTCCGCCGGAGTGGAAAGCTGGGGCTTGTGTAAACTGCCCCGGTGTTTTGCCTTCGTGCTGGCTCGGGATCAGAGGTGCTGCACAAAGCCGCACCACACGGCGCGTGGTGGGGACGGGCTCCCAGCCCACTGCTCTGCCTGTCCTCTGCCTGCGCCACTCACCTGGGCTCGGCAGAGCTGAGCTTCACGTGAGACCCGCGGTTTGGGGTGCTCACAGCTCTAGCAATCATTTTTGATGCCTTGGACCAAGCTCTGCCAGCAGGGACACACAACGCGCCTGCTGCTTTGCCTGCTCCACGCTGCCTCCGGATGGTGCCAGGCGCAGCACGAGCTGCCCAAGCACAGCACCCCCTGTGCCGAGGTTTCATCCCCAAGAGGCTTTTCACCCATCAAAACACAGCGTTTATTTTGCAAACGAGCCTTTCTGCTGCTTTGCTGATGCACTGGCCCCCGCTGAGCCCCGTGCCCCACCAGCTCCCAGTGCCAGCCCCAGTGTTAGGAGCAGGAAACACCAGTAGGACAAAATTGGAGCTGGTGATGCCATAGGGGGGCACCAGGGATGTGCTCACACTCAGGAAGGCTTTGCTGCTCCCCGGGGTCCTGGTGAGAGCCAAAGGCAGAACAAGGAAAATCCCCCAAAGCCCCTTGAGCATCGAGGAGCTGGGGACAGGGCTTGGTCCCCGCCACGCCGCGGGGCAGGTTGAAACGCGCAGCGAGCGCCTCGGTGGGGGCAGCGGCGTGGCACTATTGACTTAACCAGGGTGAGAAGCTCCTGAGCCACCGCCGCGGGAGGGGAGCGGGAGAGGAGCACGTTTTGTGCAATGCGATTGCATTTTTTGGCAAGCCCTTTTCCGGAGCGGCTCCCACGCCCTGCCGAGCCCTCACCTCTCCACCCTGCGCCGTGCCCAGCACTGCCAGCCCTGGATGAGGGTGCGGGGTGGGCACCAGCCCCCCGAAATTGGGGCTTGGTTGGGACAGGTGGCTCCTGGATGCCTCTGTATGGTCCCGGGCTGACACACCAGTGCCAGGACTGCCTGTCCCACTGCATCCCACCCCATTTCATCCCGTCCTGCCCCATCCCATGCAAGAACATCCGTGGCTAATTTGGGAAAGGATTGGGTCTCAGGGGCTTCAAGCCAGCAGCAAAGCATAGTGGCAGTGGCTTCTCCCTCCCTGTGCACCTCAAAAGTCTCTGTGGCCCCAGCACGTCCTGAGGTGCTGAGGCATTTCAGGGACCCAGCTCCCTCACAGAGACGCTCAGCCCTGGGGGACTTTTCGGTGGTGTTTCCCAATTCAGAGTTTTCTCCGAGGCTGAAGGACTTCGCTTAGGATGAGGAGGTAGGGGCCAAAATATTTGGAAATTTCTTCCAAAGGCTGAGGCACTCGGTGGAACAAAACAAACATTCGGATCAGCCAAAAACCTAATTTATTTTCTGGGTGGAAATTTTTGACAGCCCTGCTCGGAGGAGCCAGCCGAGCCATTTTGTGTCTTTGGGGTTGCAGGGAGTTCCCGTGCAGGGTTGCAGGGCACCGGGACACCTCCGTGCTGCTGCTTCCTCCTGCCGGCTCCCACCTGGGCAGGAATGCGGCCGGTCCCGTTCCTCACTTGGCCCAGCATGGGGCGAAACCTCGCTCAGCCCCCTTAGAGGCTGCTTTTGCTCCGAAATCACTCTCCAGCCCGGCTGCTCTGAGCCTCCCACAGGGCTCGCGGCCCTGAGCTGATGTGGTGCCCGCAGGAGCAAGCTCGGGGATTTATCAAGCTGCAAGAAGCAAATAAAATGAAACAAGTGCATCGCTCCCGTGTGAAGCAAAGCTCCTGCCCTGGCAGCGTGGGTGGTGGTGGGAAGTGGCTTTTTCTGGTTTGAGCCAAAGTGTCACCACGAGAGTTAAATATTGAACAAACATGAATCAAAAGCGAACGCTATCAGCCAAGAAAAACAAAGCAGCGTGTGTAGCTGTGGCTCTGACTCATTTGGCTTGAAAATGCAGCAGGGAATAAGTTACATTTGTCTCTTCCTTGCCCTCTCGGAAAGGAGCAAGGGACCCACCTTGTCACCCGAGCACACTGGGGTGGTGGCTTTGGGTGCAGGGGGACCAGAGGGTGCTGGTGCCACCCGTGCCAGGCACCAAGCGGGCTCTGAGGAGGGGTTGGGGGCTTCTGCACTGGGCTGCGGCCTGAGAGGGGGATGCATGAGGACCTGGGGGGGGGGGGGAATGACTCCGTGTGTGGGGACCCTCGTGTCCCCTCTGTGTGGTGTTGCAGCCCCGGACCCCGGGGGTGAGCCCTGTGCCTCTGAGCCCTGCAGAAGATGCTGGAAAGGTCAGGCCTTTGATGTAAAAGCTGGGAATTTCCGGGGTGTATGTTTGCATCTGTGTAAATATGCACACAGGGTGCACCCACGAGCAGCTGCCTCTGATGGGCGAGGGAGGTAACGCTCAGCTTCTGCCACAGAGGAAGCGCTCGGCGGACGGGGCAGGGCAGCACCTTGCTCCCCTGCATGTTTTGGGGGGGCCATGGGTGGGATGCATCCATGGGGCACCCCTGCGGGCACCCTGCGAGGAGGCAGGTGGAAGTGCTGCCCCAGGACACCGGGTGGCTTGGACCACTGGCACCAGGGCAGGACCTCGGTGGCGTTGCCGTCCCCACGGCCTCTGGGTGCTGCCCGTCCCAGGGGGGTGACACTGCCTTTGACAATCCCGACGGGCGAGCTGGGGAGGCCAGCCCCGTCCCAAGCGGCCGCAGCACCCTGACACCCGCTGCGCCCGCCCGCCGAACCGCGCTCCGAGCGGTTTCGGCAAACCCTGCTGCCATCGCCCATCCCCTCCCAGCTGCAGGAACCGGTCCCGTGGAGCATGCCCGGCACCGCCCGGCCCCAAATTGCGACAGCTCTGGGAGCGGCCGCTCGCCCCACGCCCCGCCTGGGGTCCCTGGGCTGGGGAGGTCGAGGACCTCAAGCGAACCTTGGGGTGCCCCGATGGTGGCACGGCTGTTCCCTGGGTGCCCACTGCTCCCCATACTGGTTTGTAGGGTCAGTGTCCGTCTGTCTGCCCGCTGCACGTGGGGCTGCGTGAGGCTTGGAGCAAAGCCTGACTTGGCTGTACAGCTGGTGGCAAGGGGACTGTCCCCGGGATGTCCCTGCCAGCACAAGGGGGCTGTCCCCAGGACGTCCCTGCCAGCTTGGGGAAGCGTTGCAGAGGGATGGCCCTGGGCAGGGTGGAAAATCCCAGGGCAGGTCTTAAGCATTGCCAGGTTGGGTTGGCAGTGAGCAGCCCAGAAGAAGACAATTCTTTGCACTTCTCATGGCCTGGCATGTTTTTGTTTGTTTGTCTGTTTGTTTTTTAACCAAAAGCTTCTCCCTCCATCTCCTGGCTGCAGGATCTGGGCCAGTGTCAGGGTGACACCATGTCCCGCTGGGGACACTGCATGCCGGGCAGAGACACAGGGCACGGGGCACAACTCGGGGCCAGGTGTGGTGCCTCTCACCCAGAAACTTCGGGGAGGTTTCCTCTGCGGGTGTAACCCAGGGCACCCCACTGACCTCCCGCCCACGAGGGTGACGTGGTGACAAAGCCCCGGCGGTGGTGGCTGTCCTGGGCGGGGGATGCACCCTGCCAGAGCACCTGTCACCGAGCCGGGAGCTGTCAGGCAAGAAGGCTTTTGGCTCGGGCACATCCTGCACAGTCACCTGAAAAGGATGCTGAGCGGGACAAGCCTTTAATTCGCCGTCTTCTTCCGGGCTGCTTCGATAGCGCCCGAGAGCAGCACCCGCAGGCTCTCCCCAGGCGCGGGCGCATCGCAGGGACCAGCAGCTGCGTTTCCCAGCCCCGGGACTCGCCTGGTCCCGGCCCACGCTGCCCTGGGCTGGGCTGGCTGCGCCTCCCTGCTGGAGGGAGAGGAGCAAAATACCTGCATGAGCATCAGGTGGCACGGGGATTCTCATTTGGGTCTTCTCTGCCTCCCTGAACGTGGTGAGGGAAGGCTGTCCGTCTGTCCTGCCGTCTGTCCGTCTGACCTGCAGCACAGTGCAGCTCCCACCTGCCCGCTTTGGCTCACTCCCAGGACTTTTCTTCCAGTCCCAGGGTGTTTGCTTCCTCAGTTACAACCTGACAACCTTTTAACAGGGGGAAAAAACATGCAACAATTGTGCCCTGAATAATATAGGTATTGTTATTTTAATTTTTTTCGGCGGTGCCTGGGAAGGAGGTGCTGGGTGCACACATCTGCGGCGCAGCCCTAATGCAGCTCAGGGATGCCTACAATCGGCTTTAAGGAGCTCGGCGTGCTGAGCACCGTGTGAAACACCGGGTGCCGGCAGTGTAATTACAATGACTGCGCAGCCAAGTGTGCAGCGAAGGGGGGAGCGAGCTGGGGGGGCAGCAAAATGCATCCTGCCCGGCTTCTGCAGCGCAGGGGTCCTGGCACCCACCCTGTGCTTATGCTGCACGTGAAGATGCTCGCCGTGCCATGCCATGCTATGCCAAACCATGCCGTGCCATGCTAGACCATGTCAAACCATGCCGTGCCATGCTGCTCATGCCATATCATGCCATGCCATGCTGTGCCGTGCTGTGCCACGCCATGCCATGCTGAGCACCTCAGACCCTGGGGAGCCCTCAGGGGGGCTCGGAGCTGCTGGGATCAGCAGCAGCTGTGGGCAGGGGAGTGGGAGGCATCAGCGGGGTTTATCAGGGGGGAGCCGGCAGAGGGGCGATCACATGGCCGCCCGCCTGGGATTAGATGTGGCCGGCGGCAGCTGGGAGCCGTGCCGAGCACCCGGCCGCCGGCGCTCTGAGCCCATGGCCCCGGGCAGCGGGAGCCGGCAGCAGCAGCCCTAGGGCCCCGGATGATGTCCTACCTGCAGCCCCCTGGCCGCGACCTGGAGCACTTCGATGGGCTTTCCCTCATCTACTGGTAAGCACAGGGCTGCGCTCGTTGGTCTTAGGGAGCAGCGTTAAGCCCAGGCAAGGATGCGCTCGGCGACCTCATGGCTTTTTAAGGTTTAATTCCATTTATTTTGATGGTGGGAGCCCCTCTCCAGAGGGCAGAGGGTTGCAGGGGGACTCTGAAGCCATGGGGCTAGGGCAGGACCAGAGCCTCAGCACCCAGGGGTGACGCTGCCCCTGGGCACCCAGCGGCCGGCACCAGGTGAGGCCGGCACCAGGTGAGGCCGGCACCAGGTGAGGCAGGCACCAGTGAGGGCAGGGAGGGGATTTATTTTGCATGCAGCAGCTGGGGGGGGAACACCCAGGGCTGTTTGCAGATGCTGTGGATGCTCTTGCTCCTGTTGCAGCCCCAGCACTGGGGTTTCCCATCCAGATGCTTCCTCTCCGTACCTGTGGTGCCGAGCTCGGAGGGAGTGCGTCCGTCCTGTGCTGCTCCGTGGGGCAGGTCAGCGCCGGTGGCACAGGCAGGGCAGGGCTGGGGGTGGCAGCAACAGCCCCAAATGTTGGGTGGAGGGGGCAGAGCTGCAGTGCTCCCCCTCCAAAGAAAGGGGCAGGGGCTCCAGGCAGGTGGCAGGTGCAGGATCTGAGCCTGGTGCTGGGCTGGGTGCGGGGGCCGGGAGGTGGCGGCTGCGGATGTCTATGTAGGGCAGCTGGGAGCCAGCGGGAGCGCCACTGCAGCCAGGGCCAGGGTTCAGATCGTGCGGCTTTAGCCGATTAACTGGGGGGTCAGTGGGCCGGATCCAGACCAGCAGGGACTCGCTGGGCTCTTGGGGCCACCCCGAGCTCCTGTGCAGGCTTCCCAGGCTGGTCGAGCCCAGGTGTCCCCCGTGGGGATGGAGAGCCTGCAGGCACCTGGGACCGTGGATGTTTCTGGGGCACGAGCCGTCTCCTGCTGAAGGAGGTTATTGAGGTGAGGGATGAGAGGTGCTGGGGGTGCATGGGGTGGCAGCACCCCGTGGGGGACGTGGGTGGGCTGGTGAGGGCAGCGCCTTGGGGTGATGGCTCCTTCTCCCCCAGGAGGCTCTCTGGGGCACTGTGCAGGAGCTGATGCTTCCCTGCTGCTTTTGGGTGTAGAAAAGGCAGAATCCGTTGCTGGTTGGAAGGTGGTAACACGGGACGGGCTTGACCTTGCAGGGCGAGTCTGGGGGAGCGCTGCCGCCTTGGTGTCACCCCTGGGTTCAGAGAGAATGGGGCTGCAGTGGGGTGGGGAGCTCGGGGCAGCACAGCTCCCCCCTCCCACAGCACCCCCGGCTCTGTGGGACATCTGGGCCCATCAAGATCAAAATTATTTTAATTTGACGTTCTTCAATCAAAAGCTGTCTTTTACACAAGAAATCTGCTCGTGCATTGGGGTCTGGGTCCAAACCTTCCCCAGCTTCGTGCCCCTGGCCGTGGGGAGCTGTGTGTGGGGTCGGACCCTGCGTGCGACGGGCTCCAGCTGCATGGGGCCGGGGCCAGGCTGTCAGGCTCTGCAGCGAGCAGATGGCGGGGAGATAACACCTCCCCAGCCCACCGATAAATATGGCTGCTGATTAAAAGATTAATTTTGCAGAGTTTGGAATAGGGATTTGATAAACATGGTGTGGTGGTGGGACGTCAGCTGGCGCGGTGACGGCCCCGGCAGCTCCTCTCTCAGCTCCCTGACCTGGTGCTGACGCTGCTGGCATCTCCCACTTGCCTTTGTTCCTCCAGGGTAAGCGAGGGGCTGTAAGCGAGCCTTGCTAAAGGGTTTTTGTGCTGGATCAGGTTTTGTGTTTGACCACAGGGATGCTTGAGGATGGAGCCAAGCCCTCTGCAAGCTGCTGTTGGCAGCACGGAGCTGCCAGGGCTGCATCTCCACCAGCGTCTGTTGCAATCCAGGCTCGGTGGCATGACCCGCACAAGGGGAATCTCTTCCCAAAGGCTTTGCTTTCCCATCTCTCAGCAGCCAGCTGCTTCCCTCCCCTCTTTATTTCTCTCTTCTTCCTTGGGGGTGCGTTGGGGTTCACTCAGGCTGGTTTCCTGCCGTCCTTCCCCAATTCATTTCCTTCTCCTCCGCACCAGGGGGGCGGTGGCAGTGCTTCACCGCCCACTCGGCCACCAGCATCCTTCCCCTGCTAATAAGTTTATAACCAGTCCAATCCTATGACCGAGGGGATTTAGCAAGGCAGGGAGGCTCATAATCCTGTTAACCCTTTGCAGGTCCCATTCGCCTGCTGTGGAGTGGCTGAAGGGTTCCTGCTGGCCTCCACTTTGCCTTCCAGCTAAAGCTTGGGCAAACCTGTGGGGGTGGGTGGTTCTTCCTCTGATGAAATTCAGTGCGTTGAGGTGCAGCAGGGCTCGTGATTTTCCATGAGCATGTGGGTTTGGGGCGGTGAGCTGGTCCTCAAGCACAGGCTGTGCTTTGCAGCACAAATCCCCGTGCTCCCACCCAGGGGAGCAGCCCATCCTTGTCCCCTGGGTGGTGAGGAAGAGGAAGGAAGGCAGGCAGGCTGCCACACCTGCTGCAGTGACAGCGGGGTGAGCTCGTTGGAGCCTCGCGGCATGCATCCCGCTGGCTGGCCGGTGCCTGCGGGCTGGAGCAGGTGGCGGGAGGCCCCGACACAAACATCTTCCCCAGGAAAGCTTCGCCAGACCAGGCGGGACCTGGCTGCTGCCTGGAACAGCCTCTCCCTAATTGCTGCAGGACGCGGTAATTAGAGAGACCTTTTTGCCCTTCCCTCCACCGAAGCGCTTTGAAGCAGCACGGGGAGAGCTGTATGGCCATGGGGGGAGCTCTGCCCGTGATCGAGTCCTTCTGGCCTCTCCAGGCCTGCAAACCCCCCGGGTGGGAGCCCAGGGGATGTTCTCCTTGTCAGCTGGAGCCAAGCCCAGGGTCTGTCCTCCCGGTGGTGCCTGGCTGCAGCCACACCTCGGGCAGCATCAGCGCAGGGGGCTGCCTGTGGGCACACGTGCTCGGGGAGAGGAGCATCCCCCCAAAATGCCCAACCTGCGCTGGCTCGCTGCTTGTCTTCAGGTGGGATCAGCTCCCTCCAGAAGCCCCTGTCCATAGAGGGGAACATCAGGGAGAGTTCACCGAGATGAATCCCTTGTGCTGAAAAGAAACCCGCCGGCCAAGAAGGGTGCGGATGAGTGGGATGAAGTTCAGGGGAGGGTGGCAGAAGCAGCTGAAGACCTGAGAATCTGGGCTAGCAGGGGAGCTGCCCCTCCATCTGCCCTCGGTCTGGGGGCTGGTGCTGGCTATATTCCCCTGGGGGATGGGGGGTTTTCCTCCTCGAAGGCTGAGGCAACGCATCCTGCCTGGGCTTAAGGCTCTTCCTTCAGCAGGCAGAGGCATCAGGCAGTGAAACGTCCTCGGTTTTAGGAACTGCTTGCTTCGCCATCTTGGACAAACAAGCAGGCTTTGATTCCGACAGGGATGGGCTTGGTGAACGGCAACCCAGCACCACTGGGCTGGGCACAGGGCTGTGATGGAAGCAGAAGCTGCCCCCAGCAGCCCCCCGGGACCACCTCCCTGCCCTGTGCCCTGGGGCAGGGGATGGAGGAGCCCTGGGGTCTGCCGGGCAATGGGATGGAGAGGCTGGTGTGAAACCTGGGCTTGGGGAGCTGTGTCACCACGCCGAGCTGGCGGCAGCCCTCTGTCATCCTCCCTGTGCTGGTGGGTGGCTGGGAGCTGTGTGGTGCCACACAGGGGGCTGCAGGTCCCTGGGACAGTGGGAGCCGTCACTGCCCTCCCAGTGCACTGTGGGGTCACCGCAGCCCTGGTTGGGACATTGCATGGATGCCACCGTGTGAGTCCTGCCATTGAGGAAATCCTTCACCCTTTTGGTCACGAGCATGTCTTTGTGGAATGCTGCAGCTCCAAAAGCACCCCCAGCTTCTTCCCAGTCTGCTGCTTTAGAGCACTGGGATTTCTAGCTGCTGGTTGGATCTCGGACTGCCTGGGGCCATGCTGGGGCACCCAGCGGGGAGGCTCCTGGTTTGGGGTGGCAGGGGCACCCAGCACTGGGGGCTGCTTGCAGCTGGGGAGGTTGGGTGCTTCTCCACCAGTAATTTTGGCAGCGTTTCTGTTCAGGCTTGTCTGTGAACATCCCTGATTTCTCTGAGTTTGCTCAGAACAGCTCCAGGGGCAATATTTATGAAAATGGTGTGGGCGATGCTGTGACTATGGGCAGCGTGCTATTGCTTCTCAACTTTACAGCAGCTGATTATCTCCTTTTTGTTTGATTTGTTATCACCACTTTGTAGCCGATCCTGCAAGCAACACGGTTGTTGTCTAATCGGATGCAAGCTCCTCATCAGCCCACGCTAATGTTGTTCTGTCATGAAACAAATGTTGGATCTTCATTAAGCAAGAGCCTGATAGCACCTCCTCTGGGGAGCTGCCCAAGCATCCCTCGCTCCCACGGTGGCTCCTGGGCTTGGTGGGATGCGGATCCCACCACGGGCTGCCCTCTCCCATGTCAGACCTTCTTACTGCTGCCTCCTGGAGACCAAAGCCCTTGGACTTCGCTGCTGCTGAAGGACAGCTTTCTGCCTCTCTTTAATTCCCACCTCTTTAATTCCCACCCACACAAACCCGCTTGGATCCCGTCCCTCTGCTAAGCCCTGCAGCGAGGCTTCCTGCTGGCTTGGTGACCTGTCCCCAGGTCTGGCACCTTTGTGCCCTCTCCTTGTCCTGTCCCCAGGCCGACCTGGCCGCAGGACGGGGTGGCTGCAGCCCAGGTTTGGGGTGCCACCACCCACATCCCGCTCCCTTCTGCCCCTCCTGCCACCTCGCGTCCTCCGGGTGCTCGCGCTGGGCAGGGAAGGGAGGAGACAGAAGGGAGAAATGTAGAAGGGTCTCAGTGCCCATGTGCTGCTTTTCCAGAAGGTCCTCCTCAAAATGCAGAGGAGAGGTGGATAACAAATAGCAGAGGATGGCATCTGCTCATGATTTTCCAGTAGGTGGAAAAAAGTCTCACTGGTTTTGTTGCATCCCCAACCAACGCCTTCCGTCTTGCAGATCCTAACGGTGCTTTCTGCAGTGACAGGGCTGAAATCTGCCCTGGGCAGCAGAGGGAGACCCTCGAGGCAGCTCGTTCCCCTCTGGCAGCATGCTGCTGGGCCAGGGGCAGGGAGGGTTGCATCACTGATATTTAGGAAAAAATCCAAGGACTTTAAAACTTAAAATGTGCTGTCAAGAAAACTGAGGATGGAGAGAAGCAGAAGAGAGAGAGCATCCTTCCCACAGAGCCTGCAGGCCTTCATGAAGGGACCTAAAAGGTCTGCCTTGAAAGTCGAGGAGCTGGTGACATCAAAACCTGGAAGTCCAGAGGTGCTGGGTCCCTGCAGGCGCTGTTCTCTTGTAGTCTGGGCAGGAGGGGCGAGGAGGGGCTTGCATGATGGGGACAAGCTGCTTCTGCTGATCATTGTGCTTGTTGCAGCGATCCTCCTCCGCTCTTTTTTTTTTTTTTTTTTTTTTCCCTGATGCCTTGGAGAAGGTGTGAGGGCTGAAGGCAGTGGGGAAGGTGCAGGGCACAGCCAGCCCCCCCTTTGTGTCCTTGTCCCTGCAGGAGGTGGTGGCACTGCCTGGAACAGGGCTCTCGCAGCTGAGGCTGTGTCCTGTGCTTCTCCCCAGCCTTCCCCATCGTCACCTGTTAGAAAAATGCACCAGGAACGTGCTTGACTTGAGCTGGGTTTTGCCCTCGGTGTTTTTTGTCTTGTGGCCCTGCTCTAGGACTTATTCTTGCTTCCACTCTGCTTCAGCCACTCCCGCTTTTACATGCAAGCGTTAATTAAAGCTGATGGATATATCTTCACTCAACTTTGGATATTATTATTATTATTTATTTATTTTTAGCAAAAAGCTCTTATATAGCAATAATCAATGCCACCAAAACTCACTTTTTCTAGCAGGAGACTAAAATGTGGATGTTAAGCACACATTTATAGGCTGTCTGGCCCTGCGATGTTGGTTTGTACTGAATTCATGCTCCTTCCATTCACCCGCTTATTGAGAAATGTGAGTTCTTCCTGGGATCAGAAGCTTGGGCTGTTCTGGGATGCTCAGCTGGGTCTGAGCTGAGGGAAGAGCTTGAGCGTGTGGTGCATCCCCTTTGCCAGCGGGGTGTTTGCCTTCAGCACCAGTGATATGGAGCAGGATCGGGACCCTTGGGCACGCTGTACATGGCTTATAAATCTTTCCTGAATGGGAGCAAAAGTCTTAAACTAAAAAACTTCTGAAGCTATTCCGTTGTGATTTAGGGCTGACTTCTCCTCTGGATAGGACAGATGTTAACCGGCAGGAGCAGCACCAGAGTCTGGTGATTTTCTCAGCACCAGCCTGTTTTGGAGGAAGCGAGGGCCTGAGGGCTTGGAGATAAAACCGAGCGCTGGTCTTCTCCTGGTTGGGCTGCAGCTCGTTGCAGTGCCCAGCCCAGCTGGTACAATGCTTCGGGAAGGAGAGGGGTGGCTTTGGGTGCCGCTGGTGGCACTGGGCAGTCTGGTGATGGCTGCTGAAGGATTTGGTTGTGAAGCTGCTGAGCATCCCAGCCCCAAACACGTGCACACACAGGGGTCTGCTCAGCGCTGCAGACACTGCCCCCAGTGCTTATGCTACCCCTTTGCCTCGTCAGCATTGATTTAGTCCAACTCAGACTGTGAGCCAAAGGGTTAATTCTGTGAATCAGTTCATTAGAGAAGTCTCAAAAGACCTCCTAAGGCTGCACAAAACAAGGTGCACATTAAGTTGGCGGGGTTTGGAAGCAGTCTCGTACTGAGACAGGAGGGCCACCGGTGCCCACCGTTGGTGTCACCTCAGGAGGGCGGCAGATCCGGGGCTGCTCAGGCACCAGCTGGGCTGCCAAAAAGTCCTGCATGGGGCAGGCACCGTACTGGGGTGCTGCTGGCCCCCCAGGAGCTGTGTACTGGTGTGGGACAGCTCCCCATGGACGGGGAACGGGCCTGGATGCAGGGCGGCAGTGCTGCAAGGAGCTGAATTCCCGTGTCTGCCCTGCCACAAAACCTGGCTGTCCTAGGCCGAGTGCTTTAGGGTCAGAGACAGGCACAGAGACCTTAGTGGGATGGGTGGGCTGGTGTCTTTCTGAGCAGCAGGGTGGGAGGAGACCCCCATGGAGACCACCCTTGGGTGCTCTGTACCCTGGGCCAGGTCTGAGGGGTGATGTGGGGGCATCGCCATGCCGCTGGGCAGCCCCGTCGGGCTCCCAGTCCCTGGCCCTAGGGCAGACTGGGAAACAGCACTGTGCTTCGGCCCCTCTGCTCCTGGTCCCTCTGGCTGAAGCCTTTACATAGGTGTGGGGTGAGCACTTTGCCCTGGCGGGGTGCCCGTGAGCAAATGCGTGTTGCCAGACGTGGCTGTTTGGTGTCCAGTAGGCATTCTTTAGCTGCAAGAGCAGAACTTGGATAAACAAATTTCTAGAGTGCTTCAGCAACCAAAGGTCTACTCTGAATTTTTAATGTCTCACATGAACTCCCCAAGATGGAAGTAATTTAAAAAACAAAAATAAAACAGCAATTAAAACACAGGAAAGCCTTTCACTGTTGTCATTGTTCTGCAAGTTCACTGACCTTGCCCAGCAAGGCAGCACGCAGCCCTAGGGAGGGCTCCTGCCCATCAGATTCATCCTCGTGCTTGGGAGAAGTAACATCCAACAGCACTGGGTCCAAACAAACATTTGGCAAAGAGTCTGCAGCCCTAAACAAACACATCTGTATCAGGTCCACAGCTGAGCTGGACTGATGTGCACTGATGTTCAGTTAACGAGGTCTGGTCCAATTAAGGAGGCTGGCCAGGAGCGTGCAGAGACGCTGTGGGGCAGCGTGGGGAAGATCCCATTAATGGAGGTGGGCTGTCCCAGGGGTGCAGGACGTGTGCTGTCCCACCAGCCCTGGTGCTCATGGCCCAGGAGGACACGTTCCCATGTCCCACCTTTGGGGTCACCCTGCTGTGGCTGGGGGGCACAAGGGGAAACGGGGCAGAAGAGGCTGTTTAAGGACAGGTCCTGCTTCTGACCTCCTGATGGCCAGCGGAACAGCTCAACTCACCTCGCATTAAGTAGGAAATGCTGTGGGCTGGAAAAGATGCAAAAGGAAAAAAAAAAACACAACTAAACCCCTGAGTGCTACAGTCTGTTATTGCTTCCAAAGCTTCGCTAAGGATTTTAAGTCTTTAGGGATGCCAAGGATGCGTGTCCTGCGCTGATCGCTGCCTTTCATCCCTGGAGGGAATGTTCCCAGAAGACGAACAATAGGATGTATCCAAACAATGATCCCATTGTTTTAATTCTGTGTGGGGAGCCCGGCTGGGGTGGCTCGCTGCCCCTGTGCTCAGGAAGGCGCTCGCAATGGGCAGCGTTGACTCTGCTTGGCTTGCATAAGCTTTAATCTAAAGTTGGAGATGTTTTTAGCTGATCTGTGTTAATGTTGGGTGGAATTAACATGCGTACAGGGTGACCACGTGACCCCTGCCCTCCCCATTTCGCGTCGTTTTAACGGATTCCTGCCAAATCGAGGCGGCTGGGCTGGGCTGCTGCCGCCAGCAAGATGCCTGCTGTCTCCGTGCTCTACAAGGGAGCCATCATCATCAGCAGGTGACGGCACGTAGAGGGCCGGGGTGGGGATGTGGGAGGGTCCCGGGCTTCTCCCAGCACGGGGCTGGGGCTCGTGGGACGGAGGACAAGGTTTGGTGGCACCGGTAGGCCCCCTTTCCACTGCCACCTCTACCCTCGCCCTGCCTTTCAGCCCGGTTTGAGCTGTTTCTCTTTGCTCGTGGCAGAGTTTTCCTTGAGATTCATGCTGAAAATCCCAGGGGGTGGCTGCAGCAGGGCTGGGCTGGCTCCCTGGGAATCCCAAACACCATTTTCTGGCAGAGCAATGGGGCCGTATGTCTGTCTTGTCTCCTGAACAGGTGAAACGTGGGAATATCTAGGGGGTTGTTTTTTAATGTGGATAAAAAGCTTCCAGCCCAAGCTGCAGAGGTGGGCGTTACTGCCCATGGTTGGATGTTGTGAGTGGTGTTTTGTACGGCTGGTAAGAGCAGTCTGTGAGGTTCCATCCCTTTTTGCTGGGCTCAGAGGAATGCGTCGTGCTCCGCTTCACCGTCCCTCCTCAGCTGCACCCGGTGAAGATCTGGGACCCGATTTTGGTTCAGAAACTCTTTTTCCTCTTGCAAATTAAATTCCAGAATGAGGAGTGTTTTCGGAGACCCCTGCCTGTCTCCGGGCTTGTCGTGCCAAGGTCTTCTGGTCCTCCCGGGACGACCCCATGGAGGAGGAGCCATGCCTGGAGTGGGGCTTCCCTGAAGCTGGGTTTCATTAAACCAGATTTAAAAACCGATAGAAGGGAGTGGAGGGAGATTGGCACAGAGCAGCTGGGACGTGACTTGGTGTGGGGGAAGCGAAGGTTTGAGTTGCTTTCTTGCCCGCTTTGGGAGAAGCTCCCACCCTCAGCCGGGCAGGGCAGAGACTTGGGGTCAGGCCGTAGATCCCCAGATCTCCTGGCAGGATGGAGACGTGGAAAAATGGTCCCTGCCTCCCCGTGGGCTGCCCCGCATGTGTTACAGAGCACTGGGAGTGGATGTCACCTGGTTTTCTTCATTATGGGCTGTGCATGCCTGTGAAACGGGTTTATTCCTGGGACATTGGTCCTAGCCCTGATCTCACTTCCACCCAGCTGGACAGCTGTCCGGCCCTGTTAATCTGGGGGTAATGAATTGCAGGCAGGTCCTTCAGCTTTGCTGGGTGGGGAGGTTGATGTCCAGCACCGCACATATTCTCTCGGTTATCTGTATAAACCCAGGGGGAGTAGCAGGGGGGATGCTTTTTGCCAGGGTGGGCTTAACATGCAGCCCTGACTCTCAGCCTGAGCGTCCAGGTAGTCCTGCAGGGCCGGAGGCTGCGCTGGCACACACGTAGACAGCTCTTTGTCATCACCCATTTAAGAAAGATGCCTCTCCTCTCTCCCCCAGGACACTCATGGGACCGTACGGGATGGATCGAACCATGCATTGCTTTGACTTCTATGACTGTGCCAATGGGCTGGGTGAGTCCTGAGCACCCTGACGCCCACGTCGGGGGAAGTTCCAGCATCCCGCACATCCCCAGTATCCCTGTCCTGATTTGTCCTCTGTCTGAAGTCTGATTTCTCATGGAAATACCAGTTCTGGTGTCTGCCTGTGCTGAGCATCTGATAGCACCTTTCACAGCTGGGGGTTCAAATAAGGTCAAAATCCCAATTAATTCCTGTTGGTGATGAGCAGCTGCAGTGCTGAGGGTTGCACGGGAACCTGGAGCTGGGGCTGAGCAGGATGGAGGGGAAGGCTTTTCACAGCTTTCTGCAGATCTTGCTGACTTCTCCAGCTTAATAAAACAAATCCTGTACATTTCCCAAGCCCGTGCTGGTGCCCTGGCCCCCAGGAAGCCCCTGCCAGGTGCTGCAGCCTTCCTGGGGACTGGGCTATATGAGGGCAGGTGGGATCCAATCGGAAACCCTGGCCCAGAGTAAGAGCACAAGCACCGAGTGAGTCAGCCAACCTTCGTAGGGCACCGGACATCAAAGCACAGAGAGAAGGGTCATAACCATCTGAACGTGAGAAATAGCCCTGGGCTCCTAACACTGAGCCCCAGAGGATCCCGCAAGGCACCTCCTTCCACCTCTGTGCATCCAGCAGCAGGAGTGCTGGTGCTCCCTCGGTCAAGTATTCCCCCCGGAGCTGCAGTCTGGCTCCCTGTTTGCCTGCGTTAGGATTTCTCAGCACCCACTACACCATATCCCCCGTAAGTTTAATTTGCAAGTGGAGGCAGTTGTCCTGCAGAGCAGCTGAGGGCCCCTGGGTGACCATCTGGGGGCCTGTCCCAGGAATTCCTCCTCCCCAGAGAAACAAGTTCAGGTTTCCTGGCACCACTCGTTAATTAGCGGCTGTTCCCAGCTCTTTGCTAACGGGGCTTTCTGCTGCAGTTTGCTGGCACTCTTCTCCTGATCACCCACTCGTGAGGCCCATGGGAACTTGAGGAAGCTCCTTTGCTCACTGAATATTTTAATCTCAGGAAGTAGTTGTGGTTGAGTTGATGGGATTTTAGCTGTGGGTTTAGATTAGCTCATTAAGGACTGGTCACAGACCCCCATGAGCTGCTCTGCTGGGTCCCCGCACAGCTCCTCTCCAGCAGCTGGTGGCTGAGGGGCTCTGCAGGGTTTCTCAGACCTCTGCTGGGTCTTGAACCATGCTGCAGGAAGGCATAATGATGTGGGTTTTATAACGCCACCACCAGCTTGCTCCATCCTCTCTTGAGAGCCTTGAGACACCCAAGAGGAGCAGCCGTGCTCCAGCAACACCCCTCTGCTGGGACCAGCACGGAGAGTGGCTTGCAGGAGCCCCGCGTCTGCTGTAGGTTTAGCTGCTCAGAACACATTTTGGAAAAAAGGCTCCTCTGTGAGCACCTGTCTGGTGCCAGCGTCTTCCACCAGCTCCGGGTGTTTTGCAGGGCAGAATCAGTCTGCTCGGGGCCGGTGAGGCAGGTCAGCATGTGGCCCTGGGTCTGCTGCTCCGTGGCTTGGTGTGGAAACCCACAAGTGGACCTGGGAAGGAGTTCAAAGGGGTTACCTGGTGGCTCCCAGAACGGAGCTTGGAATTAAAGAACAGCTGTCAAAGGGAAGTGCTGATGAAGGAGTGTTTCTCAGAAACACCAAGATCCCATTATCTTGACCTTCATCTTCTTAGGACAGGGCAGAGAGCGATTCACCTGCAATCTGTCCCTTCCTCCAGACAGAGAGAGCTGGCTGGGGCTGCGGGATCAACAGAGGGATTACGGGAAATGTAATTGAACATTGCTGGCTTAGGCGCAAAGCGGGCAGCCTCGCTGCGTGCAGACCGCTGGGACTGTGGCGCCGTGCTGGAGGGGACGGCATCCCCCCACAAGGCAAATTTCAGTGTGAGGGTAGCGGAGCTGGGAGGAGGAGGGTTTGGGATCAGAGCCAGTGCTGCCTGCATGCCTGGCGCCCCGGGAGCTGTGGGAATGATGGTATTTGGGCTAAACAACCAGATTAGCCAGGAGACCCCTGACCCGTGGCGCAGAGCCGCCCGGCGAGCCGGGAGCAGGTGAGATTATAGGGCTGAGAAGTTGAGAACTGTGACACTGGCATTAGCGGGAGCAGGATTAGATGTAGCAGGGAAGCTCAAGGGTCTTGGGGAAACTTATAGTATCGCTAGGAATCCAAAGAAAACTCCATCTTGGTTGGTGCAAATTGCGTTTCCCCATGGAATTTCCTTGTAAACCTTTATTCTGCAAAAGAGAAATGAGTGGAGACATCAGCATCAGCACCAGGACCTCTGCCAGAAAGGAAAGATTAAAGAGAGGGATCCAAAATAGGCTAGATTATCTGGCCCTAAGTATGACTTAATAAGCATTATATCGGGACTTTGATGCTGTGATAATTAAAGAGTTGTTATTTACCTAAACTGGGTAAATATTCAAATTCAATTGAAATAGGCATTTTTAAAATAGGAAGGCTCCCAGGAACGCTACCCGAGCTGTAGAACCCCCAGACAAAACCCCAAGGAGAAGCAGACAGTGGTGCCCAGCGGCACGCCTGCTCCGGACTGCAGCAAACTGCCTGAGCCTGTACCCCCGTGGGCACCAGCAGGGGACGGGGGACAGGGCAGTGTTGTCACCCACGGTCCCGCTGCCCCACACCACCTCTGCGCCTGGGGGGACTCCCGGTGCAAGCAGCAGCAGCCACCGGGACTGCCAACAGGGGAGAGAAAAAGCTCGTTGGTTTTCTCCCCCCCGTCAAAGTTTGAGTGTGGCTGGGAGTGATGCTGTGAGTAATCGCTGATTTTAATAACAAGATCGGATTTTCTCCTGACATTGTTGGGGATAAAGGAGGATTTGTAGATACTTCGGCTATATTAAGCCATTATTACAATTGATGTGCGGACACAAAAGGGAAATGAGTCATTATTCATTTGACGCCCAGGAGCCCGTCACCGACAGACGTCACGGTGCTGTTGGGTGCTGTCCCTGCTGGGCCACCCCTGAGGTGCAGACCTTCGAGGGATGTGCCTGACCCACACCATCACTGCCGACCCCTTCACACACTGGTGGAGCCACTGGGGCTTTGCCTTGTGCAGTGCCTGTGCTCGTGGTGCAGGGCCCCCGGGCCCTCCCGCTGCGATCCTGCTCCCCGGGGGCTCTCTGCCACCTGCCTCGGTGAGTGCTGGTGTGGGTGGGTGTCACACCTTGGGGTCGGCACCTCCACCGAGGGGCTTGGTGACAGCCACCAGCTCTGCTTGTCCTCCACTTTAGCCGCAGGACTCACTTTGAGGCAGCCCAAAGAGGGACAATTTTGGGGCAAAATTTGAAGTTTCAGTGAATCTTTAAAAAAAAATGCAACGGAGATTAATGCCAGTGCTGTTTCCTGCCATGAGCTCCTGGTGCTCTCAGCTCCTCCCTGATGCACAGGGGCTATATGTTTTAATGCATCAAGCCCAGGGAATAAACACCAGCACTCCAACAGGGCTCGGGTTTTGTGCCTGAGAGGAGCAATTGGCGTGTATGTGGCTGAAAAGAAAAAATACAATAACCCAGTATTAATTACAATTTTAACACGAGACACCTTGAGAGATGAGGCCTTTCCCTAGGGATAGCTGAAAACCACAAGGGTCCTTAGCACAGGGCTTAGGTTATATTGGAAGGGGAGCAGTGGATGGAGATCGTGCCACTGTCCCCAGTGGTCCTGAACCAGGGCCAGCCCTGGGGCACGTCCCCAGTGCGGTGCCAACTGTCCCCAGCCTGCCCTCCCAGCCACAGCAGCAAAATGACCGACTGGCGGGTCCCAGGAGAGATTTGTTAATTAAAGCCAGGCTTTTTAATCCTTCTGTCTGCAGCCTGCATCCTCGAAGTGGGATTTAATGACAGCAGGCAAATAAGTCTCTTGCGCCTTTCCCAGTCAGCTTACGCACGGCAGCAGGGACGCAGCCGTGTGGTGCCAGCCCTTGGTGAAGGCACCTGCAGGGTTTGGGGAGCAGCAGGGCACCAAAGGGCATCCCTGCCTCTGAGCTGCTCAAATGGTGCTCAGAAGTGGCCGCTCCAGGGGATGCAGTGGAGCATCACCTTCCCACGACAACATCTAATGGGTCTCATCATGGCAGCTGAAGCATCCCCAGCAGAATTGCCTCGTTTCCCAGCAGGAATCGATTTAAGTGCAAACGATGATTTTTTTTTGGTTGTGGGAAGACAGTTGCTCCTTGCCTGTGCATTCCCCAAAGCTTGTTCTCCGCCGCTGTAACACGGAGTAGGTGCTATCAGATGTTTCTGGCCTCTGCGCTGCGTCAGCAGCCTCGTCCTGTTTCTGCTGCGGGTGTAGCACAGGAGGAACGCAAGACCTGCCACAAAAGAGGTTTACAACAAGCCTTAGATCCAAAATCTGGCTGGTTCGTGCCTTTGTGCCACGGGCGTTTCTCCTCCCCCAGGTATTAAGGTGATCGGCGGCATCAAGGAGCTCACCGGAGAAGAATATGGAGTTTATGTCAAGAGGATCCTGCCAGGGGGTGTTGCTTATGCTGACGGTGAGTGAAACGTGGAGGGGGATCATCAGAAAAGCCGGAAGACAGGGTACTTCCATACATTGCTTTTGGGGGCACTTAGGTGTTTCCTCCCAGATTTTCCATCAGTGGCGCTGGTTTTTACTGTGATAATCGCTGTAATGACGAAGGGCCGCATTGCCCCTGGGCTCCACAGCACTTAGAGGATTGCTTTGTGGCTTTAACCCCAGCTTCATCCCTGCTACACAAAGAGCTCGCTCCGCTCTGCTGCCTGCAGCAGCCGCACGGGATCGCGTGCAGCCCCAAAGCGACTTATCAGCAGGCATTAGGCAAGGGTCCGCAGAGTTCACCTTCTGGAACTTAAGCCTTTTTTTTTTTTTTTTTCCAAATGTTACAACATCATTTTTCCACCTGATGAAGAAAAAATAAATCCAGAACAGGTGGAACCACTCGTGGTTTTTCCTACCTGACCTCAAATTGAATGAAGCGAAAGTTTCATGGCATTTTTGTGTTTACTTTCATAACTTCCTATAGCACAGGAGGCCTCTGACGTTGGCAGAGCTTGTTCAGGGACGTGGTAGATACTTCATCTGTGGACATCTTGAAAAACAGGTCTGATGAGCATCTCAGAACAACCTATGCATATTTCATCCTGTCTCTGGGCAAAGGCAGGAACAGCCCAACCTCTCCAAGTCCCTCCAAGCTGTATTTTCTGCAGTTTTTATCCATTAGTTTTCTTTTCTAGGGCGCCTGCAGCCAGGAGACCAGATCCTGGAGGTCAATGGAGATTCCCTAATTGGGGTTACCAGCGAGAGGTACCATATCCGGATGGAAATCTCGCATTCCTCTCGGTTTTGTATAATTCTGTGAAGTGGTTTGGGCTGCAGGTTGAACGGAGGATACTGGGGCGTTGCTTTGTCTGTGCTCTGGTGCAAACAAAGGGTTTCTGCATCCAGCACTGTTGGCAAGGGCCAACATGGAAATTATCGATGAGAAGTTTCTCTCTGAAAACAGAGCAGCGAACCCACCTGTATTTGTGAGAAACCTTCACTTTTAAACGTGGCGCTACGCCTTGCATCGCCACACAGTGTGCTTAGGCTGCATGGGGCTGCCCCACAGCCATCCAGCCCAGTAATGGTCCCCACCCCAAAAAAAGCCCCTTGGCTGCTGACAGGGCAGCCCTGGCTGTGGTTCACTGACCGGTATGACATGAGCTTTGGCACATGGTGGAGCAAAACTGTGCCCCGGCGTTGACACATTGTGGTCATTGTCCTGCAGGGCCGTGGACATCCTGAGGACGGCATCAGCCACCAGCCACATGCGCCTTCTTATAGCCCGCGACGATGACGCCAGGTAAGGCTTCTCACACCGGGAAGGGTGGTGGTGGTGTTGGCACTCGTTGGCACCTCTACAACTGGACAGCGTTTGAGCTGACTGGGCTCAAAGCCCACGGTGGAGACAGACGTGGCCGAGGGTCTTTGGCCTAGGGTGGCACAGGCATGGGAAGGCTCCTTCAGCACTGCTGCGTGGTGTTGAGTTGCCTATGGCTTATCACGTCCTACATAAAGCTCTGGATGAAGATGTGCAGCAACAGCAGGATCTTCCCTTTCTTTTCCAGCTAGATGGGAGATAAGGTCTCCTTCAAGCTGCCTTATATGGCATCTTATGGATTTCTTCCTCCTAGGGAAGATGGGCGGTTGCTCCCTGTAAGGTCTTGCTTTCTTTAGAGGTGGTTGGAGGCATTGAAAGGAGAAGGAAAGTGTTCAGTTTGGTCATGGCTGGAGTTAGCTGTGGGACAATGATGTTCTCACAGGAGAAGGCAGGGATGTGGAAGCCAAGGTATGGGATTAGATGCTCCCATCCCCAGGGAGACTCGCTGCAATGTGCTGGAGCACCCCTCCTCCTTTGGCTAGAAGCACACCTCTGGAAAGTTGAGGTGCACCAAGAACCACTGAAATGAGAGTGGGTGAAGCCCAGGCGCCGTGGTGGGCGGGAGGGCTGGTGGTGCAAGGCTTGGTGCTGCCGTGGGTGGCTGCAGATCGTGCGGTCACTTGCTCAATGTACCTGCATCCCGTTAGGGTCAGGGATGACGGTTTCGTTTCTTATCCACCAACAGCTGTGGAGCGTCACTGTCTTAGCGGGCTGGTGAGAGTACTGTAATGACAGGGATGAGGCTCATTTTAACGTATAATATTCTGGTGGAAGAAGTATTTGGTATTAATGATGCTTTTTACCTACCTGTATTGTGCTCTTCAAGTGGAAATTGCACCTCAAATTATTATATTAGCTGTGAGTCCCTCGGCAGCTGCTGAGAAAGTTCTGGGTGAAGCCAGCAGGTCGCCCAGCTTTGGCATGAGGAAGGACACGCAGCTCGCTGCTCGCCTGGCGTCCTGCCTTCACCCCTGTCTGCCTGCTCCAAGCTGCTCAGGCACCTCGACCTCGCCTCCCCACATTTTAAACTGCAACAGATGGTTTTTAAAATATCTGCACGCGTGCCTTTGGCTGCGGCTGTGGCTCACGTGCATCCGTCGGCAGCCCCTAGCCTCCCTGCAAGGCAGCACAGAACCTGACCGGGGACCAGCAGACCTTCTGCAATTTGCTTGGCCTCCATTTTCTTATCTGTTAAATCTGCAAAAGGTTACCTGGAGGGACAGTGGGGAAGTAATGAGTTTATTATTATTATTATTTTTAAGATTTGCAGAGATTTTACTTACACAATCTTCTCGCAGCCTTTAATACATGAATACATATTTCCAGAATGAAGGGCTGTGGAAAAAGGAGGAAGGATTTTTCTGATCCTACTTTTTTTTTTTTTTTCCTTCTCTTATGTTTGTCTTTATTTTATGATGCCAGGCCATCTTTCCAGCAGGTGGGTGAGCAGACAGCCCCCTGCCCAGGGGGCTGGGCATGATCCAGCCTCCTAGCAGCTGTTTGCATGCAGGTTTTCTGCACAAGCCCTGTGCGGACGAGGCACGCTGGGGGAGGAAAGGCGATGGCTCTGGGTTTGGAAGAAGATTCACCCTGCCTGCCAATTTTCCCAATGACTCAGCTGAGTAGCATTTTGTTGTGGTTGCCCTTGGGTGAATCTGACTTATAAAGGCTATTATTTGTCCCTGATGTTAATTATAGGCCCCAATTACCTGCGCTGTTAATGGAACTCAGTCCTGGCATGTATAAGATGCATGCTTTCAGCCTGGCACATCAGACATGCTGCAGAGCGCTGCAGTAATACTAGGGCTTAAAGCAGAAAGTTCAGATTCAGAGTTGGACACGCTGGGCTTGGAAGATGGTTGGATCCGATTTTATCTGTGTTCATCTTTGGCTAATGAGGATAATTTTATTGCATACTCGTAATTATTGTTTATTCATTCTCAGCCTGAAAGTTACAATAGTGCCTTGTTTCCATGGGCTGCGCAGATATTGTCCTGGTCTTTCAGGTTTGTCGCTGTGAGAAAGCCTGCCTGCACTGCACCTCCTCGCACTCGCAACGTATTTAGCATTTTATCACGCATCTGTGCATGGCACGCACAGTCATCTTGTCAAAACCGGGCTGTTGTGTTAATCATACATCTACACGTACAATCATTGCAACATTACCAATTAATAATCCTGCACCCAAAGAAGTTAAGGAAGGTTGCCTGTGTGCAAGCACACAGCTGATATGCAGGAAGAGGCAGTTCCTGAAGCTGTTGCCCAGCCTGGTGCTAATGCAAGGCAGTCCCTTCATCCTGCCAGCCAAGCAATGCTGCTGTGTCACTTCGGGTGACATCTGTGGGCCACCACAGATAGGAACCAGCTTCAGTGCCTGCTTTGTTCGAGCACTGACTCCTGCAGGCCTGGTGTCCCAGGGTCTTTAGCTGCTCCTGAAGGGAAAACACAGACCCGTTCACCCCAGAGCTGTGATGCACGCATGCAGGTTGCTGCTTCCCAGGCATTTATGGCAAAGCCCGGCCCAGCAGCAGTGTTGGGGTGCACGGGAGGGATGGGCTCAGGCTCCATGCCTGCGGCCACCGCTGTGGAGTGTCGCCCACCCAGGAGCTGTAAATGATGCATCTGCTGTGGGCTGGGTGTGAGAAAATCGGCCTCTGCCGCGCTTGCTGCTTGCATCAGGCTTGCAGTGCTTGGGCTTCGGGGTTCCCGCTGCCCTGCAGGCTTTGTTTATTGAGGCACACTATTAATTCATCCGGTGTCACAGGCTCCTCTCTCCCCAGCCGCGGTGCAGGGCTGAGGTTTCCAGACGCGGTGCTGTCGCATAACCTTTGATGTCAGACTTGCCCTTTGTTCTCCCAAGAACAAAAGGGCAGGACAAAAAGGTATTATGAGATAAAACAACAATATTTTGCAGGAAGATTGACCCCCTCCTACTGCTTAATCTGTAGCAAAGTCGGCCACAGCTGGCTGCTGCTGGCAAGCCCCATTATCTGACCCCACACCGCAAGGCTGAGCTCTGCTGCAGGGATGCTCCAGCCCTCACACTGCTTTACTTTAATGAAAAAGAGCTGGAGAAGGGATTGTCAAGATGAACTTTCTGCCTTATACAGCCCCGTGACTTTTTCTTTTCTTTTTTTTTTTTTTTTTAATAAAGCTGGGCATTTTAGACCTGCAGGGACCTGAGAATTCAGAATATTTTAATAAGGGACAAATTTTAAATATTAAAGATGACTTCTGAAGTCTCTTAGCGTCTGAAAGCAGAAAGCAAAGCTTGTTAGCATTCTTCCAGTGCACTTGTTCATTAATCAGTAATGTTTGGGCATCACCTGCCCATTCGCAAATTCCTTCAAATACAACACTGAGCACAAAATTAATTCTTGGGAGATTCACACCAGAAAGTGTCTTGCTTGCTGCTGGGATAAGCTTCAAGTTAGTCATGTGTTTATGTCCTCAGCAGAATTGTTGCTTGCAGTATTGACCAACAAAGCAGGAGCCAGAAGGGCAGTGTGTGATGCAGGTCATCATCCTGTCCCTCGCCAAGCAGCCGGGGCGCGCAACAAACAATGATGAACGCCGCCTCGCTTTGTGGATGACCTTAACAACTCAAAATAAACAACAACAAAGAATGTCCAAGCCTTGCTTGCCCTTGCTTGTAGCAAAAGTTTGACAGCATGGGTTGGTGATTGGGGCTGCATTGTTTAGCAGGGTTAAAGAACACAGGAGCTGCTGGACTAGTTGCATTTGCATTGACTAAGAATTTTTTAGCCATTGTTTTAAGTTCATAACCTGTTCCATGCTCTGACGAATTATTATCTGTGGAAAATGTAACAATAGATGACCACAGAAACACCCAGCCCAAAACAAAAACCCAGCTGCGGACGGCTAGGTAATCACTGGAAATAATGTATTAGCTTCCAGCAAGTCAGCCCTGCCATTGTGATAGGTCATGGAGGGGTAACTCCATCACCACGTGAGTTACCAGTGAAATGGGAGTCTGAATGACCTGTAGAAATTTCACTGGCAAATTGGGAAAATTCTGCTAAGAGCCATCCAAGTCTTAACCCAAGGAAACCACGGGACAGGAAACAGCATCCTATTGCTATAGGATCTTTCTAAGCTTCATTTTTTTCAGTGCTCAGACATATTTCAGTGCCTAGTGCTATGAAGCTGCCAGCTGGAATGGCTTTGTGGATGGTGGGGTTTTTGAACAAAGCTGTTGTCTTTTTTTAAGGACATAGGTTTAGTTGATAGAGACAACAATGTCAATGCAAAATATTTGGATTCACCAAGGCATTCCACTAAGTGTTGTGTGATACTTGGATTTAAAATTAGCATTAAATCGAATGAATAAGGCATACATTTGATGGCAATATTAGATAAGGCAGGCATAATTCTTTGAAGTTAGTTAATGAGCTGGTTGCAAATGGGAAGACGTAAATTACTGAGAGCACTTCCAGCAGGAACCCAAGGAGCTGATGATTGACTCATCATTTAATATTGTTGACTCTAATCTAGCCAATAATATATAACATCTGTCCCAGTAAAGTATGCAGATGACACAATGTCTGCTGGTGTGCAGTAGCAGACTCCTCAGTGAGGAAACTGCTGCGGCTGGTTTCCTGCAGGTTTGTCTTGGGCTTGACCGACTGTCAAGCGTGAGAGCTAGCCCTCGTAGCCAGGCTTTTCATGTGGCTGTGGCATCAACAGGGCACCTTCCCATGGGGATTCCCGCCTGTCTTCAAAGTGAACAGCTAATGTTGCCGCTGCCACAGAAGCAGCAATTTCAGGGTCTCTCCTGTAATGACACCTGTAAGAAATTAGTCATCCCTGGGACTTCTTTCTCTGCCCGAAGGTTGGCTTGATCTGGAAGCATTGGGTTATGAAGGGAGAGGGCTGCACATATGCAGAGGAATGGTAGCTGCGCTGCCCAAAGAGCCAACATGGCAGGGATGGGCGCGTGAGGCCAGTGCTTGACTGTGGCATCCCCTTTCCGTGCCTCCTCATCCAAACGGATGTGAGAGGCTCACAGCAGCTCAAAGAAGGATTACAGAAATGATGCAGGAGCTGGTAAACGTGGCTAATGGTGGTTCTTAATGGCTTAAGAACTCAGCATGTTTCGCTTGGTGAGGAAGGTCATGAAGCAACACCTCTTGTGCGTGAGTGGTTACGGCTCAGGGAGGACTAAACCCCTCTGCTCTTGGTATCTGTAAACTTAGCATGTATCTGCTGGTTCAGCATCTTCAGCCATGAGATTGATCATTGACCTTAAGCCTTGCACAACCTCTTGAGATTGCAGGGTTCAGGCAAGAGAAAGCTCCTGTCTGCTCCCCATTGCTGGAGGGAGCCAGTCCTACAGACTCAGTAGTAAGTCACTGCCATCAGGGCACTGCTGTCACACAGTGGGGTGGGGAATGGTTTTGAACAGCAGCTGCTGACCATCCCATGTTTTTGTTTCCAGGAGAGAGTTCTCAGAGCTGCTGGAGAAGTTTGGCTCCCAGAGCAACACTGGCTCTGCACGGAGCTCACCGGTCCTGCATGGCAGCAGTGAGTACTGGTCACTGGTGGTGGTGCTCGGGGAAAACTGAAACCCCCTTTATCCCTCTGCCAAGAGAGTTTTCTTTATCCCAGTGTTATTTTGAAGGAGTTCTGATTTGATTTGGTTTGGGTTGAAAGAAGTGATGTCCTGCTCTTTATTGCAAGCATTGAGTGCATCCCCAGGCATGGAGCAGCCAGCACGGCTGGTAGTGCCTGAACAGAGTGAGGCAGTGAGCCAGCATCCACCTGAGGAATTTAGAGAGAATTGAGTTGGGGCCAGAACTGACTTCCAGATACCGAGACTCCACTTTAACATGCAGGGCTGTCAGCAATACCCATCTCTGCAGATGCAGCTTTCTACAGTGCATTTCAAAGCATTTCAACTATCGTTCATTTGATGATCATTATTTTCATTTGCAAAAGGGAAATGCTTAGTGAGACACAGCAAGGTTAACCTAAGCCAGATACCAGAATGTCAAAGCATGTGTGCATGGGGAAAGACGGTGTCTCTCTGGGTTGGCATCCCAGAAAGCTGCCAGCCCTTCCCCTGTGGCAGAGATACATAGGGCTGGCAGAGGGGTGGCAATCTCATTCTGGACGTGTGCTGAGGATGCTGATGGTGTCCTCTCCACGAATTACATGCTGTTGGCTTTCCCACATGGTTTTTCCCCCAAATGCTAGGAAGCCGGTGTCAGCTGTTGATGGCAGAGCAGAGTGGGAAGATGGTGCTGGAGTGTGTGCATGCTCTCTGGACTGACTCTGACCTTGCTGTTCAGGTCGATACCTGGAAAGCACGTCCTCAGGCTCCTCCTCGCGCTCCCAGAGCCCGCTGCTGCTGAGCCCGGCCAGCTCCCACGGCCCCTTCATCGGCAACCCAGTGCACACACCCCACACGCAGTACGTACAGCTGTGCCGGCCAGGCCCCCTTGTGCCGCGGTGTTGTGCCCCAGGAACTGCTGAGACCTGCCCTCAGCAGCCAGCAAGGCAAGGTGCCTGTCGCGCTTTGTCAAAGGCTTGTATCCACCGGGTTTGGTGAGCAGCTAGTAGCCAATTGTTGGGCCCTTTCTGTGCTTGGCTTCCAAATTTTTGTTCTTCATAAAGCAGGGGGTGCCCCTCTAAAATGTGTCCTCTTTAAGGTGTTTGTGTGTGCGGCAAAAAGCAAGGTGTTCCAGACCACTGGTCTGCCAGGAAGATGTCACCAAATGTCTTAACACTGTCTTAGGGAGAAAAACAGTGAATACTGGTTTGAAGGACTGCTTTGTTCATCCTTGCCTCTTCTATACCACGGCATCACCACAATGGCTCACTGTTAATGTGTCTGCTCCAGAGTGTCCCCTGTGTGTCCTCATCACAGCGGCAGTTTGCCTGTTCCTGGCAAACCCACCCCCCAAGAGCTGAAATCTCTCCCTCTGGGACAGTCAGTGCATGCAGGTGGTGGTCAGCCACGCAGCTGCTCCTCTCCCTGCCCTCTGCAACGTGGGCTTCCCACCAGCTGCAGGGACGGTGCCCCCCCCACCTCCACAGACCACACCACAAGCCGGGTGCCTTTGCGAGGTCACTGATGCCACCAGAAGGTGACTCAGGAGCACGTTTCCTGATGCCCTTTGTGTTGGTGTGAGCCGTGGCTGCCTGCAGACACCATGTCTCATGAAGTATGTGTTTTCATGTGGTCATCCAGCCCTTTCATATTTCACAGGGTCAGAGGTTTGGGCAGGCAGAGCTTGTTTTCCACAGTCTCATCTCCAGGGTGCGCGGGGTTGCCCTTTGCAAGAGGGACGACGTGAAGGGTGTTAACGGCGCTGGAGCTGGGACCATTCATCCCCAGGGCCCACAGCTTCTCTTCCTTTGCCAGTGTAAACAAGCCAAGTCTCTGCTAAAGAGAATCAGGCCTCACTGCAGAACCAGTAAATCCTCTTGCTAAATATCAGTTCTTTATTAGGGATTTGCAGAGGACAAATATTTGGCACCAGAGGTTTAAGCTGCTTGCACAGAGTGAGAGACCCTTACGGAGGAGAGGCCAGCTCATCTCCTTGGCAGCTGGTTTGGATAAACCAGACATCCTCGCTCCGTGGTTAACCCCCTCCGGGGGGGGTCCATATTTCTGTTTTTTAATAAGCCTAAGATGCATGGTGCATTAATGCGTGGCCTGTTGTTGGTGTGGCGGGGCATGGGCAGCACACTGCTCTTTCACTGGGGTGCTGAGCGCTGGGGATGGCACTGCTGAGCAGCGCGGGGCAGCTCCGTGCCGGCGATGCCCAGGAATGTCTTTGTGTCTGAAGCTAACAGCTGACACACAGCGGACCAGAAACCACAGATCGCTTGGTGAGTGGCTGCTGTGGAGATAAACTGAAAAGGAGAGATGCCACCTGCACCCAGCTCATAACAAGGAAAAGGCTTAATGACCTTCAGACACAACCGAATCCTTCCCAAATGCCTACCTGGTGCAGTGCCGCCCAGTCGCTCCCCCAGCCCGTAGGGTGTCAGTGAAATCCTTGTGCCCAAAAACTCTTCCTGTAAGTGGCAGCTCTCCCTCCCTGCACAGAGTCACGTGCCGTCGCCATCTCGGTGCCCGGCTGGGTCCTGCTCAGCAGGCAGCTCCTTGGGGCAGGCTCCGATTTCCTCGCTCTTGCCCCATTGTCAGCATGGCCTTGGCTGGGTGAGGCATTTGTGCCACTGCCATAAAAGTAGATCTCAGTGTGGTACTTATTGTTATAAAGATGTTTACAGGCTTGATTCTCAGGGCATCTTGCAAGGTTTTGAGTCCAAACCCTGGCTGAGATGTAAAGTCAGCTGTGTACCCTGAGCTTCACTTTGACTTTTGCTATTGGCTATTTAATGGTTGACCAATCTGTAAATTGCTCTCTGGTGATTTAGGCTGGGTTTGGAATGGTAACTACATCAGTCCTTTTTGTGCTTTTGGTTGTAGAGACAAGGATGCCAAATATATACATATATATATACTAGCTAAGACTTTAGTTTCTTCTTCCTTATTTCCTAAATGAAAACAAGTATTCCCCAACATTTGGGATTAAGCAAGCCAATTATCTTCCTAGAGACAAACAATGTCTGCTAAGAAACTGTAGTCCTCACCTCCTCCTTCCCAGGTTGGGTGGAAGAAGATATGCAGAGACAAAAAAGAGTAGGAGAAATTAGGAAGATCATACAGGGAAAGAAAATCAAGGAGAGATTGCACAGAGATATGGGAAAATAAACCAGGTTACCTCGAGTCACCTGCTAATGTCTCTCCCTTGCAGCTACTCCACTGAATCAGGAATCCAGAGCATTTCTATAGCAAAGTCCTCTGGCTTAGGGCTGACAATCAGTGGTGGATCCAACAGACCTGATGGTCCCATGGTTTACATTCAAGAGCTTATGCCAGACGGTGACTGTTACAAGGTAAGTCAGTGGAGAAACCCCCAGTGACTTTGCAATGGGGACTTCTCCTAGAAGTTGTAGCTCTTCTGAAGAAGCTTTTCTAAGAATGGATGAATAATGCATTATATGGACTAATGAAGATTTTTGTTGCAGGAGAAGGTGTTGGGCAGAGGGATATTCATTTCCAGTGCTCTGACTTTCTACCTCTTTGTTTAGGATGGTCGGCTCCGACCTGGTGACCAACTAATTGCTATCAATAGAGATTCCCTGGTGGGTAGCACACTTGAAGAGGCCAGAAAAATCATTACAAAAGCCAAATTCAGGTAGGCGTGTAGTGTATTTCCTGTCAACATCACAGTGATGTTGAATCTTAAGCAGAAACCCTTTGTGTCATACCAAAGTTTGGCTTCAGGAAGCATGAGGCATATTAGTTTTGAATGGCACTTTGAGATGGCTGTGATACGAGGAAATGTTGAATGCTTGGATCATCCTGAAGTGTAATGCAGACCTTCACATTGCCCTCACATACATCCCCTATCACTGCCTAGCGGAGTTCCACAAAAGAGCTGAAGTCCAAACAAGCAACCCAGTGGTGGTGATCCAGCCATGCTGGTGCAGGTTCCATGGCCTTAAGTGAGATTGTCCTGGAGAAAGAACCGTGGACATGAACATTTTGCAAATTTAAGTTATACTTTCTTGGTTAATCAAATGTCCTGTATTTATTGTTCATTTAAGACACGAGGGAAACACAGAAGTGGCCTTTATTCCTGGACGGGGACGGTTACATCCCGGACTGTCAGTTCATAACAACATTCCGTCACCACCGCCAAAGGCTGTGGGAAATGATCTGACTTCCTGCAGACTGAAGGTCCACGTGAGGTCCCCAGAGGTAGGCTGAAATTCATGTCTAAGACCACAGACATCAGTCTTGTGATCTTTTTTTGATCAGAAAACTCTGTTTTAGGGACCCCATAGTAGTCTTTCTGGGCTGTGGAAAGTCTGTAGTGTTGATGAATGTAGCCTCATTTTACAGCCAGGTATTTTAAATCTGAAATACTGTTTCTTCTGTATTGGGTTTGAGACAGCGAAGAATCGGTGGAGGTAAATGACAGGAGTTTCATCTCCAGGGCCTGCATTCAGATGTTTCAGACGTTTCAGGTTAAAAAAAAAAAAATCTGTGGATAGCAACCTGCATCTCATTCAACACAGCCATAGGGCTGGAAGGGATCGCAGGAGTCGGTTTGATCTAGTCTCCTACCCAAAGGCAGGAATGACTCTTTGTTCTTAAAGACCTCTGATGAGGATGAATCCGCAGCATTCCTGAGCAGCTCGTGTCTGTTCCTCACCAGCCTAATGATAAGACAGGCTCATTCTTCCTGTGTAGCCTAGCTCTATGTTGTGTTTGCAGAGGCGAGGGCTTGAGCTGTGCGTGGTGAGACAGGATTTAACCACACAACTCCCACAATAATTTAGGCCTGTGATTGGGTTTCGTGCCTTTGTCATTCCTTTCCTGGATTGCTGCAATGCCTGGTGTGTGTTCTGCCCTTTTCCCCATAAGCTTCCATAAGACAAGGCTGGATGGAGTTTCCTTTTGTACAAGCATCATTCCCAAAAGGTTTTTCTTTCCAGACCCTGTGTAGACACAGACTTGCAGGAATGGCAAGTACATGTTGCCTTTGGGTGTGCCAGGCTGCAGACATGTTTATGAAAGTCAGCCTTATCCTATACATATATAGGCTACTCATATGTATGTGAGTAGTATGGAGAGATCGTTCATCATCCAGCAGAAAGGTGTGTTTGTGCAGTGCTGTGTACCTATACGAAATCACACAGCTGACTGAAATTAATTTTTTCCTTTCCTCACTTTGTTGTTGAAAAATTGAACTTCTATTGAGGTCAGGGCTCCACATCAGGGAAAGCATGTTTAGGTTCCCATGTTACCCATCCGTCTGTCCTCAGCACCAGCTCCGTACCTCTCTTTCTGAGATTCCAGCTATGGATGCACTGTCTCAGTGGGCTCAGCTTATCTACACTGTGACTCTTTTCCCCACTTACTTGTGCTTCAGCCCGTGACCTGATACTTAAGAAAGGGTGGGCACCCATCTCTGCTTCCAGTCGTTCTCATTCTGATAATGAGGTGTTTTCGGTAAATAACTCAACTGGCCATGGTCAGAACCAGGAACTCACTGGTGTTTTGGACACAGAGGTTTAGAGAGGACCTCTATGGATAGAGCTCACAAAGTCAAACTCACCCGAGCTCTCAGAGTAACAATGAACTCAGGTTTTCTCTCTGCCAGATATCTGGAGCTGGCTCAGGGACAGACCTGCACCCAGAGCTGCGGGAAGTCCCTCGAGAGCCTCTTTTGGCCTGTCCCTAAGCCAGGACGGGGACATGGGGTGCTCTTGCTTCCTGCGGGCCAGTTGGGTTGCTCTCTCCTGATCTCCTGTGCTCTGCTCTATATTTACACCAACAGTTTCTGCTTAGATTCTGTGCCCTTTTGTCTTCTTTTTCTAGAATAGACATGAAAATCATTTTCCTGTGCCTTCTTTGTCACCAGACATTTGCCCACCAGAGCTTACTGTCTCAGGTAAGAGTCCTGCTAGTGGTTCTGTCTGTGTAGGTGGCCAACACGGCTTTGGCTCCTCAGTGCTGAGGATGCTGAAATTAATTTTGATCAGTATTTATACTGCTGTAGTGGAATCTAATGGTGCGATTATGACATTCAACCCACTGGGAGAGACGGAAGGTGGTTTACTCAGCAGCTAATAATTATGTCTATGTTGGTTTGTACATAATAGCAAAATTCTTTACTAAGGTATTCGGAGGACTGGAAATAGGAAACAGCACTTTTCCCATGCTCAGTGTGTAGTTCATTTGCAGCAGCATCTTTGTGCACATGCAAAGATCCGGTGAGACTTACATCCAGCAGGTCTCCTTGCAGGTAATGTTCCCGTCTGCTGGGAACGAGGGGTCCTTGGAGACACAGTATGGAAAATAGTGAGTTCCTGATAGCTGTACTGTACATGGCAGCCCCGGGCATTGTACAGGCATTGAGGTTGTTCTCAGTTGTTCAAACTGGAAAATTGTTTATAGGTGTCATTACTTCTGCCTGGAGGATCTTCCTTACCATGTCAGCGAGTCCCCGGCATGCCTTGGTTTCAGGGAGGCTTTTAGGTGGCCACCACCGACAGCCAGAGCTCCCAATGATGGGTCCTGGGCCATTGAGGCAATATAGCAATGAACTAATTGCTTCCTGACTTAGCTGAGGGATTTTATTACACTTTTTTTTGGTTGTTGTTTTAATGTGAGATGCTGGGGAGGCTTTGTGTCGGTGTTGTCATCCATGAAAGCAGACAGCCGGCTTTGAAAGAGCAGCAGCCAGGCTTGGAGCCTGGGCCAGGGACTGCCTGCCGGTGGGTGCCCAGCGGATGCCCTGGATATCCGCGTGCACGGAGCTGACAGCAGAGCCTCGTGGAGCTAATCCTGATTAGCCATGCACCGAAGGGTAACAGCTCTGCCCTTGAACGTGGGGAGCGAAGTGTTGGTGGCCAATCCAGCGGCCCCATTTATTACCTCTTCCTGCTTCCCAGCTGCTGGCATTAGCAGAGCGGATGAATGCCAGGATTAGGAGGATTACGTGTCTGCAGCACCTTGCTGCTGCTCGCCGTGCTCCTGCCCGGCAGCCGAGGAGGGTGAGAGGTGCTGGGGTGGGCCAGAGGCGGGCTCATTCAGCAGGACTGGGGTTCCCAGGCTGTAGAGCAGAACCCAGGCAGGGGAAAGGAGTTGATCCTTGGGCCAGTCCTGTGCCACTGGCACAAAGAGGGAGGGATTGTGCTCGGCTGGTGGCTGCTGGGTGAGCAGAGCTGTCCCGTACCTCCAGAGCCAGCCCTTTTCCCAGGGCACGGCACGGATCGTTATGGACATGACTTAATTGTGGGTTTCCTCCAGGGATGGAGGAGCACAAGTGCCAGGGCATGGCACTGGGAGTTGCGCTCTGCACCGCCGAGCTCTGAGGGCAGTGACAGCAAGGAGGAGCCAGCTGTCAGTAGCTGGTTCTTCCCCTCTTGTAACAGCTTTCAGCCCATGCGGCAGCTGCCCTTCCTCCTCTCATCAAAACCTTGCAGTTGCTCTGGTTGCAGGTTCCCTCTGTGCCTCGCAGTGCACGCAGCTCCTACCCCAATAATTTGCCCCAACGACTGGGGAGAAGGGTTCAAGGCTTTTTGCAGTCTCGGGGAGGGAAGAAGTCTTGCACCAATGTTTTTTCCACATTGCTCTTAATGCTTCGGTTCTCTATTCCACGGGTGTTGTGAAAGGCTGAGGCTGTATTTTATAAGATGTTGCTACTTGGCTTTCAGTTTTGCTCAATCAATTAGAGTAGACAGGACAGAAGCAGATTTATGTTTTCTTTTAAATAGATCACCTTAAGTATGGACCCCAAGACCCCAAAAACCTTGTGACTGGAAATTTCTGCAGTGGCCTTTTGGCAGTCCTGGGTCCCCAGGTGAAACACCCCGTTTTAAGCCACGAGGAAGCCCAGTTTCAGCATGGGTTTGTCATTCCCCCAGTGTCCAGTCCTTTCCATGGTGGCCTGGTTTGGGCTTCCAGGAGTGGATTTAAAAAAATCCCGCTCTTTGATTTTGCTCTGCCGCACAGAAATATATTTTATGCAGATATATTCTGCCCCAAATTGTGCTTAGCAGGCACCTCTTTCCTCTACCCAAGTACTCTTCCGTTAACATTTCCTCCTGGCTTTTCAGCGCCCACTTCGGCCCCCAGCCAGGGGGTGGCTGCAGGCACCAAGCCCAGAGTAGCGCTGGACCCCCACATCCGCCTCAAGGACGGCAAGCTGGAGCTGGTGAGTGGCCTCTTCTTCATCCCTCCCCCAGGGTGCAGTCTCCTTGCCTTGTTTTTGCCATGGAAGAGCTGCGGGGCCAACAAGGAAGGCCAGGAGGAGGGAACTGGGGAGCAATGCGCAGCGTGCTCACCAGATGAAGGACCTGGGCAGCTGTGCACCAGCAGGGGTGGCTGTCTGTTGGGATGTGACAGCCCCTGCTGTGGCTGTACCCCCACAAAGAGACTGGGACCCCCGGGGGTCTCGCTGGTGGAGCAGCACCTGCAGGCAGCCTGGGGTGCTGGGTCCCGCTGGAGGCCTGAGCCAGGAGCAGGTCGAGACCTTTCCATTTGCCCCAGTGGCTCACTGGAGTGTGGGAGGACTGCGCCAGGTATTAGCATTGGGGTCACTGGGTCACTTGCTTTCTGGAGGGATTATAAAGTGCAAAACTGAATAGAAATAGTCCAAGAGAATCAGCCTGGCTGTTCGCACAGAATAAAGCTACTGCACTTGCTCAGTGCTCTAATCTGCGCATGGTGTCCTACGCCGAGCAGGGCCTGCTGCTGCCCAATTCCTCGCCGTGAGGCCAGTGGGGCTGTGCTGGGGACAGCAGGAGCTCCGGCGTGCAGTGCCCTGAGTGCCGATTTCCCTCCGGGCATCACGCTGCTCACCCACTGCAGTTACTTCATCTAATCATTGAGACAGAGGCATCGCAGCTGAGACCAAGCTGTGTTCATTACCAAGTCTCAACTCTTCAGCTGAGTTTGCTGGGGGATGTGTCCAGCCTCAGAAACTCCAAAGGGAGAACCGGGTGCAGTGAAACATCCCCATCGTGGCTCGAGGGGCGTTTGGGGGAATCACGGCTCCTCTCAGCCACCTCTGGGTGCCGCAGGCAGCTCAGAAGCCCCGGGGGCTGCGCCGTGTACGTGCGGAGCTGGGGGAGGGCAGCAGCCCCCCGGCCCCCTGGGTCTGCTCTCGCTGCCGGGTGACCTCGGGCAGAGGAGAGGCCGCAGTGCTGGGCTCCAGGCGGGGCTTTCAGCTTTTGGAGGAAAATTCACCGCGAGGGCACCGTCCCAGGGCAGGAGCGGAGCTGCCCATTTGCTCACCCAAACCCCCGGTGAAAGGCAGAGCGCCCGCAGGGGGCCGCGCTCCCCGCTCTGGCTGTGGGGTGCGTGGACCTTCCCCCCCCCCCCCCCCCCCGGGGTGCTGCGGGTTTTTGGGGGGCGCGAGGGAACGCCCCGGCCACGGCCCGATGCGGGGCACAGGCGGGCATCTGCTGCCACCCTGCGGCAGCTGCCGCGCTCGCCTCCTCCCCGCCAAGCTGCACACGAGCTTGCAAGTTTTCTCCTAAACCTTCCCTTCCCTTCCCTTCCCTTCCTTTCCCTTCCCTTCCCTTCCCTTCCCTTCCCTTCCCTTCCCTTCCCTTCCCTTCCCTTCCCTTCCCTTCCCAATTCTGAGATCAGCATTTAAGATTGCATTTTCTGCCACGTGTATAAAACCAGCTCCTCTTCAGTGGGAGGAGGGTGGACGCTCGCCATCCCCTTCTAGGGGACTCCAGCGCTGGGAGAAGGCACCACTGCGGGCCTGGGTCAGGGGCGACACGGCCGGGACGGAGGCAGGGGGACCCCTGCGAGGGGGAGCTGCGGGCTCAGCCTACGGCAGCAGAGAGAAAGAGCTTTAGCTTTAGCTTTGGCCCATTCCCAGGTTCTCTGCTGAGCCTGACGTTGTCTTTTAAAGCCTTTTCCTTGCTGCCGCTGGCACCAAGTGGCGTTTGCACAGGTTTAGCCACTTCTGTGCAGTGCCCAGGGGCTGAGTTGATAAGTATCAGAAGTCAGTGCATCATGCATAATAAGAGAGCAAAAGGTGCAGTGAGAGACAAAATGTTTGAATGTCTCTCGTTGCCGCAGGAAATACTCCGTGAATAGCTTTTATCTCCTCAGTCCCAAGCACAGTTCCTGGGCAGAAAGCAGAGAGGCTGAGCTCCTGGCAGCTGAGCATTGCTGCAGCTCCACAGGCTTTGATAAAGCTCCTGCCCATTTGTAATAGCTGCAAATCTGTTTGCCACCTGTACAAAACATTCTTGGAGGGCCACGAACCCGTCCCTGGCTTCAGGAACAGGCATTTCTGTGCAGGTGTGGGAAATGAGAGCCTGGAAGTCCAGCCCAAGCCTGCTCCTCCAGGAGATGATGCCTGGAGAGTCGCTTCCAGGAGAAAGCGTTGCTTTCTACTTCCTAGCAGTGCTTTCCCAGCGGTGTTTTTCATGCAGTTATTTTTATTAACCGTTCACTGTTCCTGCTGCAGGTTCTGCAGTACCTCGGTTTGGAGGTTACCGAGGAGAAGAAGAGGCAGTTGCGGCAAACTTTGACCACGGACTCGCAGGGGACGGTGGCCTATGGAGGTGAGCAGGCAGCTGCCAGCAGGCTCTTAGCTTTTGTGCAGCTTTGCTGATGGCTGAGAGAGGAGGCAGGCACCTGCTGAAAGGCAGCAGCTTGGCCAGAAGCTCCCTGCCGGGCACTGCTCACAAGCAGTTACAAGAAGTCACAAACACCTCGATGCCTCCTCCCATCCTCGGCGCAGGCTGCGTGTGTCCCACGCGGCCCCTCGCAACGGGCTCTCCTCCACACAAAACAAATCCTGATGTTCAGACCTGTCCATTTAACACCCCCCTGCAGTGCTGAAGCCATTGATTTGGATTTTTTTGTTTAAATCAAAAACATGAGAAATGCCAGCAGGCAAGGTGGGTGACGTGGGTCAGAGAAATGGTGCTTGGGATTGAAATTTTAGAACTCTGAGAACCACAGTGAAAACTGCAGGTATGTGGGGGAGGGGTTGTCTTTTGTTTGTTTGTTGTTTGTTTTGTTATTTAGAAGTACAATTTTTTTCCAATTTGACATTTTTTCACTATTTAAAAACAAAAACAGTCTGGTAAAGGTTATCAGCAACTTAGGAGTAATGGCCTTAAAGTAAAAGAGGATAGATTTAGATTAGATAATTAGGAAGAAATTCTTTCCTGTGAGGGTGGTGAGGCACTGGCACAGGCTGCCCAGAGAAGCTCTGGGTGCCTCACCCCTGGCAGTGCCCAAGGCCAGGCTGGATGGGGCTTTGAGTGACCTGGTCTGGTGGGAGGTGTCCCTGCCCATGGCAGGGGGTTGGAACCAGATGGGCTTTAAGGTCCCTTCGCACCCAAACCATTTTGTGATTCTATCATTCTATGAACTTATTTGAGTTTGCTGGGACCATCAAAGAACTGAGAGAAGATTCTTTGGTATCTCTAAACTTGCTCTGCCTGTCAGTTGGGATTTCCCTAAACCTATGGCGTTTTCTCCCCCAAAAGCAGTGCTTTTCTCTCCCCTCCCTGCAAAAGCCACCTCTTTCTCGCAGATCTCCTCCAAGCGCTCAGGGACGTGATGCAGGACGAGCTGGATGAGGCCGGCCTGGATTCCAGCTCTGTGCTCTTCACCCAGCATGAGGTGGCCAGTCTGCTGGACACGTCGGCGTTTCACTCCCCGGTGAGTCAGGCTGGCACTCAGGCCACCCTGGCTGCACTGTCCCTGGGGAAGCAGATTTTTGTGGGGCTGTGCAGGGGCGGGTGTGCAGGGTCGCTTAGAACACTACTTTTCTTGATACATAAATACATGGGATTCTAAGGGAAAAGCTATATTCTCACGTTCTGATTGTTCTTGAGTTATACAAAGAAGGGAGAAGGATCCCTTAATCATTCTTATTATAGGAAATTATGTAAAAGAGTCCTCTGTTTTAATAAAGCAGCAACACCACCTATGGGGTGATGTGAAGGAAACAGCCTATGTCACTCAGAGTGATGCAGGAGAATTAGCCATAATTAATCAATCCCAACTAATTTCACTTGGCTCAAAATCAAAATTCACTGTAGCACAGCTGTTCCAGCTATGTCAGGGATCAGAGGCAGAAATTCTGGTGGGTGAGGGGAGGGTATCCTTCAGCTGAATTATTCAGTGTGCCTTTCAATCCTAAAAATGCCAACACCTTTTCCAAGATTAATAGTTATTCTGGGTATGGAAAGCAGTACACCTGTGATCTAGCCCCATGGTTTTGGTAGCGCACGAGTGGTACTTAACGCAACGCTGCCTTCTGCCTTGCAGACCCTCAACTCACTCAGCTGCAACGGCAGCGAGGAGCTGGAGCAGCTGCAGCTGGAGATGACGGACCTGCGGCAAGAAGTCCGACGGCTAAAGGTGGAGCCTCTCCTCCCAGCAGACTCCTCGGCTGGTGCCTTCTGCTGGCACTCTCTGGTCGTATGGGAGGGCTGTGGGGTGGCCTGTCCTTACTGAGGGGTCTCCTCTGTACCAAGCAGGCTCCCACCCACTCCTCTCCTTACCTCCATCTTTCTCTCAAGCTCAAACGAAAGCTTATAACTTAAAGAGTATGCAGCCACTATTTTCTTTTGACATTGAGGAAGTACATTTAAAGCTGTGACATCTTGTAATGCAAATAATTCAAGCCCATGGCTGATAGAAGCACCTTGCTGCACAGCTGCCAGCATCGTGGCTGCGTGCAGCGGGGACCCCACGCGCATGCAGGTCGCAGCCCACCAAGTGCGGTAACAGGGCAAGAGCACACATGGCTGCTGCCGTCTGTATTGCTCCAGGGGTAGGAGCTAAAAGAGCAGGGCATCTTCTAGAGGATGTCCTGTTGCTTGTTGCTTCTAATCTGGTGACTATTTTCCCTAGTCTCTCCTGAAAGAGGTGGAAAACAGTAAGAAGTCAATGGAAGATGAGCTTCAGCGGCTGAACCAGGTTAGTGGAGAGCTCGTTGGATGTGTCTCATGATGTTGGTTTTACTTCAACACCCTCAGGCTGTCCCTGACCTGGAAAGGCTGAGCCGTGGGGGCTCTTCCTGCCTGCGTCCCAGCCTCCGCTAGGACAGGGGCTGCCAGGGTGGGTTTGGTGCTCAGCGGCCAAGGGGGATGCAGTGCATTGACCACAACTTCTCGCTGCTTCCAGAAAGCCCTGGGCTTTCTCTCTGAGAACCGAACGCTGCACAGCAAGCTGCAGATGGCTGAGGTTGTGCAGAGACAGGCTCACAGCGCAGAGCAGGACTACGAGGAAGTGATCCACTTGCTGGAAGCCGAAATTGCAGAACTGAAGCTGCAGCTGGCAGGGAAGAAAGCAAAACATGTGGCCGAAATAGAGGTAATGCAACCCCTGAGTCTGGGAATAAAAGACTAGTGGGAGGGGAAAAAGCCTACCCTGCTGACCCTTCTTCTGGGGGTTCTATCCCCTTCTTCATTTAAAGGAGAAAATGGACATAGCATATACGTTATTTGTCATGTATGACAACAAGGCCAGCACAGTCTTTGGGTGTGTGTTATAATTTGTACGATTACCACCAGCCATTCCAAGAGGACTGTGGTTTTCTGCTTGTAGAAAATGCCATAAGCTGATGTTGCCAAAAGCCGAGGCTGGAGTTTCATCATCTCATTTCTGTTCTTCTCTGGCCCCATCTCAGGAGGACATCCTGGAACTGAAAAGACAGTTGTCCCTGGCTGACGGCCAGTTACGGAAATCAGAAGTCTCACGGAAGCGCCTGGAGATCTGCAATAGGAAACTGCTCCTGTTTGTGCAGGTGACGTGCTGAGCTGCCTCTGGTGCTGGTGGCAGTGCTGTGGCCTCTTACCTTAACAGGGATTTTGCAAGTCCAACTAATTTCCTGGTCCATAAGCAAGAAATTTATTTATTTTTATTCCTTCTCATTCTAACAAGGCACTGTCTGTTGGTTAGGAGAAACTGGGGAACAACCTCATGTATGTTCCTTTACCCATCAGCCATGTAAATGGCGTGGTGCAGTTTTTGCCCTGTGGCTCTGCTGTCCCCAGCACACACCGATTCTTCCCTGCTGCTCCAGGAACTTCTCTGGACATGACAGTCGAAATCATGCATTTTGTCCTTCCCTTTGCATGGCTGGCCAGTTCCTTCTCTGCACAGCCAATGTGAACTCGAGGAGTAGTTTTGTTCTTTCAGTGCTTTCCCCCCACCTAGATTTCCTGCAAAATCACATATATAATTGCTTTAGCCTTTTAATTGTCTGTTCTTCCACTTCATTGCCTGTACAAAGCTTGTGTAGTTAGTAAACTGGCCAGCATGGGAAGCACTAGGGTTCTGGTATCTGCTTCAGCTACTAGTAACCTGTCCCAGGAGATCTTGAGATCAATAGAAAACAGTGGAGAGAAAGGAAGCGTAGATTCTGTGCCCCCTGCCTCAGAGAAGGAAGAATTAAAATGCCTCTAGACCTGCAGCGCTAGGTGTGTACACTGGGGTGTATGCAGTCTGGGGCTGGACTTTGCAAATGGATTTGGCTTGGTCCCAGGGGCAAACATCACAGGATTTTGGCTACTGGGATAAAATGTCTTCCTTTTATACATCCCTCAGTAGTGATTGAGCATTCACTAACCATAATGAGAAATTACATGTGCAAGTACAATCCAGAAACCATGGACTTGCTGAAATGTAGCCTGCAAAACTATTCTTTGGAAGAGTATTTTTATGGTGCATTTGGTATACTTTAACATTGGTATTAAAATGCATAATTCGGATGTGCCTCTGTATTTGCATAGGCTGTGAATGTTGCCTGTGTTGCAAAAGGCCTTGAGATATTCGCTTCAAGGGCAATGAATAAGCAGAAGCTGATTACTGTCATATTAAATCTGATCAGCAGCAAAAATCCATGAGGTTTGTTCTCAGGAATTATTCATTCCTACAAGTTTGAAACCTTTTTTTCCCCCCTTTTTTTTTTTCTTTTATGGCAGAATGTTCACAAGGTCTTGAGCACACCCAGTCACTTACCAGATGAGAAAAGGTAGGAGATGGCTTCTGGGAGCTGCAAACATTTCCTTTTCTGACCTTTCTCAGGGGAAGGTGATTCACACATAACCTTGCCTGGAGTTTCTAAAAATACTGTCACTTTGGGAATGAAACTGTTGGGAAAAGATGATCAGGATGCTACAGGTCCATTGGTATTTGGGAACATTTCACCTCCGTTTCAGGCTTTTCTGGGGAATGAGTAGGTGAAACACTCCTTTGATTAAGCTGCTCTTGTTAGCTGAGCCCCTAAGTAAGCTGTTTCAAAGAAGCAGAGTTGTGACTCACCTGCTTTTCCGACTAGAAGTCAGTCTTTGGCTTTAGGACCATGGCCTTGTCTGTCAGCAGTTATAGAAACTAATAGTGTAAGCAAAGAACTAACATGACTCTTAACTGCATGAATGGTTACAGAAATAGAGTTAAGGATTTTGGACTCCCCTTCAAGCTATCTCCTATCACTTGAAAAAAACGTATCAGAACTCTGTTATGAGAACTCTGGTGGTATTTTGTTTGTTTTTGTAAATTTGATCGATTTGTTGAAAAGTCACAGTCTTGTTGATAATGCAATGCCTCTTAAAAAAATGCTGATTTTTAAGAATGATGGTAGCAGAAAACAATTTTTTTTAATGGTTAGGTTTCCAAGATGGTTATTTCTGTGATAACGAAGGAGAAATATTTTTGAAGAATTCTAAAAATAAATAGAAATTCTAAAAACAAACAAAAAACTTTGATAGTACATCTTATATTTCTAACACAACAATGCAAGTGTGCCTAAAATAGACTCTTCTGTGATGCTGCAAGATCGAGATGCAGTTCTCCTCTGAATGCACAGAATTTACATAGAGTATCCTTCAGAAGAAGCTGGCCAGGATTTTCAATGACCGTTCCATGGTAGAAGTATTGATGGCACTTTCCATATTTATAAGAGCCAGCAGTGAAACAGAAGAGGATAAAACAGACGCAGTCTCAGATACATCTCTTCCATCTTCAGATCTTGTTGACATCTTGCTGTCAGAAGCTAAAGAACTGCTAGCACCAATCCTCTCCAACAAGGACGGTAAGCACTGAACTAACTAGAGAAACCTGAATCCAAGCAAGTCTGAAGGATGCTTGCTTAGTGTTACTTACAGCTTCCACCACCCTCCGTACTTGTTTGCTATAGCAGCTAAGCCTCCCATGAATATACCTATTTCTCTCATGCTGAGATGTACCCATATGACTCGTAGTTGAATCTGACAAGTAGACTCATGGTGTAAGGAGTCAAAGGGCCAGAGGAAAGGCATTTACCCAGGAGAAACTAAGAGGAATGGTTTTAAAGAATCATAGAAATGCTATGAAAGGGACTGCTGGAGAACAGTAGTCAAATCTTCTGCTCCCTGTAGGACCATCACCCGCACTAGATCAGATCGACAGTGTTTTTCAGCCAGCTGCATCTTGAAAGCCTCCAAGGATGGAGATCCACAGCCTCTCTGGATAATGTGTTTCCAAGCTGCATTATGCTCCAAGTAGAAACAGATTTTCCTAACGTCTAGTCTGAATTGCCCAAGGTGTGATCTGTGGCTGTTGCCCCAAGTTATATTGTCTGTCACTGCCAGCAAGAGTTTGGCTCCAACGTCTTTGTAATTGCCCTTGCAGTAGGAGTGGGTGCTGCAAGACTGCCTTTCAGCCTCTCCTTTGCCAGGCTAAATAAGCCTAGCTCCCTCAGCCCTCCCCAAGCTCCCCTTGCAGGTTATGAGCCCTAGGGCTGCCTTTGCTGGCCCTCATCCAGCTTCTTAATAGCTTTGAACTGGGGATCCAAACCTGCATTCACCATCCAGGTACAAGAGCAGCAACACTGAGCAGAGGGGCATGGTAATCCCCCCGTTTCCTTGGCGTACAAATCCATCAGCCTAGGCAGCCTCCCACTCCCGTGGCTGTGGATGGGAGAAAATCGGGCACATAGCATCCATGCAAGTATGAATAACCTCCCAGTCTGGGATTCTCAGTTTATTCTCTGAGCCATAAGTATTTCTTGCAGCACTTGTCTCTTTCTGTGCAAAAGAAGAGCTTATCTTCTCCTCCTTCTCATCATAGGGTGAGCGTACAGCCCCAAATATGCGCCCAGCCTTTACTCTTTGATGCTATTCATCACCCCAGACATACTGTCGTGGCCTTTCCTGCGCTGCAGTCCAGCGTTGCCCCTTCTCAGAGCACAAGACACAAGGAAAATAATTGCAGCCTATGAGGATTACACCTAATAGATGAATGTGTCAGCATTTCCAGTGTGCTTGCATCATTTAAATGTGTGTTATCATAATGTGGCTGTGATACTTGCACTGGGTGTGTTTTCTAACCCTTCACTTGGTTGTGTGCTTACATTTGCAGCTTCGCCATGTGACAGGGACCAGTGCCTGCCTGCTGAAGGAATCCCAAATTACAAGGAGTAGGTGTCAAAACTGTCTTACTCTGTAATTTTGACACAATAAGAATTCCTGGTTTTTTTCCTGTTTTTTTTTGTTTGTTTTAATCAAATTTTTTGCTTGACAACTTTTAACCAGATAATCTAGTAGAAGCCTCCAGATGGTCATGTCAGAGAAAGAAGTCATTTCCTAGACAGCAAGAGCCTTCCTGCCCAGCACAATGAAGTACAGTGTGAATTTGTGGATCTTTGTTTTGTTTTCTAAAGTGTGATTTTTTTTCTTCAGGCCAGATGGGAATTTATGGTTCTGTGGCTTGTCTAACTGGCACTTTTCAAGACCACTGTGTTCTCAGCATGGGAAAAATCCTCAATGAATGTGTTAGACTTTTATGTCATGGTGTTAAGATGCCATGAGGTCCAAGCCCAGGAGTGTGGGACAAGCATGGCTCTGTTTGGGTCTCCAGTCTTCTAAGATTTTTTCTGAAACCTCTTAAGTGAATTATATTTAACAGAGCCATGCCCTGAAAATATCTGCTGAAGGAGCACTCTTTTGACACCTGACCACTGTCTTAGCTGATCGCCTTAACTGAACCTTAGAATCTGCAAGCAGGGTTTGTTAGCTACAAAGCAGACATTTGCAAGCCTTCATTTCAAGTCAGGAAAAGCATTTTCAGGCAAAACAGATGGCCAGTACAATCAAAGAGCCATGCGAGATCCATGGCCGCCTCTTTTCTCTAGTCAATGACGAGTCTTGTCTTCATGTTATCTCCTGTATCCCTCCCTCAATTTACAAAAAGCATATGTTTTTGTTTCAGCCATCTTCATCAGAAGACCACGTGGCCCCCCCCTCCGAGCCAGAACAAGGCTGACCAGCTGCAGTCACCGAGTCCCACCAAGGAGCTGCCTGAGAAGCCGACCTAAATCTCCCGTGACCTGCTCGTGCTCAGAACTGCGACCGCTCGTAACGCGGCTGCTGCGCTGGGACATGGCAAGGACACGAAATGGGTGCTTCAGCTTCCAGGCAAACCAGAGAGAAAAACAAGCTTTCCAATGCAAGACTGATTCTTCCTGACTAACCACCCAAGACTTTTTCAGCATCCTCCCCTGCGCGTCTACCTCTGAGCTATTGTACAAAGCTATTTGCTCTTGGTTTTGCAGCTTTATAGAAAAAAATATTCTCAAGAGGTTACACAGGCCTGGATTTCACTGGCAGCCTTTTAGAGCTTGGATCCTGGGTAGTAAGAGGAGCATGGACTTTACCCAAGGGACTCAGATTCCTTTTGGTATTTCGTATGAAAAACCAAAGTACATTTAGCGACTGGAATCAAAGCAGCTTAATCTGTAGTGTCCTAGCTGTCTTGGGATAGGTACTTCTCTCTTCATTCTTTTTGTATAGCTTATCCCAGCTGCAATGCTTGAAATGGAAAGCACCGTCCCAGCTAGCTGCTGGAGACAGCTGCCTGCTACCAGTGCCCACGTTCTGCCGAACACCAAGCGCTCCCTGCAGCACCAGAGAGGACATAGCGAACATACTTCAGTAACGGCCCGCGGCATCACTTGGAAATTAGATACGTACGATGCAAGCTTGTATGTGGTTAGCAAAGAATGTGGTAGAGATCTGAAGCAAACACAAGGTCTGGCAAATAAAATGATAACACTGCTCGCAAGGTGTTGGCTTTCTGAGCTGGGTTCTGATTGCAGTCATTGTGTCCAGCGCCTCTAAGCAGAATACCCCTTTCTAACTGCCTCTTATTCTGGCAGCTCACAGCAAAGTGCATTTAGAAGTTGCAGGAAAATGGGATGCATTCTAGCTCTTACACAGGACTCTTTGCAATTACTTCAGCTTTCCTTTGTGGGAGTTCAAGGCATGTGGGTCCTTTATAGCCTAAATAGTTAATATCTACTATACTCTTATCGCTGCACTGCTAAAACATTACCTGTGTGATGGAATCTCACAGTCACAAAACTAACTAGTCTGAAATTTTGGTCAAATTTAATATAATAGCTCATGATTTATTAAATCTTTTGAAGAAACGCTTCAGAAAATAAATTATAGGACTTCTTTTAAAAGGGAACATAATTCTTTGGACCATTCACAAGAATATTCCCAGGAAGGAGATGTTTTTAAAGGATATGAATCTTTCGGGGATAGCCTGTGGTTAATAGCTTGTTCCCCAGTGCTCTTTTTCAGTGGAACGGTAGCGATTACTGGTGTTACCTGTGGGTTCAGCCCCTACGGCCTTGTTCTCATCCCGTGTTGTACAGGTAGGGCAAAGCTGCAAGAAGACAGGTAAGAGGTGCACAGAGCCAAACCCAGTCTCACCAGTTTGGTCTATCCTGTCTCTGGAAAAGCATTGCCAGTTCCCCTGGGGTTTGTGTGGCAGATACCGATCTGCTGATAGCAACATGTCTTCAAAAGCTGCAAAAGTTTGGCTGGAGGCTCCACTCCAGGGCAATGTCTCCAGCCACTGCTCACCATGCTTGCCAGAGCACAGCACAAACAAGATTTTCGGAAGTAGCTGGTCTTCAGGTGTGTTGTGTCATTACATACGCCCAACGGCACCTGAGAAACCTAGTGGGAAAGAAGCAAGTTATGGGGAAAACAGTTATTTAGGCCTAACCTTAGTTTTGTGGAACTCAACAGGAGTTTTGCTACTGATCCCAATGATCATGGGATTTTCTCAAAATATGAGTATTGAGCTGAGGGCTGGAACAGCCCAGCCCAGTGGGAACAATCCTTTCCCAGCAGGGATCAGTTTTGTGGTCCGAAAGAGAATGTACTTGATGCTCCTTCCATAGTCAAGTGATTCATGTTTTAATCGCCCAAGAAAGAAGATTTTGTATAAAATTTTTGTGCTGGGTTGTGGCCTTGCAGAGGCAAGCCTGACCAAGCCCAAACATAATGCAGTTGATGCTCACACATGGCAAAGGTTGGAAACAGTGTGATGCTGACCCATGGCCACTGTATTTTGTATATCTTCAGCTGTCTGTGAGCAAAAGAGCTGTAAATATATTAACCTTTTACAAAGTCCAGATAATCCTGTGTCCGCAGCTTACTGGCAATCTCTTTGGAAAAGAAGTCACCCGTGTTCCTATCGGCCACTAGAGATCCTGGCATCGAGTGTGCTTTGCAAAGCAGCCATACTGTTTAGCTGGTTTCCATTATTTTCTTTGAACTTATCACGTTCCTTTTGCCATTGCTTCAAGCACAGAAATCTTTCCAAACTCCTATTAATAGCGTTGTTGCTAACTGCTACCTTTTCAGAGAAATGTTGAAAGCTAAGATGTGACGAGAGCTGTGCTCCTGGAGGTGATGCTGATTTCGGTGACCCAGAATAACAAACCTGTGTCATGCTTTACTCCTAGGCAAGTGGGATCAGGCAGAACTCAGCAAGTAGTGGGGTGACACCTCTTCGCAGAGCTACCAAGAGGCAAAAAGGAAACGTGTAAAGGAACAAAGCACAGAATGGAAGTCACAGAATATGTCATTTAAACAGGATTCATCTTATTTATATAGGACTTGTCTGGTACTCTTAGAAAGCTGAATTCTTTCTTCATTTGCAGTATTATAGCTTGCTTGTAAGGTTCTGCAGATCTGTTGCAGTCACAGCATGCTGTATTTGTGGAAGAGGACCCCAGTATGACCAAACAGTGAGGAGGAGGAGGAGTATTGATAAAAATGATTCCTGCATGGTATCAGATCTTACTGAGTGGTTAAAATGTAAACTGGCAAGTATTTTATAAGCCAGTAGGGGAAATGCAAGCCGTCCCTCTACATAGACATAACAGACTGCGTTCAATACACTGCAAGTGTATAAACTCATAAAGATGGACCTAAAGAATATCAGCAGGGTCGGCTGTTAACCTGGAAGCTCTGGGTGTTAAATATCCCTGATGTGACAGTTTTATTTTGCATTTTTCCTATGTTAAGCAGAAGTTCAGTTCTTACCCATGGGTGGGCCAGTGGTTGGGAGCCCTTGTTCCCTAATGAAATAGACAGTCAGATCTAGTTTGGGTTTATTTTAACAGCTGCAGGAAAAGGGGAGGTTGGGCAGCCGGCCACCTAGGCACTATCTTGAAAGGTGAATGTAGCTGAGAGCCATTAGTACACCGTTTATCTGCAGTCCGATGGGTAAAGTAACTGAATCTGCTGTAACATGTGCTGGACTGGAGCTCATTAGATCTCCTGTTTCATCTCTGCCAGTGATCTCTGCCACCTCACTGCGTGACCTTGGGCAGCACATTTCATCTCAGTTTTGCACCAGACAAAAATGGGGCTGGCAGCATCAGCTTATGTGAGTGGCATAAGGAAGGCAAACCCCTAGGGACCCACAGAATATGGGGCTTGACGCTGTGGCACAAAAGTATCTGGAAACTGGTGTGGTATGATGTCCTGCTGATCTGCGCTTTTAGTGAAGAAAGCCTCAAGATGTTAACTTCTGCTGACTCTGAAAACAGCAGACCCAACTTCTGCTTGTTTTTTGTGAAACAGAGCTAGGCTAAGTGCTAAAAGACGTCTCTGGGGAGATGTGCTTCTCACGGCAAGGTGAAGGCTGGCGCCGAGCACCGCTGGGGAGGCTGGTGTGGTGGCGCCCAGCGCTGGAGGCTGCAGAGCCTCCTCTTTCACTCCACTCAGTGACAGGGGCTGGACAGAAGCCCAGTTCTAGAGAGGGGAGATGCACTTCCACGCTGCTTTAAATATGGCTCTAAAAAACAGGTGAACTTTGCTGCTGAATTTTTAAAGAGACACTTTAATGTTTAAACAATGCTGATTTTCTAAGGGTTGTTAAGCACATGTGAATGAGGGCTGGAAAGTGACTTAGTGCACCAATGCAGAAAGGGCTGGGCTGTCTGTGATATGCTACTTTTTCATGATCTTTCTCCTGCACCTAACCCGTGGTCTAAGCCAGCCCCTCCCAGACAGACCACTGCCATAAACCTCCTTTGCAGCTCCTTCAGAGATCAGCTGCTTTCGTAATAAAGTAAACAGGAATAACAATACCATGAAGAATCCCTGCAAATTCTTCTTTTCCTCACGCAACGCACCTCCTCGTTTGAATTTCTGCTGAGTTTTTTTTTTTCAACCTACTCCCACAGATGAGGCAGGAAAGTTTAGAGGAAGAGAGAATTTGCAGTGAAAAGCCCTTGGTAATTGCAGAAGTGGAGGCTGAACGGTATCTACAGACCAGACGTCCTTCCTGGGGGACATTCTTATTTCTAACCGCAGAGACTGGCAGGGCTGGGCTGCTAGAGGGTGAGAACTTCTATCTGAGCAGCTCCCATGAGAAATACTGAGGGCTGAATGCCAGCCCTTGAGGCAGACAGCCCATCCCTGCAAGTAAAAGGGTGGCAAGCTGGGATGCGCAGGCTTCGGGGCACTTAGGAATGCCAACAGAGATTTGCCTCTATGCTGGAAGAAAGGTAGCCTATCAAAACTGCAAAATGCCAAGGTGACCTTCTGCCACCAGGAGACAAACACACATTGGAAAAACGGAATTCTAGTTAAGGCTGCCCAGCAGGGGAGATGGCAGGAAGTTACTCTTCAAAAACTTGACCTGTTTTTTATGGCTAGAACATACATGCCATGCTATTAAGCTACGAAGTAGCAATGGGCTGGTGTGTTGTAGAAAGAGGGTGGAAATAGTGGAGTTTTTTTTGTTTGGTTGCTTGGTTGTTGGTTTTTTTCCCTCTGTCTTCTCTAAGGAGATTTGACAGTAATAGAGGTGGAAGAGGAATACCATTTCTCTGAAAATGTGACATCCTGAATGGGAAAGCATTTTATGACAGCATAAAGTGAAGGTAGATGTCACAGGTCTTGGATAACTTTGTAAAGTTATCCAAGACTTTTGTGGCTTTCAATGCCCAGACCTTCTGCCCAGACCTTCTGCCCAGGCCCCTAGGAGATGCTGGCTGCTCTGGCTGCAGCTTTCAGAGCCTTCTGCCATTTGAGGGCTCTGCGGGATCTTTGTTTACAGAGCAACATCAGGCTGGTCTCCTCGGTTTGAGACAGTAGAATGCTTCAGGAAACATTACTGATCAGAAATAGGTCTGCAGCTTCCTGAAATGCCTGCCCAGATAAGGGGATGCTCTACAGCTAGAAGTGATAAGGAGGCAGGAAAAGAAACATGCAACAAGATGTTTTTAGTAACATCTGCAAAGTGTCAGCTGGTCCTTTGGGAGATCTTGAAAGGAGGTTTCTGAAGGTGCAAAGCATTCCCGGGCTGGTCTCCCACATCCTCTCCTCCACCACTTCTTGGTGCCCTGCACTCCTGCCCCAGGACCATGTGCCTGCTCAGCAGCTGCTGCTGCCACCCCAGCGTGGCACCAAGTTGGAAGGGACACGCAGGGAACATTGAGTCCAACTCCTGGCTCCACACAGGACCACCCAAAAACCAGACCCTATGTCTGACAGTGCTGTCCAAATGCTTCTTGAACTCCAGCAGCTCGATGCCGTGACCTGGAGAGCCTGTCCCAGTGCCCGACCACCCTCTGGCTGCAGAACCTTTCCCTAACCCCCAGCCTGACCCTCCCCTGTCCCAGCTCCATGCCGTTCCCTCAGGTCCCGTCGCTGTTCCCAGAGAGCAGAGCTCAGCACCTGCCCCTCCGCTCCCCTCGTGAGGGAGCTGCAGGCCGCCATGAGGCCTCCCCTCAGCCTGCTCTGCTCTGGGCTGAGCAAACCAAGGGACCTCAGCTGCCCCTCACAGGTCTTGCTCTCTAGGCCCTTCACCATCCTTGTAGCCCTCCTTTGGACACTCTCTAACAGTTTTACATCCCTCTCACATCATGGTGCCCAAACCTGCATGCAGTGCTCGAGGTGAGGCCGCACCAGGCAGAGCAGAGTGGGACAAGCACCCCCTTGACCTGCTAGCTGAGCGGTGTCTGAGGCACCCCAGGACGTGGTGCCCCTCACCCTGTGCTCTGCAGCAGGGGGAGAGCGCAGCCTCCCCAAGGTTCATGGCAAAACGTCTCCTCGTGTGCAACGACTGAGGAAAAGAAGCTGGGAGGTGGGAATGGAGCCCACGGGCACTTGGCTGACCGCCACTTAAGTCAGGGCGAAACCAGCTATGGGAACGTTAGCTCTGAGCGCGTAGCCCTGCGTCGTGAGGCACGCTACAAATCCACCCCCACACAGCGCCGTGAAGTTACGGCCCCCGCAGTCGGTGACCTCGGCTCAGGGCAGGCTCCCCTGCGCACACCCCTCATTAGGGACCGTACAGCCCCGAGCCTTATGAGGCACAGGGGGGAAGAGAAAACCGGGGCCACCCGCCCTGTCCCCAAGCGCTCCCTCAGCGACCCCCACGGCGCCTGAGGTAACACCGCGAGGGGCGGGGCCGAACGGGCGGGGCCGAACGGGCGGGGCCGCGCGCAGCACAATGGACAGCGCTCTGCGGCGCCGCGCGGCGGGGCGGGGCCGGGGGCCGGGCCGTGACGGGGAGGCGGGGACTGGGGCACGGCCGCGCTCGGTCCCTCGGTTGGGTGGCGGGGGGGGGGAGGGGCCGCCGGGCCCGGCTGCCGCTGTCTCGCGGGGAACTCGGTGCCGGCGCCGGGCAGGGAGCGGGGCCGCAGCCGCCTTCGGGTGGAAGGCAGCCCCAAACCCGCCCGCCCCGCCCCGCCCCGGGGCCGCCGCAAGATGCCGGCCCTGCCCCAGCCGCCTCGCGCCTCCCGCCCGGCCCGGCCCGGCCCCGCCGCCTGCCCGCCCCCCCGGGTCCCCGGAGCCGCCCCGAGGGGCGCAGCGCCGCCGCCGCGCAGCCCCGCCCGGGGCCGGGAGGCCGCCGCCAGCCGGGGCCGGTAGCGCTGCGGGCAGCGCCGGGACGCAGCCGCCGGTAGCGCCGGTAAGCGGGGGTGATCCGGGGCGGCCGCTGGGCCGGAACGCGGCGGCCCGAGGGCGGGGGGAGGCTCGCGGGTGCCCCGCGAACGGAACTTTGTTGGGCGGCCGGGGGCTGGCCTCGGGGGCGGCTGACCTCCGGCGGCGGGCTGGCACCCGCCCGCTGCTGGGCTGCGGGGCACGGGTGGTTCTCCGTGAGACCCGCTAGGAAGGACGCGGTGGAGGTGCTGGGCTCGAAGCTGATTTGGTGCGTGCGTGGAGGAAACGGCCAACTTCACAGAGCTCCGAGAGCAGAGTGCCTTACGCTGTTCCCTTTTCTTCTTCGCTTCCCGGCCGAAGATGCTGCTCCTTGTACTGTGAGCAACGTGCGGATGCTCTTTGGATGCTTGCGTTGCTTGTGCTTGGCTGTAGCCCCTGACAGGGCTCCCGGCTCCTCTGCGAGGGGCGCAGGCTGCTGGCTCGCAGCCCTCGTGCTGCTTCGCCCCGGCAGCATGCACGCTCCTCGGGGGTGAGCGGGGGCAGGAAGGTGAGGTCCTGTCTGAGGAGGTGCCGGCTTCTAAAAGGTAGTGAAAGCGTACCGCTGCGCCGCTCCGTTTTCAGCTTCCCTATATCAAGCTGTAAAGGACAGAACTTATTCTTATGTGAAGGGGCTGTAATAAATATCCTGCAGCTTGGTATACTGTCTTGTATCACAGACGCTGTGATACGAGGTGCTGTGACAGCACCTACCGAAGCGAAAGGCAGTCAAGGCACAGGAGGTGTCACACACACCTTTCTCGCAATGTTGCTCTAGAAGGGGGCGTAAAAGGCTACAGCCCCACCGAGTCCCACTTCTCTAACCGTAAATGTCAACTTAGCTGGGTGCTGCGGCTGCCTTTCACATGTCAGAATACAATTTGAGGAAGTCTGGAACCCTTGCTATTTTCAGCAGGGTTTTGTCAAAGCAAACAAACAAAATCCTCAACAACAACGACAAAACCAACACAAAACAAAACAAAAAAAACCAACCACAACAACCCTACTCAGTTGTTCTCCTCCATCTGAAAAGAAGCCACCATGGGTGGGAGAAGTTTAATAAAGTCCCTGGCTGCCGAGTTTCACCATCCAACAGGCAGTCCTAATGTGGAAGGAGCTGAATGACTTCGTAGTAGCCTTGGTGGGAAGCAGGAGTCGGGGGCTTTGATTCAGGGCTTTATCTATATTTAGTATATAAATGCAGTTTCTCATTTCCAACCAACCATCTGGCCATACTCTGTCAAGTATGCCTCCCCGACAAATAATAGAATAAAAGTTAAGCATATGGAAAATCCCTCAGGTGCATAGTGGATGATTCTAAATAAAGTGGAAGCATGTAGCTCATGGCACTGCCTCTCCTCCCTCAGCTGTGTGTGTTGTGGTGTGTGTTCCTCTTGGGAGCCCTCCCGGTCTTCGGGCTCAGCTAACTCGTAGCGATGGCTTTGCGTGCTGTGTTAAAAACTCACCTTTTCTCTGAAATGCTGCCGCAGTTACAGCATGGAAATGCGTGTGCAGTCAGGGGCTGTGTCCTTCCCATCCGTGCCTTCCTTCCCCTGGTGCAGTGCCAGCTGGTGCATCTCAAGCTTATAATTAACTCGCTGCCTTCTAGGGTTTGGTTCATCTGTGAATTGCTGCATGGGCTGTAGCGAAAGGGGCATGTGGGCCAGCTGGACTCTGCGGGGAGCCCCAGGCTGTCGAGTCCCCGTGCTGCTGGCGTTGCTGTCACAGTGTCACGGGATGCTCTGTGAAGTGGGGTCACTGCCGCTGTCCTACGTGTCCAGGTGTGCAATATCTGAAGCACTTGTAGTGTCTAACTGAGGTGGGTGAAGGTGGGTTAGATGTGTTGTTTCAGTGCATTGACTGCTCCAGCCTGAGTTCTTCAAACTGCGCTGGGCTCGGCTGGCTGAGACCGTGGTCTTCCTTAGTGCTGCCCAGTGCGTGGCACGGGTCTGCCTCTGGGTGTGGATTGACGGTTAGAAGTGATGGAGCTCTGGTTCAGGGAGTCACTGCTCTTTATCTGAGCCACGTTTCCTAATAGTGCTTTTAGCCAGATGTAAATACAGAACAAGTAGCCTGGGCTGCCGGGGAGGCTGGAGTGGCAGGATGGACATTTAAGGAGCAGATGTATTCTGTAGTTGCATAGCTGCTTTTTGGCCTTCTCTACAAGGTGGTTGAACGTACCTGCTCATCATTTCAGTGAAGTACTCAAAAGGACTTTTAAAACATGTCTTCCTTTCAGCTCTAAAAGCTCTAGGAAGATGCATGTCTTTAGCAAGTCTGACTCAGCTACCCACTGGCAGCATCTGAAAATCTTATGTCATTTTTCACTGCTAATCATCTACCTGTATCCCTGTGCACAGGGTGGCTAACTTCCACATTTTCACTGCCTTTTTTTTTTTTTCCTCCAGGAGTTATAGCTAGGGTCCCTCCTGCTTTGAGAAGCAAAATGACTGTCTCACAACTCTGTATTGAGGAGAGAGCATAGGAGGTCTGCCAGTGCACCTTTCCCAAGGTATGGAAGGCTTCTAGGGCAGGCATGAGTTATCAGCTGTCTTTCTTCCATTGTTTTTTTGGGTGTAATTTTTGCTGACCCGTTTGCTCAGACCTCTCTCGGCTGGAGAAGCGCGGGGCTGTAAACCCGTGGCAGTCCGGTATTGCGGCTGCTGGCTGCTGGAGGAACAGCATGGTCCAAGCAGCATGGCTGAGGCCGTGCAAGTACAGCTTGTGCCACCCCACTGGTCTGCTGCTGGTGACTCCGCTTCCAGGCTGAGGGTGGCTCTGGGCTGTTCTGAGGCTTTCTCCTGCCCCACTTTCTGACCCCTTCCTGCAGTGGTGCCGGAGTTCCCAGTTTAGCAGGCGAGGTCAGAACGGGGAGCGAGATGACAGCTAAATACCTGTGACAAGGCTTCTCTTGCTATATTTGCACTTACTCAGAAGGTTCCCGCACGGCGTAGGTATTGCGCTTACATAATCATGTTACAGCGTTGCGTTACAAGGTGCCCCGTGCCTCTCTTGGCTCGGGTATCTGATACGTGATAGCAGCCCGGGCTTCCTGGGTGTTTGCTTGCCCCTGCTCCGCTCGCTTCAGTTGGAGGTGGATGCTCTGCTGATGCTTTCCCTCTGCATTTACTTGTTCTGCGCGGACCGGCGTTTGGTATTGGTAAGACTCGCAGAGACCCGGCGAGTCCCGATCGTTGCTGCTTGGGTAACGCGATCCTCTGCAGAGTAACTGTCCGGTTGTGAGACCCTGCTTCTACAAACATTCCCCATTCTCAGGTACCCAAACTTTTTTAAAGCCTCTTTTCCCTTTCTCCCTTGCTTAATGCTTAGATTTTTGTGTATAATAGCATTTTGTAGCAGTCTTACTGGAGGAGAATCTACTGTCATTTGCCTTCTAAGTCATACCTCACCTCCGGTTTTTGGCTTTAAATGTCAGGGATAAGTTGTCTTATGCTCGGACTGTCAAGTTCAGTGCCACGCTGCGTCATGTTGCCAAGGGCTGTGTCTGCTCAGCAGTGGAATTTGAGTGGGGTGGAAGCAGCACAGCGTCTCAAACCAGCTGTCCGGCCTCTTGCGTTTTGGATTTTGTAGATGGCGTTAATGGGAGCAGTGGAAGGGACCCTAAAGGAGTTGCAGAAAGCAGCCTAATAGGTTATTTGTAATGGCTTATGTACTTCCTTGAGATGCTTGTTACTGATGCGTGTTTGAGGGTTAAAACCCCAGCAGAAGAGTATGAGGGAGGAATCCTGATGAGAACAGTGAGGGGTGGCTAGGAGAAATGAAATGCCGAGAACTGAATTGTTTCCATGCATGCAGTTATTGCCTTGGTTCAGCTGGAAGCAGTGGGCATCCAGGCAGTGGGATGTGATTGCCAGCTTAGCGTCAGGCGTGTTCTCTAAGCATGCTGTTTCCTTTTCCTTTCTCTTAGCAGGTTAAAACAGCTGAATGCTACTTTGTGCATAAAAGCATTTAAAATGCCAAGATACAGGAAGCCCTGGAAACTTTCAACAAAAGGGATTTTGCATAATGATATCAAACATAATGCAGAAAAGGGATAGGGGGAGAAAAATTGCCATTTAAGCTTTTGAAAGGCCCTGAAGAGAGGCTTCCTTCCCCAGAGCACAACTGATCTTGGCTTTGCACCTCTGGTTTGTGCTTTAGTTATCTGGAGTTTTGTTTGCCGAAGTTGAATTCACTGCAGTAGTGCTGGGAAGCAGCAAAGGACGCTGCTGCCTGTGGGACGCAGCGCTGGGGCTGCAGAGACCTGCATTTTGTTTTTCTGTCTGCCACCGACCTGCAAAGTGAGGCTGGGCAGCCCATCTACCTAGTGTGTCTCCTCCTCCTGCTTGTAGGAGAGTTAAGGTTTCTCATACGGTCCGTTTGTGCAAGTTGCTGCAATGTATTATGGTGTTTGATGTGAGGGATCTGAAATTTTCCAATTTTATTTGTGTTACAGGTGTGTGGTAAAAATGGTGCAGAAGTACCAGTCCCCAGTTCGAGTCTACAAATATCCTTTTGAGCTCGTCATGGCGGTGAGTAACGCTCAGCACTTCTCCAGCTGTTACGGGCTGCAAGCTCAGGCCAGTGGGAGGTGGGGAACTGCAGTTTTGGCCAGCGTATCCTCGTGGCAACATTATGGGGGTACATTGCGGGAACAGAGGCTTAGCTCTCAGTCTTCTGTCCCTTCTTATTTTTCCATGAAAAATAAGAATTATTTTTATATAGATTTTTTATATAGATTCTTATTTTTCATGAAAAAATAAGAATCTGTATCTCAGTATTTTAATAGAAACAGTTTAGTCACTGGAAAAATAAAAAATAAAAACTCAACTCTATTGTAATTACTCTTTCACACAGAAGGAAAAAATGGTGATGTTCAGGTAGACGGGGTCAGTTTGTTGCCAGATACCTTTGCATTATCACCAAATGCCATTCTGTTTAGAATCTCTCTAGTTCTGAACCCAGTCCGTATCATAGGATTTATGTATCTAAGAAATCCATTCTAAATCAATGAGCTTCCTAATTTGATTTAAAAACTAGAAATCTTTGGGAAAGGTCTTCCATATTGTTCTTCCCTGTTCACCTCATCATTGAAATGTTGGGAGAGATCTCCAAGTTTTGTGATTTCCAGAAGGGGCTCGAGGGCTGTAGTTTTCTAGTTGGTTGTGCAGAAAGCTAACGTGACCATGGCAGCTTCCTATGGTAAGATTTTAGTGGCATTTAAATTTTTGGACTTTTCTACTGTTCTTTAGTTTGTGAGTCAAATATACTTCAGAAAGGTTTCTCCTTGCATTTCAAGGGCTGCACTGAGCATGGATCCCTGAGCCTTAGTATTTGACACTTTTTTTTCTTCCCTGCTGAGCAAGGATACCAGTTTTCTTTGGTCTTCTAGGAATCCTGTGTTGAAGAGAGGAAGGTATAGCCTGTAGGTAGCTGAAATCATTCCCGTGAATGGAAAGGAAAGCCTGGCGTAATACACTGTGTTCCTTTTGACAGCGTTGCCTCTTTTGGGTTCCTGGGAAATAAGTGCAATAAGATTTTTTCTACCCAAAACAGTCTCTAGTCTTCAAATTCAATAGTTAAAACTGGAAGAGAGATTCTATGCTTGGTCCTAAGCGTGCATAACGTATCCCAAAGGCAGCAGCTGTTCCTCAGCTGGGAGCAGGTGCCGTTCACCTTGATGATACCTGGTTATCAAAGTAGATGCTTCCTTTCTGACAGGTGGGCTCCCACACCACAGTTTTCCCACTTTTTTTCTCTTTCCAGTCCTGTCCAAGTTTGCCATGTCTGCTAGCAGCTCTGCCAGCCACACGCTATAGAAGTGCTGCAGCTGGGGCTGATGTTTGCGTTAGTGAAACTATTCCGGCTGTGCCTTTTGCTCTCCCAGTGCATTCTGTGTTAGAATAAGATACCAGCACTTGTTACGGAGATGCTGGTAGACTTTGCTCTGTGCATCTCTCTCCATGTTCTCACTGTCCGTCTTAGTAGGATAACCCTAACACCAGATGCCCCTCAGTAGATTGGCTGCTAATACAGGAGGGCTGTCTCTAGACAAATCCTTTGTAAGCTTGTTAGCAAAATGCCGGGGTTTGATGGGTTTATTTTTCAAGTGGTTTAGTTTTATTTGCTCCCAGTTTTTCAGAATTAAAAATTCCCTGAGATTTCAAAGCTGGGATTGCAAATGTCATCCTTGAGGAGTGCAGAAACTCAAATTCCTGTTACCTTAGCAAAGTTATTAGTTGTCTCTATAAAGATTAAGTTACTTGTCCAAGGTCACCCAAAGGACTATGGTAGTGTAGGATACTGAGTATAGACCCCTTAGTCCCACTCTAATCTCCTGTGACAATCACGTGTCTGCAGCAGGATCTGCTTTATTATGCAGACTGGCATTATAAAGACTCTAAAGAGTGGTTAAATCTAGTGGCAGTCCACACTGGCTGAGCTGGATGCAGCCTTCGTTATCGTATTAGATGTGTTTGGATGGAGTCCTCCCTTTGTGTGGAGGCAGTGCAGATTTCAGAGCTGTCAGGTGCTAGCTGTCAGTTGCTGGAAGTTTTGCAGGGAGTGTGGGCGTGCAGTGAAGCTGTTTTGCTCCTCAGCACATGGCATTGCTGTTAATCTGCCTCACCATAAATCTGACAGCAGCTTCCTCGGTGCTGGGAACCTTATATTCAGCTGCTTTCATCTTTTCCCCTCAAATGCTTCCTGCGAACCTTTGGAGTGCTGTGCTGTCATAATGTGGTTAATGGCAAGAGAGCAAAGATCGTGTGGGTAAACTCAACTCACCTCCTTATTTTATGGGTCCCCATGCACTCTTCAGCCTGATGGTGCTTGTGCTTGTTCTGTGTAGCGGGAGGGTCGTACTTCTGGTGGTCTGCACAGGGTGTGTTGTGAGGTAAGTAGTGTTTGTTAGGAAAAGTGTTCTTCCCCCAGAGCCTCTGATGTTGGGGCACTGCTGTAGTAAACAGCCTGCGTGTGCTTCGTTCAGTTGTGAGGCTCTGAGGAATAAGGTGGTTGTAGCCAAATGATTCATTGCATCCTGCCCTTAAAATGCACAGCATTTCCCATGCCTTTTGTTGAGCCCTGCCATCAGGAACATGATTTATCTTGCTGGGGCTTGTTCAGGGTGCACGTATGTGCAACTCGTCCTCTAGACAGCATGGGGCTGTGCATGACAGAAGAGCCAGTGCTTTTACTTGTTAATACCCGTGTTATTGTGTATCTCTGGATAATTGGCTATGGATTTACGGTCTGCTGGTTACTAACGCTTCTGCAGCTTGCATTTGGGCATTAGCAGGCAGCAGATTTGACACATCTTCCAAGTCCTTCAGACTGCATTCCCCTTCTTCCTAGCTTTGCCAGTCTTGTGCATCTGAGAAAATAAAGAGGAATCAGCCTAGTGAGTCTCCCGGTCATTCAGGAGTTTTGAACCTTTTTTTCTTCCTCTTACTGGAAGAGTCTTCCCTTCTTCTTAAACAAAGGATGATCCTTTCACACCTGCCCACATTCACAGAAGTCATTTTCATGTGCTTTGTTCCTAATCTGCACTTGCTTTAAAGGATCACAAGCATTGTGTTCTTCAAATTACAACCAGTGCCTGACATCTTCATCCTTTATACTTGAAAAGAACCTTGACTCATAATATGTTTTGTTAGCTTGTCAAGTTTTTCATTTCCATTTTCTCTTTTTTTTTCCCCTATTGTTTCTCATTTTAAATGGAGCTGTTCTGTCAAAAGGGCTGTCCACACGTCTTTGGACTTGATCTTGTCTTATCTTCAATTAGATCAGCAGGCTTGAATTTGCATGTTTCCCAGATTTCATTTTAGAGCCAGAAAAATCACTAAGTGTAACACACTCTGTTTTCGTGGGGTAGTAGTTGTAATTTTAATGTTAAATATTTTATACTAGAATTTTATAAAGAGGGAAAGATCCAAAAGGAGAAGTATTTCTGCCATATAGCTCATGAGTGTTAACTTAATCTGGATGATGCAAATTGTTGTGAGCCCTCCCTGACGTGTGGAGATGAGTTTGATTTGTGTGAGCAAGTCTAAAATGCGTAGTTGCACAGGAAACAAGGCTAAGAGAGATTGCATTTCTCATATTATTTGTTGCCAATGAATTATTAGGTCAGGTAAGGTAGTTTTAGCTTAAGACTCTGAAAACAGTATGATTTTTTTCTTATTAATTTTAGTATTGCACTCAGCCCATTACACTGCTGGTTTTGAATACTTTGTAGCATACCCTAATTTTGCTTAGGATAGTTCCTAATGCTACAGATCTGAAATACCTGCCCACTCTTATGTGGTCTCTTGCACTCGATGTATAGTTTGAATTGCCACAATAGTGCTGTGACAAGCTTCACGACAGCACTTCTGTCAATTATTTGTTCCTCTTGCCTCATCTATGATGCACTTCATATTCGGGCTATGGTTTCTGCTCAGAGCGAGGGCTCTTTCTGCACAGCAGTTTGCCAAGGGAACAGTGCAAGATGCAGGTCCTGGAAAGGTAATGTTCTGTTGGCAGATTTTACAGCCTCAACCGAATCACACTTTTATCACTTCACTTCACTATCTCAGATTCTATCTTTTCTGTGAAATGAAAGCTCTGCAAAACGCAGAACGCTCCTAGGTTAAAGACTGGGTTTATTTAAAAGCTAAAAGGCTGTATGTATGTATATATGTGGGTGTACGCGTGTAATCTGACATTCACGCTTAAAGAATACAGGATATCAGATTTGTGTTTACAACCTTTGAGTAGTTTATTACTTTTACCGAAAATGTCATGGTTTTGAAAAGACAGAACGAAGATCGTGTTTGGAAGCTGGCAGTAGCATCTGCTCTCGTTGCACATACCAGTTGTGGTCTGTGCTTAGGACCAAACTGCTCTTGAGCCCCATGGTGCGAGTCAGTGCTCCTTTCCGCATGGCCTCGTTTCTTGGGGCTGCCATGGCACGTGTGGACACGTGAGCAGCTGAGAACCTGCTCTGGAAAACGTGCTCATGGACAGCAGTGGTGTGTTTATCCCGCAGGTTGAGTGGTGCTCTTCCATGTAGGGCTCATCTGCTGCTGTCTCCAACAAAGCTGTGTGCAGCATTAGTTTTGGATGGGAGAGCAGTGAGTGCATTTGGCACGCAGACATTTGTTATCCCAGGTATCCCTCAGGTTAATCAGTTAGGTGGCAGCTCCTGATCTCCCTTCTGTGTTGGTCTTCATGTAGAAACTTGGTTGTCTAGCCACATGTACTTCCAAGCAGCTCTATGCTTGTCTTCTAGTTTTAGTGGCAACAAAGCATTCTTTGCATTTAGTTTGTCTTACCTGAAAAATAAAGAACTCCAGATCAAGTTAAGGGACCCATGATGGTGTATGCTTCTGTTACTTCTCGGTATGGTTTGAGTGTTGGGGATGCTAACAAGCTGGCTGGCAACTTTAGCGCAGGCTGCAAATGTTGCAGTTTTAGTCTCAGAAACTATTTCGCATGGAATCAGTAGCAGAAAATTTTCCTTCTCCATCATCTTTACTCTCATCCTGTAGCACAGGGTCATGGCCCATCAAAAGCAATCATCTGGTGATCCTTGTGTGGGATGTTTTTCTCACAAGCCCAACCGTGCTGGGGCAGTCTTGCTGATATTCACTGGGTCTGGCAGGGGTCCTTGCTCTTGCCCCCAAATAATCCACCAGCAGTTCAGCCTTGTCCACGCTGGCCATCTGCAGGTTGGCAAAGCTGCTTTGCAGCCACTGAAGCTTTGCCAGTTGAAGGTCTGGCCCACATTAAAGTGCAAGAGTCAAACATCCAGTATAACTCAAAACACAGTGCATCATTCTTTATTTCACTTTCTGGTATTCTTTTGTGCCAGCAGTGATGGGAGGCTTGTATACGCAGCCTAACTGAAAGCAGCTCCTTGCTATTTTAGCTGTCAGGATTAAGGGTGGGAGGGGAAACTCTGAGTGTTGTACAAGTGTTCTAGCTGTTAACGTCCTGATGGCCACAGTTCCTTTCCATACACCTTTTTGAAATTATTTTTATTTGTACCTTTTCATTATGAACATGCATTGTATTACAGATGCTAGATCTTTAAGTAGCTTTATGTAATGACTGCTCTCTTGTTGCATTTAGCACATTGAGTGTATAAAGAGATGGTTTAAAGCCTGATACATTGGCCATGCTCTGCTCTCTAATGCTGCAGTGTTTTAAAGGGTTCAATATTTCACTGACTGATGCTGTGATTCTCTTGCAGCGGAGCCTCTAAGCCTTTATTGTGCCAGGTAGACACCACAATGTGGCCCAAACAGCTTGCAGTACACGTTGGTTACCAGTATAACGTACAAGCAGAATGATGTCTCGCAAGAATCATGTTAGTTCTGAAGGTTTGTTTAGTGTGACAAGTTCAATGTGTGTCTTCGCAGCCCATCCGGGTCTCAGAAAGGCTGCTGTCATCTCTGCCACATCAGATGTGCAGACTGGCTGTCAACTACAGTGCAATGTCTTACAGTGCCTGCAGCGCAGATGCACCACAGAATACACTGGGATTTCCTATATATTTAATTGTAATTACAGACTCCCCATCTGGAGCTCCAAGACATTGTCATTAATCCAGCAACACCACAGGCTGATTTAAATAAAGAAAAGTAGAATCTTAACCAAAGTCTTTGATGCCAGTTCGTAGCCTCCGCTTTCAAGCGTGAACTCTGGAAAAAGAAGGGAGCTTGCTGCAGGGAGAGCAGAGCGGCTTCTGGCAGCTGGCATCCCTCTGAAGTCACGGCAATGGCGCAGCCGATCAGAGGGCTGTGCAGAATAGCTGAAAAGATTGAAGGGGAGCTCTAGGCACAGCATCCGTGGGAGTGCCTGCAATGGCCTGCTACCCACTGTGTCCTTGGGTAGCTGCGGATAACACGTGGTAGAGCTTTGCAGTCTGTAGCCCGAGTGCCCAGTGCTCGAAGGCTCCTTTGAATCTGCTGACGTAGATAATGACACAGATTTCAGATAGTGTTGGAAATAGTATTTCTGCTTGATGGTACCGTAGAGATTGAGAAAGGTGCAAGGGGGGAAATATTTTAAAATAGTTGTTCTTCGATGCCCAGTCCCTGTCGTATACACCATGAAAAGTCCCGACAGCCATCTGAGCAGTCAGTAAGAAACGGATACTTCCCTCTCAAGCTGAATGCACTCGCCGTAGCGGGATTGTTAGGTATATAGCATTTGCCTATCGAGTGCAGGCAAAATCATCTTTGGATCTGGATGGTCCGCCTCCAGCTATGGTCCATGCCAATGCTTTAAGGGAAGGCAGTTTCCCCTGTCTTTTTTTGGCTGTGTTCTGATGGTAGGTTTGTTGCGACTGTCAGAAGTTACTGGGTTAACATTTTATGTGCTTACAGAGGATCTAGTGTTGACTCAAGACACGATGCTTCAGTGTGACTTGATGGTTTGAAGCCATGCTGTCAAGATGCACTATAAATATCCCCTCGTCTTACTGCTGAGAAGCATTTGGCAAAAGAATTCTGAAAGTAATGATTCCTGTGTCAGCTGGGACAATTCTTCACAGCTGTATTCATTTGTTCAGTCCCTGTGCCCTGCCACCACCTCCTCCTGTTATTAAGCAGGCTGAGAGTGAGCAATAGTCAGGCTGACTTAAAGAGCTGACATTTCTCTTGAGATGATGGTGTGGGACATTTCCCCTCGAGCAAGTAGTTTGTTTGGTGAATGCTGTATGCCACAGCTGCTGGAAGCGGGTAGAAGAAGAGCTTATTTGGATTTCTGGAGAACTGCTGGCAACATCCGTGTACCCTGGCCTGCTTAGTGTGTGTTGAGGGGGTCACACAAGTCCCTTTGATAGATCTGCACTGCCAGTGCTAAGGCTCTGTTCGCTTGGTAAGAATGGCACAGGAATGGATGGCGCTGGCACCATGTGTGGGTTTGGAGAGAAGACTCAAAGTAATTCGATCATTCAAGGAGTCTGTACAGGGTAGTCCCTGTTTTGTTTAATCACCTTCTCCTGCTGCGATGTGGAGGCTTATTGCCTTGAAGGAGGATGAGTAGTTTATCAAGCTTAATTTGATGAGCGCAGTCTGTAAACTAAGCTGTAGTTCAATGGCACTGCAGCATAGCACAAGGGGACAGCACAGCTAGAGGTGTCACCACTGTCTCGTATTACAGCAGCGTCAAGAAGACCCTTCTGTCTTCTACTGAATATATAAGTACAGAAGTTAAAGCTCTTGAGCAGGGACTAAAATAGGTAAGAAAATTTAGAACTGTTAAATCAACTGTTAAATCCCAGCCAGCATGGATTTTTTTTTTTTTAAACTGTTAAGCATGATGACCTGTCCAAGTTTGACTCTGAATTATGGCTGATATATGTAAATTCTTACAGCAGCTTCTGGCAACAGCAGAGTGCCCTCCCAGCCATTAGGCATTGCTTTGCGAGCCAGCCTTTTTGATTTAGGGTGATTCACTGAGCAGCGTGCGTGTGATGTAACACTTGATTGTTCTGCTTTGCTCTTTAAGGTGTTAGTCACCCGAGATGTCTGCTTCCTTGCCTTCCTAGCTCAGTCTATCTGTCTCTTTCCACAATGGGCTATGGCAAACGTGTCCAGCCAGCTAGCAAGAATTCCTGGATAAGGCGTTGCTTCCATGGCTGTTTGTAAAGGCCAGTGCATTGTGCTCTTAGTGACTTGAAGTGCTCCATCACCAACCTTCTTCCCTGGTAAGCAGAGGAGAACACTATAGCAGAATAGCAATGGAATATTGTTCCTCCTCAGACAGGAGGTTGGGCACGGTGGTAATTTCCCGAGCGAGCTTTGTGCAGCTGCAACGTGTGTCCTGGTTTCGGTAGGTTTGCCATGTCCCTCGGTTGTGTCTGTATTGTAATGGACAGCTGCTGCTCCCTGAATTGTTTCTTTCAGCAAAATCTGAAGAAATGAGGCAAACTATTGGCTGTAGTCCAGGGAAACAGAACACTGGGCCAATGTTCATAGCCTGGGTAATTGTGGTCCAGTGGACTTCTAGAAAGAAAAAAATTTGCCAGTAAAATTCTTTTCTATCAGCCCCAAAAGATTTTTATGCTACTTTGCAGATGCTCTACACCTCTTTAAAGGGAAGTTCCCTTTCCCTGACTTCAGCACATTTCTGTACCCCAAATATCCATTTGATCCCCCCAGTTGTTTCTATGTGTTGTGGGATTTTTGTGCTGCCTGTAGCTCGCAAGAAGCACGTATCTGTTCTAGGGATTAAGAAGCAAATGGATTATTGTCTGGTGAATATATATGCAGACCCTTTGTTTTCCTTCCAGCACTTAGGCTAAGTAGTAGGACGGTTTGTTGGATGAAATGATTGCTTTTTCTACTAGAAGGCAATAATCTGAAAATACCTGAATCTGGAGAGAGATATTTATGTACCATTAGAGCTGCTCAAGAGATAGTACAAATTAGAAGTGACAAGGGGTCTTATCTTGCTCTTGGCATTTCTTTTTGAAAGGATGGTAATCTGGACACCTGTAGATCAAAACCTGTAGATCAAAACTTGATGTTGCATCTTCTCCTCTTCCCCCATTCATGTGAACACAGATGCACATTTTCTTACTTTATCCTGGCAAACTGTACATGGCTGTAACACGATGTTAAGGAACCTCAATAATACAAATGTAAACCCTGATCGTGAAAGTTTGAAGTGTTTTAGGCCTTAATGCAAGGAGGAAATCTTTTACTTGTAACCTGTTCGTTTGGTATTGACTGTGGCAGGTTCTGTCTTCATCAGGTGGGTAGCAGCTTAGTTCCTTCATGCATTCTATACAACATAATTTTCCCCAGTAGCTGAGGTTTTATACTACTGAAGATCCCTCTTGAATTCAGCTTGGCCTACAAGAGTCATCCTGTGGTTTTTCCAATTCTGTGCTCTTGCCTGAATCTGAAAGAGCGGATATCCCTGAAGCTGTCACTAAGGAGTCCCACCAGTATTTAAAAAAATAAAATAAAAAAGACAGTCATTTAGCCAGTTTAGAGCACCAGTTATCAAGTGGAAGATGCAAATCTTCCTGCCAACTGCTGTTCCAACATAACTTGATATGTTCCTGTATGATTTTGTGGACAGCAGCATTTAGCACGCAAGCTTTTTGTTTGCTCTGCTAAAGGCTCTGCCTGCTGATAGGAAGGAACCAAACCAGTCACCTCTTTGGTGTGTATGGCTGAGAAGCCTGAACAGTCACAGTTCTTAGGGGTGCCTGGTGTGGGGAGAAAGTCAGAGCTTTGTATACACCCTGGTCCTGACTTCCTGTGTAATCCACCTCAGTTTTCTTTCCTGAACTAAGAGGATAACGTTCCCTTTGGGATATTACGGTAAGAAACCAGATCTAACAACATCTGCATGGTTCTGGAGCACATTGGAGCTGCTCTGGACCTAGCAGGCTCTGGGCTGGAAGAAACTAGAAGGAGCCTGTTGGTGTGCAGGAGAGCTTGTTTTCTGAGGTGTTTCGTTTCATGCAGTAATTCAGTGCTTGGACTTCCTGTTGTTTTTGATTCCTAAGGCCTCTGTTATATAATTGATTTCAAGGTCACTTGCTAAAAGGTTGTTGAAACCTGCAGAGGAGAAACAGGAGTAGCACTTATGAAAGATCTAACCCTCTGGCTATGTGCTGTAGTGCTCTGGATCACAAAGGAAACAGCAGTGATATAGCCATTGTCAATCTACTGGAGATTAAACCGGAGAGGGGAGCAGCAGCACTTGCACTGTTGATATCTCTAACACCTTGGTGCTAGGAAGGTGGAGGACCTGCTCTGGAGGAGGGGATTAGTCAAGTGAAGTCCGGAATGGAAATTTCCCCTTCTCTCTGTGGTGGTGAGGCTTTAGAATGTTGTTTTTTGTTTTTAACGCTTGTATTCATGTATAACTTGTTCTCATTTGGCATCCAGCTGACCTTCAGGGCAATCTCTCTTCACAGATCCTTTTTTTTATACTGGTTATTGAGTATTTGCCCAACACTTCAGGATGCTTAAGTGCGACTTCTTTGGGTTGTCCTCAAAGATTCTCTTCTCATGACAAAAACTATGAAGGTGATTTTTGTCTGCCACATCAGTGGTCCCATAATATGAGAGTTCAAACAGATCCCAAATTCCTTTGCTTTACCAAGCTCTCTTGTGAAATTTAATGATGTGTAATGTCAGTCTGATGAAGGTGACTGCAATGGTTTAAATGACACTTGTACGTTGGTTGGATTATATATATAATCCACTACGGAAGAGCAGCGTTGCACTGTTTTTGCAACAATCCTGCAAGAAAACTGGGAGAAAACAGCTTGATTTACAGTAGGACATCAGTGGGCCTGATCCACCAGCTCTTGTGAAATGGTTGTTCTGGGGGTTAGGAGAGTGCCCTAATCTGAACCTGTAAGAAAAGAATTAGTGTAAACTGGGATGTTGAGAGAGTTTGCTTGGATTACCAGGTGTGTGCTGTGCTCTGGCTTGCCTAAACACCTTCTGCAGCTGTGCTTGTGGATTTTCTTCAGTCCAATCTGGTGTGGAGTCAACAGAAGAGAGTGATTGTGCTAGAAAAGGAGCCCAAGTCAGGATTCAGGCTGATGTGCTGGCTCAACTGGGTGGGAGGATTTGCAGGAGGTACGCAAAATGTTCACTAATTCTGCCTGTCAACTCTAATCCCAGAAGGATTTAGAGGGGAGGGAATGGCTTCACTGAGCCTTTTTTAATATATACATGCTGCTGTTCAAGACTTCAGTCATCAGGGTGGCTGTCTTAAAGAAATACAGTGGGCATGCACTTAGGAAAAAGTAGTGGCACAATACTGCTGTAATTCCCTCAGCAAAGAAAGGAGAGACAAGTTACAGCTTTTATATACAAGTCAGCACAGAGTTACAGCAGCAAGGAGGCAAGAGCACGCACGGGCAGCTCAGCAGCTGAGGTATTAAAACAAGCTAATAATAAGTCTTCTGTGCCTTTCTGTCGTTCACCTCGCACTCTGCACAACTGTGGAGGAGGAGAAAATAATGACCAGTTCTGGTACTGGCCAGAAAAAAATTAAGATATTTCTATGTCTTCGATTTCCCTCGACTTCTCTGCTGGAGCAGAAACATACTGTTGTGTATAGATGCTGATTTTGCTGAGAAGATGCTGGGTGCCAGAGATGGAGTGCTTTCCTGGTAGCTCGCTCTCTTCAGTGGTGAAAGATTCAGCATGTTAACAGTGTAAGTTTTGTGACCAAAGCATGGTGCTTCAGCTGTCCTTCACGTGATCTCAGGCATCTTTGGCCTGTTGTATTTTTAGAGTTGTTGTTGTGCAAAGAAGATTAGGAAAGGACTTAATATCAATGTGTAAAGGGGATTTGTTCTCAAATATGGACATGTTCTACCTATGCAGGTGATGGGTTTGCACTGTTAACTTAGGTATATCACCAGGGCTCGGCATAGATGTCTGTTCCCTGACCTTTTTTCATTCTCCAGGTGTTGTTCAGCTGAGACAGTGACTGACTGCACTGTGTTAATAGTTGGTCTGACTTTGGTTTTGCTGGATTTAATGACGGTTTATTGGGAAGCTTGTCTCCAGCTGGATCAAGCGTGTACTTGGTGGAGGAAGTGACAGCTGTGTGTTGAGAATCAGTGGCCTCATCTTTGAAACAGAACCAGAGGTGCCTGGATTCAAAGGTGTTGTGTGGAGCTTCCAATTTGCCATAATGGTCTTTCAGTGGCAAGGAGGCACTCGTAGCTCTGTATTCTCAGTGAAACTGCTACGTGAGGTCTTTGGAGGTTATCCGTGTTTTGTTTGCTGTCCTAGTGGGAAAACATCTTTTGGTTCTCTGCAGACTCCTTCCCATGTGTCCGTGGCACAGCCACAGCCCTGAAAGAGTGGAGGAAGAGAAGCTGAGATCACCATACTTGAGCCTTCCTTCCAATCCAGCTGCTTTGCATTTCTTAAATTTGTGAGAAATCTGGAGTATCTGAGGCAAGGAAACCTTGGCCAGCCTTACTACTGACCTGCAGGAACGGGTGGTGCTGGCCCAGCCTTTGTTTCTTAGGGTTAGTGCTGCACCACCCCGTGGCACCCGTATGCCCGCAGCCGCCAGCTGAGGTGGAGAGGAGCTGGGCTGCGGATGGAGGTGGTAGGCCCTGCAGACAGGAAGAGGGCTCTCCTGGGTAGCCAGACAGTCCTGAACCCTTCCCACGTCAGCTCCTGGTGCTCGAGGTGTTTTCTAGCCTCTGCACTAGCTGCTGTTCCCAAAATTATGGGGTTAACTGGGGCAGCGTCCTCATAGGCTGGGGTTTTCAGCAACGCTTCTTTAAGGGCACACGTAAGGTGGTTTCAGTTCCAGTCACTGAAAACGAGTTGCCAAATGTTCTGGTATCCCAGTGGCCTACAAAAGCGTTTACAGCTTTCACTGTATGAATATTGAGATTCTAGTGATGAAAAATGGGTCGTCTGGGCGGCCTGAAGAGACTCTCACTTTGCACGCTAGAAAGATTAACAAGGGAAAAGAGGGTAAAGACTCTGACCTTGAGATAGCAAGCGTGTGGAGGATGGGGAGTTGGGAGAGGGCATGCAGAAGTACAAGTAGGAAGTATTAATTTGGCCTGAGCAGATCAATGTGCTGGTGACTGCAGGCACTGGGGAGCAGGTGATAAGGGGTGCGCCTTTCTGACCCATGAGGGAAGGGCAGAACACCAGGAGCAGGTAGCTGGAAGCATCCTTTGGCAGGGCCCGGCATCCATCTTGTCCATCTGAATTTCCATCATAACCAGTTAAGCTCCTTAGAGCACAGGCTTTGCTTTCATTGTATGGAGGCAGTTGGACTGGTGTTGGAAACAGTCACTTGCTATGGGAAGTTTTATATTCACCTAAAGAGCTTTCATTTTTCTGGAGATCAGAAGGGAAAAGCACTGGCGGAGGTCTCACAGATGCAGGGAAAGATCTTCAGCAGATATGGCAAAGGAAGCAGAACGTTACTTGGTGTATTAGAGAGGATGTTTTAAATACATATGTACTTTGTTTATGGCCAGAACTTCAGCTAGTATTTTGCTTGTATTTTTATCATGATCGGGTAATCTGAAATAACTTCTGTTCTGTTCAGAGGTCTAGGATCAGGAGATATGGAATGTGTCCTTAAGTGCCTGAGCTATTTTAAGAGCAGGTATTATTCCCAGCACCAGGGTACATGAAAGCATACTGGGGCAATCAGCCTTTCAGAGTGCTGTGGTAATAGAGAATGCAGCCACCCCAGAGTGTGCCCATTGTGTTCTCTGTGTGCTGACAACTGAGCTGACCTCAATTATTATCACATTAATGCTTTTTTCATGTATGGTAGATAAAAATATAAATACTCATGAGAGAATTACATGCTGTATAACACAGTTGCATCTTACAGAAGGTGGGAAGATGGCAGCAGTTCATAGAGGGTATTCCATCATCTGTGGAATGATCAAAGATCTTAGGACCAAAATGATGCAGCTGTGTTGATAATGCCATGGAAAGAGACCACAGGTTCTCCTCCAGTCACAGCTGTAGCTGAATCCTGGGCTTCCTGTACAGCTTCTACCAGTATTGCTTCAATCCTACATTTAGGATAGCAGCTCAATAGGCAAGGCGTTTTTCCTAAATCAAAGGAAAATGTTCCATCCTGCAAAAATCTTGCCATGTAAGGAGATTCCCAAGCAGAGTGAAGTTGGGAAAGAGGTGGAACAATAGGTAACATTTATGCAAGTTAACTTCATTTGCCGCAAGTGCAATAGAAAACTGGATTTTTTGCTAGAGCTGTTAAAGAACCTTTGGATAAAAGGTTTCAGATGGATGTGAGTCAATTAAATCAAGGAGGGTTTCAGAACCAGGAACAGAATTACTTTAGAAATGGATAGATGAAAGCAACTGAGTAGCCAATAATTGGTGTTCTTACCCTTGGTAGTTTGGAGCTGCTAGAACCATTAAACAAAACACATCACATTTTTAGGGCACAGGAGTATTAAATATTTTAAATAGCTTCTTCATACAGGCAATATATCTGACTTGAATTTTGTCATCTCTGGGTCTTTAACTAGCAGAAATCAGCATAGTTGGCCTTGCTTATGATAGCTGAAGATTTGGTTCCTAATGTTCAAGTTAGGATTCCCTTCCCACTACTTTTTAACAACAGGCTTTTATTTCCACTTCATTTGTGAAAGAAATGTTAAGATGTGCTTAGCTGGATGACTGACACAAGTGGGTGCCAGCTTTGTTTATATGTGTTTTGATTTAACTTCCCTCCCTTTTTCTCAGAGAAGAAAGCCGTCTGTTTGTTGGACTCTTACTGTAAGGGAATTAAGTAATTCAGAGAGAGTTAAAGTTTATCTGGCCAGGAGATGAAACTTGCACGGTTTTCACTTTCAGGCATATGAAAAGCGCTTTCCTACATGTCCGGAGATTCCAGTCTTCCTAGGGAGTGAAATCCTGCATGAATCCAGGAGTGACGATGGAGCTATACATATCATTGAACGGAGCTGCAAACTGAATGTGGATGCTCCCAGGCTGCTAAAGAAGGCAAGTTGAACATAAGGGGTGGAGATGCTGTTGGCTGGCTCAGATCGTTACTGATTCCTAAGGCTGCCCTTTCTCTCCGTTTTTTTAAATATATTTGGTTCTTCATCCTTCTCAGATTGCAGGCGTGGAGTATGTTTTCTTCATACAGAAGAACACCGTGAACTGGAAAGAGCGGACTCTCCGCATTGAAGCCCACAATGAGACTTTTGCCAACCGTGTTGTCGTCCTTGAGACGTGCAGCTACTCAGTAAGTGCCATTTTTCTGTTTGTCTGTGAAGAAAGTGTTAAAAGCCATGTGCTAAGGTACAGGGTGAAGTTGTTTGAGTGAATTTGAACACTGGACTGTAACACTACAGTTAGATACTGGAAGGCCACTGGGTTTTAGAGAGCCTCTTCCAGTGCTTTTGTGGGGCTTGAGAAACTTCATAAAATTGACTGACTCTGTAGTTGGAGTGTTAAGCTCTAGAGTGAGAGTAGAAAAGATGGCTGGTGCTTCAGAATTGACAGTGTTCCCTGAGTTTTTCGGCTTGAAATTCAGGTTGCTAAAAGCATCTGGAGCTTGGGCATATATTTAGATCTGGATGTTTAGGAGGAAACCTAAATTGCCAGAGAAGTCTGGTAATTAACTTTTTGCCAGCAAGTAAGTCAAAGTTTTAGCATCTCATCATGATCTTCGTGCTCTAAATTTTTGGGTAAACGTCTTGAGCCTTATTTGTGGCCTGGGATGTCTTGCTTTATGGCTGTATCTTCAGGAACAGTGTGTCATTTCATCCTAATTGTGCTATTAGGGATCAGTCACCATTAAATAGCTTCACCTGTTTCTGGAAGCAATCAGATAGTGGTTTTTGTTCCCTAAACAAAAGTCCAGATCCTGTTACTTACCTGCCCTTTTGGCAACTGGGTAACAGCTCAGCTTCTTGGGAGTAAGCAAAACGTGTAAGTAGCTTGTATTTCAAGCAAGACAAATAATTTAAAAGTTATTCCCATTTTGGATGGAGGGGAAGGTCCTGAGCCAGAGATCAGTTGGTGGCTACGTGGGGTTTCCCAAAAATGACAGGAAATCAAACTTCCATCATTATGAAAGGCACTGACAGTTCTGAAACACTGCCAGGTCAACTCAGGAATTGCTCAGACACCGTCACACTTGCTGATTTTGGCTGTGTTGCCTCCGGCTTGAGTCCCTCGGAAGGAAACGTTAACAGCTGGGCTTTGAGGGGAGTGCTTTCCTGGAACAGAGCAGGAGCTAGCTGTCTGCATCCTCAAGATGGTTCTCTGCTCTATTTTTACAGTTCCCTTTTCCCTGCCAGAATGCACCGGAAGCAGGTTTATTCTCATCTTTCCTTTTCTGCAATGCTCTCTGAAGCAACTTGTAGAAATTTGATCCTTCTCTTGCGGCTGCTTAGTATTTTTCCCTGGAGGATTTGTCCTTTATAGAGCTCACTGTATATTTGTGAGTGGACTGGATTATTATTTTCGTGCCAGTTTGTGAACAGCAGCACCTACAGAGAATAGAGTCCCCTCAGAAAAGGCTTAAGTTTAGAAGAGGAAGAGGTTTTGTAGGTTGTAACCATATGTAGGGTAACCCAGGGGAAGGTGGACATTGAACTGACAGTGGGAAAACTCCCAGGTCTGCCATGCATGTTTTGGGGAGGAATACTGACTTTCAGTGGCGGAGTTCCCTGTCCAAAAGCAGAAAATATATATATTTATACATATATATAAATATATAAATATTTAACTGTTTTAGTAGAGCTTCTGCTAGTAATGTTACTGTTCAGGTGTGCTGGGTTTTAAGCTTATTTTCCTTGTGCATGTGAAGACCACTTCTCTAACCACAAAAGTTCACATGTCCAGTTCATGACCCGTTTCTGTTACGCTGGAAGAATTAGTCTGACTGTTAAATGTGGGTGTGTCAGTGCCTTGTAGGAAGCTTCTTCTGCCCCCTCCCTCCATAGCTCTGGAGATTAAACAGCTTATTCATTACCGGAGCAAGGGCCCTGCCATAATGTGAGGTACCTGCTGCCATCCAACCCTGTGTATGTCTTTGGGCTTAGGTTCACCCTGAGAATGAGGAGTGGACTTGCTTTGAACAGTCTGCATCTCTCGACATCAAGTCATTTTTTGGCTTTGAAAGCACAGTGGAAAAAATTGCCATGAAACAGTACACTTCAAACATCAAGCGGGTAAGATGGGCTTCCCTTTGTGCTATTAAAAAAAAAAAAAAATCAAACGCCTGCTCTGTGTGCCTCAGTTTTCTTTTCTGTAAAATAGACCTGCTGTAGTTTTATGTCCTTGCTTATGTCTCAGAAATTGCTCAGTAGAACAAACAAAGAAAAAAACTGTGTGGTGAGCAAATACAATCTGTTCACTGAAATGTTTCTGTGCAGGAGAAGGAGCAGGCTGTGCCAGAGGAGGATTGCAGTGGATGCTGTGGTGCCAGGCTCCTCAGACACTGAGGACACTGTTCTCATGCAGGAAGAGAAAGTTCTGGGTAAAAGTCAGCACCCTGCCTCTCCAGTGTCTTGTGGGAGAGGCACTTTCTTCTGGTGGCTGTTTCCCCTGGGCTGCAGAGGAGCAGTGTGGCTGGCTGATAGGTAGTAGGAAAACAGGATAAAAATGTCATAAAGGTGGTTGCATCCACAGCATTGCAATGTGCCTGGCCAGTGCTGTAATTCACTGTTTGTACAGTGCTTTCGTGCTGAAATTTCTCCAACAGGTTCATGCAGGTGGGAGGAGACGACTCTTTCCATTCTGTTTAACAGCATTAGTCATCTGTACTGAGGAAGACCCTGCTGCACCTTGCTGGTTTGGAGGAGATGGGGCGTTTTCCCTAATGTGAGCTTTTCCCCTTTCAGGGCAAGGAAGTGATTGAACATTACCTGAAGGAGCTGATCTCTCAAGGGATCACATTCATCCCTCGCTGGACACCTCCTGCTGTGTGTGGACAGGCGGCTGAGCAAGCACCAGCAGTTGGACACGATGCTGATGCTGTGCCCGTCGAGGCTGGGGCTCGGGGAACTACCAAAGAGCAAACTGGCAGCTCCTGCCCTCCAGCAGAGGCTGTCAGCCCCGATGGTATGCAGTGTCCAAGCAGTAGCAGCTGCTGGCGGTCTAAATGCCTTGAGCATCACTGACTAATGAGTTTATTTTTATTTTCTTGGCATGAGACTTTTCTTCTGGGTTGCTGGTGGGGAGGAGAGAAAGTTATTTCCTTTCTTCAAGAAAATAACAAACAATTGAGTTGGTTTTTTTCCCCCTCCCAGACTGAAAAGCCAAGAAAAACTATATAGGCAGTATGGGTATTTTTTGAGTTTTTTTATGGGTATTTTTTGAGAAAAAAAATCAGTTTGGTCTGATCTTGAAAACACTTTGTACTTTAAACTGGAGAAACTTAAAGATATCGTGAGTACAGTGTAAGTGAATTTATAGTTAAATACTTTGGCTGTTTCAAAATGAATGTTTTTGAGGGTTGGCTTGGTGGTTTTTCTCCCCATATTAATCCAAGACAAATGCATGGAATGATATTGCCTAACGCATTTCTCACCCAAAATGTCTGAATCAAACTTCGTCACCAGATCAACACACAAAAAGATATCTTCTAGACTAAAGAAGGTTCTTCTCTGACAGAAAAAGGAGAGGCCTTTTGATTTAGATTGGTGATATTGGAAATAGTTGTTATTTCTCAGAAGCAGACAGCACTTCTTTAGCTGAAGGTAACTCAGGGAAAAAGCTTGGCATTTGGAACCTTCCAGGGCTCTAGTCTCACTGGGCCTTCTCTTGTGACTTCTCTCTATTGGAATTCATCTGTAAACAGGATACAAATCCATAGGGAAGCTGAGTACGAGAAATGCTTCTGTGCTTTGAGATTAAAGTTAATCTAAGAGTGGCAGATCCTGTCTAGCAGAAGAGGAGCGTAGCTCTATTTCTGCTTTAATCACTTCACGAACTTGAATATACTTCCCTGTGTGTGCTCCTCAGCTTGCTAGCTCTGTGGATTCTGTGGGGGTGTAGCACTTACCAAGTATAATTTCTGTATTATCAGTCAGAAGCAGCGTATCCTGTGGGTGTCCAGTCCTTATTCGGCACTTAATGGTATCTGCTGAAAAAAGAACAAAACCAAAAAATCCTGCATGAGGCAGAGCTAGCTCAGAGGTCCTCCTCCCAGCCCTTCTCATGTGCTTGCGTGCCTCCAACACATCCACTGGCCTGTGCTGCTCCCTTTTGGGTGCCATGTTGTCCTTCCTGGCATCTGCACGTACAAGCCTTATCTGCACATACGAGCCTTGGACAGCACATCTGTGGCTATCTCTGAATGCTGGCAGGCTCAAAGCCCTTGTCCTTTGTCTCTCTGAGCTGGAGGAACCTTGAGCTGCTGGTACACACGGGGCATCCTTGTGCCAAAAACCACCCTTGCTGTTGGAAATATTAATATTATTCTCCCTTTCCCTCTGGTGTCCATAAGCAGAATAACATTTCAATTTTCAGATAGCTGCCTTTTAGCCTCTTGTCGTTGAAATTGTGAATGAGATCTTTAGGACACAAGGAGATTTAAGTACCCAGGCCTTGGAGTGTTTAATGAGATGAGTGCCAGAGCTCACAATATTTCTTTAAAAGCTCCTGCTGCAGTAGTCAGGGTTGAATGAAATCAGTGTTCTGAGAGACAAGTGGAGCGATCTGGCTTTGATTCCTCACACACTGTCTGTGTCCTTATGCCCTAATCACCATGAGACTCGCTTGCTTGCTTCCCTCAGGCAGCTAAAATGAGGGCATCCATGCTTTTCCGGTGCAAGTCATAAGCAACCTGATGTGTAGAAATAACTGCCTATCTCCTTTCTGGCTATGCCAAGTCTCCTCTGAATTGCTCTTTTTTCTTTCTCCAGCTGACAAATTGGATGCTGATTACATTGAGCGATATCTGGGCCAGCTGACTCCAATGCAAGAGAGTTGCTTGATCCGTCTTCGTCAGTGGCTTCAAGAAACGCACAAAGGCAAGGTGGGTGGATAGTGCAGAGAGCACCCCTTTGGAAGCCTGAATGCAGTTGTTCTTATAGCTTGTTTTGCCTTCAAGGTCTACAGTAAAACTCAGGGTCATGGATAATCCGTGTGTTGAGACTTGACTGTTTTGGCAAGGTTGGGTAAAAGGCCAGGGGTGGAGAACAGCCTGTGTGATCTCGCAGCAGGATCCAGCCACATCATGAACTACAGCTGCAGTGCTGTCGGTACTGGAAAGGCTGCACTGTGGTATCAGAGCACAGTGGCTCAGCCGTGTATCTAGAGTAGGCATTGATCAGGGCTTGGTTGTCCAGACCGACCGGTGTGGGTGCATCGCATTTCCCAGGCCCTGCAGGGTGGGGTGGGAGACGTGGCTAGCTGCGCTGATCGTGCAGCCCCTCTCCCTTCGTCTTCAGATGCTGATCAGTGAGGCAGTTGGTAACACCTAGCTCTGTTACTGCCTCAGCAGTGTGCTCTGCGTGTTGTATCAGGCAGGTTGTATCAGCTTGTACAGCCTGGGGCTGAATTCTTCTGAGCAGAATTCGTTCTGATCTTGTTTTAATCTCCTTTATCAAAATGTACGATTTCAAAACCACACAGAATTCAGGACGCAGAGACCATCTCACCTTGTGGTGTGAGGTATGTTGTGTAAGCCTCTAAAACAGAGGAGCTGAGGTCACTGGATTGAGGTGTGTATAGCTAGAGTTGGCCAGCTAGTATAGGTGAAAACGTGTTTTTCCCTGAAAAAAGCAGCATGACTACTGTAGGCTATGTGCATCTCTGCTGCTGCTGTAATGTTCAGCAACTGCTTGGGCTCCTCTCAATCAAAGGGGAGTCCCTGTATTGGGCAAGACAATAAGGGGCATGTGGCTGAGAAAAGAAAAGACTTGGAGCAGCTTAAATGTCTTTGGAGGAGTGTAACCACAGATTTACTGATGCAGAGAGATTGGATGGTAAGGAAGAAAGGACCAAGAATAGCAACAGACAGAGTAATTGGGTGGGCAGAGTAGATAATGAGCCCATAGGAGAAGGGGAAAACAGGAGAGAGATAGTTGAAGCAAGTGATCCCCTTAAAAATGGAGTACAGCTAGATGAGATTTCAATATTAATAGCTTCCTGGCCTAGAGGATAACTACTCAGTCAGTCACACAGAGTGGCTTAGGTGCCACTCTGCATTCATGGGCTTCAGAAGACTTTATTTTTTTTAATTGGCCTTTCCAAGAGAAGCAATTGTTTACAAGGAGCTTTGCCTGCACTTTCTGAATGCTTTGCTGTGTCTTTCTCAAAGCAGAGAGAGCATATCTCATCTGAGTATGGGGAATTTAACCATGATTTTAAGGCCCTGTTTTCTTTTGAAAAGACTCCTGTCTATCATCCATGTAGAAAATTAGAAAAAAAAAATTGTTACTGAATCCGGTGTGCCACAAAGTCCCTTTGTGTGAGCGTGCTTATGGGTTTTGTTGGTGCCTGTGAATGGAAAAACAGTTTAACCAAAAGACAGGAGACTGAAGAGAAGAACAGTTGAGGTAGTGTGTGAAAGTCTCTGAGTATCTGACAGTCTCCAGGGACTAGCAATGCTGTTCAGTCTGTGAGAGCTGACACATTCAGAACACCAAGCACCCGTCAAATCTGTGTAAGGCCACTGGTATATGACAGCATCAACAGCAGGTTGTATAACTTGGGCCATGTCCAGGAGAGTGGTGGTTGCTATCATCAGACAAAGACTATGGGAATGAATGTAGAGATATGTATGTGTATATATACACACACACAGTGGAACAAAGGACCCCTTAAAGGACTGCAACAAGCAGACACAAAACAAAGGGCAGGGATCCCCAGGCATAGCTGTGCTCTGAAATATAGGACACGTTTTTTCAGGTCTACAGTGACCTGTCTAGTAAAACAGCATGGACTTCTGTGTGATTGGTAGGAGATATCTCAGCTATTGGGTATCCAGCTGAAAATGAGCCGTAGATGAGAGCAAGACTGTGAGACTTTATCCATGCCTGTGATCTAAAAGGGTCTCGGTTTCAAATGGACGAAGCATGTTCTAAATGTTTGCCTGTTCTGTGGGTGTTTTTTTCCCCTCATAGAGGCTGGGGAATGGAAGCTGGAAAAGGTAAAGCGACAGCACGTGAGTAAAGTGAAACAATAGCCTCTTGGGGTGCTTGGAGCACCGTGAGCTGCACAAGCTCTTGTTCCTCCTGACAGCTGCTTGTTGAGTTAGGTACCTCGGCAAGGTACAGCTGATTGCTGAGTGCTCTTCGTGACAGCCAGCAGCTGCCTTGTACCCTTTGTGTAGGCTTTGTGAGCTCTTTTCCCCACAAGGTCTTGAACAAGTGGGAAGGATGCTGCTGGCTATTTATACTTTTTCTTAAACCCCCTTCCTGCTCACCTGTGTGCTTCTCTTAAATCACAGATTGCCTGTCAGAATAATACAGAATCAGGAGCTCGTCCTACATCACTTGCATTTTCTCTGGAGAGGCTGTTATCATGCTGTGACATCCTGTTTTTTTAATTCGGAGCAAAGATGTCCTTACTGCTCTATCAAAAAGTATTTGTAGATCTCCTGTTTCTTGGAAGGTGTCTATTCTTATTTTTGTCCTCTTCTGTCTTTCTATTTCACTATCCGGATCCTTGTCCCTTCCCATAATCAGATTTATCATGGCTCTAAAAAAAATCTGAGTATTTGAAGACACAGTCTTCAAATGGTGTTAAAAATGCAGTTACTTAAAGCTATTAATGAATAGCTTTGTGCCATATAGATCAGTATGTGCAAATTTGCTAGTAAGTAGAACAACAGGCTGAAATTAAGACTTTGTTTTCTTGCAGGTGGGAGTTGCTGCTTTGGTTGGACAAAGATAATTAAGAGACTAATTCTATCATAAGTAGACTAAGTCCCCTCAGAGATCCCTACCTCTGGTCCATAAGTGCTGAATTTGCCTCTTACCTGTAGTTAAGTGCAGTCCAGGTTTGAAAACCATTGAAAGTAAGAAACCTGTGTAACAGCCAACCCTTCTCCCTCCTCTTACAGGATATGCAGAGCTGTTACAGAAGGGTTTTTGTCTGTTGTCTTGTGAGTAATGGCTTTCTCTGAACAGCAGAAATGCTAATGTCAGTTATCCAAGGAAAATTCTGCTGTCTTTAATTTTACTATGATGCAGAAAATTTGGGGGGTGTTCTTCTAAATACATCTGAGATCCTATTTGGAAAAGCTGCCTTTTTCCTCTCAATGACATACAAATGCAGTTTTGCAAAGTGTTTGAAATAGAGCATTGTGCTGAACAGCATTAATCATAGAATCATTCAAATTGGAAAAGACCACTAAGACTGCCTTGTCCGACCTCTGACCTAGTACTGACAAGTCCACCGCTGAGCTCCCATCTCCTCTTCAGGTGCTTCTAGGCTTGGCTCTAGGCTGCCTGAGCTCTACCCACCTTTGTACGGAATCAATTCGTAGTAACCCTTGCAGCTTCATATCAGCCTTTGAAACACTGCTGGCAGCTTTGCTTTCTTCTTTGCTCTCTGTTTTCATGAGCCTGTCAGTGAACAAACAAAAGAGCTTTGACTCCTGAACGCACGCTTTTTTTGTGTTACAGCAGGGCTCAGATGGCTGGCATTGTGCTAAGCACAGTACAGATGCTCCGGAGACTATTCTAGCCCTACAGAACTTAAATTTTTAATGGAAACTTGATGTAGCAAATGAGGCCAGACACTTTTGGGGGAGTTGGGGTGAAGGGACTGAGAAGAGAAATCAACAGTACATGCAACTAGAATCCAGCTGTTTTCACACCTGACAAGCTTTTAGTCAGATTTGGCAATTTTCTGAGATCCATTAGTTATTGTTATACTGCCTACTACCTAGTGTTACTGCCTGGTTTTCTTTTGGTTTTCAGCTAAGGGAAAAAGATAGGGGATTTGGAAGGAGGTTGGAATAATCCATTCTACAGCTGTGGTATGGGAAGGGTTTTGTGCCTGTGGTGCTAGAATTACTGACCGAATGTGTTGGGATGAGTAACTGAGCGGGGGTGTACTGTGACTTTGGGTGGTTTGTTTCTTTTGGTAAGAGTTAGTGCAGTGGGATGCGGTGAGCCTGTGGAAGGACTCAAAAGCTTTTCTGTTCAAACAACACCAGCAGCAAAGCAGAGGAGAGGCCTGAAATGTGGTGCTAGTGGGTGATCGCTAGGAGACTGTACAGTGGTGACCCACCTCCAAACAGCACGTGCTTAACTTGGTTATTGTGTTACCTACAAATGCTTTTCATCCTTTGCTAATTTGCCCCACAGGAAGGTAAGCTTGCAGCTGTATTACTTTCATTCAGTGTTTTGTTTGTCCTTGTGGACAGGTAACTGAGGGAAACTTTAGCCAGCCCGGAGTTTGCGTGGGCGTCTGGCCATCAGCTCACTTAGTGCAGGGGATTCTCACAGGCTGTGTGTGTGCATGTGCAATGCTCTGATAAATTAATAAGCCCATCTCTCTCAAAGGGACATGAATTCTATGATTCTACGAATTAGTCATTGCTTTCATGCTCCTATCACTATCTGCTGCATTGAGTTGGATTCGGGAGGGAGAAGGAAAGTACGTTTGATCTTTATCTTAAAACTGGTGCATGCTCTGCAGGCTTCTCTGCAGGCTTCATAGAGCAGTGGTACAAGTCCTGATCCTTACAATTTCTCTTTTCTCTCAGATCCCCAAAGATGAACATATCCTTCGATTTCTACGGGCTCGTGACTTCAACATTGACAAAGCTCGAGAAATGCTCTGTCAGTCGCTGTCTTGGAGAAAGCAATACCAGGTGGATTACATCCTACAGTCCTGGAGGCCCCCAGCCCTCCTAGATGAATACTACACCGGAGGATGGCATTATCAAGACAGAGGTTAGAAGCTACCACTTACACTGATTCTACAGTGTAGCTTGCATTATAAGACCTTATAAGTAGCTTGTCTGTTTTTGGAGAAGATTGTATTGATGCTTTAAACATTAATAAAGGAGTTCTAACATCTGTAAATAGCCATTCTCTATTGCTGTAGTTACCTTATTTTCTCTGCACAAATCAGGCAGACTAGAACCAGTGCAAAGCAGCATCTCCTTGATAGGATGGCCTTTGGATGTGATTTTTATCCTGTTCAAATATTTAATGTGGCATTTGTAAAAGGTACTAGAGTGACAGTCTGGGAGACTACAGTACATGGCTCTGTCTGCAGTAGAAGCTTCTCCTCCTGTGCTTGATGTGAGGGCAGATTCTAGCTCTAGACAGCCTGACTGTGTTGCTCTTTGCCTCACTAAATTAAGAATACCAAAGACCAAACAGTGTCTTATCACTCGGGACACTCTCTGCCTAGTCAGTGGTCCTAGCAGCCCATTGAACAGTTTCTCTCGCAGGCACGTGACACATCCCTGCTCACAACAGGCATGTTAGGATAATCACCTGCATACCGCTTTTCTGCATGCACTGAAGAACTTTACATCTCTGGGCATTTCAAGTTCAGTTATTGTTTTTAAACCCTTACGTTTGTTTTGAAGATGGACGACCGCTTTACATCCTTCGTCTTGGCCAGATGGACACAAAGGGTTTGGTGAAAGCCCTGGGAGAAGAATCACTGCTGCGACATGTAAGATCTACGTTAATTTCTCACTTGAGGAACTGTATTTCCCTTGGGGTCTTTAGAAGTCTTCCTGTAGTGCAGCAGCAATCTACCTGCTTGACAGACATGATCACTGTGTTTTGTGGCTGACAAACCAAAGTTATACCTTTGGCTTAGTGTCTTTGGCATGCCCTAGCTTCTCTGTCTTCCTGCAGAGACAGATGTGAAGTTTTTGTAATCATACAAATGAGCCAGAAGGATGTTCTCTGATAATTTGCAGTTCAACAGTAAGCTTTCCATGGCCATTTTCCATGCAGCTCAGTTAATAACATTTGACCTTGAGGCTCTTATACTTTACTGTAGATTTTCAACACCTCTACCTTGTACGTCCAGCATAAATTTTCAGTAGAGAAGCTTTTCTTTTTCTTCCAAACACATAGAGACTTACTGTTTTGCACACTGTAAGTTCTCAAACTGGTATATTTCTGGGCTGTGTATTTTTAAAGGTTTTTGGGTTTCTCCTGGTTCCTCAGTCATGCTCAGGCTAATCCCAGTCTATACTGTCTTTAATTTCAGGTTTTGTCAATTAATGAGGAAGGACAAAAGAGGTGTGAGGAAAACACCAACCTATTTGGCCGCCCCATCACGTTAGTATAGTCAGTTTTCTTGTATCCTTACTGAGTTGGAATGAATGTAATGAGGATGATTCTGTGAAGGTTTTAGATGATGTTCTTAGGTTTAAACTGCAGAGAGCAGTGTTGTGCGTGTCTTACAGGCTGTTCTTGTTTGGGCTTTGGGGTATCTTGTATAGCAGACTTAAATGCAGATAAATTCTACAGCTTCATATGAAAACAAGTATTGCTCCTTCCTTGTTTTTTTTTTTTCTGTCCCCCTTCAGATGAATTTAACTTTGCTATTGTAGTGCTTTTAATCCAGAACCTTAAAATATACTTTTTAATATTTTTTTTAGCAATGTGTCTGTATACCTTCACTCTCTTCCACACTGATAGCTTTTACTCTTACCTTCAGGGTTGAACGTCTGCTTTATCTTTTTTTTGGATGCAGTGTACTGAAAGCTCACTGGATTCAGGCTGTCTGCTGCCTGAGTAGAGATCTGCTCTTTACTGGAACTGCTTGTTTCCCTCATTTAGTCAATGAAGGAAATCTCAAAAAAAGACCTCAACGGCCTTTAGATCTTGCTGCAGCCATGATGTTACTGAAATGTTTTGTGGCTCTTAAGCTGAGCAGCCACTGTGAAGGAGAGATTCTGACTGGTCTTTTTCTTCACGTTTATTTTAGATCCTGGACATGTCTGGTGGACTTGGAAGGGCTAAATATGCGGCATCTCTGGCGGCCTGGAGTTAAGGCCCTGCTTCGAATCATCGAGGTTGTAGAGGACAACTACCCCGAAACTCTGGGCAGACTTCTGATAGTGCGAGCACCCAGGGTCTTTCCTGTACTCTGGACTCTGGTGGGTGAAATCTGGACTGCAGGATCATAAGCAGTTGTACGCGTACAAATAGCTCAATCATCCAGTCATTGTAAGTTCTGCTTATTCAAAGGGTTAGGGAGTGAAAAGCTTCCAGGCACCTTGTACCTGATCTTCTGAAGAGGCCACAGCTTTGCTACAGAGCAGGCCGTGTATTTGATCCTATGGTTGTCATTCTACCAGGGCAGGACTTGGGACCCAAACTGTTCATCCTGGTGCAGCAGTGGTAACCTGTGGTGGGTGGGTTTTCATGTTCATGGGAAAAGATGATTTTTTTAATCTCATGCTGGAGGATACTGAAGAGAAAAGTAATGAATATGGTTCTTCCTAGTGCTTGCTGACAGTTATAGCAATGTAAGAATGTGCTTGATAAATTTCTTGTGAGGTTAGTGTGTTATGTGGTGACTGAAAACTTATTTTATCTGAAGTAGAAAATGTCAGGGGATATAGCATTTTATTTGTTATCCCTTACTTTGGGAGAGCACTTCAGAGTTGCAGAGCTCTACCCTGCTGCCGGCCTGCATTCCTGCTGATGAGGCCTTCCAGTCTTCTAGTTTGTATCTCAACATTACCTCTAACTTCACTTGGTGACAGTGATGTCCTCTGTCTACTTATTTTAGGTCAGTCCCTTTATCAATGAGAACACAAGGCAGAAGTTCCTTATTTACAGTGGGAATAACTACCAGGGTCCAGGAGGGCTGGTAGATTACGTGGACAAAGAGGTGATCCCAGACTTCCTGGGAGGAGACTGCATGGTGAGTTTTCCTTCCTGTTGTGCAGGTGGAATCAAGCTCCCTCAAATCCCCTCCTCCTACACACACACCCCACCAGCCTCCTGCTTCCTTCTGAAAGACGGTTGAATTTCTGCTCTGGTTGGGGTACCACTGTTCTGGTAACCACAAACCACTGCACAGGAGTCTTCACCCTGAAGTGATGATGTTGCCCTAGATAGGAGAACCACACGTCAGCTGCTCTAAGTTTTTCAATTTCTTTAAGACTGATTAGAGAAATGATCGTAGTTCAGGAAAAACTTAGCCTCACTGTGAAACCTTATACAAAGTTAAGGTGCCTATCCTCAGTGTCCGACAGCTGGCAAGAGTTCAGATGACCCAGTACTTTACTAGTGGATTAATATGAACCCTCTTATTTGTGTCTCTCACTCTTCTAGTGTACTGTTCCAGAAGGCGGGCTTGTTCCTAAGTCACTTTATCAAACAGATGAAGAGCCAGAAAATGCAGATCACATCCGGTTATGGACAGAAACTATCTATCATTCTGCGAGCGTCCTCAGAGGAGCTCCACATGAGGTACAACCTTTGTAGGGAAAAAATGTGTTTGTAGAGCGGGGAGGAAGATGCTGACTGCCATTTGAATGCCTGACTTTTTACAACGTGCTTGTTGTATTTCCTTTTTAGATAGTCGTGGAGATTTTGGAAGGGGAGTCTGTGATCACTTGGGACTTTGACATCCTGAAGGGAGATGTGGTGTTCAGCCTCTTTCACTCCAAACGAGCTCCTGAAACAAGTCATAAAGAAGCCGCGTTACCAAGTACCTCTACTGCTGGGGACAATGTGCAGCTCATTGATAAGACGTGGGTCCTTGGAGTGGATTACAGTCGTATGGAATCTCCACTGGTTTGTCGGGAAGGAGAGAGCATCCAGGTCAGATGTGTTTGGGCCCTGGCATGGATCTTACAATCCTAGCATGCTCCAAAATGATCTGGTGATGGGGAGGGGAAGGAATCGATGGGATGGGAAATCATGTCTAGTTTGGAAGCAATTGCTGTGGTAATCGTTCTCTGAATTCCCTGTGAAAATGACTGCTACGGCAGTTCTAGTTTAGACTGAGCCATTGGAAAGAGATTCCATAAGCTGTGATAAAAAGCTAATTGAAGATAACATTAAAAAAAAGAAAAAAAACACCTAAGATTACAGAGCTGTGGCTGAGGCACGTAAAATGAATTGAATGATGTATGCTCCTCCAAGCAGTCAGCTCAGTAGTTCCTTTTAACTTTTGTCAAGTCATTCAGTTATTTCATAAGATGCCTGGTAATCACTTGGGAGTGCTCTTTTCTTTCCAGGGATCTCATGTGACTCGTTGGCCCGGCTTTTACATTCTCCAGTGGAAAATGCATGGTCCTCTGCCCTGTTCTGGCACTAGCCTCCCTCGGGTGGATGATGTTCTCGCCTCTCTGCAAGTTTCCAGTCACAAGTGCAAGCTTATATATTACTATGAAGTGCTTGCATCCAAGGACTTCAGGTAGGTTTCCTTGTGTGTGTTACTATACAACTTGCAATAGAGAAGCCGTATGAGAGGACTGAGTGTGACTTTAAACATGCAGATACCAATGACCTCTACAGGGTGCATATTTCATTGATAAGAAGTTAGATGGACACAAACTTGGTGGTATTATGTGGAAAGAGTCTCCTTAATGCGGTGGGTAATAAGGTTTTTCTTTTGTAGCAGGTTCCTCTTTGCTGGATGTCTGGCCGCTGGCTGGATCTCCACCAGTGGAATTTGTGCTTCAGTTCTTGATTACAGCTACTTGAAGTGAGGGAGGTGTGCTGATGAACTTTTTGATATTAGCTGGGAACATTCTGAGAAGTTACTTTTTGAGTAACTTAACTATTTCGTTCATATTTCGTTTGGCATTTGACAAAGGTGTCTGTTCTGACTAAGTGTGCTTTCTCAGTAAGTGTGTACATCAACCTCTGCAGGATAGCCTCTAGCCTCCTTTAATGCAAAAAGTACTTCTCAAATCAGCCAGTAATTTGAATACTTCACAAGTACTTTCCTAGGAGCCAGAGGAAGGGTTAGGTAGACCAGGCTTGCAGATGGGCAGGTGCTGACCTTGAGAATGTGGCCTGGCCAGACCCTGTTGACGTAGAGTAGCAGCAAATTCCTGACTCCAATCACTCAAACCTGTTCCTCCTTGCCCTACCTGCATAAAATGTGTTGGAAACAGTCTGCAGTCACAGCTGTGGTGACTTGAGGCTGTGTTGGCAGGGACTGAAGACAAAGACTGAATGGTGCTGGAGCTGCGACTCTGGTGCTTAGCAGGCTGGAGGTCCCAGGTTAGCTGCAGTGGCTGCATTCACTGAGCTATGCTGTGTTTGGAATGCTCTCTGGTTTTCCTTTCTGCTCAGCAACTGTGTATGCAGCCCTACAGAGAGACCAGATGCATTGTACTCCGAGGTTTACTGCAAGAGGCAAGTTGTAATACCTGTAGCTAGCAAAAAGATGTCTGTGATAACTTTTCCTTGTGACACAGAGGAAGGAACCTTGAGATTCGTAGAGACCACAGTGAAAATGATGGGACAAAAAATAAAATACTTCTGTAAACATTATAGAGAGTAGGTTGATCTCCTGTCAGATGTATAAAGTTATCCATGAAATAGCTGCCTGTTTCATGTTTCACATCTATTTTGTCCTGTCCCAGGGGATCCATGTCAAGCCTGGAATCTTGCAACAGCGGGTTTTCCCAGCTGAGTGGAGCCACGACATCTTCCAACCAGTCCCAGAGCAGCTCCCATCTTTCCAGATAGCAAGGACAAGGCTACACCACAAGGAAAAATCACTCAGGGCTTCTTGGCTGCCCCAGAGCTGCTCTGTGCACCAAACCAAAGAGCCTGCAGGGGCTGAGCCTTGAGGCAGTCGTTCGTGTGATCACAGGCAGCAGCTGCTGGACAGCGAGTGACTTCTGGGAGCTGTTCTCGACAAAGACTTAGCACTCAAATGGCAGGTGTAGTACTTCTGTATCAGATGCCTACTTCTCCAGTAGTCTTTTTCATAGATCGTGTTTTTGGATGAATGTCAGTTTGCATGAATTCATGTTATTACTGAACTCTAAAGGGCTCTTTCCAATCAGTCCTTTTCCTGTGTGTGGCAGAGGAGACTGATGTTGCCTTATCTGATTGATCTGTAGGACTAGATTATTCACGTGTAGCAAAATTAATCCAGTTTTCTGGGTGCCCAGGGTAGCACTTACCCATCAGAAATTAAAGTGGGCATTTCAGGTGCAGGGACTTGAAGCAAACTGTAAATACCTTAATACAAATAGGATATTTTAGAAACTAGTTCCAGGTCAAACCTAAAACCTCTTCCGACCTGACAGGATGCTATTAGGAAATGTGTTGGATTTTTTTAACCCACTGAGACACAAAAATCAAAACTGTTTTCTAGAAAGTATAGGCAGAGAACCTGCCTCAAGTAAGCAGCATCTTTCTTAAAGATAGACTATTTATCCTTCCTCCTCAGGTTTACAAGCAATAATAGGTAGATCTGACCCATCTCATCAAAGTAGATGGGAACTGAATCAAATTATAAAGGGCTAAGAAAAGCAATATTTTATTTCCTGAAGGCACAAAGTTTTATGGCAGTATTAAAGAAGTCTTTATAATGTGAGCTAACTTGAAAACTTCAGAAAAAAAAGCATGTATGTATTTAAGCGCTTACTGAAACATATTTATTCAAATAATAGCTTATTTTAAGTTAATTTTTAACTTATTTATAATTTGAAAAATGAGTATTTATTAAATCCAATCACTTTTTTTTAGTGAGACAAACTCCCTTTTAGAAAGGAATAACTGATTGTCTTCACTCCCAAGAATCTTTCTATTTCTAATTTTTGTGACTGCCAGATATTCTTGTGTAAAGGGCTGTATCATACATCGCACTAGGGATAAGGGCTGCATGTCATCTTTTCCTGCAAGGTCAAGTTAGAGTCCAAAGCTTGGGGCTCTACATGGATGTTTCCCAGGATTAAGAAGTGATTATTACATTACATTTGCGAGTTGTGAGAAGATGGTGCATCTTCATGACATTCATGACATGCCAAAACCACCGTGTTTGTCAGAAATCTCCATGATTATGCTAGAGAACAGACACATAGAAAAGGTGCTGGCAATTGGTTTATCGGGGCGGGTAGCAGAGAAGTTGTGTTTTTGTTTAGGCAGGAAAAAAAATAGGTGTCAAATACTGAGTTGCACTTAGGCGATATTTGCAATTAGCGGACACGTGGGACTTGTGATGCAGACCGATGTCTGCTCTAGGATCCAGCAGTGCTGTGCGGAGACCCCATCCCTACCAGCTGGAGGTGACTGCTGCACGGATCGCTCAGGCTGGCCTGAACTACATGAGTGTCCAGTTCCAACACTGGGCAACAGTGCAGATGGTTCTGGGGTTTGGGGCAGGATTGAAGCACAACTTGCAGTGGAGGTGTAGTTTCTTTGCCAGCACAGCCATTCAGGTATCCATGGCCATGCTACTCAGTACAATCCTGTCTCTTTTCCCTTCTCACCAAGCTTATATTAAGGTTGATAAATGTGTGCAGGTAAGGAGAACATATATGTAAAGTAATTCCTTCTAATCCTACTTCTTTATTTAATTGCTGATTTTGAAGCACCGGGCACTGAAAAAGGAGAAAAGCATCCCAAATAATTGGAACAAAAGATGAAGTTGACGTGCTTATGTAAGTTGCCTTTTTTTTTTTTTTAAGGAACAGAACTGAGGAAATTAGTCCCCCACCTTGTATCTCAGTGTGAGAGCAGAACAAGTAACTTAGTTAATGCAGGCCCTAGGAAAGTTCTGATTTCAGGGAATTCACCAGTTGTTCTGTAGACTTTACCATTTCTCCCAGGTGATTCAATTTTTGCTTTTTCAGTATACTTGTAGTCTAACACGAAGAGGGAGAAGTACTACCTTCGCTCTGGAAAATGAAGAGTCCTGGAATTAAAATGCATGTGTGTATCCTTAATGTAAAATCCTGCAGAAATAATTAGTTCTGGTGCTAGAAATGCAGTTTCAAACTGGTTCCTAAAGCATCATGAACAAACCCAGCCCTTCCTTCCCTGGGTTGTTCCAGGATTTCATCTTTTTATGGCTTGATTCTTACTTAATTTGGTCATGTCCCATGGTGGTAACATTCCTGTTTCTAGTGTTTCCACTGGTTTCCTCTGATTAAGAATCTAAGAATCTTTCCCATTGTGCTGGGTTCTCTTAATTTTAAAACATGGCGTATGCTGTTCTCCTCACACCAGTGAAAGGTTTGGGTGCTTAACGCTTGCCGGGGAGGCATCTGGAACTTGGTGCATTCTGGCAGGTCTCTGAATGAGCCAGGAAGAGATGAGGGGCTGGTCCTGCAGAGAGCTCCCTCCTGCTGGCTCTGCGGACACACGAAATAGCTTTTCCTCATTTGGTAGTATTGCTCCTGTCCCACAAGAAATTGCTGCACAAATCTGCTTGGGAAGCAGTTTGTGATCTCTCCCTTGTCAATTTCGAGCAAAATTGCCTGGATTATTTCACCTACCAATTTACTTAGCTAAAAAATGAAATAATCCGATATGGATTTTTTCCTTTTTTTTCCCCTGAATGTTGAGATAACATCCAGGCTGTAGTTCCCTTCCTTCTGTCATGGCTACTGTGCTGTGTTTTTGTTTTTCAAACTGGCTTTGTGAATTGCAGATACAAGAGAAGCAGGATTTTTCTAAAACTCATTTTTCTTCTAAAAAAAAAAAGACAAATAAGAAAAAAACAGCAGGCTTTAGAAAGTAAGATGTTCTGTTTTCTTCACAGCAGTCTCTCATGAGTTGAGACCAAGAGGAGTTCTGGGTTCTGTTCCCAGTGGCTCCTTGTAAATCTCATGAGCCAGGACTCTGAAAGTGGGCTCCAGGTTTGGGCACTGAGCTGGAGGTGCAGCAAGGACACCCTGCTCCTCAGCAGCACCCATGCAGCTGTTCTTCAGTGTAGTCGGTTTGGGCTGTGCTCAGGTAACGAGGTGGGTGCTTAACAATTAACTCCTCAGTAAATGAGGGCTTTCCCCTTTCAGATATTCCATACACAGAACATAATGCCTACCTCAGAGAGCTGTTGCCATGTGTAACGTGTGATACAAGATCTCAAGAGAAACGGCGCTGTAGTTGATGTTGGCACACAGTGCTGTGCCATCGTTTACAACTAAATATGGCCATATGTGAAACCTCTAAGCAATTTCTACAGGCTTGCCCTGCCCTGCTGTTTACTAGCTTCTGTCCCAGTAGGACTAAGGACAGACAGAGCACATAGATAGGCACACGCTAAAGACGGACATCATTGTTTTTCAGGGCAAAGCTGAAATACAGTGACTGAGACATTTTGGCTAAACGTTTTGGTGTGTTTCAGGTAGCTTGGTCTTGTGAAAGGACTGCGGGAGACTCTAGTCCGCAGGATGCCAAAGCAGCATTGCTGGCTTCTTTACCACTTTGTGCGTGCCAAGGGTGAGGCTGAAAACTGGCACGCCACATGCTTTTACATTGTCAGCGGGAAGGCACATAGTGCAGGTCCATGTTATCTCATGGCTTCCTGAGCCCTTGCTTTTGGGTGGCAGAGAGTAATCCTGATTGCCCTGAGGAAACTGCGTTACTGCAGTCATTTTGGCTGCACAGGTGTGTTTGCTGCAGTTTCAGACGCAGCCTTATTCATGTCAGACTTGTGGTTAGCCAGTTTGGTTGTATCACATTTTTCAATAACGAGGGAAAAATCAGCTTAATAAGAATTTATAAATCCAGATTTAACTAAATAACTGAAATACTGTTGAGTTTTGCATTCTTTGCATTCTTTGGTCAGCTCTTTATAATAAATGTTACAACCCTCTGGGTCATGCTTTGAGCTTTGGAGAAGGCCTGAATTATTTTTGACATCTTTGGTTCCTTCATTAAAGATTTTGAAAATGCCATAACCTAGTCATCTTAAATCTGTAACACTTAGAGCAGCTCAGAACTGGTAGGGACTGGTGAGCCCAACTTGACCATTCAACTCAGGTGTGAAAGGTGTTGGGTATTGACGCAGTAGCAAATTCCAGCTTGTTAGAGGCAGAGAAATCTGGTTTCAAAATGTATTTTACTAGCTCACACTTCTTTAACATCTGAAGTGTTTCTACTGTGAGCCAAACAATGGAAGAAGCTGAGCTATTAGACTCTAAAGACTAAAATTGACATGCATTTGTCAGACTCCTGCATGCTATTAGCTTTAACATTCTTCCAGCACTCGATTGTTATGATTCTTATACCTAATTATTTCTCTTTTGGAAGGCTAAATTGGTATTGTGTGACATGCATTGGCTTTTAATGACATTGACATCCACTTCCAAGCTATTAGCTACATAGAAATTAAATGGGCATTGACATTCTTAGCAAGCAGTGTCTTCCTTTCTCTCCCCTGTACCTGTCTGTTTTTATGTACTGAGGTCCTGATTTTTCTCAGCCGACAAAGAAGCATTCTTGAAGAGCACAGTAGCAAAATGCAGAGTGCTTTGTAATGTGTTACTTGACAACAAATCTGATACTAAAAATGTACTTAGTTATCGTATTTGTAGGTTCTGGTAGAAGCTGTACATTTCTGTATGTTGGAAATTTAAAAAAAAATCTCTAAAGAACACGTCTAATTATTTGATGAAATTCAACTCTTCAAATCTGAGGTAAATTCTGAAAATTTTAGCACATGTGCTACTCTAGTAAAGTACCCACAGAAACAAAGGTAAGTCTTGCTTGTATCCAGTTATTTTTAATTTTTAAATAACTAAAATGTTTTTTAGTTTTTCCTGTAGAACCACCATTTGTTGTTTATGGTTATACCACAAAGTAGGCCAGTACACATAATCCTGCAACACAGATAGATATTGAAAATGAAGAGGGCTTCATGGCTTTGCATGGCCTACTGAGATTAACTGGGAAAGGATCATTTCTGCCTTCTGCAGCTGAGCATCAAGAATTCCAGTTTCAGGCAATTATTACTAATTGACTTTATTCAAGTGGCAAATTGTCTTCTGTAAATAAAAAAAATAATAGAATCTTCAGTTTACAGCTTGATTTGATGCCAGCAGTGGCACAAAAATTACATATTCTTTGCTTGAAGAGATAAAAATAGAGTGCTTAAAAACATTCAGGCTCAGACAGGCTTTAAAAACCCCATTTGCAGCATTAAAGTAGCATGTTAAAGGCTAGTTTCCCCTCACATGGAAGCAAACTCATATTAATTCAGTGTGCAATTATGTGTTCAAATAAAAATATCCAGTTTCCAGCTGAGATGTTCAGGATCTTGGGTTGCTTGAAGTACCGATCATGGTCCCAGTCCCTGATGGCTGCCATCCCCTGAGGAGGGAAAGGCAATTCTGGCAGCAAGAAGCAAGGCTGCTGTAGGGACTGTACCGCTGGCCCAGGGCAGCCTGGTGGTAGGAAAGCACACGCTGAACGGGCTGGAGTAGGGCGAGCCCAGTCCACAGCTCAGGAGTGTCTTGCTCAGGCTGCTGCCTCCTCTTCTTTTCCCCAGGTGAGAGCTTGAGACTGTGGTACCTCACTGGCTGGGCCATGCAGCCAAGCAGAGCACGCTGCTCCTGGGAGGTAGGAGAGAACACAGGAATGAGGCTTTTCAAGCAGCATTGACTCTTCGTGTTGCTACACCATAAGAATATACTGAAAATTCAGTGCTTGTGAAGCACCTGTTAGACTAGTCCTAGGACCAGGGATTCAGTAAGAAAATGCTCTGGCCCTGCGGTCAGCATAGGGCAGGTAAGAAAGTCAGGTGCAAGAACGCCACAGCCCTGTCTGTGTGTCAGCCTTTGAGCCTACCACTGGGGCCAGGAAGAAGAACGCCGTGGTTTTACTATGTGCTGCACCTGTTTTAACATTTTAAAACAACTTTTCATTTTTTGATGAAAGTCTGAGGGAAGTGCAGACAGTTACAGACCAAATAATCCTTAAGCCTATCTTTATGCTAGAGGCAACATGCATTTTATCTTGCATCTTAAAGATACTTACAGACTACATCACTCTGTGAGAAAGGACCTTTCTGAAGTACCCTTGGCTTTACTTCTGCTGCAGCTGTGGAATTGCCTTATGTGTGTGGAAGCCAGCCTGCTGCTTGCACCCTGCATCCACTGATGGCAGCTAGGGACCCCAAACCCCAGATGCAATCCCATTTGCTCCAGCCAGAGCAGCTGGGGAAGGGAGTTCTCAGCAGGACTGGGCAAGAAGCAAGGGTGTTCCTTAGACAAAAGCGTCTTGGGTTTGTCAGCAGTTTTACACTCTAGGTCTAGCCAGTCTGTAACCGTCAGTGCTGACTCACAGGACGAAATGCAGAGTAACATACCTCTTCTTTTCTCATCTGGGACTCTAAAGGAGCGTCTGAATTTATTCCTGAGTATCTTCAGTCTCACAGGCAGCAGATGTGGAGGTATGACTGGCTTCTCCATTCATCTCCATCAGGGGGTGGTAGAGATAATCACCACTTTTACGTTGCCTCTCTGACCTGGCCTTGAGAAAGAAGCCTATGTTTCCCAAGGTGCTAATCACAAGAAGCAGAGCCAAGACAGAGGTCATGGAGATCCAGGTTCTTCTATCAGATAAAAGAAAAATCCACATAAGCAACGTCTCCTGACCCACTCTCACATGCTCCCCGTGTGCAAGTGATTTCTCAAGGTTTGTACTCTCTTCTCTGTCATCTCAAGCTTATGGTTGTGTTCTCAGGCAGGTGAGAACAGGCTCTGTGCAAGGCTCTGACAGGCTGCTATGGCAGCCAGAGCTAATGGGTGGTTTTGGCTTTGCCCTCAGTTAGTGCGTGACCAAAGTGCCTGCAGAGAGTCTGTAGCTTCAGTAATACTACCAAAGCCGGGCTCTGGTGGTGGGTCTGTCCTGGTCCTTTTGCTGGACATACAGTGCATCAGTGGGAGAGGAAAGGTGGTTGTTTGTGCAAGCTGCTTGGCACTAGGCTCAGCTCATGACCTGTCCCTGATGGTGGCTTCAGCTCAGCACTTGTCTTACAACTAGGTTTTGTCGCTTTGCCTCACGTTACTCTGGGTGTGTATACGCGTGACCAGTATTACACACTTACTCTGACAGAGAGAATTTTTCTTTGCTCTTTCCCTTATTCTGGGAAGCCAAGCACTGCCCAGCTGGAAAACAAAGAGGGAAGAAAGTTAGTGAGGGGTTAAAATTGCAGTGAACAAGGGTAAGCTCAGCTAAGATAACAGAAACTCAAGCCTGTTGACTAAGCAAACAGAACATTATGTGCCAAAGATGCTCTTCCAACTACTTAAAAAAATAATAATCCACCCCAATGCACTCAGAGGTACCTTTGTTTAGCTGGTCCTGTATTGCCAAATCGTAGGTGATGTTACAGCTGCCCGTCTCTCGGTCGCAGGGACATGCGTGTTCACATGCACAGAGCTGCTGGCAGTTTGGCCCATACCAGCCCATGGGGCATGCTAGGAAATGGATCACGAAGAAGCTGGTTATTATCAGAGCTCTGCGTGCTCAGAACTCAGCCAGTCCGTCACCCTGCAGCTCCCCCTTAGCCCCCAGCTCAGTTGTGCCTGTCTCACCAGCTGAGTGCCAGGAAAGAGGGACACACTCGCAGCTGTAAGAGAGGCTCAGCCCTTGCATATAGCTGATGAGGTATTCATGGTGCCTCTGGCACCACAGCAGGCTCCAGCATTGTTGCTTTCAGTGCATTTTTTTCCTGCCACCTTTGAGCTACTGGCCTGCTCTTTGGCTCATAAGCAAAGGTGGCAGGGGGGCAGTGCCCAATTCCTAAAGGGAAGGAGGTACTTCTGTCTGAGCACAGGCATCCAGCAGACTCTTTAGTTGTGCTGAATAGTCAGCTTCAAAGCCCCCATGTTTCCTGCAGCCTGACAAAGCTGTTCAACTCCCCCCTCTGCATTCTCCATCAGCCTGAAAGTACTGAACTCAAAGTTAACTACTGTTATTTTGCTTACTTCTAGGAGGAGGTTTTTGTAAAATAGGGATCAGGCTAGTTGAGTGTTCTTAGGCTGAGAACAAAGCATCACTGAAGTAACTGCGCACACAAGTTTACACCCACGCTGTAATTAACTTGTCCTGTCAGCAGAGCAGGCTGTTCAGGCAGATAGGCAGGAGCCTCCAGTACTTCAGAAAAATTGCAGTTACACAACTGAGCATGTTGCCAGCTCAGTTATCACCAGCACATGCACAGCTGGAATTCCAAGGCCAGAAGCCAGACAGGCCCTTTGGAGCCTTTCACAGTCACTGACTTGGATCACCCGAAGCCTGACCTGCGGGCAGGGCCTGGTACAGCACCTTCAAGGGAAAGGCATGCGGGCATTTGTTTTCTACACACACCAAAAAAAAAAGCAACACAGCTTTTCTGGGCAGAGACTCCAGAGGGATCTGCAGTTTTCTAATGATAAAGAAAATGTCTTCTCTCTCCTCTCTGTTCCTTTTCTTTTTAGTCAATTCAGGTGGGACAGGCGAGCTCTTAAGAGCTGGCAGGTTATGCTCCAGCTGTGAAGCTGAGCTCACACTTGAGATGCTTACATGAGGTGGCTCAAATATGACAAAAAAAGCCTCTCCCCAGCCCAGGCTGTTTTCCAGAGCAGCCCTTACCATGCTCACAGCTGGTGCCGTAGTACCCAGCTGGGCAGGAGCAGGCTCCGTGCACGGGGTCACACGAGCCACCATTCTGGCACTGGCATTTCTGGGTGCAAGCATCCCCGTAGGAACCGCTTGCACAAGCTGCAGGAGACAAGCAGAGATGGCATCAGGCTTTGTCACAAACACGTGCAGTCTCACCCCATGTTATACCCCAGAGCATTCACTGGCCCAGGATGTTGATGGCTGCTCAGAAAAAAGTCTGTGCCTTGACCAAGGAGCAGCACATCTCACCCAGGGACCATGACTCCAAGTGGCAGGAAAAGGGCAGTTTGCAAAGGGCTTCACACCAACCCAACCTTGAGAGTCTCAGGCTGCAGTTAAGCTCACACTGACAAAAAAAGAGAGCATGCTGTAGCCTTGCCCTTTGCTACTCCCTCTTGGAAAAGAGTATTGGGAGACCTCCCCCCTACTGCAGCCAGCCAGCCCACGAGGAAGCAGTTCGGGCTATCCTCTTGATGACTACAAAGAATTAGAGTGGAGTAGAAATCAGCATTACCTTCACTGCAGTTGCTGCCAACCCAGCCAGCATCACACAGGCATCCAGCTGTGCAAATATACACAAACAGACATTAACAACACAGAAATGCTTAGAAATTGCAGGAACTCAAAATTAGGAGCCTCTGCTTCTTGGGGTGGCCTCTTAACTTGAGATCAGGCTGCCTCTGCCAGGGAACCCACAGACGAGGAATCCTGAACTCACAAAGAGGTCAGGTACAAAAACCCCACCCATTACACCTGCCCCACACAGCAGTTCCCAAGACACCTCCTGCTTGATTGGATTTTGAGTTATTAACTCTGGGTCAGCTATTGGCAACACCTGCACCCAGTGAGCTCTGCCCAGTCATTTCACTGGTTCAAACTGGGCTGTGAGTTAAACCCGGGAGGTACAAAAGAAATGGAAAAACTGGAGTAAGCTGGTATAGAAGAGCAAAAGCTGAGGGTCGTGTGTTACAGCAGTTGCTGGTTTCAAGACCAGTTTACAGAAGAGTAGCAATTGCACTTGTAAAAACTGTGACGCGGGGTAACAAGGAACCACAAAGGGAGGGGGCAGAACTCAGCTGCGTTATTTGTCATGCAGTGTAATACACTGCCCTTTCCAACATCTCATTTACAAAGAAAACCAGGAGCACAAGCACAGGGGCCAAAAAGGGAATCTGAGAGACGGAGTTTGAAGTGAAGCCCTATTACAGCTCTAGCTTCCAAATCTGAGTCCTAGCTTGGCAGTGCTGCTGTTCCCTAAAGGCAGTATGTTCTGACCGCCTCCACCCCTGGAGGGAAGGGGAAGAACAGCTTTGTGCACCAGAAGGTACGACCAGGGCTGAGGCACAGAGCCCCTCCTGGCTTGCAAAGGGGGGGACTGGCACCTGCAGCACCAGAAGCCTGGGCACCAAAACATGGGCAGCCTCGGCTGGGAGGGAAGCAGCTGCTGCTGGTGGCAAATGGCATCAGCTGCAACCCTTCAGCCCACGATGTGAAAGGACCACACACTGTGACACGGAGCCTGGTGCCTCTGCACGTGACACCTGTACTACAGCGAGCTGGACTGCTCTGACCAGGTGAGCAATTCACCCCCGTCCCCCCGACCGCCACCCAGGGACACCCCCTGTTGCAGCACAGTGACTCACAGTCCGTGCAGGTGCCGTGCAGGCTGCAGTTGGAAGGGCCGCAGTCCAACATGTCACAGGCTGGACCTCTCCAGAAGTCCCCAGCGCAGCGGCACTCCCCTTGCACGCAGTCCCCGTGACCGCTGCAGTCTGCGGGCTCGCAGGCGGGCTCGTGGATGCACATGATGGTCGAGATGCTCCGAGGGCAACGCCACATGTTGTCAAAGGAGCTGGGGACAGAAGATGGGTCCCATAAGGTGTGCAAGCATTTTGCTGCTCCCAGCCCTACATGAAACCGGTTGGTAGCAACCACGGATTTTCATCCCGATTCACACTGACAAAGGAGAATGTCAATAATGGAAAAATATAAAGTTAGATTTGAGTCAGCGTTTTACCGAAGTATTAACTCCTATTGGACAGGAGTCATTTCAAACACAGAATTACAAAAAAGCAACGTGCAAGCAAAGTCTCCCTGTAAGCAGCCCTTGCTTTCCTAACTTTTGTGTTCAATATGTCTCTATTAGAACATTACTGCCTTTGACGTAAGGGACATTGTTGCAGTAATAGCAACACTTGGCTTTCAACTGCCAGACAGCAAACAGAATTTTCAATCACTGCAGTCAGAAACAGCTGAAAACCTAAATCTAACATAAATTATTCTTTAGGTACCCTGACTTGAGGCAGAGCAGGGTCTCCAGGTCAGTGTTTCTCTTCCACAAATAATACACTGTTGACAGACCTCTGCAAATTTGGGTGAACATGCAACTGCGAATTCCTCAGTCAAGAGCTGCTTTCATACCCAGTTCCTACACAAGGCCACTCCATTGCCTCAAACAGCTTTGCTGCATGTCTGAAAACAGCTAAACTTTAATCCCAGATGACTAAATGGAAAATACAGGTAGTTACTAATTGCTTTAAATTTAGAGTCACTCTCCCCAAGAACCTGCCACTTGACTTTACACTGTGAACTCCTAGCAATGCTAGGACTGACTCCCCAGCAGACCAGAGGGATGGGACTGAGCTCTGCACGCTAATGGGAGCTGCGCAGTTTCCTGTGCAGTCCTGGCACATGCAGCCAGCACCTACCAGTGCTCTGACGGGTAGCTTGCGAGGGTCCCATTTAGGACTAGTGTTGCAGACCCTCCACCATCCAGGTTGATCGCATTGATGATTCCCTGCTGCTTCAGAAAGTCAGCCATTTCCCAGAGGTTGAGCCTGCAAAAGCAAACGGTTGTCACTGTTTCTTCACGCCATCCAACTTGGATGGCACTGCTGTACCAGAAGCTCGGCCCCTCTCCTCAGCAGCTCTCCCATCCCATGTATGCTGACTCGCTGCCTGAAGGCTGCCATAGCACCCTGTGGCTCTGCCATTCTAGCACCACAAACCATCAGGCAGTGCCTTCAAATGACCTCTTCAATTCTGCAGGTCTCTGCCTTAGAACACGTTAGTGGCAGCTGCAGAATCCCTCCAGCTCTGGTGACAGAATTTCAAGACTGAACTTGCACCTCCCCTGAGGGCTCACCCCAGCCCTGGCCTTACCCTCTGGATTCTGTCTGTCCATCCACGTGAACCAAGACCAGCTGCCCTTGACTGTCGTGTCCAACTGCGGTCCTGGCTGATATCACATTGATGAACTTCTCAAAGGTTCCTGTGCAGGAGAGGAAATAATTCATCCACCAGCTGGCTGACAGGACTGGCTGTTTAGACGCATCTGCCTGCAAAACAGCTCCCAGCAAAGGGCACAGCTAAACTGAAACACAATGAGAACAGAGCCCAGGTTCCTCTTGTTTATCCGAGCTATCTAGGAATAACATGCCTAGAAGCACTCTTGTCAGGTTTCCGTCTGGCACAGGGACAAAGGAAGGGTTCACAGAAGCCCTCAGTTTTCATGTCCTACAGGAGGCACCTGCTTTGAGTTTCTCCGGACAAGCATTAACACCAAACGTGCTACCACTTCTCACAGTCCTTAGCGAATTCTCTTCGATAGCACTGAACAGGCAAGCACAGCCCTGCCTTGCAGACTGCCGCACTTGTACCGCACCTGCCACACACTTGGGTAAAGCAGCGCAGAAAAAATGTTGCCCTCTTAAGTGAGTAGCAAATACCGCAACTAGACAACAGTTCCCGGAGCTCCCACCACCTTCCAACAGCCTCATCAGGACAATCTACGCCCAGGCTGAAGCTTTACGGTATTTACCTGTGGATTGAGTTTCATCACACTCAGCCATCTGACTCTGACCGATGTACACCTCCCCGTCTCTCAGGAGCCAAACCACTCCACTCACAAGCTGAACAAAAGGGTTTGCTTGGTCCAGAACATCTTCCTCGGACAGGTAGCTAGGAAAGAGAGAGCAGGAGGAGTTAGCCCCAGTCACGGCAGTGTTACGTAAAAGCTGCTTCTGCTGCTGCCAGAGGGCTCCGGAGGCAGAGAGAAAGGGAAAAGGTGGCTGAGTGGATGTTAGCTACATTCAAAACGAGCAGCCAAGCAGTGCAAAGCGTCCCTTCGGCAGCCCTCTAGTGGTACAAAGCCACTGTCAGTGACCTGACTGCCCCAGGCCGCTGTGCACAACACAGCTCCTGCCACCAACGTGGTCAGCAGACCCGGGGCAGGATAACAAGAGCAGAAAGCATCCGGCAGAACACGAGGGCAGAGCCACTGGCAAGCCCTCAGGGGTCTGTGGGAGCACCCCTAACAGCTCGCTGCCTGTCGGCTTCCATTCTGCGCAACGCTGACACCGAACAGCTTTTGAAGGGGTTTTCAGAAACAGCACCCAGCTGCCTGCAGCGGCACTGGGGGCCGCGACCTGTCCCCTGCATCTGGGAAAGATTCCTTTGCTCTTCCAGGCAGCAAAACCTTCCACCGAACAGTCAGGCAGCAGGAAGGACTGCTCGGCTACCACTGCCATGCTCAGGCAACACGTGTCACTGGGATGCTTCCCAAGGGACAGTCTTCTCTCAAAGATTAAGGTGCTGAGCCACACCTGGTTCATCAAAATCTGATGCTGGTTGGTGTTTGCAACCCAGAGGACAGCTGCAAAGGCTTGAGCTGAGCAGCTGTACTTTCATTGTAAGCTCTGACAGCTTTTGATTTAAAACTAATTGCTGCACATGTTCCAGACATGTCCTGTGGGAGCTGGACGCCTACCTTTTAGTGTTTTAGTGTGCATGACTGTAGCCGAATAAAGCATCCCGTTTTGTAAAAAAGTGAAACTGAAAATACCTGAATAGAAAACATGCAGAAAGAAATCCCTTTAATGCTAGGAAGTGAATCCAAAAGGAACACAGCTGATCAAACTGCACACCACCACGAGCATGGGCTAGCCAACCGTCGGCTTTTAAAGCCTGCGGTTACCTAACCCCAGTCTAAGCGGTAGAGGTAACGTCTCTGCTAGGCTGGGGGTTACAGCGTGCCCAGCGCACTGTCCTGCTGATCACAGCACGGTGTGAGAGGGTCAGGTGTGGACTACTTCCCACTGCCCTGACAGTCCAAATTACTCATACCACAACTATCCCTAGTGTCACATTTTGGAAACTGCGAAGACAGCGGAGCAGACAGCTCACACACACAAGTCTCACTCTCAGGAGCCACGAGATGCCGCAGCTCGTGCAGTGGGGAGCTGGAAGCTCCCTGAGAGCAGCACGCGTGGGCAGACGCAGGGACACCACAGGGTGCAGCTCCAGCACCAACCAGCCCCGGCACAGCGGGCACCTGGATTCACTCTCAGCTGCGGAGGGAGAACGCATCGCTCCAGTCTCAGGCTGTGGGGACACCGGGTGCCTCTCCCTGTCCTGGCGTGGACTGGTTGAGAAGCTGTGCTGCCAGGACAAGGAGCTACAGGAGGAGGTCAGCACACTGCACAGCAGCTGGGATGATGAGAGAGAGATGAACAGACAACAACCTGCAGAAACTGAAGCCTCGATGCCACTAGGAGCACCCAGAATCTGCTCACCGGGCTGGCAAACCCTGCGCTGGTGAAGGCTGGAAGACTCAGCGCTGGCACCAGGAGGGAGGGAGCTCTTCCTCCTCCCACAGATCTGCACCTACGGAGCAGGGTCTGCGCCCTACAGCAGGAGAGGGGCTGGGAGCTCTGTGAAGCCAAGCCTACGTGGTAGCACAGCTGCTACTGGCAACAGGAATGTGGCTTTTACAACAACAGAACCCTCTTTGAGCACTGACAGGCAGAGATGGCATCCAGCTGACCAAGTGAGGCAACAGTTGCTTTTGTAAAGAGGCTGGCCAGCCTGGTGAGGAACGAACCAGGAACGATGCAGCGAGAAGATGATAGCCCAGTCAAGTGAGGAAGTGATAGATCAGGTTAGCAATGGCTGCAGGCTGACATGGACAAAAGACCTTACAACAACAAAAAAAAAACAAACAAAAAAGCCTGAAGGGGATCTAAACCATATGCACACAAAGAAGGAAGTGCCCAGAGGACTCATATGGGAAGTTTTCACCCCTTTCCTGCGGAATCAGAACGGGTGCCTATGTGAAACTGCTAAATGCACAAAATGGGGAATTAGAGGCCGGTGCAGCTGCAGGGCTCTAACTTCATTGGGATCATGGAGACTGTGGGATAGCGTGACTGGAACACTGGATACCGGCTTCTCAGGATAAGACTGAACCCAGGGAAGGAAGCAGAAGTGGGGCGCAGCAACCCTTCACAGGAGAGAGCAGCAGGAACGCCTGGAGCTCTGCCTAGGCACCGAGCACAAGCTAGCAGAGACCTTAGGGTGAGACCTTACAGGTTAGGATTAGAGCACCAGCAGAGTGACAAGGGTGATGTCATGGTGGGTGCCCGCCTCATCCTGCCTGATCAGCAAATGGTGGATGAGACCTTCTTCAGACAACTGGGAGAAGCTTCGTGTTCACAGGCCCTGGTGCTCATATGGGACTTTAACTACCCTGGTACCTGCAGGAAGGGCAACGCAGCGGAATACAGGCAGTCCAGGAGACGTCAGGATTTCCACTGAACAATAAGACACATTTTTACTGTGAATAGTAGTCACACACAGGAACAGATTTGTCCCCATCATTGGAGATGTCCCAAACCCCACTGGACACCGCCCCGAGCAAGCTGCAGGAGCTGACCCTGCTCCAAGCAGGGTGCTGGGTGCGGCACCTCCAGGGCTCCCCCCCATCCCAGCGGTTCCATGCAGCAGCCAGGGCAGTTGCACTCTGCCGCTGTCTCCTCTGCAGGGAGGACGGAGCCCTCTCCCCTTCTGCCATAACCAAGTGCACCAAGCTGGGAGAGGAGGTGAGGAACCCTAAGCAGCTAGGGGGCATCAGAGTGACTCACCCAGCTTATCTTCATCCTAGGAGAGGAAGCCAACGGGTTCGATGGGAGCTCAGTGGGTTACAGGTAGGACATCCCTAACTTCAGAGAGCACAGCACCATAATGATTTCCCATTCTGTGACACTGCTCTAACCGTGAGAGGCCACGGAGGCAGTGCCTGGGCAGTGCTTCCCGCCCGAGCGATCCCTACCCCGTTCTCACCCGAACACCATGGTGCCATCCTTCCGGATGCCGAACTGGGCGTTCTGCAGGCCGCGGGCGTTCCTCACCAGCCTCCCATCGCTCACGACGTTCCCCAGGCACTCCCCGGTCTCCATGTCGAAGTAGCCGCCGTTCTGGGCCACCAGGCACTTGCCCAGCCTCGCCGTCTCCTCCACGGGGGCTCTGCGGCGAGCCTGGCAGCCGCCCACGCCGCCGGGCTCCAGCACGGAGAGGGTCCTGCGGGGGTTCCTCACGAAGGTGAAGTGGCCGTAGACCACCCTGCGGCCGTCGCCCACCGAGGGGACGTAGGAGACGAAGGTCCTGGTGGTGGCCAGGGGCAGGCCCGTGCTGCTGTCGCCGGGCCACGCCTCGTGCGTCACGTTGCCGTGCTGCACGGGCTGGCAGTCCCGGACGTCGCGGTGGTGGTGCCGAGGGCCGTGCCGGCCGGGGGGGTACGGCTGCAGCAGGCGGGGGCCGGAGGCAGCCCTGCAACGACAGCACCGAGGCGTTAACGGGGCGCACGGCGCTGGAGCCGAGGCTCCGCCGCTTCCCCCTCCTCCTCCGCCCGGCCCCGGAGCGCAGCGGGGCCGCCGCTCACCCGGCGCCGAGCGCCGCCTGCAGCCAGCCCAGCGCCGCCAGCGCCGCCGCCGCCAGCGCCCGGCCCAGCGCCCGCCGCCGCCCGCGTTCCCCGCCCGCGGCCCCCGCCGCCACGGCGGCCGCCATCTTCGGGGGGCGCTCGGCGGCAGCGCGGCCCCTGGCGGCCGGAGGCCCCGCGGCCGTCCCCGGGGTCGGCGGCGCCGCGGGAGGGCGACCGCGAGCCCTGGCTCTGCGGCGGGGGGAGAAGGGGCAGAGATGCTGCGGGAGAAGCGGAGGGAGGGTGGCGGGAGGCCGCCGCAGAGCGCGCGGTGGTTGGGTCTTTGCTCCTGCGGGTAGTGCAGAGCCAACGTTTGGTGCCGGCCCTGTGTGGCATCTCCTTGGTTCGTGGCCAGCACCGCGAACCTGGCGTTAAACCCCTGATCGTCCCCCTGCACGAGGCTCTGGTGAGGCCGCACCTCGAGTGCTGTGCTCGGTTTTGGGCCCCTCACCACAAGAAGGCCTCGCAGCGTGTCCAGAGAAGGGCAGTGGGGCTGGTGCAGGGTCTGTAACACAAGTCCTGTGGGGAGCGGCTGAGGGAACTGGGGGTGTTTGGTCTGGGGAAGAGGAGGCTTGGGGCAACCTTACCGCTCTCCACAACCACCTCAAAGGAGGCTGCAGCACGGTGGGGGTCGGTCTCTTCTCCCAAGCAGCAAGCAGTAAGATAAGAGGAAATGGCCTCAAGTTTCACCAAGGGAGTTTTAGGTGAGATATTAAGAAAAAATCCTTCACTGAAAGGGTTGTGAGATTGGAACAGGCTGCACGGGGAAGTGGTTGAGTCACCATCCCTGGAAGTATTCAAAAGACACATAGATTTGGTGCTTAGGGACATGGTCTAGCAGTAGACTTGGCAGTGCTAGGTTAATGGTTGGACTTGATGACCTTGGAGGTTTTTTCAACCTAATGCCATCCTGTGTAACATGTTCCAGGTGATCCTGCTCGGCAGGGGGTTGGAGTAGATGATTTTGACATGTCTCTTCCAACCTCAGTCATTCTGCGGTTCTGTGATTCTGTAAACGATTCTATGATTCTGTGATTCTATGATTCTTGACACAGCTCTAACAATGATTTTTCATCTTGCCTTGGCAAGATAAAACAGCCAATGTTTCTCTCTGGAGGCTTCTGTCTGCTCTTGGCATCTGCGTTTCCATCAGAAAAGAGGGATCAGCGAACTGAAAGTAGCTGAAAATTGTTTATTACATACATGTGTTAGAACCCGGTGGGATGCAGATGTTGAAGGCATTTGGTGCTATTGTGGCTTAACCCTGGTAGGCAGCTGAACCCCACACATCCACTCGCTTGCTCTTCTCCAGTGGGATGGCAGAGAGAATCGGAAGGGTAAAAGTGAGAAAACTCATAGTTTGAGATAAAGACAGTTTAATTGGTAAAGGGAAAGCTGTGCACGCAAGCAAAGCAAATTAAGGAAATCATTCACTACTCCCCATCGGCAGGCAGATGTTTAGCCATTTCCAGGAAAGCAGGGCTCATCATGCATAACATTAGTTGGGAAGACAAATCCCATAACCCCAAACGTGTCCCCCCCTCCCTTCCTCTTTCTTTCCCTCCAGCTTTCATTGCTGAACATGATGCCATATGGTAGGGAACATCCCTTTGGTCAGCCTGGATCAGCTGTCCTTCCTTGTCTGCGTCCCCTCCCAGCTGCTTTAGCACCCCCAGCCTCCTCGCTGGCAGGGCAGTGTGGAAAGCACAAAAGTCTTTGTGTAAGCACTGCTCTGCAGCAGCTAGAGCATGGCTATGTTATCACCACTATTTTAATCATAAATCCAAAACGTAGCACCATACTAGCTGCTATGAAGAAAATTAACTCTATCTCCGCTAAAACCAGGGCAGGTACCCGGCAGGATTGGGGCTTGAGACAGCAAAGTTAGAGACGTCACAGAAATATCCAGGATATTAATTCAGATTCAGTGAAGTTGAAGATCTCCTTAAAATTCAGTAGAATTCGATCTACGGAAAAATGTGTGTATTTAATGGTAAAGCACCCCTCTCTGGGATACTTGAAAACTTAACAAGAAAACACACACAGTGGACAACTATCCAGTGTTACCATAATTAAAAACCAGCTCCCAAGGTTTTGTATTGCAAGACAAGATTGTGATTTGAAGGGTTAATTCTATTTCACTACAAACTGAGCACCAGTACTGCTCAAGGACCGATCGCCTCGCCCCGCACGTGGCCTTCCTGTTGACAGTCTGCAGTGCGCTGTTAATGTCAGCAGCAGTAGTAGTACAGGAACCCTCCGAGCGATCCTACTGCAACAGCTGTGTAATGGGAGGAACATCCATCTGCGGAGAAAGTCGTTGAACAAGGCTGCATGGCTTGCATAGGTGATGATCTGTACTGATTTTAAAACCATATACATTTGGAAGGCTACAGTAAAGTTTAGTCAGGGAGATCAAATGTCGAACTGCGAGTCAGAACTTCGGTTGGATGTTATAGCCACTTTGCCCCATGATTTGTGTGCGACCCTGTGCTCAGCATTTGACCTCAAATAAAATACTCTGTGCTATACTGTACCCAGCTGCTGAGATAAGAGTAATCCTATTTTTCTACCTAGCAGGAATATTGCGAGTCTTTACTTTGATAAACACTGAAGGAAAAAAAAAAAAAAAAAACGAAAAAAAAAACCTATACTATATATAAAAGAAAACATTTTATTTCATGGTATGAATCTGTAGCACAGTAGTTGATATCCCTGTGTGCAAGACTTCTGGATCCTTTCCAAGGAAATGTGGGCAGCCAGATAGATTAATACTGGAGTTGCCACGTGAAACGAAAATATGAGGATTTTAAGATTTCTGAATTTCCCGTGCACTGGGCATAGAAATCAGGGAGACATTTGACTCATTTTGTGTATGATAATGAACATTAGCTCTCTGCCTACTTCAAGTGTTTTATTTTACAAATGCCTTATTAATTGTGCCTTTCAGGAGCCCTTTTTTTGTGCATCTGTGTGTGTAAGACTAGACAGATTCATGGTAAAATGATAATATTGGTGAACTGGTGACTGTGAAATTTAACCAACTTTGCTCACAAATTACAAAATGGACTTGGTGTTTTTAAGTACAGGTTTGTGGGACCCTGAGTGCAGCAATAGGTCCTAGCTGTCCTGACCAGCCTTGCCAGAGGCCTTCACCCATACCCTTTACCCATGGACCTAGAAGCCTCATTTACACTCAGGTGAGACAGGGAACAAGGTAAAGGATGTTGATTTTGCAGGTTTTCGCTAACACAGCTGTATGTTGTATATCACCCACAAGGGCAGGGCTGAGGCAGGGAGTACAAGGACGGGATGACTCTGAAGATAAGGGAAGAAAAGACTCCATGCACACAAATAATAGAACCAGCAAGAATTGGCTTGGAATGCTGAAGTCTGCAAAAGAAAGGAAGGGTCAGAAGTCTAGCAGTGAGGAAGACTTCTGGCCTTCATCAAAAGACCACCAGAGTACACTGGATGACCACCTGAGGACTCCGGTACGCAACTGAATAGGAGCGGGAACCTATGTTAATGATTCTTCTGAGACCTAATGAATATGCAGGAGACTTATGGGGGAAGTGAGATGAATATGCATATATCCCATTAATATAAGCACACTGGAAGTAACCCTTGGTGTGTATGTTAGGCGGAGCGATCCCCCGCACACGCGGCGCCATAATAAAGAATACCTGCTTAATAACTTTGGTTATTGAGTTTTCACTGCATCACAGGCCTGGCCTTCAATTATTTTCTGAACTAAGTTGCAGATGTATGTGTTTCCAGTTGTGGTCCTATTATTACCATTTATTTATTTATTTATTTATTTATTAGATTTCTTGGATTGACCTGTGCCTTGTTACCTTGCTTGTGGCTGATGATTACTGGGCTGTCAATAGGACCTGCTGCCACCACGCTACTCTGCTCACCCAGCTAGGGTTGCTGTGGGACTGTGTGCTGTAGGTAAGATCGTTGCCTGGCCTATTGCTGCTTGCCATCCCTTAGGAAACAGCTGACTCTTATTCCCTGTCTTTGTAATTCAGAGTATTTTTTCCAGGCCTGTTATAGGCTCTGATTATGATGGCTTATTCAGTACAGGCACAAATTGCAGTTTTCATTCTGTGTTCATGCTGTGATATCTGTCTACAAACTGTCATTTAAGAGTAGGATTCTTCCCTGACAAAAATCTTGGACTACTTCAGGGTAATTTTTCCTGTTAATGGAAACATCTGTAACACCTTTCTGCACATATTCTTAGGGAAAAAGGAAAGTCACTTGTACATTTAAAAAAAGGAAGTTAGAGTTACCCTGGGAACAACTGTGTGTTATTGAATAGCTTGTGCACAGTTATTCAGCAGCAACTGGAACAAAGCTTTTCAAAAAATACACCTTCCTTTTAAATACCTGTAAACATCTTTTCCCGTCTCTTAACTCTCCTTAGCAGCTTCTTTTGGTCTTCTGTTCCAGCAGAGTATTCAAAATCTTTACCTGGAGAGAGAAGAGTGTGGTGTGTAAGGTTTTTTTCCTTGTTTATTTTTTAAAAGGAAATACAGGGAAATGGATTGCCCTTCAATGCTGAGAGCACTGTCATTTGCAGTGAAGAAGACTTATTAACACCTCCGTTTCTGAAGTTTCTGTTTTCGTGAAGCAGAGGCACTGGCCTTACTTTACAGCTCACCAAACAGTCTTCCATTGAGGAAACATATTACAGATAGACTAAGGTTCTGGCAAACTCTGTGTCCAGGCACATTCTTTGTGCTGAAGCCCATGTAGCATTTGTGAAAGATTTTGGACATGGGAAAAACACTAATAATTGTTCTTCTTCCAGTGGAGGCGGGGGGGGGGAGGGGGCCCCCTTTGAGCTGTCAGTAAGACCTTAGAGAACTACTATAATAGAGCTCTGTGATTGGCCATGCACATCTTACACACTGAGACAAGGCACCACAGTACCTCACTCCTGTAGGGTAAGGCTTACTCACTGGGTTCCCCAAAGCATCCTTCCTTAGGCTTCTGCCAAGTGAGAATCTTCTCCAGCCATCTGAGTTTGTAGAAGTCAGAGAAACCAGACATGCCACAGAGCATAACTAGGGGAAATCAAATGGCACAGAAAACCACAGCTGTTTTTGTCATTACTGCTTCACGTGCTTGATCTCCAGCAAGAAACATGCCCATAAAGCTTAATTAAAATCATGCCATGTTAATCCTAAAAATCGTTAACAACAGAGTTAGGCAAATAAATTCCAAGTCTGGAAATAATGTCCATTAAAGTATAGTTAATGTAACTAAACTATAAACTTTACTTTATACATCTTAATTTTGGATAAAAATTTAGCTTGTAAAATTAAAGATAAATATTTGAGGCTGAAGTTTTAAATGTTTTATAACTGATTAATGTACCAAATCTTTCTTCACTTTTCTTAGATGACTCATTGCTACTGAAGAAAAAGCTTACCTTTCCTTATTTCACAATACCATTTACAACATTGTTGGTTAACTGAGAAGAGATTACGTACTGTTTTCCATGAAGAGGTCTCGAGAAGAAGACTCAAATCCATTGCTTTCGATCTGCAAGTTTATTTTCATCATGCTAGCACAGAAAATATTCTTGTAATACTGGGTCCTCAGGAACAGATGGTCAGAGCATCCTTTCTAGATACAGAAAAAACTTGACTATTGCACTGCATTTTGTTTTTTTTCCCCTCTAATTTGTATTAGGAAAGAGAGGCTCTAAGAGTTGTGAACTGCAATTGGAAATCTTATATTGGATTCAAATATTTTGTGACAACTCAAATGTTATTTTTTTAGCAGGATGCATCTTCATGGACTATAGGATCCCTACAGCATCATGTGTCCCGCTTTGAGTGAATGTCCAGCCTTGAGTGAATGGAAAAGAATATCATTATATGGTACCTACACAGCAGGTAGGGACCCGCATCATCAGTCTGTTTCAAGACTAATAATTTGTGAAATAGTATTTTCAAACAGCTTGTTTGGTTCTCTCTCAGTAGAGTTGTCCCAATAGACATATTGCCTGGTGGCTAAGCACAGGTTAGGTACCAGTCACCAACAGCGTGGTACTTGTAGCATGTTGCATGAATAAGGTGCATTTTGCATCTGGAATGTCTGCTCTGCAGATTTGTGATGAAGCACGTCCACGAAATATTGGTGTTAATCAGGAGGGAAAGGAGTGGCCTTACAGACAAGTTGAGAAGCTGGGGAAAACATGACCAATAAAATCATAAATATGTTCCTAGGTGTTTTAGGTACATTGCTACAGTTCAGGGTATTTGTGAGTGGAATCAAAAAAACACAGAGCCTTTGCTCTGTCTAAACTAGGTTTAGAAATTGTGTTTGGAGAAACCTGTCCTAGCCTCTCATCCCTCAGTTCTATCTTTCTTCATCTTCCTTTCAATGCAGCCCCTGCTGCAGCTTCTTTCTCTTTTACTCCAACCTGTTTTCGGTTAGAAAAGGTCATTTCTAAGTTCTTGGTTTGTCTCCCTTGATGGACACTTGGCAGAATCATAACTCTCTCTGTCACAACTTAAGTGCTTTCCCAGGATATTCAAATCCATTGGAATGATCAGTTGCCTCCTAGACAAAGGGCAGCAAGCTAGTTCTTGCGGAGCCTTCCACCTTCCTCCATATTTGTTCCCAGGCACACACTGACCAAATTTCCCTGCACTGCCTTCATTCACCCAGTTCTCACAAGATTACAGGTTTACCTCCACCAAGAATTTCTTTACCTCTCACAAGCTCCTGTACCCTTCAGGTGAATTTGATTATATTACTATAAAGAAAATATTGTCCTTCTTTGACATACTGCCACTTCTGTCTTTCATCTTTAGTTCTAGATGAGGGCAAGTAAATAGTCTTTGAACTTTGTTTTCCTTTGAAATCCAAACCACCAGATTTGCACTCAGATACTTACCTAATACAGGTATTGAGAAAGCGCCTCTAGCAAAGCTTTACTGTTCCTCCTTGTTATCTCTAACATCCCACCACACAATCTACTGTGTCATACTGCTTTCTTTTCCATGTATAATACTGACTGGCATGGTTAATAAATCTTGTATGATAAAACTTTTCACTTACCATATCAGCAAACATGAAGTAGAAAAGCTGATGGGACAAGGAGTAACCCGAGCAACCAAGTTGAGTCATTATGTTCCTACAGGTGCTTGTGACAACGCAGGACTTGCCATTCTCTTTCCTGTTTAAGAATAGCAACACAGACGGAGTTGAAGAGTCTGATAAAGGAAGGCCTATTCCTGTTCTGTACAATTGCAGGGCACAGTAACTCTCATTTCCTGCTTGCCAGCAGACAATAGAAAAGTCTTATAAAACAGTGGCAGTAAGAAAGGATCCACCGATATCACAGAAACATACCGTGTTCCTAGCAAATACGTATAGCACGTGTCACTTGTTTTCTCTGTAAAACACTTGGAACTACCAAATGAAGTATAGGCCAGCAAGGTATCAGTTTGGTTCCATGAATGGGGAAAGACCCAGAAATGTGGTCCTAAAATTGGTACAAATTCTGAAAGCAAATCAAAGAAGAAAGCCTGTAATTAGTGGTATAGTCAAGGGAGATCTCAGGCCCTGCCTGATCTCTTAAGTCTGTCTACACCCAAAGGTACCCTTGCATGTATCTGCACATTGCCTCTCTGTGGCTTTCAGAGCTGAATACCCCTACTGTGCAGACCTGCCTTTAGTGCTTTTCTCCAAACCACCCAAAAAATCAGCAGCAGAATCGTTACTTCCAAGAATTAGTATTTGTGTTTCCATTTGGGCTCACTAGCCATTCCTTTCTAAGTACTCTCAGGACGGATACCAAACTCTAAGTAAACTCTTTCTTTTCATTAACTCTGCCATCTTTGTTGTTTCATAGGTCACTGCATAAAGGCAAAACACTGCAATATGAATACCTTGAGCTTGAATGAGAACTATTTTTCTTTAATGCCATCCACACTTGTTATTTTTACCTTTGAAATATTTGGGATCATTCTGCGCTAGAGAATATGTTGCTTTTTCAATCAGAGGAGACAACTTCTTCACCACACTTTCAACTCGGGTACGCTGAGCAAGTAATTCATGTTCTAAAGGCCACTTTTCTAGGGCTCCTTTCAAGTAGCCTGCAGAAACAAAAATTCATTTTGTATACTACCCTAAATTCTCAGCCCACTCTTTTTTTTTTTCCTTCCTTTTTAAAGTAGTTTTGCTGCTTCCCCTGGTGACAGCCATTCTCCTCACAGCCACCATTTTTGAAAACAAGATTTACCCTGGAACCTAGTAAGTAATCCAGTGTACTAGACTATATTATACCTAAGTAGTGTCTCTTCTGACGTGGTTAGTAGGTATCTTACTGCAGAGCATTATGCTACTGCAATTAGAAGCCAAACTATTATTTAATATATGAAGAAACAAGGACGAAAAGAAAGCTATGAAATATGTTTAGTGTGTACTCTATAAGAGAGTATGTTAAGATGTTGCAGAGGTAGTCAGGCTTTCCTGTAGCCCTCTTTTTTTTTTCTTCCTTTGAAGAATGGCTGCTAATCCAGTGATGCTGCAGCAATGTTCAAACTGTTCTGACACAGGGGGGACTGCTGAGCCCAGAGAAGAGAAGGTTGGGGAGGGGGCGGCTCTTCCATGTGTACAGTTATCTGAAGGGAGGGTACACAGAGGACAGAACCAGGTTCCCAGTGACATACTCAAAAAGCCCTGGACACGGTCCTGGGCAACCTGCTGTAGGTGGCCCTGCTTGAGCAGGGATTTGGGAAGGTGACCTCCAGAGGTCCATTCCAATCTCAACTGTTCTGTGAAATGGATAACATCCATATGGAGAAAATGAAATTTAAAAAAAAAAAAAAAAAGACTTCTAAAATGTCAAAGAAGCCCTCTATATTGCCCAAGGGTTTGCTCACACTTCTACAGGCAAAGACTGTTTAATGAGATATAAGGTGGCAGATAATTATTGTTCGTGTTACATGTGCTTACTGTCCTTTGTGCTTCTGTGAGTTTGGCAGACTGTTTACAGCAGTGGTGCATTCTCTTAGCCCTTTAATTTCTATGGCTGTCTGGCTGTGGATCTGTTTGCACTCCAAACTTACGTTTGTGATATCATGTAACTACCTTTTCTGTCTGCTTTATGAAGAAGAATATCTAATCCAAAGATCAGATCTTGACCCCTTCTGGAGGTGACTGGAATTTACGCAGAGATAAAGTAGCCACGTAGCCAGGTTACCACCTACCTCCAAATTCCTCCAGTGCACTGGAAAATGTGGATGTGGCTTAGGGACTGCTTTGCCCTTTTGCCTTCTCTTCTGCACCCACGTTTTGGGTAAGGCAGGTGTCAAAGAAGGTGGATGCTGAAAACACCAAGTTCTGATCCCAAACTAGGGAACGGCCCCTTTGGAAGAAGGCAGCATTGCTGCTGGAAGTAGTATGGAGCATGCACAAGTTGACGGCACCTTTTATTAGCCCTAAAATTTGTGTGTAGAGGCAACTCTTATCCAAATTGGTTTGGATCCCACAGGGGAATATAATATCAAGTATTAACAAATAGTTTTAAACATTCTTCTTACAGCTTATTGCATTCCTCCCAAGCCAGAGATAACCCAGGTGAGTCCTCTTAAAAACAAGAAGAATCAAGGTTTCCTTCTAAGGCATACTTTTGATGTAAATAACAGCTGGATCACTACTATTGTCATTGCATTTAAGGAGTTGAATCTTTAAAACAGGGTAAAAAATGAATTCAGAAATAAATATATATATGTCATGCTACTAGCAGTCAAATCTGCCTAATGTAACGACTTAAGTCAAGAAAGCTGGTATCAGCTTAGTTCCTTAAAAAAAAAAAAAAAAAAAAAAAGCCAGACTGTCACAATACCTTGCAAAACATGAAATCCCAGCACTGCATCTAAATTGATGTCCTGATACCGACTCTCCATGAAGACAGTCACTTTCTCGAGGGCAGAAATGACAGAGCTCCTCACATTAGGCTCAGTTTTCAAGAAGCTGGCCTTGGAGAGAAAAATCAGCAAGAAGAAAGTATACCGCATATCTACTCTGCTCAAAGAGGTTGTGTAACTTCTAAATCAATATCCCTTGCTCACAGCAGGTCCTGCTGTGTGTGATGGAATACTTTCCCTTAACAGTTTAACCACAGGTATGCCACTGTGTTCTCACAGAAAGCTTGATTGCCATCTTCAATGCTAGTAAATGTCTTGTGCCTTTAAATGTCAGCCAATGCACTTGGCAGTACAACTCAGCAGATCAAATCCAGTCTTTCAGCCTTGGCTTCGGTAAAATTGTTGTAGCTGCCATCAAAAGAGGGAGCTCTTGCTCATGTGTAGAGGTAAGGGGAGGTAAAAGACCGTCCATCTGCAATTAAAAAATAGAACTTTTGAAGTGCGCACAGCGTTCTTGAAGAAAGTGCTGAGAAATCATTTATTTAGAGCACTTTTACAGCAGAGGCTGTGTGCATGTGCGCTGAACCCACTGTGGTGATCAGACTGCTGAAGGGCACAGTCAGATACAGGCTGCCTGCCATCACCTCAGCTCTGTGTGAGGGAGCGACCAGCCCACTAAGGCCGTTTCTTTGCCGCTGCACCTGGGATAAGGGTGGAAAGGGGAGTCTGCGTGTCTGGAAATGAAGGGCTGCAGAAACAAAGGGCCTTACTGTATGTTACCGCCTGCTATGAGCCCTGACCAGTAAATACATTAAGTTTATTTATCACATACCTAGGGTTGAAGTGTTTTGATAGACACAGCTGAAGGAAAGGCTGTGCTAACTCTGTGCTGCTTCACAAGATATTACATATGTTAAATGATGCAAATTATCCAAGTTCAGCAGGTTTCTAAGCAAAATCTGATTTTAAATTATTTTTTTGGAAAGGAATTTATTTCGGAGGGATGGTGTAAAGGGGCCATCAGAACGCTGTGGGTGGTGTGGCCTGCAGGTAGCCGGGACCCAGGCTGCCCTCAGCAGAGCTGCAGTGCTGCCGGTTCCCCACACCTGACAAAACTGCTCCAGATGAAGGAGAAGTGTGACAGAACACACAGAGCACTGGGACGGAAAACCGAGGAGCTGCTGTTCTCATTAAATGAGGACACCTGTGGACACCGAGTGGGCACGCTTGGACAAATCACAGAATCATAAAGGTTGGAAAAGCCCTCCAAGATCATCTGGTCCAACCATCCCCCTACCACCACTATCATCCACTAAACCACGTCCCTAGGCGCCACGTCCAACCTTTCCTTGAACACCCCCAGGGACGGTGACTCCACCACCTCCCTGGGCAACCCATCCCAATGCCTGACTGCTCTTTCTGAGCAGAAATGTCTCCTCATTTCCAACCCAAACCGCCCCGGCACAACTTGAGGCCATTCCCTCTAGTCCTATCACTAGTTATCTGTGAGAAGAGGCCAACCCCAGCTCCCCACACCTCCTTTTCAGGTAGCTGCAGAGAGCAATGACGTCTCCCCTGAGTTTCCTCTTCTCCAGACTAAACAACCCCAGTTCCCTCAGCTGCTCCTCCTAGGACTTGTGTTCCAGGCCCTTCACCAGCTTCGTAGCCCTTCTATGGACACACTCGAGGGCCTCGATGTCCTTCTTGTTCTGAGGGGCCCAAAACTGAACACAGCGCTCGAGGTGCGGCCTCACCAGAGCAGAGTACAGGGGAACGATCACCTCCCTGGCCCTGCTGGCTGCACTACTCCTGACACAAGCCAGGATAACATTGGCTTTCTTGGCCACCTGGGCACACTGCCGGCTCACGTTCAGGTGAGTGTCGACCAACACCCCCAGATCCTTTTCCTCTGCACAGCTTTCATGGCGTTGTTGTGACCAAAGTGCAGAACCCGGCGCTTAGCCGTGTTGAACCTCATCCCATCGGCCTCTGCCTCGTGCCGTGAGGGATCTCTGCGCGACACGACGCCAGCCATGAGGAGAACCCGGGCGCAAACCGCCCGCCCCACGGCTCCCTCAGCCCGCGCCCTCCGCACCGCCCGGGGGCGCGCTGCCCGCCGGCGGGGCCTCAAGATGGCGGCGGGCGGCGGGGCGCTGGGCGCCATCGGGGCCGCGGTGGTGCTGGCGGCGGTCGCGGCGCTGTGGCTGTGGCGGTGGCGGCGGCGGGCGGGCGGCGGCGAGGGCCGGGTGTGCGTGGCGGTGCTGGGCGACCTGGGCCGCAGCCCGCGGATGCAGTACCACGCGCTCTCGCTGGCCCGGCACGGCCGCGGCGTCTCGCTGCTGGGCTACCTCCGTGAGTCAGGGCGGGCGTGGGGCGGCCGGGGCTCGGGGGGCGCTGCCGGAGGGGTCGCGGCTCTCACCCTCCGTCCTTTGCCGCAGAGACCCGGCCGCACGGCGACGTGCTGGGCAGCGGCGAGATCCGCGTCGTGCCGCTCTCGGACCTGCGGTGGCTGCGAGGTGGGTGCGGGCCGGGGGCGCGGGGGGCGCGGGGGAAAGGGAGCGGAGCGGGGCTGCTCGGGGTGCTGGTGGTCAGGGCGCGGGGAGGAGGGGAAATGGGGGCAAAAACCGGCCCTGAGGGGCCTCCCTGCGGGCCTCGAGCCCCTGGGGGCCGGGGCCGGGGTAAGGCTGCGTGGTGCTGGCTTGGGTCGAGCTGGGGGGTCGTGGGTTTTATGTTTTGCTCACGGTTCTGTGTGTTTGTTCATCCGCGTGTACTCCGATTTTTCTTCTAGGTAAAAAGTAGAACGGGGACTTGGGGGTGTTGTGGTGTTTCTGTGACATCAGGTTTCGTTTTAACGAAATGCCATTACTTTAAAACTTCCCGATGGCTGGCTCTGCGTGGCACGCACATTTACGTTTGCAGAGCTGGAGTGTTCTCACACGTTCTCTGTCCTTTTGCAGTTGGCCCAAAGGTTTTCCAGTATGTTGTAAAAGTCGTTGCTCAGGCAATACAGCTGCTGTACACAATGCTGAAAATGGATCGACCATCCTATATTCTTCTTCAGGTATGCTTTTTGTGTGTAATTAATTTCAATAGTATTACATTACAGAATGTTTTTAGCAGTCTCAGACATTGCTCTAATTATTTGAGAGCTAAAATTGGCTTAATCCATGGTATAAACCTATATAAAAACTACTTATTTCATTCTAGACTTCTTTCTCTGTTAACTCACGTTTGTTCTTCCTGTTAATTTTTGAGCTTCTGAATTTCAGTGGCATGTATATTAGTAAAGAATAAATCTTAACAGAAATACTTGTATGTGTTTTGGATGGGAATTTTGACCCGGATCCGACAGTAAAATTTGAAGTTCCTGCCAACCTTCATAGGAGAAACTGGCAGTTCTGTAGTTGGTGAATACAAAATCGTCCCCGTTCATTAAGATCCTTTTAAACAATGTTATTTCAGTCATTTGATTTTCTCGTTATTGCTAAGTGTTCATCACTTGACCATAGTCTTACCCTGTTTTTACTTGTTTTTATTTATTTAACAGAATCCTCCAGGTTTACCTAGTATAGCTGTTTCCTGGGTAGCGTGTCTTGTCTGGAGAAGCAAACTGATAATTGATTGGCACAACTATGGATATACCATAATGAGTCTGAATCATGGAAGAAATCACCCACTAGTACGCATTGCAAAATGGTTTGTACAGAAATTTCTCCTATTTACAAGTTATGAACCTTTCTAGAGCTCAGAAGGATGGAAAGCAGAAATAAGAATATAATTAGCAAAGGGCTATTTCCATCAAGAAGTTATTACATTTCAGGAAGCACGTTATTTAAAATGCTTTTGTTAAACACATAGGAAGGTGGTGGTAGGTGGTATATTGTAAAATACACTAAAAATTCCGTCTAGGTAAATTTATTCTATAAAAATGATGTACGCGGTTTAAAGGAATTAGGTTGTTCTCTAAAGTAATTTGTGAGTAGCTTATAAAAATAGTTTTCTTTTACTTTCTGTTATGTACTTTCAGTGTTAAGGTTAGGAAGTATTCTGCCTGCTGTATGTATGTATGTACACAGGGCAGAGTGCAAAGGATACGCTTTGTAAGAAGCCTAGACTGTAACAAAAAAAGCAAATTTATGTTCATTTTAGGTGAAATGTGGTATCCCAATGCAATGCAAACTCTCGTGCCTTTGACAAGTGAGCTACTTAGAAATAGGAGAATAAAGTAATTAGAAACCTGTCTTAAAGTAGGTGTGTGAATGTTATAGGAACTAAAAGATTTTCTCACATGGTTTAAACCTGTTCCTTTTGTTCTTGTTTGAAGTAGTCAGGTTGCATATGCAAACTTTTGATCTTCTTGCAGTGACTTTGTCTAGTGTTGTGGGTTTTTTTATTCTCTAACACTACTTTACACTCCAGTCCATCTTTAAAGGTGGTTCTGTTTCTTACTCAACCTAACTGGTTACCTACGGGTAACAGCTTTAAAAGCTTTCCATTATTGTGTTCTTAGGTCTTAGCGGATAAGGAAGTCATGCTGTATCCCTTCTCATAAACTGTTACTGCTTTGGTATAACAGCACAAGGAGTCAATATATAATTGTTAGTTAAACTTCAGCTATTGGGTGGTGGTTGAGTTTCTCTTGGTTTTGTTTGGCTTTTAATGAGCATTGGCACTGGAGAGTGCCAGTGTATTTGGCTGTTGGGATTGCCTTAGGTTCTAACTAAGATTTAATTTTTGTCAGGTATGAGAAGCTTTTTGGACGTTTGTCGGACTATAACTTGTGTGTCACTAACGCAATGAAAGAAGATCTATGGGTGAATTGCAAAATAAAGTAAGTGAAGTACCTCTAACGTTACTACGTGCGTACTCAAAGTGAAATGAAAGCACATGATTGTGAATCTGGATTCAGAGTAATCTTAACAAAAGCAACTATGCCAGTTCATCACCACTGGAACCCATTGGTCAGTTTTGTTATAAGCTAGTGGAGTATGGGTGTTGAACAGTCTTCATTAGCTTTCGTAATTAACACCTCATGGTCTAGAAGATGGCAGTCTAGATGTTATGGAAGACTTGCTGCTGCACTGCCTATGAAATAAAAAAAGGCAGACATCACTGTATTTGCTAACAATTAGTCAACCCTGCAGATTTTTCTTTTGCAATCACAGGGCTTTAAAATCAAAAGGAAAAGGTGTTTTTTAAGGAAAACTTAATTTATAAGTTTAAAAATCAGGACAACGATGTCTGTAGATTTTTATGGTTGTGTTACATCCCTTGAATACACATATAAGAAAGGGACCCTTTTCTTACAGTAGATGAAGCTTGGTCTATTCCAGCAAACTTCAGGAATACAGAAAGTTGAGTTGAATCATCATTTTATTGTAATCCGCTTTCTGCATTATATTGTTGTAGCCTGTCACTCTTTACCGTGTGCATTTTGTTAAATCTGTTTTTTTAATTTAACTTGTGAATTTATTTCATTACAGGGCAGTAACGCTGTATGATAGGCCAGCTTCTTATTTTAAGGAAACACCATTAGAGCTTCAACATCAGTTGTACATGAAACTTGCAAAAGACTATGGACCATTTAAAGCACAGCATATGTAAGTAAAGCATGCAATTACCCTGTGTCATTCAGTTAAGAACTGGCATTTAGTCCCCAGAAATACCTTTGGATGGGATCACAAGTTTCTGAACAGCAGCAGACAGTGGTCTTTGCATGCATTCAGCCAGTAGCAGATGCTGTGCAAGTTTGCTTAATTGTTGCTGGAGAGGCCAGAATAAGTGAAATCATTGAAGGGTGATATCATGTTGCTTGATGTGTGAAATTAGTGGGTTTTGTTTGTTTAAAGAAAAAGTTGGTGTAAATTCTGAGGAAATAAGTAATATAATACATGAAGGGTGAAAGCAGTTGTCTAGTTCCCACTGAACTGGATGACAGTGATTGGATGCTTCATTAATGGCATTAATTTAGTAATTGCTATAATAAACTCCCCATTCATTTATTGTGGAGGGTTTTCAAAGTCTTGCTCTATAAATATTAAGCATTCTTCTCTGGCTGTGTGCAGGATGTCTGCTATAGTAGATAGCCCAACAGGCAGTTAGTTTACCAAACTAATGCCTGAAAGTGGAGGGGAGAATCATACTGTATGGCATTTTCTTTTTGAATCTGCACACCATTGAATGTAAAGGTTCCAATTTTAATTGAATGAGAGCATTGTTGGCCACCATGCTTTGGATATATTTGGGACAGAGCTAGAAAGAGAGACTGTTTTCCCAACGTTTTAAGGAAAACACTGTTAGAAGATAGAAATGTGCTTATAATAGCGGTGTCATTAGGCTCATGGTAGTAATAAGAGACTGTTTTGCATCTTCCCTATGATCAGGTATGTCTCTGCAAATCAGTACAGTAATGGTTATTTCCAGAGAAATTGAGTAGCAAGTCTCAGAGTTTAGAAACTCACGTCAGTTAAGCATAGCATTTCCTTCTGTGTTTGTAGACTGTTTGTGTAGTCCATATTCAGAAAATTCTGTTTACGTAGTACAGAGTCTGTCAGTTCGAATGCTGAGAGGTCTGCCTTTACAGAAATGGATAAAAGAAACGGACATGTGGTAAAAACCAGAGGACGGCCAGCTCTTCTCATCAGCAGCACAAGCTGGACAGGTTTGTAAACAGATTATTTTTAATATTTTATTACCTCTTAACAAAAGATATAACTAGGGATCTTTATACTTCACCACACTTGAAACTTGACATGTTATACAGGCGTGTTTGCATCATGAGTGGCAAATTTTTCTTCATTTGTCTGGAAGAATTTAAAGACAAGTTGTACATGATATACCTCAGTGGCTAAAAATTAAAAAAAAAAAAAAAAAAAAAGATTTCCCACTACTCTTTTATTTTTCATTCCATAGTATCTTGTTTGGTGGTGTAAAATGGATTAAAAACCTAAAATTTTTACTTCTTTATTTCTGATAACATCTATTATGTAATTTTCTCACTTTCCATTTTTTTCTCTATGAGAAGGGGAAAAGAGAGGTGAAGCAAATCAATTGCTAGTAACCATGGGCAGAATTGTCTGTACCTTTGAATTAACAGAGCAATTTCTGCTCTTAAAAATTTCTAGTTTCAAAAGCTAGAGAATTAATTGTGATATATAGCACATCCTCAAAAGAGAGTCCATTGGTGGCTTGTTGGCCATGTTGCCAATAAGGAGAACAAGTAAGTTTTGTATATGGTTGAGGACTTTTAATTATGAAAATAATTACAGCAGATTTTTAGTAGGAAGAGCTTGTGCCATACTGAAATCATTCAAGTAAAGGTGAGGAAAATCTTTGTTGTTATGTACGTATAATAATTTGTTACCAATGCTAGAAACATGAATATCACTAATAAAGCCTTTTCTTTCAGAGGATGAAGACTTTTCAGTCCTTTTAAGAGCTTTAGAAGGTAGGTACTAAGGAATTCATCTTATCTATTCCAAGGGGAATGGTTGTATGCTGGACAGTTATGAGGGGTTTCTCTAAAGAACAGTGCCTCCCTATTCAAATGAAAATGCAGACATATTTGATTAATTTGCAGTGCTTTAAGAGTAGGAGTTGAAATACAGAAGTGAAACATCTGGATTCAACTGGAGTAGTTGTTGGGGAGAATTATATTTCTCTTGGTAAATTGCAGTTCTATTTTCTAAGCTATGAGTACTCTCCATAGGTATCTGATAATAGGAAAGAAGGGAATATGCATTGTCTATTTAAGAACTACAGCTGCAGTTTCTAGATAAATTGAAACAACCGATATGGTGTAGTCAAAGAAATGTTCTATGAATCGTACATTTTAAACATATCGTAATTTATTTCTATAGAAATTTGTCAATTTTAATATTTGTAAATTTACTGCTATTTTACTAGGTATGTGTTTATAAAGAAATTACTTGAAGTAGGAAGCTAAATGATTCATACACCATGACCGTTCTTAAATCAGTCCATTTATTTGTCAATTCTGAACAGTTTTTTATCTTTTCCAGATTATGAGCAGTATATCAATGAGGGAATCAAGCTTCCAGCTTTAGTATGTGTGATAACAGGTAATAGTTTATTCACATTATAATTCTTTTCTGCTCATAGAGATGACTTCATTTTCACTTTTCTACTATGCTGACTCTTCTATGATGATGAAGAGAGAGGAGGAGAATTGTTTTTGTCTGATTATAAATCAGAGCAGTTGGATTCTTATAGCAATGTAATCATGGCACATCTTTAAAGAGGAGAAGCGCTCAGCCTGGCTGTCTAGCACAGCTCTCCGTTATGCCATGTTCAAAATAATTTAATCTCAACATTCTGAGCACTGAGATGCTGCAGCCAAAGAAACATAAAGGTGCATGTTTGGCGCCTTTCAAGCAGAAAGGTTCTCTTAACGCAGGAGGAAACCTACTCATCAAACATCTTTTTGTAAAACAGTATGCGCAGAATGAATGCTGGTTGGTTAACTTTCTCATTAATAGCAGACTAAATCTTAGTGTGATTTTTAAAGAGCAAATTTGTATTTTTGGGTTGTCTTACGGTAAAGAAAATGCAGGTCAAGACTGGGCAACACTGACAGTAGGCTCCTTTAAATACCAAGTTAAGAGAGGAAGTGTAGGTTCACCTTGTTTTCAGTGGGACTTAATCTCTGGGGTGATCATGGTTGGTATATTCTGACATGTCTGAGGCAACAGGACTTTGTCATCTGTACAGCAGGGTGCACAGACAGCACTTTAATTTCAATCACCCTGATAAAATCATTATTATTTTTTTTTTCCTGTGTGTGTTTTAAACAGGCAAAGGGCCACTAAAAGAATACTACAATGGACTGATAAAGAAACTGCACTTCAAACATATCCAGATCTGTACACCCTGGCTTGAAGCTGAGGATTACCCTCTTTTGCTTGGTAAACAGAGGATTATGAAATAGATTTGATAATGTGTGAAAAACAATTTAGCAGAGTTGTGAATAGCTGATAGACATTATGCGCAGGAGGTAGCAGAATGTAGTAAGCAAATGAACTTGCTGGTTACTGATGGTATATACATGTATACCACTCGTGTTTTTGACTTAGACAAGCAAAATTGCTAATTTCTTTAACTGCATTTTTCACTCTTATCCCAAGAAATAGGCATAATACCTACATTGCTATTTCAGTCTGTTATTTGTACTTCTCTTCTATGCTGAAATACAGCTTGCTTGTTTGTGTTGCAGTTTATGGGGCAGGTCAGTACCTGATACCGTAAGCTTTTGGCTGAGCACCCAAAAAAACCTGAAATTTTAAATGAACATGTCTTGGAATAGTGTTCCCTCAGCATGTCCATTGTATTAGCATGAAATATGAGTAAGCGTAGTACAGTAGCCAGCTACACTTTCAAGCAGATCTACTTCTCTTCGTTTTTCAAACCTGCCAATTTATGTGGCTGTAAAACGTGGTGTTTATAGGGTAATTTTTAAGTAATGAATATAATGTCTATAAAATAGCATTGCAATTTCTCTGTCTTGAAATCACTTGAATTGGAAGAAGTCACTAGTGAGTGATGCAGCATATCCTGTTTGAATTGTGGTAGAGTTTTCCTCTGCACTTACCCATTCTTAGCAGATTAAGAGACAGAAAGGTTGTTTTCAGATACGTGAGATTTTAAAATTCCCTTTAATTTAATATGCACTTGCTTGGTATGTTTCTAAAGCCTGGCTAATTTTAGTAAATATATAGTTTAGTGTGTGTGTGTGTGTGTGTGTGTGTGTATATATATATATATACACACATAAGATATATATATACACACACACATATAGTGTGTGAATATATATGTGTATACACGTTTTCTGCAGGCTTGAAATTGAGTCAGTCTGGATAGTATTGAAAATAGCTTATGTTTAGCTCATATCACCCAAAGAAATACGTGCATAGAAGGGTTCACAATAAGACTAGAAGAGATGCTTTCAGAGAATTTAGGCTCTTGTGTGTTTCATTTGCTTTTCAGGCTCGGCAGATTTGGGTGTGTGTCTCCATAAGTCATCCAGTGGTTTGGATTTACCTATGAAGGTGGTAGATATGTTTGGCTGTTGTTTACCTGTATGTGCAATATATTTTGAATGGTAAGAGCTTGCTTATTCTGATACAATTTAATAGCTCATATAAAACACTGTTCTAACAAGTCAAGAGTTTACTAGCTTCTGCATGTATCAGATGAGATTCCAGTACTATGCGATAACAACTTACTTTTGATTCGATAAGACAAACTTCAGAAGTCAAGGTTGTTTTATTTAAGGTTGGCTAAAAATTAACACCAGATTTTACAATCTTTGGAGCATTTATTGCAACCAGCTGCCTCAAAAAAAATAATTGCCCTGTAATCCTTTGTTTCCATATGCTTCATTTAAAAAAAATCATTCTGCATAGGCATGTCTCTCTTCTGTGAAAGGGTGAATGTATGCAGTCCACCTTACAATTTACAGTCCTTCAATTAAAGATGTATTCACTGTGGAGATCTCATGTACAGATTTTCCTTGTGGGTTAAAGTAGAGTGTTGCCCTGATTTGCGATGTATGTGCAGAGGAGTGGCACAATGACAAAGTGAGGGACCTACTGTAACGGTAAACCTAGATAGTATGACATGGGGGGAACAATCTTTAAATTAAACTTTTATAACTGCCGTTTGTTCCATTTTGTCAGGAATGTAATGTTCATATCTAGACAGCTAGGTTTTAATGTTTAAGGCATAGCCATGTCTCTTCAGATACACTGTGCAACTTTTTAAATATATATGTCCCACTCACTGTTCCTTTTTTCTTCATGTTTTTTTCTATTATTTTTGTACACAGTTTACATGAACTTGTGAAACATGATGAAAATGGTCTGATATTCAGGGATTCAAATGAACTTGCAGAACAACTGAAGGTAAAGTCTTGACAGATTTTTCTTTTCCGCTAGCTTTAACCACAAAGGTGTTACCATGTAAGCTACCTTTTCGTGTGATAATCCTCTGTGTATTTTGCATTCTCAGAGGATACTTCTTTGCCTGGTGGATCTTATAGGCCATATTTCTATTTGAATACGGATATTACTGGCCACATTTCTATTTGAATATAAATCTGAAGTTGGCAAGAACGCACTAAATATTGTGATATTAAACTGTTCAGAGGGTCACACCAGAGGGTTACCCCTGAGAAGCTAGAATTAATCCAAAATATAACATGATACTTTTCTGTTTTTTTTTTTTGTTTGTTTGTTTTCTTCTTAAATTAACAGATGCTTTTCCTGGAATTTCCCACGCTGGAAGGCAAACTCCAGAATTTCAGAAAAAACCTTTGTGCATCCAAGCAGCTGCGTTGGGATGAGAGTTGGGACCAGACTGTTCTTCCCTTGTTTATGCAGAGTGAATGACTTTTTGTGGGGAGAGGAGGGTGTCCAAAAAGCTATCACATTCCTGGAGTTGCATAGATGTGACAATCAGTGAATAAACACTCTGTGTTATCTGTGGTTACAATTTTTAATTGCTTCATCTCGGGGCCTGTTCTGATGCACCTTTTCTTTTACAATTGGAGCTTCTTGTGTGAGTAGGAATAATGCTGCAGGTGCAGTTGAGGTTATTTGTTGTCTGCAAGTCTTGGGGGAAAATGTGGTTCCCATGCTGAAGAGGTTGATCCTTGCCATCTGCCTTTTCTTCTTGTATTATTTGGGATGAATGTGGGAGGTTTAGGTACTCTAGGAATTTGTGTAAAATCTGTTTAACTGGGCTGCTTGTAGGTTACTTTTAGCTGAAAGTACTTGAATACATATACAAATTATACCAGTTATACCTACTGTACAATAAACACTTGAGTAGGTGATTATTTTTCTGCAAGGGGGAGATTTTTTTAGTTTAAATTTTTATTTGAATTGAGGATACATTTTTTGTTTTTTTCATATAATTAACGTTCTTGGATAGTCTTCCCTAGACAAGTACTGACTATACTCTTGTATGTTTTTATGAAGATGGAAAACAACTTTGAAATTAGATAGTTCTTTTTTACAGTGTGTGCAGGAGTAAAAAGGTGCAGCCACTGGTATGTGACAGCTTTATTGAACACTTAAGAGGGAAATTCACCTTTCAGTGAATGTTGTCCTCATACATTGAAGTAAATGTGTCCATTTACCTTGAGAAAGAACGTAAAATTTATCCCTAGAATAGAATAGAAAAGATATTTAAAGTATGCAATAATCTAGTAAAAGGGCACTTTACTTTCCGAACATTCATTCAGGTATGGCCTTTGTTTTTTTTATTGTTAGTGTTCATATGGATCTAATGCTTACAAGATGTTTTTTCGTTCTCACGATTCTTTATAAAATAGGTGGCAGTCATTAAAGGAATAAATGTGCGTGGTTTTATCATACAGTTGCTGCTTGCATGGCTCTCTTCAGAGTTCCTACTTCAGTTGTTGGGATGGATTCTGCACCAGTGTTTTTAAACCAGCTTACAGAGTAATCATTTAATACCTGCTTTTGTCAAGCTAGGCGGCCATTTGCTAATCTTGCCTTTCTCCTGCACCATGGTTACAGTAGATACTCTCTTTCGAAAAGAGAGCTTTGACAGTGATTTGGTTCCACTGGTGGGAAGAAGGTAGTAAGAACCCAAGCTGCTTACTGTAGGAGTTTGGCAATTTCATTGGTTCATTGACTGAAGAACGATCTGTAAAGACATACTTGCTGATTCCCCTGTTTTGCAGCAAACCCCTGTACAATGGTATGGCCAGGCCCGATGCACACATGGATGTAAATTAAGTATTTTTCTAAAGCAAATGGTGATGCTGAAAGCTTTAGAGAAGTTGGATGTTAGGAAAAGGTTCTCTACTGAGAGGGTGGTCGGGCACTGGAACAGGCTCCCCAGGGCCATGGCCACAGCACCGAGCTTGACAGAGTTCAAGAAGTTTTCTATGATTTTCCTGTAATAAATGGTTAGATTTCCTGGTTAGATCCAAAATGAGCCATCTAGCCATGCAGAACAATTTGAAGACTTTTGTGACAGGGAAGATAAAAGGAACTCCTGTTTAGGCTGTTAGTGTGCATTTACTCTAGCACCTTTGAATTCCTCCTCCTCAGGGAGAGGTAGCTAAAACAAAAAAGTATAGCCGGGGTTACTTCTGTATGTCCAACTTAATACTAACGGTCGTGGTCTCTTTCAGCTTGAAGAATAAGATGATTCTTCAAGTTCCTGTCATCTATTTTACTTTCTGTCACTATGGAAGGAGGAGGTGAAAGCATTTTTTCCTTTTCTTTAAGCAGCCTTTAAAACAACATATAGAAATGGAAGTCAAGAGAAAGCAACACATTTGATTCTGCTTCAGGACTAATACTGTCCAGTGGCAAAATGCGTAATGGATTATGAGAAGTTTCAAGGAAGGTAAGCTAAATTCTTCATGCTTGCAGTGTACCACTACAGACAGTGATTCTTTTTCTGTCTTCTAACCAACCTGAGGGGTTGACTTCTTCATAACTAACTATAAAAGTGATAGGCCCTATGAGAGAGAAATGTAAATCAAGTACTGACTTTTGTCATCACTGCAGAGTAAAGATGCACCTGATCTATAGTAGAATCGATTACCTCTTCCTGCAGCATCACATAGGCCCCTGACACTATCTGCAATTCCTGTAGGTATCACTCACACTGTTTTAAGATGACCCACATAGCAAGCATGCAAATGCATAAAAAAAACTAGTTACAACTGGCTTTAGTATTAAAAAACATTTATTACTGTAAGACGTTGTTCTGCTCCCTTGTCAGTATGAGATACTCATCCTGTGATCACAGATCATGGCTCTGTGTAACACAGACATGTCTGTGCTATTTACAAATCAAAATGTGTTTGAACAAATTGTTGAGCTCCGATCTACAGAATCAAAGTGCATTATGATTAGGGCTTTTTTTTATTTCTACAGCTTGAGATACACAGATACTTCTAAGAGGCATCTCCTTTCTTGCATGCATGCTGGCAACTGCAGAAAGAAATGTAGCTCACTTTGACAGCAATCTGCGCATAGAAGTGTATCCTCGGTGCGTGTCTCTCTTGTATGTTTCTGGAATTCAAGGTAGTCTTGTTGCAAGGATGAGATAGCACTTGCTGGTCTGAAAACTACTTGTGTTGTATCTACCAAATCTATATAAATAGTTGCAGAATAGTTATGTTTGACTGAGTATCATAGAGAAAAATACTGTTGCTGTGGGCTGGAATAATCTGCCATCCAATCCCCACTTTATCTGCAAAGAGAAACATCGGGAATCATATTTATGCTTAGTAAAATGAAGAGCAAAAGTTGCATGTGAAGTTCTGCAAGGCGATCTTAGCGTGCTGGTAAAGCAAGCTACAGGCAAATGCTTGAGCATGTATTTTTTAAAGTTAACAGGTATGCTTGTGCTGTGCATTCAGCATTTCGTTAATTAGCCAATGGCTGTAGGCCAGCTGTACAGCTAGTAGGCTGCAAAAGATGGACTTCTGAAGCATATGAAGAAAAAAACATCCTTTCCCCTTTTATTTAAAGTTCTAGCTTTTTTAACCCTCAAAGAACAGTTAAGATAAAAGAGTTTTAGGCTGCATCTGAAACATTATCACAGTGACAGTGCAGCACAGATGTTTTTCCTCCTTCAAGCTTAACCTTTACAATTTTTCCTATTGCCACCAAACTTGCAAGTTGACACTCCTAACAACTGAGAGTTGTGATAGGATGTAGCAAGAAGCTAAAGCCTAATTTCCTGATCAAATCCATTTGGAAGGGTTATTGCTCTTGGACAGACTGCTCTTGGACACAAGAATCCTGTTATTGGTCAGTACCCTTTGCAAGGAAAAAAAAATTCATCTCTACTACAGATAAGTAATTGGGAAAGAAGCCAAAATTATTGATACAGTTGATGAAAAGGGTACCTACCTAGTTCAGCCTGGAACAGATGATACGTGTCTGGATTACGAATTGTGAAAGCAATATAGACCTCAGGAGGTTTTCCATCTGCTCTGAAAGTTGAGAGTTTTTGTAGCATACCGATAAGGCTTAAAGTTATCTCTGGATCATATACCACATCTGCAAAAAAAGGGCAATGTTCAATATTTATTAAGAATTGTTGAGCAAGAAGCAGAAATAAAGCTATGAAGTATTTACTTACGGAAGAATGCCTCTATCGAGGGATTACAAGTTTTCAAGAAGAGATTTTAGAAAACAGTATTTTATGTGCTACGTCAAATTGCCCTCATCTCCATTATTGGTCCAAAATCACTAAAGATCATTGCTCCTTTTTGTAATGGATTGTCAGATCCTGTGTTAAGTCTGTGTTCAGGGACACAGCAAAAAAGTTGAGCATTGGTACTGTTACGACTGTCCTTAGCAGGACAAAACCATGTTGTTAGAAATCTGTATTTCAGAGGCTGAGTGGAAAAGTGTTGATTTCAAATGCAGCACTTTTTATTCTGAGTAATTTCCCTCAAGTAGAAATACTGATGAAAGGTGGAAAACCTGACCATTAAGGGCTGCAAAAGATCAGCCTTACTTCTTGACGCTGTGAGTTTGAAAGTTGTCAGTTGTGTTCAGAACTGGTATTTAGTAGGTGGCTGTTTACTACACAGTAACGTTGAGACACGTGTACCAGTTAACGCATGATGCAACATAGCAGAAGCATGTCCTGGAGTACCAGCAAATAGTAGATATATGTAATTCACCCTCTGTTTTGAATCGCCTCGCCTTCATGAGTCTAAATCAGGCTGTTCTGTGCATTCTGTCAACAGTAGGTCTGGGTTTAAGTTAACATACATGCAGTGACTTCATTTTATAGAACTCACATATGTAATGTATCACATGTGATGCCTTACAAAGAATTGTAATCAAGATGACAATTACATTTTACCATTTCTTTACCTGAATTCTTAGGTGATTTTTGCTTTGCAAAACCCCTAAGCTGGGGAGTAAAATCGTGTAGTTACAGCTCCAAAATTCATTATTGCTATATTTTCCATTAATAGATTTTTATAAACTCCTTCAAGATTTGAATATAAGCAAGTTCCAAAAAAGTAGTGTGTTTTTTTTAATATTATCCCTCATGAGAAGGATAATGCTTCCAGTTAAAATTGACGAGGGTCTCAAGGGTGGCAGATTTATCACCTGTTTCTGGATTTAAAAAATACAGAAAAGAAAAATAATTTTCTCTTCAGTATTGGGTAAACAACTGTTGAATAGCTTAAAAAGACAAAGTGGTGAAATGAACTGGGAGATGTTTCTCCAGACACAATAACCAAAGTAGGGTTGACTGAGCCCTGCAAACAAATACCTTTGTTTCTGTTACCTATTTATTCCTGCACGATGCCATACAGTTGGGCATAATCAGAAGTGAAAAGTACCTGCTGCAATGATGACGTCTGGTTGCAGATCCAACAGTTGTTTTTCTGTAACTGAGCCCCAGTCAAGCTCTGCAACAATTAGTTTTGGTTGTTGGTAGTTCATCCCTTCTGCCTCCTGCCCTTCAGATTTTGTTTGGATAAGATCAATAGTTTCAGGCTCCACGGCAAAGCCATTCAAACGGATGTTTTCCATCAGCTGTTTGAGAACACAATGGTGGTAATCACTAAATATATATGCCTTGGGGTTGCAAGTTTTGCAGATTGCCAGTCCAGTGAAGCCAATCCCACTTCCTAATTCCAAGACAGTCCTGAAGGTTAATGGAGTAAAGTAAGTATTGATTAGGACTCTGAGTTACGACATCAAAACATTCCAATTATATCTAATGGTAAAATCAACTACAAATTATTTCAGTATTTTTTTGAGTAAGCCATCTATAATCTTTATTTAAAATAACTCGTAAAGATGGTAAACAAGATGCAGTTATAAGCATAAAAATGCATCACTTGAAGTACTTCTCCTGCTTTTCCATATGGTACAAAGTACTTCCATCACTGGGGCAAGATATGTTTCATGTGTTCCTTGACTTTTGCAGCATGGTTGTCTCCATTTAAACTGGTTTTACAGTTCTTCTCTTAGTCAGTGGAGAGAGACAAATGATTCTGGAGCACAGTTCCTTTCTTGTGAGGTAGATACTTAAAATTAGCTTAGCTGAATCTTTCCCCAAAAGTGCTTGTTCATCTCCATTGATTATAAACAAAGTCAAGGTGATGAGATTAGCTGTGCACGTCTGCATTACAAACACTTGAAGTTAGATGGGATGAATCCCGTCAAAGAGGGAAGTGCAGTAATTAAAGTTACTGGCTAGGCAGCAAGGTAGCTAAAATTCAACGGCAAACATACCGAGCAGGCCAGACTATGTGGTGTAATGGCTTTCATCTTGAAGCCCATCTTAAACTATGAAGTCATCTCATGAATTAAAGTTTAACTTGCAGAACAGAAAAAAGCAACAGCTGGTAGCCCAACTCAAATATTTCAGTTATTTTGGGGGTAAATATTGTGCGTTATAAAATTATAGTTGTGCATATAACTCACTTATGGTATGAATGAAAACACCTTGGCTTCTTTCCCCATCTTTCTGTCTGTGATGCTGTTTTTACCTGTTACTGAAAACTGTGGAGTTCTCCATTGCCCATTCAGCAAGATGAAGAGCGGCATCCCATGTGACGAGCCCTGTGGTTCCTTGAGAGATAATCGCCTCATTCTCAGAAAGAGTAACGGATTCTCCAGTAGGCTGGAGGACACGCACAGGAAGAGAAAGATGGATCAGCAGAGGCAACTGGTTTTGCAGTTAACAGTCAATATTACCGCCTAGAAAAAAAAAAGTCAGAAGCACTCTAGGTTCTGGATGTGACATTTAAAGCCACTTGTTGCTTAGTTTACATGATTAGAAGTGATTCATAACAAAGCAGTATTATTAGTTTTTACCAGTAAGTAGTTTTTGTAACAGTGAGTAGATTCTTCTTCATTTAAAATATCTGCTAGTGTATCGTACAATTCATCCAGGGGTTCAGCTGTTGTGGATTCGTGCTGCGTGAAAGAGAAAAGGACAGCTTCAGTTATCAAATTGTTAGTCATGGAACAGAGAACCCCCGCATGTTAAATACCACTTTAATACACTATTGGCCGTAACATTTTACACTAAATGCTGTTTTATATTATTAAGAATAATTCAGCTTGGCCCGCAATGGTATATTTTCAAGAAGACCCATCCCAAGATGAATCAAAGAGTTACAAGCAACACGGAAAATAAGTGTTACCTTTTTGATGAGTTCAGTTAGAAAGCATCTTCTGTAGTTGATGGAAGGGGGATACTTTACACACAGAGGGTGGAGAATGGTCTAAAATGATAAAAAAAAAAAAAAAAAAAAAACAACTGCAGTTGAAACCCATTACCAAGTGAAGATCTTAGGAAGGACGCAAAATGCACAGTGATTTGAGTCTGAAGCTAGAAGAATTGATGCTGAGCCAGAAAAAGAAATTTGGTGATTTCTGGTCTGTTAGGTTTCGGATCTGTGGCAACAAATGTATTTTTCACTTTTCAAAAAAATAAATAGCAAAATTGAGTGAAAAGTGTCCGACTAGCTCTTCTCCTTTTTCTTTTCTATTCCTTTTGCTTTGCTGCCTCATTTGTGATTTCCTGTCAGCATGCAGACAGAACATGGTAAGGGATTCCTAGGGTGTCTTGGCTCACCTGCTTCTTTCTTAACATCGAGGGCACAGGGATGTGAAATCAGCTTGGCAGGCTTGCTGCTGGCATTAGGGACATCTCTGCCCAGGTGCACTGAGCTTTAATTTTAATGCTAATAAAGAGCAGCTAAGTAATAGGAAGGAAAGGAAACGACCTGTTCTGCTGGGTCTGAAGGAAGGCTGGCACAAGTGTTACCGTAAGAGTTGGCCAAAGAAACTCTAAGACTCAATTTGGAGTTTTAGAAAGCAGGCATTCCTTAATTGCGGAGATGGATGTGCAGGGGATCAATCCACCTAGTGTGCATGCCGAATTGTTCAAGCTATGGGGGTTATATACAATCAAAATATACATGTCAATGTATATGTGATATGTATATTTCATAGATATATATGAATATATATATCATATATATGTATACATAATTAATACATTCGTGCTATTTCCTGTAACTCATTAAAATACATAAATGTTTCTGACACATGCACATTTGTTTTCACTTGGGGTCTTCTGGGGCTCTCCGGTGGTCGTCGGTAGTCTTCCTCGCTGTGTTTGGACCCGCTTCCTGTGCCTGCTCAGGCCATCTCCTTCTGTCTTATCTTACTGTCTCAACTTAGGCCTGCGCACCGAGCTTGGCTGGGTACACAGCCAGGGACACGCGCACAGCATGAGCTCCTCACCTATCCTCCAGGGTCCTCTTGCCCTCGCTTTGAGAAACAAGTCGGCGTTTTCTCACAGATGAGGCTGGCTAAATAACGCAAAGTTCTAAACTTATTTCTACGTAACTAAACGTAGTAAGGTTTTACTTACCCGCTGATAAAGCACCTCAGCCCCGACCCCCTGGTTCCCCCACAGCAGAGCCGCGCGTTGCCCTTCCAGCTCGGCACCGCAGCGTTATCGCGGCGACCGCCAGCGAAGGGGCCCGGCCCTCACCTGGTGCAGGATGTCGGCCAGCAGGGAGGAATCCGGGGCGCTCCTCAGCCTCTGCTCGAGCTCCTACAGCAGAGGGAGAGGAAACCTGAGCTGAGATGGGCCGGGCCCTCGCTCCCCCCCCGGCCCCGCGCCCTCACCGGCCAGGGGAAGGCGCGCAGCTGCCGGGCCGCCAAGAAGCGCCGCTGGAAGCGGAGCCCCAGCTCCGGCTCCGCCATGGCCCGGGGAGCGGCGTCCGGGCGTGAAGCGAAGCAGCCGCGCAAAGAGGAAGCGCCAAGAAAGAGCAGCGCCGCCGCCTGAACAGGGGCTCGAACCCTGGACCCTCACATTAAAAGTCTGACGCTCTCCCCGCTGAGCTATCCAGGCCCTCGGCGGCGGCGGCCCGCGGGGACGGCACCACCAGCCCGACCCCGCCGCCGCCCGATGGCGTCAGCACCGCGCGGCCCGAGGACGCCATCGCCGCGCGCCGTCGCCAAGGACACGGTGCCCGCCGGGAGCGGGGCCGGGAGCGGGGCCGGGGCCGGGAGCGGGGCCTCGCCATGGGCGGCTTCAGCGCGGACGAGAAGCTGCGGCTGCAGCAGCTCCGCGTCCTGCGGCGGCGCTGGCTGCGGGACCAGGAGCTGAGCGAGCGGGAGCCCGTCCTGCCGCGGCGGCAGCTGGGGCCCGTGGCCGCCTTCTGGGAGCGCTTCCTGCAGCCCGGCGGCCTCTGGCGGCAGCGGGTGAGGGGGGGCGGCCCCGGGCCCCGAGCCCCGAGCCCCGAGCCCCGGCCCTGACCCGCTCCGTGCCCCGCAGGTGTTCAGGACCTACCAGACCGGCGGCTTCCTGGTGGCGCAGGTGCTGATCCCCGCCTGGCTCGTCCACTACTACGTGAAGTACCATGTCATGGTGCGTGCCGGGGCCGGAGGGTGCCCGGGGGACGGGGAGCGGGGGGGGGCCGGCTGTGACTTCTGGGGACACGGGGCCGGGAGGGGGGGGGGTGACCCTGCGCTGCCTGCGAAGGTGTGTGGGAGGAGGGAGTTAGGGGCGACGGGGGCTGCGGGCACCGGGGGGAAGCTTTTATCAGCTTCCAGTATTTCATCAGCTAGTGGAAAGAACCCAGGTTAATGAGCCTGGTACTCAGTAGAGTTTGTGTTTTAGAAGGGTTGTGTTCTCTTTAGAAGATCTTTTATGTTTCATCTGGGTGATGCTCCTTTCTCTCTCTCCCCCTTCACGCTTTCAGAGAACGCCGTATGGTGTCGTTTCATCAAATCCAGCAATATTCCCGGTAAGCCTGTTGACTACTTGTGTTACCTTCCAGCTCTGTAAAACAGAGGCAGAGAAAGGAAGGCGTGAGGAGAAGCACAGGTTTGTGCAGTAACTGCACATAGAATTTCTAGAAGGATGTACACGAGGCAGCTTGTCCTGAAGCAGCACTGCGCTACGTTTACGGTATTCTCGAACAGTTTTTGTCTCGTTCTTAGAGCAGACAGCTCCTGTTTCATTGGCATTTCCCTTTTGTAACTGCAGACTTCCAAGTACGTGGCTGGCAGCGCTGCCCATCCTGGGCAGGAAGCACAAACGTCCCCTTATGGGGTCTGTGCCTGGAGCACGCAGACCCTGCAGGGCTCACCGCAGCCTGAAGCTTTCCTCTTCGGTTCTCGGTTTGCCCAGTGTCTGTCAGATTGTTTGGTCTTTAGTGGTTCTTGGACTGCTCTGAGCTGTTACTCGGTGATCAGTGCAGCAAGTTGGTGGGCAAATATTCTCGTATAAGTTTGGCTCTGATATTTCTGCTTCATCTAAAAATAAAAAATAATTTTAAAAGTTCCACCCCTATCAACTACACAGCAACATACGGTCAAGCTGTGGGTCTCTGACATCAGCCCAACCACTTGAGTAAGGTCAGTTCAGCAGGCCACGGCAGTGCCTGAAGCTTTAACAAACAAAAGTCAGGCATTGGATTGATTTTTTTTTTTTTGAGGGATTACGCAGTTCATGTGCCACAGGCCTTGAGTTTGAAGACTGCTTTGGAGACTCACTAAGGGTGGTGCTGTGTTGAAGGTGGTTATGCAGTGCTATAAATCTGGTGCAAATTTTAAAAACAATGTTCTCTTTAAATGCTTGTCTGTATTTCCGTGGCATGAAAAGAAAGGGGTGAAGCGAGTACAGATTTCGGATAACGTGGCTATGATGTTTTGCCAGCGCCCTGGGAAATGTTGAGTGAATGAGAGTGTTCTGGGTAAACCGAAGTAAGATTTTTTTGTCTGGAAGCGGGGACAGTCACAGCTGAAGTGAAAGACTGAACTGTGTAAAGGAATAGATTGGTTGTAAGAGAAAATGCTCACCATGCTCTCTCATCCCATTAGGGGGACAGAATTTTAGAGACGGGAGAAGTTATTCCACCCCTGAAAGACGAACCTGCTGGGCACCACTGATGGCTGAAAACTGATTTCTTCTTTGAGCAAACAAGGCGAGAACTGCAGCCAGCTGCTTTTTCTCTTCTATAAAAGTCTTTATCCTGCGTTGCCTCATCTTTTCTGTTGTTAACTTTCTCCTTAGTCCAAGCTGTTCCAGTTGCTACTCATGTGGGAGTTTCTTTTGCTTTCCGTGAGTTTTATTGCTAAGCCCTTGTGATTTCCTCCCCACCTCCTTTTTTTTCTGATGCGATCTGACGGGAGGACGACGTGGGCCTCGCAGTAACAGCAGAGGTGCTGTAGATTTCTGGGAACTGTGTAATAGTCTGCTCAAAGGCAGGGTGTCTTGGCAAGCTCCTGCACACCTGCACACGACAACTGTCCTCTTCCAGACAGCCTAGCAATCCCTTTGCTATCAACTGCTTTTAATAGAGACTTATTAAAAGATAATAGGTTATCTTATTAAAAGGTAATAGAGACTAATAGGTGGAAGTTAAGCTTCCACCTGCGTGGATTTCCACATCCCAGCCAGCAGAGGGTAGCAGAAGTGGCACTGTTTCCTAGTGCCCCACTGGCCTCCCCTATCCCAGCCTGTGAATCGGCATGATGAGAATTTAGTCTGCCCAAAACGGCCTCTTCCCGAGCAAAGAATCCAGCTGGGGAGGAGAGCAGAGGTTCGTGAGCCCTCCCAAAAGGTCTGTCTGTTAGTTTGTTTTAAGGGAAGTAGGGAGGTGAGGTTTGGAAGTGCTGAGTCAAAATTCCTTATTCTTATTAAATTCTTTATTCAAAATTCTTTATCCTTTAGCACTTATCTCTGTCTTCATCCTCTCCTGACTCAGAGTCGTCCTGCTGTCACTGTCCCCTCACACCCGTGGCACTTTGCACTGAGGAATACTGCCCTCTACTCTAGTGCTAAACCCACAAGTATTTTGGTGGCTACTTTGGGGATAGAAATGACTAAAACAGCAATTCAAAGCGTAGCTGGAGGCACCGAAGGTGAGGGGCTGGGACAGGAGCACCGTGACCTTATGGAACCGCCGATGCTTGTGATGTCACGGCTGTAGGCAGGAACCCCCGGGGGTGCTGCAAGACCCCCCGTAACCCCCCCGGTAGGGACGGCACCTGCACGAGCACGCTGCTCCTCGCACCTGCAGAGCCATGGCCAACGCAGGGGTGAAAACCCTCCTGCAGTCGAAGGAGCTCCTGGAGGCCATGGAGCCCCCCCTGGGCAGCCAGGCACAGCCCCCCGTCCCCTGTCCCCTGCTGGGCCCGGTGGCCCCCCAGGCCCTCGCCAGGCACGCGGCCATCTCCTCCCCTGGGTAAAAGGCAGCTCAGGGTGGGAGGGCGTGGGGACGGGGACTGGGGAGTGGCTGGGGGGGCACTGGGGTCAGGGAAGGTGGCGAGGGGCGGCAGGACCCCTGCAGGTCATCATGGGGCGGCTCGGGGGAGGAACACCGGGAACTAGAGGGTCACCAGCAGGGCTGCGGGGTCAGCAGGAGCTGCTGGGGACACCGGGAAAATAGAGGGTCAAGGGGGAGATTTGGGAGGTAATGGGGGTGATGAAGGGTTATCGGTGGCAATAGGGGCTGGTGGGGGTCATGGAGGGGTTGGGAGGGTCTCGGGGGGGTTCCTTCCCATGGTCATGGGGGTCGCTGCCCCATGTGTCAGTCCCCCCATCGCAGAGTTCCCCAGGAACAGCACTCCCCAAAACTGCTACGGCCTGAAGAGAACCTTTGCCTGCACCAACTTGCTGCTGCTCAGCCTGGCCAGTCCTGACAGCTCTGCAGAGAGAGAGGCTTCCCTCGGCCCCCGCGTACACACGTCGTGCTCCCAGGATAAATCCGAGCCCGCCGCCCCCGTGGTGAGTGCCCGCTGGGAATGCCCAAAACATCCCTGGGAGCTCCCTGGTACCCCTGCCACACGAGTGAGGGACTGGCTGGCGTGCCCCACATCTCCGAGGTCCCTCTGCACGCTTCTGCAGTGCTTGTGAGGGACTGGGGACCCTGACATCTCCAGGGGACATCCCCATACCTGTGAGGATGCCTGGTACCCCCAGGGCTCCCAGATCTCCCCCAGGGAAACCCTGACACCTCTCCCCCTCTAGTGAGAGATCCCACAGGACTACAGGGAATTCACAGTACCCCAAGTCCCATGGATGTCAGAGCTCCAGCACCCCTAGGGGGCATCAGAGCCACCCGTGATCCCCTGTGTACCTATGAGGTGGGGCACAGGTGGCTGTTCTAGGTCACAGACTCAGTCCCAAGTCTCAAGAACGGGTGTGTTGGGCCAACGGGCACACGTAGAGCTGGTACGTGGGCCCTGGGATCACCACAGGGAGGGAGCAGACACCTCTCCGTAGAACAGGGAGGGATATGACTGTCACCACCCTACCAAAAAAGACTTTGCATGACGTGGAGCATGTCCTGGCATGGTTATGGCAGGAGAATGGATCATCACCACCTCGCCTGTCGCACTGAAGAAGGCAGAATGTGGGACTCAGTGAGCGGGACTAACCACCCACTGCAAGATGCCGTAGTGCCAACAGCGTGTTGTGTCCGTGCAATGAAGGTTCCTCTCTACAAATGCAGTGTGGCTCTTACCTTGGGGACCTTGGGGTTTGTTTGGACATCTCAGAAAAATCCTTCCGAGTCTTATTTCCCTCTTGTGCTAAATGTGGGTGATGTGTTATCTTGACCATGAAATCAAAGTAATTCTGGGTTTCTACAATATCTTAAATATCCTGTGTTACACATAAAACCCCATATACACGTGTGTGCACACACATCTACTCCATACCCATTTTTTGAGACGCCTACCTGGTAAAAGGTATTAGATCATCTCTGATCAGTGATAGGTATACGTATATAAAATGTATTTTTAGTTGTTACATATTCTTTGCACCCTTCTTGTTGCACAAAGCCTTCCACTACAACAGCTCAAGGACGCATAGAGGAGATCTCCCATATGGGTGATAGATCATGTGCTCTGGGCCATGACTTCCCAACCAGCCCTTTGGAGATCCATCAGGACCTGCTTGTTCCTCAGGCTGAGGCCAGGTACCAGGACAGTGTGGAAAATAGCTGCTTGCCAGTCTCAAACTAGGGTAAAACAGGAGGTAAGGATGGAGGGAAACGCTCATTAAAAGGTTGATGTTCTGGGAGACAAGGACTGGAAGATCCTCAGCTGGTTGGACACCCCAGCCTTCCTCTCTCTCACCTGATGTACCTCAAGCAGGAGCTGCTGGTTCCAGCACCTGCAAGAACTCATAGCCAAGAAGCCTGTATGCATCCTCTGGTGTTCTTCACCACCGGGCGTGCCATCCTCGATGCTTGGCGAGCTGGGTGGGCTCCAGGTCAGCCCCCAGCTTCTACCATCCCACAGGGTATCCCTTGGAGTATTAGCTCATGATCAGTGCCTAGCAAGATCATTTACATGAGGAGGAGACACTGAAGATTTGGAACCTTCTCAGCACTTCTGTCTACACTGACACACAGTGGAAGCCATGAGGCTTTGTATGGCATTTGCTCGTTGGATCTTGACTGTGCAAATCCATGAGAGGCTGAAGCCCAGAGTGTGAGAGAAGCGGCTGATGTTCTTGCAAAGCTGCTTGCTACCATATTTGAAAAGTCACGTTGAGAAGGGGAGAGCCTTCATGACCAGATCACATTTTCCGCCGTCATCAAAAAAGGTCCAACAGACGACCCATGCCAGCCAGTTTCACTTCAGTCCCCAGGAAAAAACATGGAATGACTCCTTGTAGAAGACATTTTTGGCAGATGAAGAAGATAGGGATGGGGAGCAGTTGGCACGGATTTACTAGTGTGGTTGCTTTCTGTGGTAAGATGGTCAGGTTTCATCCGGGCAGAGCAGTGGATGACATTTACCTTGACTTCAGCAAAGCTTTCAGTGCTGCTAAGGCATCTGTTTCCAGGAACATAGTTCACTGAAATATTGATGCCTCTGGTGCGTTGGCTGAACACTTGCTTCTCTTTAAATCAAAGACAGAAATAGGAACTTATCTCAGGTGCTGTAATAACTGGAATCCTCCTCTGGAATTGTCTGTCTCCATTGCTCATAGATAAAAACTTGATGGTCAGTACAATTTAAATGCCTCAGTTTAGATACCTAAAATTAGGTGATGTGCGTCCCCGTTCATCTGACTTCGTAACAGAACACGCTGGCATTCATTCAGTACTTGAAATTGCTTTGTAACTAAGTCGGTGTTATGTGTGCCTCTGAGGGCCAAGCATAATTTCAGACTCGTCACATCAGTGGAGCTGGATGTCAGAAGCTGGGTCTTAAGCACAAAAGGAAGTTGTGGGGAGCAGGGAGGCGGCCTCTTCTTACAGATAACTAGTGATAGGACTAGAGGGAATGGCCTCAAGTTGCACCAGGGGAGGTTCGGGTTGGAAATTAGGAGACATTTCGTCTCAGAAAGAGCAGTCAGGCATTGGGACGGCTTGCCCAGGGAGGTGGTGGAGTCACCGTCCCTGGGGGTGTTTAAGGAAAGGTTGGACGTGGTGATTAGGGATGTGGTTTAGTGGGTGACAGTGGTGGTAGGGGGTGGTTGGACCAGATGATCTTGGAGGGCTTTTCCAACCATTATGATTCTAGGTGGATGTGGTGTTAGAACCCACTGTGTAGAGACTCCTCCCTTTCCCCTCCTTCACTCAATACTATGCAGCTGTACTTCCTCTTGCATCTCAATTAATAATCAAATGCATAACAACACAAGCGACACTAAACGGGGAGGATCTGTTGACTCTCTCATGGGTAGAGGGGCCTTGCAGATGCTGATAGACTAGAGGGCTGGGCAATCACCCACCCGTTTCATGAGATTCAACAAGATTAAGTGCCAAATTCTGCACCTGGGAAGGGGCAACCCTGGCTGTACGTACAGACTGGGGGATGAGAGGCTGGAGAGCAGCCCCGCAGAGAGGGAGCTGGGGGTTGTGGTTGACAGCAGGTTGAGCCTGAGCCAGCAGCATGCCCTGGCAGGCAGGAGGGCCAACCAGGTCCTGGGGTGCACCGAGGCCAGCGCTGCACCGGTCAGGGAGTGCTCGTCCTGCTCTGCTCTGCCTGGTGCGGCCTCACCTCAAGCACGGCGTGCAGGTTTGGGCACCACAGTATGAGAAGGGCGAAAAATATTGGGGAGTGTCCAAAGGAGGGCTACAAAGATGGTGAAGGGCCTAGAGAGGAAGACCTATGAAGGGAGGCTGAGGTCCCTTGGTTTGCTCAGCCCAGAGCACAGCAGGCTGAGGGGAGGCCTCATGGCAGCCTGCAGCTCCCTCACGAGGGGAGCGGAGGGGCAGGCGCTGAGCTCTGCTCTCTGGGGACAGCGACAGGACCCGAGGGAACGGCATGGAGCTGGGACAGGGGAGGGTCAGGCGGGGGGTTAGGGAAAGGTTCTGCACCCAGAGGGTGGTCGGGCACTGGGACAGGCTCCCCAGGCTGTGGTCACAGCACCAGGCCTGCTGGAGTTCAAGAAGCGTTTGGACAATGCTCACACATCAGGTCTGGTTTTTGGGTGTTCCTGTGTGGAGCCAGCAGTTGGACTCGATGATCCTTGTGGGTCCCTTCCAACTCGGGATATTCCATGATTCTATGAAAAGGGACTTGACTGAATTGCTCACACCTAAGAGACAGAGGGATTTTAGGTGCTATGAGGATCCTTCCTCATCTCCAGATGTATTCAGTAAGGTTGAAGATATCAAGGATGAAGACATCTGCAACACAAGACCTATTGGATATGGGGACATCTAAGTGACATCTCCTACCTGAAACAGCCACCACCTTGTAGTCAGTGGTGCCTTTCTATGCCCAACTTCCCCCTGAGGATCCTGCCAGGTTTTGCCCTGCAGTGGTCAGGGCAACCCTGCCGGCTGTTGTAGGGTGCTGCCCCTGGGGGCCCACGCGCCTGGATCCTGTCCTGTGCTGTCCTTGGGCTCAGACACAGGAGCGCTGCTTTCTGCGATTTCCCCAGTCCAGGAAACCTGCTGGTAAGCGGGGGCAGCGGGGTCTGTACTTCTCCCAGTTCATGCCCAAAGAACAACGGGAGGGCTGTTTCTGCAGCCTCAAGAGAAGAAATGTCTACAAGTAACTGCATCAAAATGACCAGCAGTTCCTTCTTACGGAGAGGTGAACAGAAGCAAAAACTATTCATTTAGCTTTTGGCCCGTGTTGTCTTTAGAGGAGACTGCCAGGCCCACCACGTGTGTTGCTACCACAGTCCCCTCACAACTGCCTGAGCAGAAAGCCAGGAAAAGTCCAGCAGCGTGCAGATGATGTCCCCTGAATAAGTGCCCTTTTTCTTCCAGCAGCCATTAATTCCCCTTCTAACTGTAGCAGCGCGAACAGCGTTGCTTTTGCAGGAACAGCGGCCGTTTGTTTGTGCTCCCCTTTCCCACATCGGCGTGCTGTGAGGGTTTGGAGGTGCTCCACCGAGGTGTGGGCTGGGCAGGGCTGGGCCGTTTGTTTATTCAGAGCGGGGGGGGGGGGTTACAGGCGAAGCCAGGCAGGAGCAGGCCCTGGCCTCGCAGCACCCCAGGGGCAGCGTCCCCAGGCAGGGCCGCCGAGGTCCCCGCTGCGCGCTCCCCGCGGGGAGCTGAAGCCCGGCTGCCGGAGGGCCGAGGCAGCTCACTGCCGATCTGGGGTTTGCCTCATGCGCCGCCAGCTCATTAAGGGCTGTAATTAGCAAGCCTCGGCGGCTCCCTGCAAGGCGGCCGGGCAGGCGCGGAGCCGGCAACGCCGAGCCCCGGGGCTCCGTCTCCGCGCGGGGCACGCCCGGCCCGGCCCCGCTTGCTCCGGCTCCTCGCAGGCGGCGCCTTCCCCGGGGCAGCGCCCCGCCAGGGCTCGGCCCGGGGCGCCGGGGCCGGCTGCTGGGGAGCTGGGGGCTGCCGGAGCGCCCGCAGCCTCTGCCCGCAGCCCCCGGGCGCGCAGCTCGGCTCCGGTCCCCCGGAGCGAAATCGGGCTGGGCAGCGCCGGGCGAGCGCGGGGCCTGCGGGCTGCGGGCGGGGCCCGGGCAGCTCCGTGCCGGGCAGCTCCCGCGGGAGGGCCCCGGCCCCGGCCCCGGTCCCGGCCCCGGCCCCGGTCCCGGCCCCGCCGGGCAACTCCACGTGCCCGCAGCCGCAGGCCCGCGGCGAGCGGCAGCGGCGGGCCGGGGCGGGCCGCAAGGCGCTCTGGGAGTTGTAGTCCCCGGCCTGGCGCGGGGCCCTACCCGGCGCCGCCCTGCCCCGCTCCCGCCGGCTCCTCGCTGCCGCCCGCGGGGGTCCCGTGGCCGCCGCCCCGCCTCGGCGCCCGCCGGACTACAGGTCCCGGCGGGCCCCGCTCGCGCCCGGGCTTCCGCTGCTCCCGCGCGGCGCCCCCTGGGGCTTGTAGTCTCCCCGCGCTATTCACGACGGCCTCTGCGCCGTTTCCGCGCCGTAGCGGCCGGAGGCCGGAATGGGGCGCTACGCCACGGCGGCGGCGTAAGGGCGGGCGTTGGGACTCCGGGGCACGCCGGACCGGCGGCGGAGCGGGAGAAAGGCGGCGGCGGAGCGGCCGGGCGCCGGGGGGGGGAGGGAGGGTGGGGGGGAGGGGGCCGAGTCGCCGTGCCCGGGGGAAAGCGCGGGGCCGGCGGGCCGCACAGGTGAGCGGGGCCGGGCGGCGGGGGGGCGCCGGGGGCGCGGGTTGGGGCCGGGCCGGGCAGCGCCGCCTCCCCCCGGCCTCCCCCGGTGCCGCCGGGCGCCCGCCTGCTGCCGGGGGCCGGGGGGCTCCGTCCCGGGGCAGGGCCGGGGGCAGCCGAGGCGGCGGGGGGGGAGCCGCCGGGAGGGGCGCGCCGCAGCCCCGGGGGCTCGGGAGCGGCGGCTTCGGCCGGCCCGGGGGGCGGGGGGGGGACGGGGAGCCGGGGACGGGGAGCCGGGGACGGGCGGCCTCGCCCCTCGCCCCCCGCCGCCGCGCTCCCGTCCTTCAGGCGGGCGCTGCCCTCCGGACCGGGACCCCCCGGCTGGGGGCCCGCAGGGTTCCGGGCAGCCCCGGGAGCCTGCGGGAGCGCCGCCTCGAGCAGCGGGTGCCGTGCCCGCGGGGCCGGCTCTCCGAGGCGCCCTCAGGCTGCTCGGGCCCTGCCGCCTCCCCTTCTCGTCGTCGCCGCGCTTCAGCCCGCGGCCGCCGTGAACGCGTGGGCCCCCAGCCCCCGGGGAGGCCGTTACGGCGGGGGAAGGCTCCGAGTGCCGGCCGGCCTCGCCATTTCCTCAGCGAGCCTCCTCTCCTCGCCCCTAGCTGCGGCACATCCCTCCCTCCGCCAGCCGCACGCGTTCCAGGACGGCTGCGTGGTGCGACGGGGCGATGCGCGGCCGTGCTCCGCGCGGCGCCTCGCTTCCCCCGAGCGCTTCTTTTCCCAGATGGAAGCCTCGGCCGGTGCTCGGCGCGCCCCGGGCCTGCGGGCCGGGGATGTTGGCCGGGAGGTTTCCCGTGGCCAGGCGGGAGCTCGCGCGGCCGCCAGGCTGCGTGTGAGCGGGGACGGTGTCCCGCTGCCGCGGGGTGGCCGGGAGCTGCGGGTGGCGCGTGCCCCCAGGGAGCCGAGGTGGGCTGAGCGCTGCGGGTCGCGGCCGCCGACCGGTGGGGATGACCGCAGGTCCCCGCCGCCAACGCCTGTTGGTCCCGGCACGGGGCTCGGTGTCACCGTGGGTTCGCAGGGCGGCCTTTCCTTGTGCCTCAGGCTCCGAGCTCCCTTCTGTAAACCCGAGCAGAGCTGCGGTGGGAGGGCAGGGGACGGGCGTCCTGCGATGCCCCATGGCTTCCGCGTGGCCTTTTCCTGAGACCCGCTGCGGAGCCCGCTGGCTGGCGCCTGTGGGTGAGGCAGAGCGGGCCTGAGCTCTGGGAACCGCGTTGTGGTGTTGTGTTGGGTGAGGCGTCCGGTCCTGCTGCCCTTTGTCTGTGTAAATATTACCCCAGCATGTGCCGGAGAGGCATGATTCAAATTATCACGGCTGTGTGTACTTAGGGATGGTAACCGGTTTAAAGCTGCGTCAGCTTCTGCTTGTGTCCAAGGCTTTACCAGCTCAAGGCGGGAGGCAAGACCCAACACCGCTCCCTTCCCCAGGTGGGGTTTGAGGGCTGGAGAGGCCTTTGAAGGCTCCGGGTGGCGTTCTGTGTTTGCTGAGCCGCGTTGCTTCGTCAGGAAAGAAGAGCAGCCTGCTCGAGCCTGATGGCTTAGTGTGCAAGGGAGCCCGAGGTGCGCGCCAGGCAGAATGTCTTTTGCACTGGAATAAATATTGGAAAACAAAACTGCTAAAGTTGCGCACACGCACACACACACAAAAAAAAAAAAAAGGTTGGGCGTCCTGCCCAGGCGTGGAGCTGCCTGGTGTTGGCTGGAGGATGGGGTGAGCCTGCGCTGGGTTCTGTGGGAGCTTGCAGGGTTTGCAGCGGTCGCACAGGAGACCCAGGCGGTGCGTCGGGGTCGCTCGCTGCCCGGCGAGGTGCGGGCGGGAGAGATGCTTTCCTTCTGTCCTCCTGCTTCATCTGGAGCCCCCCCTTTTTTTTTCGTTTCTGAGTTGACGTCGGGCCTTTCTGTGGTCTGTGGCCACTTTGGGAAGCGCACGCCGGAGCCTGGTGTCCTGCAGGAGGGCTTCCTGCGGCGGCTCGCTCCCAGGGAGCAGCACTGGGAGGAAACCAGCACGGCGAGTGGGTTTGCTGGAACCTGGGGCTCCCGGAACCATCACGTGTGGTGCAGCCTTGGGAAAGCTCGCTGTATGGGCGAGTCGGCGGCTTCCTCCTGTTTTTCCACCGTAATCCTGCTCTTCGGAGCGAGCTGTGCTGCCCTCCGGGAGCCTCCTGTGTCTGCCCACGTTTGGCTCGGTGCTGCTGGTCGCTGCTGGATCCACGCGGCCCTTCCCAGGCCGTCGTTACCGAGCCTGGCAGGGAGGAGCAGGCTACCCCTGAACTTCTGTTGCACTCTGGTTGCTATCTGGGGTGGTGTTGCTCGCCTGGTGTTCAGCAGTGGCAGCTGAGGAAGCCGAGGAAGGCAGAAGGGCTGTTGTCTGTGCTGGAGATAAGTTTAACTCTTGCCTTCGCAGCTCCTGCGAGCCCTCTCTGTGCGTCTCGGCCGGGCTGATAGGAAGCGAGGGCGTTGTTCCCGAAACTCGCTCACATTCGGTTGCTTAAAAGATAAGGAGGGGTTTTGTGTGCCATTTCCCCTTGCTCTGGAAAAAATGCCGCTGCCCAGGTGCCCGGGCAGAAGAGGAAGTCCTAGAAGGAAATAAGATCTGAAGAAATGTGTCGCAAGCAGAAAGAACAATTGTTTTTCGGCATTTACATTGCGGAGCGAAGTCCTGTTCATCCAGCCGACGTTTGACAGCCGAGATAATACATTTATATTGATGCAATTAGCAGGACGTGGGGTTTGCTGAGTGGCTCGGGGGCAGCACGCTTCTCAGGCTAACTCCAGCAAATAGATCAGTGAGGACTGGAAGGCTGCCGTGGGTTGCTAGAATTGGCCCTTCGGGTTTCTGGAGGTTGAGTACATAACTGCTGATATTTCCTATTGTGCTGTACCCTGCCTAGTCGAAAAGAAAATAACTTGAGGGAACACAGGGCTATTTTTGCCAGCTTGAGATGATCAAGTTTGATTTCTAAAAACTGAAGCCGAGTCTTTAGGCTTGTGCATTAAAAGCAGTATTGGAACCACATTTCTGTTCCCCTACAAAGGCATGCCTGCGCGCTTTGCCAGCAGTGCAGACGCCAAGAAGTGTCCGTCGGGAGGAAATAGCTTTTCCTTCCCTGCAGCGCAGCCCCTCGGGTAGCAGCCCAGGGTGCCTGCTCAGCGCCCAGGGCCGGCGTTGGGATCGGTGGTGGCGCTGTCCCCTCCGGTGGCACCGCTCCAACGCATCTCTGATGTGCTTCCCCTGGGCCACCTCGGACCCAGCGCCAGCCTGGGTGATTTCGGGGCACCGAGGAGATGGCAGGCAGCTTCCCAGCCTGCCTCAGGTTGCGTTCCTCTGCCAGCAGATCGCTCTGCTCCCGAAACCAAGCCGTTTGCGGGGGGGCTGAACCTTGGGCAGCTTTGCCAGGCGAGGCGGCGCCTCCCCAGCGGCTGCACGGGGTGGTGGAAGCGGGCACGGCGGTGTGCCGGGGAGACTTTGCTCTCCGGAGCTACTGTGGCACTGCTGCGGGCAAGGTCCCGCTCCGCTGCTTGTCCGCACCCATCGCCTGCCGGCGGGGAGCTCGGGCAGCCCGTGGAGTTGCAGCACGGCCAGAAGGTTTTACGGTAAGCCCTGGGAGTTAAGCGGTTTCTCTTCCCAGACAATGCGTCTGCGAACACGTTTCCTGCGGGAAAAGGGACGCGGTGGCACATAGACCGACGTAGGTATTTGTGGGGTGCTCCATCCTCTGGTGCTTATCTCGCTGCCTCCTGAGCTCTGTAAGACGTGAGCCGCAGGGAGCCGCGGGGGCTCGCCGGCTGGAGCACCCAGCGACGCCACGGGCCGGGAGATCGCTGTGCAGCCTGCGCCGTGCAGACCCTCGGGCCGAAAGGCTCGGGGTGGGCCTTTCAAGCCTCGATCTGTCCCTTAGTTGTTTTTTTGCTGGTTCCTGAGCGGCATCTCTTGCTTGCGGTGTTCTTCGCGAGCTGCTTTGCTGCCGTTAGCAGCACGTGCTGCGGGCCCAGGTGCTCACCGCAGGTTGCCCGCTTCCCACTGCCCGGAGGTCTCAGCGGCGCTCGCGGAGAGAAAAGCTCCTCGCGAGAGCACCGCGCCCTGCCACGGCAGCGACCGCTCGCACCGGTGGCAGGCTGCGGGGAGAAGGCGAGGCGGTGGGCACGGGACGGGCCCTGTTGGTCCTGTGTGCTTCTGCCCCGCTCCCAGAGAGGCTCGGGGGTGCTCGTGTGTTCTGGCTGAAACCTTCCTTGTTTTTTTTCGCCTCCTCCCCAGTCTGAAATAGAGAAAGGAAAGGCGTGCCGTTGAGCCAAACAGTCGTGGACAAGGATTCCTGTTGCTCTGTCTTATAAAAGCCGGTCCTGAAGGAGACAGCACTTTCACAGAGTGTGAATTTCGTTAAAACAGGTTGTTCTGGGAGCAGGGGATATGAAGGGGCACGGGGAAATGTCCTCAGGGAGGGAGGTTTGTTGCTTTTGCTGAGGCAGGCGTTCAAACGTCATCTGAAGGTATGGGGACGGGCACATTTGACATAATCAGAGGAATTTCTGCTTTTGAATTTCCAGTAGCTGTAACTGCTAACGGTGTCCTGGCCGTGCACGGTAATTAACATCTCTTTTTGTCTTTGAACAGCCAGGCAGCGTGCCCCTCCAGACATCCTTCCGTTCGCATGCAGATCTCCTGGGGGATCCTGTCCTGTTGCTAATTGCCGAGAGCTGTCCAGAATCCTTATCGTTAAGATCCTGCTGCGCTCGTGAGGCGCTCTGTTACCCGATACAGCCGAGCCCGGCACCGCGACGCTCAGCAGCCGCCGTGGAGCGAGGCCAGCGGAGGGAGCAGGGCCGTACAGCCACAGCCTAAGGCGCTGACAGCAGAGCGAAGAGCCCGAGCCGACCCAAAAGCGCGCGACTCCCGTCTCCGGGTGGGATCGAGCGCCGGCCCCTCGCCAGCCCGGTGCTGCAGGAAGCACCGAGCCCTCTGGGAGCTGTAGTTCGGGCGGACGCCGAGTGAGCGACCCGAAATGTGAGGTTGGTTGCGTGCGCTGGTGCGATGCTGATCGGCCCGGAGTCTCGGCAGCCCTTTATTCTCACGTGCCTTCCCTCTCCGTTCACCAGCTCGGCGCAGCTGCCGCTCCTCCTGGCAGGCGCAGCGGTGCCGGCGGTTCTGCGCAGAGACCATCTAGCATGCTCCTCCAGCCGGGCCGTTCAGCTGGCGCCAGCGGCAGCCGTTCGATCCCAGGGACGCCGGGCTGACCTCGCACCAGCCGGGCATCGCCTCTGCAGAGCAGAAGCCGGGTCGGGTGAGAGGCTTTTCTGTCTGCAGCTGGCGCTGGGCTGGGCTGGGAGGGGCTGGAAGGGAAAAGACCTGTGTTTCGTGAGTGTGGTTACCCCTGCTTCCTCTCCGCCGTGCTCTCGTCTCGTCTTTCTCTCGTTTTGGTTCCTTCTGAGTGTTCCCTTCTCCGTCTGTGTGAGGGCCGCACGCTCTTACGGGTGGGGATGCTGCCGTCCCCTGGGTTGCTCGTGGTGAAGAAGAAACTGTAGGAGCGGAAAAGGAAACGAGGGCTCATCCAGGACCTTGCAGCCTTAAACTGTGGGGTCTGCGTGAGTGTCTGAGCATGCGTTTGAGGCAATGCAAGGGCAGGAAAATAAATTAATCTAAGCAATTGTGCGTTGCATTGCCTGCAGTCACCACAGTGCCAGGCTGGGAACTGCCACGGCACCGGGACGGCAGCGTGGCCGTGTTGTGCCGTACGCAGCCGGGCTGCTTTTAGCCTGGTGGCTTGCGGCTGCTCTGCAGAGACAGGGCAAGGCGGTGAGCGGGGCAGCTGCTCTGAGCTGCTGCCTTCAGGACACGCTCGTGGTGTCCGCTGCAGGGCAGTGTCTGTTGGGGCTGGCCTTGCGTCTGAATGAGCCGAGCTGACGTGGCCTCGGCCCAGGCCAGGGCTTTGGATTAATCAGGTGGATGCTGGCGTGCTCGCTGTCGGCCGATCGGGTCTGCCTGGGTGCTTGTGGGCTAGCTGGAGTCTCTGTGTGACTTTGGTCTCCGGTCTGCAGGAGTCTTTTTACGGTTCGGGGTCGATGAAGCCCGGCAGACGCGCTGTGATCTCCGAGTGGTGGCCGTCACCAGGCAGGTGCCAGCTGAGAGCTGTGCCAGGGCTGGGCCTCAACAGTGCGAGGGCCAGAGCAGCGTCCCTGCTCTTGCAGCAGAGTAGATGCAGCCTTGGGGTTTCTTGTGAGAGGTGCTGCAGGCGTGCAAAGCCCTTGTTCCTGTTCCCTGACCTCGCCGTGCCTGGCCTTTAGCAAGCAGAGCTTGGCGGGGGGAAGGCTGGGCGCCTGTAGCACCCCAGGAGGCCGAGATGCGTCTTGCGAGGCATTTGGGTGACTCCTGTAACACACAATCTCCTCTCCATCTGCCTGCTTGGGTTAAGGCAGCTCCAGGCAGCAGCTGGCTGGTGCTGGGGGAGAGGCGAGCTCCGTCGCGGTGCTGGAGGTGTGTTGGATGGCCCAGCAGGGCTGGCTTTGCGGGAGCGAAGGCAGCTGCTCACTGAAAGCATCTGCACTAGTTTACAGCCCTCTCATCTACAGCGCAGCGTTTTCCTCGTGTGATCGTTATATTTGTTCAAATAATTGCTCTCATGGGCAAATATTGCTTAAGGCCGTGTGTGATCGAACGCATCCCCCAGTTTCAAGTGTATTGATGTAGCCGGAGAGGAGCCGCCTGCCGTGCAGCCAGGAAACCAGCGCAGCTGCTCCAGTGAGGACCGGGAACGTCGCCGTGGCGTCAGGCACTGGTGTGCCTCTGTCGCTTCAGTTACACCAGGGGTTATTCCGGTCAAATGATCTCAATGGCAGCATCATCTCCTAACAGAAATGACGGCGTGGCTCGGATGTCAGCGCGCAGAAGGATCCGTGTGTCGTTCAGGATGGCCCAGGACAAGTGAAACCTGGATGCGGAGAGAGGGGTGAGCGGTAACGTGATGCTCCCCGTTAGGTTACAGGACTGAGCTGTGCCGGGAGAGAAACTGCCTTTGTGGCCTCTCTGTTTCGCTCTCCCTGTCCCACCTGCCCGTGTTCTCCTTGTTCCCTGTGCTCGCGGGGAAGGTGGCAGCCTCTTGCACGCTTCTCAGTGAGTCTCGTGCTTTTATCTCCTGGTTCGCTGTGACGGAAATGCCAAATGCCAGTGGTGGCTGTCGGGCCGGTCCCACCTCCGCGCTTGCCTGAGGCACAGCCAAGAGACATGGTTGTTTAAACGTGGGCTGGTTGGTTGGAAATCGGGATGCGATGCCCGATTAAAGCCAAGAAAGTCCAAATTACGTAAAAATGGCGGGAGGAGACATGCAGGTACTGCTGTCCTCGTGAAAGGAGGCGTTTTTGGTTCTGGACAGGGCAGCACAGCGGAGACTGGGATTTGTTTCTAGTAAGGAATGCGACTGGATGTGGCTTGGATGAATTGCATATTTGTCTTCTGTCTAATCTCTGTTGAATTCAAGCTGTGGCTGGAGTATCTTGGGACAGTGTGCTCAGGGGACATCTCCTCCTCCCTCTTCCTCTGAGACTGCTTTTCGAGTCTGTGCCCTGGGTTTTCGCAAGCTGTGAGACTCCTCTTCTTGCTGCAGCTCTCTTCCCCGCTCTTCTTCAGTGGCCAGCTCTTCATCTGCTTATCTGGCAGCTTAGCATGATCTGAAGATACAATCCCTGATGTCCTTCTGGGTATGACCTTGTGTTTGTGCTGTGCTTGGGCACCTCCGGCCCTCTGAACCCAGCTGCTAGCAGGCAGCTGAGATCTGCCTTTCTCAGTGACCAGGAAGGACCCAGTCTAGTTCAACACTGCTGACAACAGTCGTCTTGTGCAGGTCGTGAACCCTATCAGGAACTAACTGTCGGAACTAACTCTGTGCTTTTTCCCCAGCGCTACTGGAGCAGTTGGTCCAGAGATCTCCTCTTTGCAAGGTTAGCAACTCTCCGCTGACTTACACTATCTGGTTTTCTCAGGCTGGTTTCTTGTTCTTGTGCCATTGCAATGTGTCATCTTGCAGATGAGAGATGACTTGCAAATTTTTTTCCTTCCCTGGTTCGCTGTGACCTTTCTGGCCTGCACTAGCCCTGGCTCTCCGTACAGATTCGTCCTGAGAAATGTGAAAGCTATTTTGTGTTTCTGTTGTTTCTTTCTGGGAGGTTGGCTTTGTTGGGCTTGTGCGTTTCCACGTTGTGCTTTTGAGTGTTTTAAGTGCAGGCAGAGTTCTGAGCTGCACGGTTTGTGAATGTTGGTGGATACAGAGGAACGCTTTTTGTGTTCCTGTTACTTCTGTCTGGGTTTTTTGTTTGTCCTTGCTACTTCTGCAACGTTGCCCCTTCAGGAGGGAGAGATGTCAGAAACAGTCGAATCAAGGTGAAACTGACAAAGCAAATGTATTGAAGAGCCAGTGCCTGGCGCTTACTCATGGCTCTTACTCATGTTTATCTCGAGCTGTGAATGTGCAATAACAACAGTTCTGTTCTGCACAGGCTGGCACAGCCTCAGACAGGAAGATCTGCTGTTTACCAATCAACACTCTGCTCTGAGTGAGAAGGGGAAAAAGTTGTTTTATTGCTGCTGGGTAACCCAGAGACTAGTCAAACCTATCTGAGAGGAAAAAAAAAAAAAAAAGAGGAAACTGAGAGCACATGTGTTGCTCAAGATGCATTTTCCTGGCAAGAGGCCTGTGTGTGTGTTCTTCCTGCAAAGCATCCCTGCTTCTGCGGCTTCCTGTTAAATCTATAGCACGCTGCTAGCAGGCAAGTAAAAGCTTCCTGGTTTTTATAACGCAGCTAGCCTCAGCAGGCGGTCTGTCGAGGTGATTTTTCAGCCTGACATGTTTTGTAGCCGGGGCAGTCTGTGGGCTGAGGAGGATGACAGAGCTGTGCTGCAAGGATTATAAATGCACGGAGGAAAAGATCTGGAAATCAGATCTGCTGGTAAAGCTCCCCAAGACTGGATGCTGTGGCTTGTCTTGGTTCGTTTCTTCCTCTTGTCTTGCTCTCTGTGGTGCTACTGAGATGTTGCTAATGAGACAAACGGTGCTGGCCTGTGTGCTTTTGTTAACTCCCCGCTCAGAAACCAGCCACAATTAGCTAGTAAACTGGAAGGTACAAGTGGTCCTCTTGCATTTCATTGAAGTCATGTTAACTGACGTATTAGAGCACTAGGTTTTTAGAGATGTGTGTTTGTTGTTTTGTTTTTTTTTAATCTGTGTGTATTCAGACCATGCTTCAGCAGTGCCTTTGTTGCCATTTTCATGCTTATTCGGATAAGGACCTTCCTGTTCTTCGGCTGAAAACGGAGATGGGTTTTGAAGTTAACCCTTCTTTTGGAGAAACTTTCCTGACCCTCTTCTTCTCCCCATAGTTTGTAATTAAGACGTTGATTTCCACTTTCAAATCTTCATAATCCCCTCTCTCAAAGTGTCCGTGGTAGATTTCCAGAAACTCGCTGGATGATCTATCACTGGTTTACAGAGTGCTGTGCAAGGGAGAAGAAGAAACTTTTTTCAGACTTTGACGCTAATTGCTTTGTGGCTAAGCTGGCTCTGCAATAAATCTACTTTTCCTATCAATCTTTTGCTTCAGGCTTTGGACACCTCTTCCTCTGCCTGCATACTTATGAAGAGTCAGTGCTGGGCACTAAGTGCAGCTCAGCCCAACCCAGCTGATGTGTATGAATTTCTTCTGTGTTAAAGTTGGGCCAGAACCAGTTTCAAGGCAGCTGAACGAAGGTAAAGATCCTCAAGCTTGCCTTTGCATGTTAGTGTCTGTGGCCTGAAAGATGTGCTGCTGTTCTGGACTTTGCTGAAGTGTAGCATGAAGTATGAGGCCCTCTTCTGCCCTGCTCTAGGACTCCAGGTTAAATTATCTTGTTACCTCGTTAATAGCCCATCTGGAAATCTATTTCCAGGCAGCTAATTTTGTCTAATGATATCTCTGCAAGTAGCACACCAGTCTTGTTTCTCGCTGTGATTTGGAAAACAGCTCGTTCACAGCTTCCAGTCCCTCAGATTTCATCTCGGGCCAGAAACCCAGCTGGCCTCTCTCCTCCCAGCCCTGCTCGCCCCAGAATGAAGGTTCGGCTGGGTACGTTTCACCCTCCTCTCCACCTCCGTGCCTTCCCTGCCCATTTGTGGTGCTCGTGTAGTGCCTGGCATCCTCGTGCCTTGCGACACGGATGCTTCTTGGCCCTGGGAGGTAAGGCAGTGCCCTGAGTCACGGGACTGTGCCCCGAATCGCACGGGGAGCTCCGTGGCAGAGCTTGAAGGCTGGAACAGCCTCCCACGTCCCCGTCGAGCGCGCCAACCGCTGGGCCGTCCTTCCTGTTACACCTCAGTCTGTCCCTGGAGGTACCTTCCCACCTCTCCCTGCCGGCGACTTTGCAAGGAACTGGGACTTGCTGACACCTTAATTTCCTGCCAAGACTGCAGCACTCGGGCTGGCTTGCCAGGTGAGGGCAGGGAGAAAGAGCAGCAGAACTTCGTTTCTTGTCACCGAGGCACCAGCTTTGTGCAAGACGCTTCCCTGCTCAGCATGGGGCGTTCTGGTTTGCTCAGCTGCTTTGCCACGTGGGTCCCGCTGGCGGTCACGGGAGCTCTTGCTGCGTTTGAGCTCTAGAGCTCTTGTTGGGTTGGGGTTTAGCATCTTGGATTGCAGTCTGGCTTGCTTCTGTCTGATGGGGATGTCTTGTTGCTTGTCGGCTCTTTTCCTGCCTTGTGGGGGGGTGGAAAAAAAAAGAGCTTGTTCTCCCTTCCTCCCCTGGTGTCTCTTATCAGGGTCCTCTCAGCACAGCGAATGCAAATCGTGCTCTGCAGATCGTGTACCTGGCTTTGCAAATCCTCGGGTTTTGCCACCCTGCCCTGCGAAGCGAGGAGCCTGGCTGTGCACCACCCGCTGTGTACACAAACGCTTGAGCTGCTGCTGCGTGCGTGGCTGGTGTGACAGAGCGGCAGGCCTCCGTGCTGAGTCCTTCCTTAGCTATCCGTGCCTCACCTCCTCTGTGACCTGAGCTGGCATCTCTTCCTCTGCGCGGTGTTTCAGTTGGCATGGGGCCGAGGGCCGGCCCTGTCTTTGTGGCGTATGAAGTGGTCTCGTCCAGCTTACTGCCCCAAGCCAAGCGCAGCTCCTGCGGCTGCATCTCCCACTGAACTTCTTGTTTTTAGAGAAATGCAAATTACGTCCTGCAGTGCCCAGGGAGGAGGCTGCTCCCGCCGGGGCTGTGTGTGGGGAATGGAAGTTCAAAGCCTGCAGGAACCCTTGTTTCTCCCCGCGAGGAGCAGGTTGCATGCGAGTGAGCAGGGAGCTCCAGCTTTGCTGTCGAGGCTGATACCAGGTCCGGCCCCTCCGAGGCAGCCCGCAGGCAAGGATGCTTACACAGCTGAAGGAAGAAGAGAAGGGCTGGTACTTGCAGATTCAATCTTAGCCACAGAGCAGGAGGCTTTCATCTTCCTCTGGGCACAGCTTTGAGGATGCTTTTCCCCCAGGTACATGTAGATTAGAATTAGGCACAATAGATTTCCAGCCCCTGATGGGCTGGCTGCTGGCCCGACGCTGTGGACGGGGAGTGTAAATGTGCGAGGTGGCCGTGTTTTCATCCCCAGCTTCTACCCAGAGCGAGGCAGCAGCTCAGAGGTGACTTTATAGGGTGGAGTTATTAACAAAGGGGCAAAGTCTTGGCCCTGGGTCCGGGAGGCTGAGAACCTTGATGTTGGAATACTCAGGCAGGAGCTGAGCAGCTGGTTTGTGCTACACGAACAAATAAATAACAAAAGGAGTGTGCGTGGGGGGTATCCCATCCCAAAGAGGGGGCTTCTTCGCGTGGGACTAGCTGAGGTGAGTCCCACCCCCGGCTTTCTTCCTGGGCTGGGGCAGCCCCAGGCACCTGTCTGTTCTTCCTGCTGTGTGCCAGAGGGAAGAGCTCAGGTTTGAGCCTGACAGAAGGGCTGGGTCCCAAAGGATCAGTCCTGCTGGCTGGTGTTGAGGTGTAGTAGGGTTTAGCTGGCAGCCAGGAGACTGCTCGGCTCGCCCGGTAACGGGAGGAAGCTCCACGGGAAAGCTCTGCTGCCCTGACCTCGCTGTAAGTGCCTGCTGCTCGCGGTGGTGGCGTGGCAGCGTGACGAGGGGTCTGCCTCGCATCCCTCAGATCGGGGTAAACGGGCGTGAGCGACTCGGAGGCGGAAGGACCAAATCTATTTTTGTTTTGGAAGCAGTATTTTGGGAGCAGTTAAACAGTGTCAGTTGAAACCTGATAATTATTGCAGCTGCAAGGGGCAAAAAAACACAAAATCCAAACTCAGCATCTTGCTAAGGTGCTTAACTGCTAATTTCCGTGAGTGAGATCCACCCTTCCCAAGACACTTCAATCTGTTTGCTTTGTTGTTTCCTGCTGTAATTAGATAGGTGGAAGCAGTGCTTTGTTTATTAGGAGGAAAATCCTGTTCCTTCGTGCCAAGGCAGAGGAGCTCTTGGCAGCTTGCTCCCCTTCTGGGCTGAAGCCTCCCGTGTTCAGCGCAGGCTGTGCACCTGCAGGGCACCTCCTGGGGCATCTCCCTGCCCAGTGGGAGAAGGTCCTTAAAAATACGGCTCGATGCTTCCAGAGAGGCTTTTTTAATTGTCCCCTTCCTTTGCAAGGGTGTAGTTTTCGTTTTCACCTTTACATCTCGCCAGCTTTTCATTTGCTTAAGGTTGCCCAAAGGCGTTTTCTGGCTCGGCATGGCAAGCAGGTTCGTTCTTTGCATCGAGCTACGTTGATGCCACTCCTGTTTTCCCATGGGCTTGCCTTCTCTCCTCCTGCCCATGCTCCCCTCTGAATATTGTTCACCGGCCGCTCTCACCTGGTGTGAGGGGTGACCCTGGAGAGGAGGATTTACCGCTTTGCCCGGAGAAATCCGATTTCACGCAGCGCTCGCAGCCCACTTAGGCCAGGCAGTCTTGGAGATCACCGCGACTTAGCTGGGTTATCCTGCACCTATTTATAGATCCCTGCCTCTGCCCAGCTCCGCCCCGCGGGGGGCTTTACCGTGCAGCTTTAAAGCCGGACCCCCAGCCCCTCGCCCTCCTGCGGCGCGCTCAGGCTCCCTGCTGCAGCCCTGGCGGAGGAGCAAGGGCCAGGCCCCGAGCAGCGCGTTGGAAGGCAGCAGTGATGCAGGCAGCAGGCACGTCTCTCGCCTCTCGTGGCGAGCTAAAACTGGCGTTTCCGCGTGTGGGAGGAGGAAGCAAAGGGCTCTGCTTTTCCAGCTTGGGAGTCAGCCGAGGAAGCGCTCTCGAACCAGGCTGTGGAGCTGCTGCGTTTGGCAGTTTAGCTCCGCACGGGGGGAAGAAGGCTGCGAGCTAGCTGAGCATCCTACCTTCTGGTTAGCTCTGCCTGTGACGAGCTGCATGGGACCGTGTTTCTACCCAACTTGCTTTTATTTCTTCTACGTGTATTTATTTTATCGTGGTAGAACCCAAGTCTCGAGGTGAGAGACGATTTGTTCTCGTAGCAGGCCTCTCGGTTGCGTCCCCCACGCCTTGCGGCTGCGGGAGCACATGCAGCCCTGGTGGGGGCAGCGAGGGCTGCTGCAGGAGGTGCAGAGCCGCCCTAGGTGGGGGGGCAACAGGTGTCATCAGCTCCAGTGTGACTGGAGACGCTTGGAAATACGCTTCCCCTCGTGTAACGGCTTTCATTTAGCCAAAAAATTGGCGTTGTTATAAACTAACTGCTTACATAGCAGGAAATGAGAGGGAAAGCACCGGGGATCCGCTTTGGCTGGACGTGCAAAAGTCAGTGAAACCCTGCTGTTGGGCAGGTAGCAGGAAGCAGAGCGTGGGGATGTGTTGTCTCCAGTCTGGCTGAAGCACAGCAATTACGCAGACCGATTACGGCAAGGTAATCAAGGTAGGGAAAACTCTGTTTGTGGGCTCTTTTTTTTTTTTTTTTCCAGCTTCATTTTGTTAGTCCAGGCTTTGCAGGTTACAGAGAAGCCACCATGACAAAGTAGTTAATGTTCTCCAGTTAATGGCCTAATGCAGGCACATTCCAGTATTAAGCTTGTAGCAAAACTGCACCTGCTCCTTGAGCTGCTGCATTTGAGAGCCTGTTATCTATCAAGGCCTTTCTTGATCCCTCAGAACAACCCTGGGATTGAAAAGCTGTGTTTTAGGAGTCTTTGTTTCAGCCTTTTCGCTGCACAAAGTAGATTCTTCGCAAAGGTCTTTCTACAGTTCATTCATCTCTATAAACCCTGGTGCGTAATTGAATAAGCTCGGCTGTGTTAATTTTTTTTCTTCTTCCTCATTTCTTCTTTTTTTTCCGTTAAATGTTCCCTTGATCTGTTCCTCCTGACGCGCATCCAGATTGCCATGCCTTTTTCCTTTAAGGAGAGAGATATAGATGTTTAAACTTCTTTGAATACGAGAGGACAAGAAATGTTTCTGGGGTTTAATTGTGAGGATGCTCAAAGAACAAATTCTAAAAAGTAGGAAAGAGGGTGAAAAGGCAGAACATTCAAAGCCCCAAGCCTGCTTCTGTGGGTAGGGGGATGCTCAGGATCTGCTGAAAATTGTCTTGAGCTGAAATAAAGTATTTCATTGCCCTGTGTGAAGCAGTCACAGGAACATACTCGTGCAGATAGCCACTGAGACTGCTTTCAGTCTTACTGCGGTGTTACGGGGGAACAGGAAAAGGAGGAGATGTTCTTTTACATGCAAGAAAAATAAAATCTCCTCGCTGCAGACAAATCCCGCTCCTGGTCGCTGAGGTAACTAACAACCCGGTGAGCCAGCTAGAGCCTGGAGCCTTCAGAAAACCCTTTTTGGGTGTGAGGTTCCCAAGAGCTGCTGGTGGGGGCTCTGCCTGAGGCTCGCTTGTCCCCTCTGCTACTTCAGCGTGGCGGCAGGGGCTGTGTCCTGGGCTCTGGCGTGCTTTCCTCCTGGCCGGGCTGCTTCCCCAAGCACTGCTGGTGCTTAACTGGAGGGATCCTATTCTACAGGCAGCAAAAGGTGGCTGCGGTGACGTGGGCCTGCTCACAGCATGCATTAATAGGCTTCTAAAGCTGGAGGGGTGTTGCTTAAATCATACCTTATCTTTCTCTCTTCTCTTTCCTTTTTCTCCTCCCTTTCTCTTTGTTTGTTTGTTGTTGTTTTTTTTTTTTTTCAACTCTTGATCAGAACCGACCTTCCTTTCTCCAGTGTGTTGGGATCTTTACAGCAGCTCATGCCGCAGCGCCTCGCCTATTCCACCCGAACTGCCTGCGCCGCTGGCTTGGACCTAACCTAGGCTAAATCTCCGTGTGGCCTGGGTAGGGGGCGGCCATGGGGAGCTCTGCCTCGTCGCTGGCCGCAGAGACCGAGTCGGACCATGGCTTCACTAGCCCACCCTACCCGGGGCACCCAGCCGTGGGCTGGTATAGGAGTAGTCACAGTGGTCCTGTTTGGGAAAGTGCCCTTATAACGCGGCAGCATCAGCACTTACACCACCGGGTGCGAAGGTAAGGAGGAGGGGAAGGAGCCCGCTGACCTGCTTACCTCTCAGCTTGAGCCCAGGGTGCTGCATTCGGGGAGAAATTGCCTTGGATCCTATTGAGTGTTGGGTTCTTCCATCCGGAGGCTCGGTTCTAGTCCTGGGGAGACTTAGAGCCGAATTTCCCCTGATTTGGGTGACGCCAGTCTGCATCCTGTTCCAGGGCTGCCGATGTCTCCTGCACGACAGACTGCAGGGCTCATCGCAGCTCTTCCTCACTCGCCTAAGTTGCGGAGGTGGCTGCCTGGGAAGGGGATCTCAGGTCCTTTAACAAGCTTGCCGTGTTCTTGCGGCGTCTCTTCCTTTCCCCCTCCCAACTAACTATAAGTATCACAGGGGGAGGACTATGACTCCAGGTTGGGTGGGGATAAGTAGCAAGAGTTTCTGAACTTAAAAGAGCAAGAGATGCTGTTTACATGAAAAAGAAGTGAAACGCTTTGAATACCAGATCCCGGGGAACAAAACACACCGAAACAGAATGACTGAAAAAGAAAGAGCTCGGGGTTTTGGACCCTCAGTTTCTATCCCTCGGTGAAATCAGCATCTCAGGATGTGTCCCCGAGTCATTGCCTATGCCCCTTCCCCGCCAGCCGCTTGGGAGTGAGGAGTTTTTCTTCATACTGGAGGGCGGGTGTCCTCATTCAGTCTCTGACAGGTTGAGAGGTATGTCGAAAGCAGCTAAAAATCCTCTGCCTGGGGGCTTGGCTGTAGAGGCTGCCGCGTTTTGTGCTAACAATGTTCGAGCCTTTGCCTAATGCCTGCTCTGTGTAGATTCCAGCCTGGTCGGGTGTTTGTACTTGCTTGAGTCTGTTTGGAGCCGCTAGTTTTTTTTAGGAATAGCTGCTTGCTTCTGAGCGTCCCCGAGCTGCTGTGGCTTTCCACTGGAAGCACTTGCTGTGATGGTCACGTCCCATCCGTGCTGCAGTCCTCGTTTTCTTGCCTCGCCGCTGCTCCCAGTCCCCACGAGTTTGCTTCACGGCGCCTGGTGCACGGCTCGGGGAGACCCCAGGGCAAGCAGCGCCGCGCTTTGCTCCTTTGTAGCCCTGTCTTGGGTTTCCTCGTTGAGCTGTTAGCGGTGTGAAAGCAACCGGTTGTTGTCTTTGCTCTCAGCCGTGGGCCCGAGTCCCTGGCGATGCCCGAGGGGCCTTTAAAGAGGCCGTTTGGTGCAGCTCCCACCGCCTGCGCTGTGTGTACCAACCCCTGTGGGCAGCCCGCGGGGCTGGCGGGCGGTCCGGGCGCTGTAGGTTTGTCCCCTCCAGCTTAGAGGGATCCTGCCAGCAGAGCTGGGTCCTGCCCGCAGGATTCTTCCTTCCAGACTGCTGCTTTTCCCCGAGGAGAGGCGGGGAAGGCGTTGAAATTGCAGCAGGCTGCCCCGGCCTGCCTGCGCGCAGCCAGCATCGGGGTTCAGGAGCTCGCAGCACAAAGCGGGCGCTGGGTGCCGAAGAGGTGCTGTTTGTGCAGCCTGCCGCGTGCCAGCTGCGACCGCTGCTCCTGGGTTGAAGTCTGTAGCTTGGGGGAGTTTGAGAAACGAAGTGAAATCCTGACACGTGGAAACGAATTTCCTGCACAACCAACTCTCGTGGTGGAGCGGATGTTGGGGCAAGAACAGGAACCGTCGCTCTGCGTGCAGATAAAGGCAGTGTCCTGGTGGGACGGGGGTGGTTCTGTGATAATCATGAATTCCCCCCCCGCTAAAGGAGCGAGCTCATCCCAGCTAAGCGCTGCGTGGCTCCTGAAGCCAGGAAAATAGCTGGCCGTGCTTCACCAAGCAGCGACCGCGTGGGAAGAGCGCGCTTCGGGCTCCGGTGGTGGAAGTGGCTCCAAAAGAGGCGCTGAGCTCAGGCCAAAGTGCCCATGGCTCCCACGGCGAGCCCGCTGGAACAAGGTGAAGCGGCAGCAGCTGGCTGGTTTCCAGAGAGGAACAGATAAATATATTTCCCTTATTTAAAAAAAAAAAAAAAAAAAGTAACTAAATAGAACAAGTCCGAGGAGGTGGGTCTGCCTCTGAATGGCCTCGTCCCCAGAGTCCCATAGCCAGGAAGGAAGTGGAGTACTGGGGAGTCAATTTGAGGCTGGGCTGCAGTCCTGGGATAGACTTTGCTTTTCCTGCTGGTTTCCTGTCTGTGCCTGCGGCCACCTTCGGAGCCAATAATGCTTTGGCTGCTGCGGGCCAGCACGGAGCCAAGCCCGCTCGGCTCTGTCTCGCGCCTCGGGGACGGATGCGGCCTTTCCTCGGCAGGGAGACGGGGGCACACGTACTTCGTGAGCGGCTTTGGTCCAGGCTTGGCGGGGAGCGGGGGAGGCTTCCCTCGCAGAGGGGTGGCAGTAGGGGAAGAAAAGCGGTGCTGTTCGGTGTCGGGGATTGTAGGAGCTGGGGGGAGGCTGCGGTGGCTTGAGAGATGGACCCAGGTGCCCGGCTGAGGCTGGTGCTCTGGGGAGCCCTGTGTGCTGCAGGCGGGTGGGCACGGGAGGAGAAAAAGGGCCTTAGTGGTAGGAGCAGTAGGCTTGTGACAGCCAGATTTGAGTGCCTGTTCTCTTCAGGGCCAGGCCGCTCAGCCTCATTGTATGTGTTAGCATCGTGGCTTTTGGAGGAGCATCCCCCTGCCTCTCCTGGGGTACCAGCAGGGTGCAGCTACCTAAGCCTAAAGCTACGAATTCACGTTAGTGAAAGCAGTCTTGTTGCTGAAATCTCTGCTTAGGGCAAAGATCTTTATTTTGAAATACATCCTCGGTAGCCGTGCGTGCGTTCCAGATAAATTCTGGCTTAGTTGCGGGTCTGCTTGGGCTCCTTCTCGGTCGTGTACTCGAAGGTGTCGGCCCGTGCTGGTGCTGGATGCAGGCACTGAGCGGAGCCCAGCACGGCCAGGGCTCCCCGTGCGCCGAACCCTTCGTGCAGCGGCGAGGCGCAGTGCCACGTGTCTGGGTGTCGGGAGGGGATTATGGCACCGAGCTGACTTCCAGGGGAGATTTAAGAGAACGTTTCTGTTCACCGCGCCTCCGCTCACAAAGAGGGGCACGGGGCCCTGTCCTGGTCGAGTTCCTGGTGGCTGCTCTGCGTCGCCGCAGAGGGACGGGGCCCTTCGCTGCCATTTGCTGTGGGCCTTTGGGAGGTCTCTGCTGGCGTCGTGTGCGTGTCAGCACCCGGCCGGTGGGGCTGGGAGCGCTCCTGGCTCGCAGAGCCCTTCAAGTGCATCGTGGCAGGGCTCTGAGCACCGAGAGTTGCTCGGGTTTGCTCCCCTCAAGAGAGGCTTTTCGAAGAAAGTGTCGCAAGATCTGTGCGGCCAAATCTGAGCGCCTCTGCCCACTGCTTGATGTGGCCGAAGCTCTCCGAGTGCCTTCCTCTTCCAGAGAGCTGGCATTTTCTGGAGTTCCCCGCAGCATTCTGCAAAGACTTTGTGTTTTCCTATAAGAGCCTCTTCAAAATGAAGTACCTCTGAGCTTCAACAACCGTGGAGGGAGGAACAGATTTATTTATTTATTTATTTATTTGAAACGCTATGGAGAAATAAATCTCGCTGCTGTTTGGGGGAAGCGAGGAGACCTGCTTTTGTTGCTGGCAGCGGGTGGGGGGGTGCTTGCTGCACCCCTCCCAGCAGCGCCCCGCTGCTCCCCGCGAGCACCGCTTAATTCTGGGGAGACCCCCAGCACGAGCCAGCCGGGGCCTCGGCGTTTGGGAACCACACGGCTTAAATGAGTGGAAGAGGAGGAGGTCGGCGCTGCCGGGTAACTTCACACGATCCTGTCTCCGGGGCTTTGAGCCTGCCTGAGGCTGGGGCTGGGACTGTGGGTCGGGGCAGGCAGTTCCCTGCTTTTTATCAGCAGCCTGCTTGGCTTTGGGTGTGCTCAGAGTTGATTTTGCACCCTGCAGGAGTGAAAGCTGCCTGCGGTTTGCTCAGGAAGAGCTTTTTCTCATCCCAAGATAGCCGTGTTTCAACCCATTAGAGGTTTCAGCTCTTATTTCCTCTCCGCCGCCTACCCTCCGAGCCCTTCTCTTCTTGGTCTCTGAGTCTTAGGAGCAGCTCAAAACCTCAGGCAAGGTCACGCGTCGAGAAGCTCGGTTGGGGATTTTAGGGATATTCTCCAAGCTTGTGGAATCGCTCCCATACAAAGCTAACCAAATCCCACCCCACCTGCACAAGGACGCTGCAGGTCCATGCAGGGACCGGCGAGCTACTCCCGAGCCGCCGGGCAAGGAACAGAGGCTTGCGTGGTTGGGGGAAAGCTGGGGATAACCAAAATCTGCCCTGACTGTATCCACAAAGGGGCGAGGAGAGAAAAAGAGACCACTCTTCCGAGCTAGGAGGGTGCTGTCGTCTGCTGCGATGCCCAGGACGTGGCTGTGGATCGCGCTGAGCAAAGCTCGCGCTCCCAGGCACCGCAGTGGGGTGGCTGTGTCCCCGCGTGGGTTGTGCTCCTCTGGGAGCCGTGGCGCTGAGTTCAGCTGGGATTTGGTAGGGTAACGATGCCGCAGGTCGTCCTGGATACCTGCTTGGTGGGAGCACTGCCCCTGTGACCGTTTGCTTGCCGGTTCTCCCCAAACACACTGCAGCTGGAACAGTGGCCGGCCCAGGAAGGCGTGCGGTGCCACGGGGCTGGCAGCACACCAGGCTGCTTCAGCCGCCCGCCGCTCCCGGTCCTGCCCATCCACTTTCCATGCTGGCTGTTCCAGCTGCCCGCTCCCTCTCAAAGCCCCTTACTTGTTTAAATTGAGGCTACTTATAGCTGTGGAGCTGTGAAGAAGTCAGAGGGTGGCACGGAGTAGTGGCAACTGAAGTTCTTCCTATGAACCCAAAGGCCCCAGCAGTAAGAGGGCAAATTTCCCTTCCTCTCCCTTGCTCCCTCGTGCCCCCAGGCCACCTTCCCCACCTCTGTTTCCCACAGTACAGGTAACAGGGCGGTTCTGCTCGCTTCCCCTCTACAGAGAGGGCAAAAGCCAGGGCAGGAAGTCAGAGCTTGTGCCCTGAGGCCTTACCCAGCAGGGCTGGCTAAAATCCGAACCGAAATGCCCGAACCCCGTGGCTGAAGCCTTGCTGTCACACTGGAAACTGCAGCAGGCTTGTCCCTTAACCAGTGCCGTTCCTAGGAAAGGAGAGCAGCACGTTTACCCGGTTTGCTTTTTTTTCCAGACTCTGCAGTAGCTGAACTCTCTCGTTCCAGGGACGGAGGCTCAGGTCCTTCTCCAGGTGCAGGCGCTGGGTAATTTTGGTGCTCTCTGGTTGCAGCTCTGTATGCGGGAGGTCGGCATCCAGCCTTGGCTGTGCCCGGGTCCGTGGTCCCGGCCTCGTCGCCTCTTTTGGGAAGGGATCGTGGAGCTGCGGAGGAAGGAACCAATGTAGGAAATTGTGTGTGTGTGTGTGTGTGTGTTTCAGGGGGAGGAATTTGTTTTTCTCCTTGGGTCGCGTGAAAGACCTAGGGTGAAAGCCCCAGGTCCCTCCACCTACTGTTGTGCAGCGTCTGTTCTGCAGGGAGATGTCCCTGCATTAACTTCACGCGTCTGTCGCGGGCTCGTGAGAGGGGCTGAGGGCCAGAGCAGCCTCCTGCTTCCTTCCCGTGGGGAGGGTGGGCAGCTCCCTTCCTCCTGAGCTGGTCGGTGCTGCCAAGTGCCTTCCATCTCCTGGGTTTGTTCTGGAGCTCGTTCCTTTCTCCCAGAAGTATCAGGTGCTGGGAGCTGCTGGATCTCCCCCACCAGTAACTCAATCCAGTCTGACCCCGCTGGCTCTGACCAGCGTGATTCAGGAACGGAGAGGGGAACGCTCGTGGAGCTGCCGCCCGCCTTGCCTGCCTCCAGCCCTTGCTGCAAGCGCCTGGCCCCGAGCTCTCTGGGCACCCAGAGGCCACCGAGAGGCCGTGCTGATCCCGTCTGGGCTGGAGGTCGGTGCTGGTGCGTGGAGGGGACGGGAGAGCGCGTGCTGGGCAAACCCTCTGCAGGCCTTTGTTCCCTCGCGCGGAGCCGTCCCACCGGTGCAGGGCTGCCACAAACAGAGGGGCGGTTGTTCAGGGGACAGAGGGGAAAGAGGAGTTGTGGGTCGATGCTGTTTCAGCTCGGTGAGCTGGGGCTGCATGACAAGTGGCACATCTGGCTGCTCCTGCCCAGGGACCTGCAGCCTGCCCTCGGAGCTGGGCTTTAGCAGGATCTCTCCGTCCCAACAAACTGCCCTGGGCTTTTATTTGACTTGGGATCCCTCCCGTGCTCCTCACCCTGCAGTACCTGCCCGCCCGGTGCCAGCCGGGGCGTCCCGCGGCGTCCGTGCCCGCCGAGTCCCTGCGAGGGGCAGGTGCTGAAGGTCACGGTGAGGAGGGGCGGAGAGCTGAGCCGAAGAAAACTGCTCCTGCCTTCCAGCTGGCGTTCGTGAGGCTGCAGCAGGACGTTAAAACCAGAAGGAAACTTGAAGGGAACTGTGAACGCTGCCCTTCTGGATGGCGGTGGGACGATCGGCAGGAGGATCAGGGCAGTGTGGGGTAGGGTGGAGAGCTTGGGCTGCAGGTGCTTAAAGCTGCCAAACTGGCAGCTCGCTGGGAGCCACGGGGGCCTCGCCCGCCCTTGCCCGGAGCACTGCAGAGCTCAGCTTTGTCTCCAGACACCTGGGTTCAAGCCCTGCTGCTTGTGACGCGCCGTGCCGAGCAGCATCGCGTGCTGGGGCTCGTAGGTGCCTAGCGCTGGGCTGCTGTGCTTGGAGCACGACAGGGTCGCTGGAGGAGGCGGCGGGAGGCTCGGTGCCTTTAGGGATGGAGAGGGCAGGGTGCCTGCCCACTGCCACTCCACAGCGCTCCTCGACTGCAGGGTGGGGAGAAGGAGGTGCAGGGGGACCCGAGCAGGGTCCTTCATCTCCCTGAAAGCCTCATTTTTAACCTGCGTGCCTTGAAAAAGTGAAACTCTTTATGTGTGGATGTATTATAGATAGTTTATTCCACTGGTTCCTTGGGACGCCAAGGAGGAGACGCCTTTTCTTCTGAGTCCTGACACGGCTGTGCCCTGTGCAGTACAACTCGACCTGTGCCAACTGCAGCAAACGGATCCTCTTTGCCCTTCCCTGCCGAGGAGCCGAGGCTTGTGCTGCCTCACCCCGCATCTGTTGTGCCTGTCTGTGGAGGAGGCCAAATCTGGAAACACTCGGTGCTTCTGAAATGTGGAAGAGATTCCGCAGGAGCCGCAAGGCTGCAGCCTGTGGCGCCAATCCGGCTGATCGTCGGCGCTGTTGTCTCACCCAGCAGCTCCCGTGGCCCTTGCAGCGACGCGTGGTGGGCACGCCATTGCGTGACATGGACCCCGGGCAATCTCTTAGCAAACCAGCAAAGCTTGGCACCACGGCCTGTGTTCATTAGGTCGTCTTTTTCTCCAGCAAACGCTTAGATGCCTTCTGGGTTCTGGGTGTGCGGGTGCTGCAGCCCCCGGCTCGCTGGGCTGCTCAGTGGTGGCGCGGTGGGGAGGGCGCAGCAGCGGCCGTGCCCCATCCCTTTGGTGCCACGACGAGCCCGCTGCAGGCGGTGCCCGTGCCTTATCTCCTCTCTGCCCTACGTCCACGGGTGGACGGCGACATCCTTTGGGCTGTCCTTGGAGAGAGGGCGTGTGTGCCGAGGTCACCCGAGCGGTGCTGGGGAGAGCACGCGGGGCCCGAAGCGGTTCGGGAGCGTTTGGTAAGGACGGGAGGGGTGGGACCCTGCTGTGGGACGGGGTGCTGTGCTGCGTGGGGGGGCAGCCGCTGTGAGGCCTCTGCTGGGTCGCTCTGGGGCTTCTCTGGGGTGGGCACGCGAGGGTTAAGCGCACGTGCACGAGCCGGGAGCATCCTCTGGATTCCAGTTGTCAAAGCGCTAACTTCAGCATGCTTCATCTTTACGAGGCAGTGAACAGTGCGACGGGCTGAATTACCGAGTCCAGAGGCCTCCAGGGTGCTGTGTACGTCGGGGGGACTTCCCTGGTAATTACTGCCTGACTGCTGGAGCAGGGCACGTTTCGGATGTGTTGCTGCCTCAGCTGAGGCTGAGCAACAGCTCCCGAGCGTGGGGCGTGAGCAGAAAGAGAGGGCTGCAGAGCGGGAGTGCTGTGGCTCCCCCCTAACCCCCCCGGCTCCCCCTAACCCACCCGGCCCCTTGCTCCCAGCAGCAGGAGAAACCAAGGAGCTGCCGTTCGGTCCGCACCTGGTGGAAGCGGTTGCTATCGTTCCTTCCGAAGTTCAGGCCCATGAGAAAAAGCGGTGAGTGACCTTTATCGACCGATGCGCGCGCGTTAGAAGATGCGTTCGTTTTAAACTCCTGGTGGCGGGACTCGGCCCGTGCCCAGGATCCCAACTTCTCCCATCGCCCCCACAAGAAGGAGCTGGGCTTGGGCTGTCCAGGGCACCGCAGAGGGCGCTGGCACAGCACGGTGTGAGAGCTCGCTGATGCCCCGGTGTTGTGAATCCTCGAGGCTGGCCAGGCTCTTCTGTACAGAGCAGGGGTGCTGAGGTGGCGCCGTGCCGAAGTCTCCTTGGATATAATTTTGAATTTCTTCAGTGGTGTCGGAGTCACGGTGCAAAGCAGCTGGCTCGGGGCAGGGTGTGTTTCCCTGACACCGACACATCTGTTTGTAACAGCTGTTAAAGTTTGTTGAGGAGGTTTTGCTTTTGATTCTGTTGGTCGTGTGTTAGCACCCAGTCCTGCAGAGCACAAGTAGGGTTTTGTGAGAGCGGCCAGGCACTCCGACCTCCCCGGGGCTCCTCCTCAGAGGAGCAGCCGGTGGTGGTGTCGGCGGGGGAAGCCGGGGGCTCTTTGCACCTGCAGGGATACCGATCCAGCACCACTTCAGCCTTTTGGGCCTTCTGTACGGGCAGGGGTTGAACCACTGAGAAGTGTGGGGTGATGCCGTTTTCTTTAGTTCTTTTCCTTCTGATAAGACCCAGGATGGCTTTTAGAAGCTCACGTATCTCTCTCAAAAGTTGCTCAAGCCTTTTTCTTGCAGACCTGGTGTGCAAAGCTGCCAGTCTCCTGGAGCTGCAGGATGTAATTTAGCTCATCTCTGACCTTGGTGTAGGAACGGCGTCTGTGTTTAACCAGCGCTGGAAGGAGAAGGTGGAAGGCAGGGGTGGTGGTCGGGGCGTCCCTCCTCCTGCCCTCAGGAGCACACAAGCCCTGGGAGCAGCCTGCAGATGCCCCGGACCTCTTGTGCCATTCGTATCGAGCCTGACTTTTCAGCTGCTGGGGAGACGGGTGGATTTCTACTTACTGTGCTTTGCGTGTGCTCCCCACCCCTCCCCGAAGTCAGTCCACGGATCAGCACTGCAGGAACTGGAGGCTGGGGCGCAGCAGTTGGGACTGCCAGCTGATTTATTCGATGGAGATGTGAGTGATGGGAGCAGACAGCTTCGGAGCCGCGCTGGTTCTCCTGATCCATTTCTCCTCCTTCCTTCCTTTCATTCTCTCTTTCTGTTCTGCCACTCCTCTTTCCATTTTATTTTAACAGCACTGTAAGTTGCAGCATAAATCTCGACTGAGTGGCAGTGCAGGTTGGTGGCCACCAGTAAATCTCCTCTTCCATCTCCCCACGCAGGAGGGATCTTAGGCTGGAAGGAAGGGCTATGGAGGAATCCTGGATGTGCCTGGCTCTTTCCAGCTGTGTCCCTTAGGCTGCCTAGACTATGGCAACAGGAAAATTCTTCTCCCAGCCTAGACTCCAGCGCTGAGACCTGGCCCGTTGGAAAGCAGAGTGCGACAGCCTCTAACATGGGATAGGAGGGAGCCGCAGTCGCTGTTCCTCACGTGTGTGGCGTCTGAAGTTGTTCCTTGTTCTTAAAAATTATTGAAGGTGGTCTTCATCTTCATCCTGGCAAGCGGACCTGTTCCTCCCAGACTACCCAGCGCATGCAGGTGCTTTTGTTTTCTGGTGCTGAATACATACGTTCTCTACAGACTGCGCTGCATTGAGGCCAGGTGCTACGGGAGCAGAACAAAAGTACAGACCCTGCCTTCATCTTAGCCTCTTCTTTGCAGTCTTTGAAGCTTCAAAGGCATTTTCTTTGCTGTGTTCTTAAAACGCTGGACACATGTTGAAAGCTGCAAGGTTATGTATGCTTGAGGTTGGCAAGGCTTGCTTCTCGGTACCCGGAGGAAACCGAGGTGCAGAGGGGAAAGGCAAAAGCTGCAGAACTGTGCTGGAAAACCCTGAGATCCTGTGGGTCTGGAATAGCTGTGACTTTCGCAAAGGAGAAGCACGGGGCCAGCAGTCCCTGCAGTGTCTAGGGACTGCAGGGCTCTGACTCCAGATGGTTGCCTCGTCCTTGCCCTGCTGTGCTCTCCGGGGAGGGCAGGCTCTTTAGAGACAGACTGCAGACCCACACTTAAAAAGAAATTCCTTAATTGGCTTAAAGACGGTTAAGAGAAATCAAAACAGTAAAGAGAGCTTCCTCTTCATGCAGACTTCTTTCCTCTGCAGGGGTTGCTTTTGGAGTGGTTGCTCAAATACCCCTCGAGTGCAGATGGCTGCGTAGGGGGAATCGTGTCCTTGGGTCCCAAGAGTCCACCCTCCTGGGGACTTTTTATAAGTCCTGTTAAACCGAACCCTGAGCGTGGAGCTCGCTGCCTGCCTCCTTGCTCGCCGGCAGTCCCTGGCATGCCGAGAGTGTCCTCGGCCAGGGCTGTGCATGGCTGCTTTGTTTTATATTTATTTATTTATACATATAAAGCACCTATCACCACACTGATAAACACCCTTTGGAACCACTCAGGTCTCCTGGTTAGATCCTGTGTAACCTCATCTCTGGCTCTGGCCGTGTCCTAGAGGCTGGACCTTCACCTTGCTCGGCGCTGACCGCTCTTCTAGAAGGCGAGTGAGGGTCCTGGTCGTCCTCTGGGCTGCTGTAAATCTTGCCAGCACAGAAGGACCAAGTGTGATGTCGGTGAGGAGCTTGAAACTCGCTCCCAGCCCTCGGTGTGGTGGTTGCAGACAGGCTGCTCTCTGCTCCCCTGTGCCAGGCGTGGGTTTTGGGGTGCTCACAGGTCCCGGTAGCTCCCCGAGTCCTGGGCTCAGAGGCGTGCTTTGTTCTCTTAAGATTCTCCCTGCGTACATGCATAAACCCCTTAATAGCTGTGATAAACCATATGCCCCTGTTCCCTAAATAAAATAAATGAAGTTGGAGAAACCTCCCAGGAGCATCTAGGACTTCCCCACCTGTGGAAAATTGACAATTAGGGGAGCTGTGTGTGGGGGAGCGGGGAGCAGAGCCCTTAAAGACAGCATCAGCGGAAAAAAGAGGAGTGTCTGGAAGCCTTTCATCTTCCTGTCGGCAGTGCTCAGATGTGACTCCAGCTGCTTTCTATTCTGGGATGCCATCAAGTGTGCGCTCCCACAGGGGCTGGGGAGAACAGGCGGGGGCTGCGCTGCCAGAGGTGGCCTGCCCAGAGCATCAGTCACTGCAGCACGCTCCTTTCTGCCTTCTCACGGCTTGCTCGCCAAACCCCGCGACTTCTGGGCTGAGAACAGTTGGGTGTCCTTGACCTGCCTGATTCCTGTGGCCGGTACTGTTTGCAGACAGCGGGACTGGATTGACCCAAAGGGTTGGAAGTCATTAACTAGCACGTAGGAATGATTTAGAGGATGGTGAATAGTCACTGCTAGGACTTGAGAAATTCATGTTTGGTTTCTGGGCTTGTTGTAGACTTTGTGGTTGGGCATGACCCGTGGTCTGTCGGTGCCTTGCTCACCGTCTGGGTAACAGACCCCCATGGAAGCAGAACCCAAAAGCATCGCTGCGCTCCAGGCCCAGGGCTGCCCAGATCCGTACGTAGAGGTGTGTACGGGCGTGGGGTCTTAGCTCTTTCTGGTGCTGGTGGTGTTTCTTAGGCTGGAGTGGGAAAGTCATTCCCAGTTCTGTCTAGAACCTCCCCAGGCGCTTGGTGGAAAGGTAATCTGGCAGACAGGCAGGCGCTGCAAGGCGAGAAGGACCCAGTCCTAGCCGTGTGTTTACTGGAGACCAGAGACTGGAGTTGCTTCAGGAGGGCTTCTGTGCTGCTCCTCGTGCTCTTCTGGCTAACCCAGCCGCCTGGCATCCCGGCCCCTTCTTGTTACAGAGCCTCTACAAACTAAGAGCTTTTAGTTCCTGACCTTCCAGGCCACGAACGCTCCACAGCCAACTCGGTTGTCTCCGATGAGCTCGAGGTGCCTGCATGAGCATCCCCCTGCGCCATGTTGCGGGATGCCCCTTAGCTCTGTCTCACCCCAGAGGCACCTGTGCCCGAAGGTTCGATCCCTCCCGAGGCTGAAGGCTCGCGATGTGACCCCTCTGGACAGAGGTACGTGCTGAGTCGTCCCGCTGTGTGTCCAAGCGCCGTGGCCAGCGCGTGCTGCGCTCGCCTGCCCCCAGCGTCCTGGGTAGGTAGGCAGGTCTTTTGCAGCCTGGTTCTTCCGAGTTGCTGATATCTCCCTCGGTGAGTGATGCGTATATCGTTTGACTGCCCGTACCCTCCCCTCGCCGCTCCAGCACGTAAGCCTCTGTGTGGTACACCGGCTTTGACAGAAAGGGCCAACCCTGCTGCGGGCTTTCACCGTTTGTCAGAATAAATTGCTTCTCCAGCCTCTTGCGTGGAGGAGATGCCGGGTCGTTCGGCCCGAGCCTGAGCAGCACCTAAGGCAGCTTCTCCCCCCTTGTTCTTCCTCCCCCCAAGCCTGCAAGGAGAGCAGAGCCCGCTGGCTGCAGCGCGGCCACAGGCTCCCCGAAGGAGGGGAGCTGCCTGATGCAGCAACAAATTTGGTGCCGTGTTGCATTCATCTGCCTGCCCTGAAATAACCTGGGAAGAGGAAGAGCTGGAGAAGGCGGATCCAGGAGGGAGAAAGGCTGGAGCCAGCTGTGAGGTCGGTGGGATTTACTGCTCTTTGAAGCCTTTGCTGTCCCTGCAGGGCCACGCAGCCCCATTCACCGCGCGAGCCCTTGGCCCCGCTGCACCCCAGCGTGGCGGTGAAGGGGAGGAACGTGGCTCCAGTGCAGCAGGCTGCTCCAAGCCTCCCTGCGCGTTTTTCCAGCATCTGGCAGTGAATGTAAGTGCCCCTGCAAGTTGTGTCTGGAGCCAAGGACTTGAGGGGAAGAGTGAGTGGGTGCATGTGTGCGTGAGCTCCGATCCCCTGTTCATTTGGGACAATGCCCTAAGCTGCTGCTCGGCGTGCTGAGATCCTCCTCTGGGGTCAGTCGTCTTCTGAGGGGCTGCAGATGTTGTTCCCGAGGTAGCAGAGAGGATGTTCAGCTTTGGGCTCTGCCTTCTGGCCTCTTCTTGCCAAAGGAGCCGAGCTGCTCAGGCACGTTGAGAGCGGGCGGTGCTTGCTGGCTGGGGGCATTGATGGCAAATGGCTCGGAAAGATCCACCATCCTCGCCTTTCTCCACGCTGCCAGGTGCCGTTTGTAGCGTGGCTGTGGTGGCTGGATCACCGTGCCCTGATCTGACCGTGGGCTGAACTCCAGGGCTGGCGGCAGTTGCCAGAGCTCGGCTCTATTCCCCTGTCCCTTGGCGATCTTTCTTTCTTCCCGCGGATCAGTGCAAAGCTCGTTGGCTGGGTTATTAAGTCGGAGCTGCTTTCCTGAGGCACAGGGCTGGCTTAGCTTTTCATTAAGGCCCGTTAATCACCCTAAAGGGACTCTGACAGCCACTGGCAACTGACCACGCTGCCTCGCTGCCTTTCGATGTGCCAGGATGCTCGAGGTCCCGCCTGCAGTGCCCTGAGCACGGCTGGGAGCTGCGTGGGACGTGGGATGCTGCCACCGCTGAGCTCGGTGGTCTCGGGGTCCTGAGGAGTTTCCCCCTTTGCAGGAAGAGCGGCCGGCAGCAGTTCTGCGAGGGAGCCGGGATGACGGCCAGGTTACAGCCACGGGTCAGGACCTGGAGGCTCGGGGCTCTCCTTCCTCCCTCTGCCAGCGCCTCTGCGGGCTGCAGCTGGGTACTCGTTAGTCCCAGGGCTCAGGGAAACACGAGCCTTTCTCTGCACCCCTCTGCTCCAAAGGGCACCGAGCTGTTGAGTCCTGTCGTTTTGGTTTGTTTGGCAAACTTTTTTGTATTGGGCACAAAGAACCCGGTGGAAAGGATGTTCTGCAGCTTCCCCGGATGCCATTTATTGACTACTGCTGGTGCTCCGAGGCGTTAACCCGCGTTGCACTTCCTGGGATCTTCTCCAGGTTTGCTGCTGTTACCAACTTTTGTGCCCTTTGTTAGATGTGAAATGAATTGGTGTAATAGCAGTAGGAACAAACGTAATCGTTGCAGCTGTTCCTCCCCAGCGTGTCCTCCTAGCTCTGGCGTGGTGGTTGTAAATCCTCTCCCTGTTGTTCTTCCCCTCCCCTGATTTCTCTACACCTTGTACTAAACTTCAGTGGGGGCTTGCAGGCTTTTGCTCCTGATGGGACCACGAAGTTTCTCAGGCACCTGCATGATGTTCAGCATTACACTGGTCACCAGCTGGGGCCAGATCAGCAGGGAGCCCTCGGGACTTCAAGAGGAGAGGCTGTCCCCAGCGTGTGACAGGGCTTCTCCTTGCAGGATGCTCTGGGTGCGTTTGTCCTGGGGTTCCTGCGGGTGCAGGAGGCTGTCAGGCGCTCTTGGTATCACCCACCCCCTTCCTGGCACACGCTGAGGTTTAAAGGACCGTGCTCCATGGAAGGGTTGTGCTAGAGCTCGTCCCAGAGGCTCCGGTGTCCTTGCTGCTCCCTGCTGGGTGCGTGACCGAATTGGTGCCATTCGGTCAGTCCTCACCGTGCTGCTGGTGCCAGGGCCGCGGCTGCTCTGCAGTGATCTCCTCTCCTGCCGTGTTAAGGAGCCCTGGGGTCCCCAGGATGAGAGCTGAGGATGAATGCTGTAGCCGGGTCAGCGGGCATCGCTGCTCTTCCACCAGATCTGGAACGGTTCTGCCTTTACCCCGATTCACCTTCATCTGCACTACCGGCCGGGGAGGCTGTCTGCTGGGACTGACCCTTCTCAGACCCTCAGGACGTTTTCTGAGCAGCCTCAAGGCAGAGAAGGATTTACGGCCAGACGACAAATGATTCGATCAGGTTTTAGAGCCCCCGCCCTTCCTTTGAACTGTTCCTTCCTAACTAAGGGGATCTTTTCAGAGTTTGAAGTCTTTCATTTACCTTCCTTTCTGCAGAAGCACTCAGCCTTCTCCACGTGTGAGTAATTGCAGATTCCCTCCTGCTGGGGCCATTGAAGTGAGCATTTGGAAGCGGCAGCGCACGTTTGTACCGAATTTGTTCTCAACATCGGGGAGCAAGCAGGGCTCAGGGGCATCCGCCGGCACGTGTGCACGGCGAGCGTCTTGCTTGTGCTGCAGAAAGGGGGTCTGAAGGGCCAAAAGCTGAGTTACAGTGGCTCTCGTAACGTTTTGTCGAGGCTTTTTATAGAAGCCATCTCACAAGTAGGTAATTAGTTTATTTAGTAGCATATCTGTAAGATGCATCGTCTTCATTTGTGGGATTTACTTCAAAGAGTCTGAACCTTCCCCCGTTTCAGTTGCTCGTAATTTTTGCTGGGCAACTTATTTTAAGTGGGAAACTTTCTGGAAGAGTCTTCAGACAAAAGATGGAGTATAATAATTAAAAAAGCAAAACAAACAAAAAAAGGTAGCTGAAGCAAATTTTATCAGGCCTTTTTTAAAGGACAAAACTCGTGTTCCCCACGTACATCCTTACTCTGTGCGTTGAGGACGTTGAAGCCGCAGCACCCAGCGTGACTTGGCTCTGTCGGTCTGCTGGAGGTCAGAGCTTTCTGCTCTGTGGGCTCCAGCATTCGTAAGGACGCTGAGGATGGTGCAGCATAAGGGCTCTTGTGCATTGCTTTGCTGATCCTTACTGATCTTTTGGAAAAGATTATTATCTTTTTAACAATAAAAAAAGTAAGTTCCTGAATTCTTGTGTTGCGTTTGCTGGAGGATTTGGGTCCTTTTTGCTCTGAAAGAGCAGCTTTTGTGGGGCTGCACGCACACTGAGGCACTCCCAAACGTTTTAGCACTACCAGGGTATCAGTAGGGATCCCTTCTACATCCAAATTAAGCCAATTTCATGAAACTGGGACAAAAAACTGTAAAACCAGTGTACCTCCTTCTGTGTATTTGCCCTTAAGCGGATTCAAATATCCACTGTATGTGGATTTTAGTCAAAGTCAGTGAGGAAATGCACTTACATAAGGCAAGGTATGGACTGAGGTCGTTAATTCAGCACCACCTCAAGCAAAATCAATCTATTAAGCCGTTGTCAAACCTGTTTAAGCCATAGTGAGATGCTGGGCTGAGTTAATGGCACATAAATCTTCCTCGGGGTATAGGACTTGGATGCAATTGGATCTTAATATTGTTTGCTCTTAATCTCCTCAAATACCCCCAAAATAGGAAAATTAGGTACAGAAAAACTAAATGAAGTAGCTGAGTTGAGGAACGACGGCAGCATTAGCAGGCGTGGTGAGGGCACGTACCCAGTCCCTCTTCTGAAGGTAGGGAGCCCAGGGCTTGCAAAAGCTCACAGCGTTTGATCAAAGCTAGGGCTTGGACTTAGCCAGCCTCCTTGAAACACTCTTTCTGCCTCTTTCTTTCGTATCCCCAGGGATTCTCCTTGTTGTTCGGGCAGAAATTTGGGTAACCTTTTCGTCTACAAAGGAGCCTCTGCGAATGGTCCTGTCTCTGCAGGGTGCTCTGCTGGCCAAACTGGTTTCCTTCCGAAAGATAGCATCTTCTGACACCGAAGCAATTAAGGTATACCGAAGGCTAATGATGCACGTCCTGTTTTTCTCACAAGGCAGGCCTTCCAGATTCGGATTCTGCTTTGAAGATTTCGCATGGAGAATGATAAATGTCTCCAGCGCATCAGGTCAGGATAATGCTGCCTGTGTGGCTGCACCCTTAGGGGAGAGGGAGTGTGAGGCGTGCTCCTTCCAGCTGGGCTGCTTTGCGTTCTTGCAACAGCATCAGGCCAGGAGCTCCAGTGCCCACGTATTCAGATGGGCTGAAGCCTTCAAAGACTCCGCTCCTCTTCTCCTTTTCCCAGGCCAAACCCAGCCAGGGATTTCAGCCGTGGAAAGGACTCTCCGAGCGATAAAGGTCTCCCCAACTTGCATCCTTCAGTCAAGCCAGGTTTTGGTGCACGTGCTTTCAAGGTGTTCCTGTCCCTGCTGGGCTTCTGCCTCTGCCCATTTCCCAGCCGGCTCTGAGCAGCTTTCCTGGGGCCTCTGGCACAGCCAGCGAAGGGTCGGGGAGCGCCCTCTCTGTTCCACTTGCATCCTTTGCAAGCAGTTGTACTTGCAGACGTTGCCTTGGAAATGGTTTTTTCCCTGTTCTGTGGCAAACTGCCCCCTCTCACCCTTAACATCTGTCTTTTTAAAGGCAGGCAAACCCTCTTTTCTGGGAGGTGACTGCAGAGTAAACGGCAGGGGAAGCTGCAGTTGGAGAGCAGTTTCTGTGGTTTTGTTGGCTGCTACAAAAATATACTGCTGAATAAATTCCATTTAGCTGGGGCCTGTTTTTTTTTTTTTGTCAGGCTTCTCATTCGTTGAGTTCTGTTTTCCCCTGGGAACCTTCTTATTAAAACTTGTAGCCTCTTCTCTCCCTGGCCAGTGAAGCACATCTGAGCTGTCTGAGCGCTTTGCCGGCTGTGTCCAGCGTGGGAAAAGTGTAGGATACATAGAAACTGCAAGAACCCGCAGGAGATCTGGTGCATGGGACCAAGAAATTCCCACAAACTAGAGTGTATCATCAGCTTGGAAAACCCGTGGTGTCTGTCCAAGCCTCTTGGCGCCTTCTGGGAAGGGTTACGTGCTGTTACGGGTCTTTGATGGCCCCGTTCACCTTCAGGTGCTCACCCTTGCATGGTCTTCTGCTGTAAAATGAGATATTTTTTTTTCTCCCTTCTACTTTGATGAGTAATCCGCCTGTGCCGCTGCTGCTTTATTATGCAGAACAAATACAGCTGTCTTGCATCAGTGCGAGTTGTTACCAGGGGAAGATGCTGGTTTCTGCACCAATGTGATTGCCCTGTCCCAGTAATTGTCAGGAGCCCCGGCACTGCACCGGGGTGGGAGAAAGGGGCCTCCCGAGGACGGGGAGTCCTGCCTGGAGCAGGGTGTGACAAGTGGGACGGGCTGGTCCCTCAGCTGGCTTCCTGCAAACTAGTTGAGTTTGTCCTGGAGTAACTCTATAGTGAGCGCAGGTATAAATCTATAATAAAACTCCGGAGTCCTCGAAGATTAACATGGAAGGCTCAAGAAGTCTTTACTTCGTCAACTGCTTCAGCAAAAGGATGAATTTCTGCAGCTGTAGCCACCGTGGTTCCCTTCCAGCAGACCTCAGGACCAAGGAGAACGGTGCCGCTGGAGCTCGGACCGAGGCCCCAGCCCCGGCCTTCCCTGGAGGATCCACCCGGTGTGGGATGGAGGCTGCACGAGGAGGGTCCTGTCCTTGGGGCTGGTTTCTTTCCTCGTCTGACCTCGCAGCAGTGAGTGGTGGGAACACACGAAACAGCAGCTGTAGGAGGGAACAGCAGAGGGTCAGGCCGGTACGAGGAGGCAGTCACTGTGCGCTCCCAGAGAGGTCTCCGTGCTCGGGGGTCTTTGAGATCAGACTGTGGAAACCCCCATCCCGGCACGGGTTTCTACGAGACCCAGCTTGGAGCCAGGAGGTTGGACTGGAAACCTCCAGAAGTCCCTTCTGGACCTGAGTTACCCTGGGACAAGTCTGGCCTCCAAAACCAACTTAGTGCTTGCTCCTGAAGTGGGCTGCTGCTTTTGCTCACGGGGGGGGGGGGGGGGGATGCCAGCAAGGGCCCCTGCTCTGTGGGCACACGGGGGATGTTGCAGCGGCCTTCTTGGTGCACTGCTTCCCTGCCTCGCTTTGACGTGAGCCTCCAAGAAAGCAGGGGTGAGCGCGGGGAAGGTTTTCTTTGCGGTTTCTCCTCTTGCTCAGCTGAAGAATTGCGATGGTGGAAAGCGGGAGGTGAGCGTGGAGGGACAGGTCCCTTCTGGCGCTGTAATTCCGGCTGCACCTCTGTGTTTGGGTGGCGGTTGCTGGTATTTAAGCCCGCTTTATTTTCTTGGCTCACTTTGGAGGAGTTGGAGAGACAGGATTTGGAAATACTTAAGCAACCTGCCCTGATTGTATGGTGCGAGCACTTACTTCTGTAGCCTCGGAGGTTTCGAAGCATGAATCAGAGGCTGTTTTTCTCCACTGATGCTCCTCTAGAAATCAGTAAAAGCTGGAAAGTCCCTGCTGAGCTGTTCTGTGTTGCTCTGCCAGTCCATCTGCTGAAACCTCCCCGGGCCCAGCCTGCCGGCCCTTGCCTGGCTCTGCGAGTGGGACTCGGCTCCGCCGGCAGCACCTCCTCGCCCAGGCTTCGTGACGTGGGGGCGGGAGCCAGCAATCCCACCTCGCCTGCCCTTCCACAGCTCAACCGCAGGAGCACGGCCGCGCGGCGCCGACCTCCTGCACCCCCTTTTGCACCGGCACGGCCGCCTCCTGCTCCGGCCGGCAGCGGGGATGTGGCAGGGCCACACGTGGGGATGCTCGGCTGTCCTCCCTGCTCACAGCACGCCGTGCCGCTGGCAGGAGGCGTTAAACAGCAAACGGCTGCGCGGGAGGAGCAGCGGTTTACAGCTCGCAGATACCAGAGGCAGGATTTTGTTTGCTTGGTTTGTATTTTTTTTTTTTTTTCCCCTCCCCAGACTTCTGGAGCTTTTTCTTGTATTTAGCAAGCAAGAGGATTTTGCTACGATATGTTCTGTATCTGAGAACTTAGGGCTTGTACGGTGCTGGCTAGAACAAGCGATTTTTATTTATTTCGTTATTGCTGGAGAGAACTGAAGCAGTAAGCTTTAAGGCTTTGGCTTCTCTGGAGGAGTTTTATCGAGAGGAACAGCCTGATTCTGTTGCAGCGTGTGACTGTGCAGAGTACTGGGACGTGTCGCTGCAGTACCTAGGTCGCCTCGAGCCATCCGTTCTGGCAGCCCAAGGCGCTTCTGGCCGGGGCTGGGTGGCACCCCTTGGCCTGCAGGTGCCCGGCGCCTGGGGCTGGCCCAGCACCAGCTCCCTGCCTGCAGGAAGGAGGCAAACTGCAGCTCCGGAGCGCTTCCCAGTCTCGTGCCCTGCCCTGTTCCTTCCCGTCCTGTCCTGCCCTGCCCCGGTGAGGCTCCAGAAATGCCTTTGGTCCCAGCTGACGCCCGAAGGTGGTAGAGACCTGCGGCCTGTCTGATGGCTGGGTGGGAGCCAGGGCCCTGCAGCAACGGGGCGAGCTCAGCAGAGCCCTGAGGGGAGGGCGCTGCTGTCCTGAGGTGGGTTTGGAAGGTGACCAGCTGGTGCCTTAATCCCTTCGCTGTCTCGTCCTAACGGATCTGCCCCGTTTTATTTAGAGGAGTTCCTGCACCTCGGAGGGCTGCCTTGGCTGGGCAGAGCAGTGCGAGGCGCGGCCACGCGAGGCCAGCCCCGTCTGTGCTGCTGGAGCTGTGGGGTTTGGTGGCTGTCGCCCTTTCCGTGCCGCACGCACCCAAGGAGAGCCCCCCGCGGGTCCCCGCTGCCACCCCGCTGGGCTGTGCCGCGTCGCAGGCTGAGTGCCCCTTGCGTCGTGCCCCCTGCGAAGTGCCTCCTCCCCAAGAAAAAGCCCTTCCGTGGGCGGGGGGCTCTGCCGGCGGCTGTGGAGCGGCTGTTGGGGGGAGAAACCCATCTCCCGCGCGGGCGCTCGGGGAGGTGGCAGGCGATGTTTGTCTCAGTTGCGTTTTCGGGGGCTGGAGAGCGTGTGTGTTACCGTACAGCAGGTGGGCTCGGGGAGTAGATGGCGGGGCCGGCTGGGTTTTCTCACGCAGGCTCGTTGCCTGCCAGGAGGGGAGCGAGCCGGGCTTTGTAGGGAAAAGCGCAGAGCTGGGACTGGCTGCGGGTGGGTTTCTCCTCCTGCCAGCCCCTTTGCGAGAGGTGAGGGGAGCCGTGGGGCAGGGGCTGCTGCCACCACGTGCGGTCCCAACAGGAGCAGGCTGGGGTCGTGCGCTGCCAGTCGTCCAGGCTGGGGACCGGGGGCTCGCTCGGGATCTCCCGAGGTGCCTGCCCACGTCCTCTCCCGTTTCAGTGTGTCTCCCACCTGCGGGACACCCCGGCAAGGTGTGACAGCCTCCCTGGGGACAAGCGGGCAGGGAAGTCCCTGCCAGAGCTTGCCGCCCTGCCGCTGCCGGGGGACTTCCAGACCCACGGGGAGCAGCGAAAGCAAGAGCTGTCCGAACCGTCCAAAGGCAAACTTTTCTGGGAGGCTTTGGTTTTTCTGAGAGCTGCCGGTGGAGAAAGCCAAGCGGCTGGAAGTCCCGGCAGTGGGCAGATGGCACGGCGGGGCGGAGGGGACCCGGACGGGGACAGCAGGGCCGGGGAGAGGCAGCAGCTCCCCGTGGCCGGGGGTAGAGCTCGGGGCAGAGCGCAGGCAGCGCAGCAGCAGGGCAGAGCACTGCAGCGTCCTGCTGCCACCTCCCTTCTGCTGCCTGGATCTCCTGCCCGGCCAAGTGAAGCTGTGCAGCCTTCCCGAGCCCGCAGCTCCCTGCCGGGTGCACGTCAGGCACACCCGGCGATGCCGCCTGGCCCGCTGTGCCCGCCGGTGGGACCCATCTTGCCTCGGCCATCCTGGGCTTCTCCTTCTCTCTGCTGATACGGGAAGGGGCGCGGTGATTTTTCACGGTCCTGTGGCTGCGTGGCCAGAAGCCTTCGCCAGCGCGGTTCGTGCGGCAGGAGGAGCGGTGGCCGGAGGGTGCCAAGCTGCGGTAAGCGGCGCAGATGTGCTCCTAGGGGTTGCTTTGGGGGCCGGTGCTACCCCAGCACAGCGTGCAGTGTGGGACGGCCGCGGGTGGTGCGGGTTGCTGACAGCCTTTGCTTGCCTTTTGCTGATGTCTGTGGTTTGATGAGGCTCAGCCGGTGAGATGAATGGACGTGACAGGATCACGGGGCCCTTCGTGGCCCCGTTTGTTTCCCCGCCCCTGCTGGAGCTGGGCACACAGCTCCTTCCCTTTCCCTGCTTGAAGGCTGATTTTCCTTTCAGACGTTTCTGGGCACGGTGCTGCCACAGGGAGAGGGCTGCGTAGGGGCTCACGGCTGCAGGACTTCAGGCAGAAAAATCAATGTTTGTATTTCTTTTAGCTGGGAAAGATTCTTGAAAGAACTCCAGTAAATAAATACCTTGTAAAGTTCAAACTGTGAAGGCACGGTGTGTGAATTTTCAAGCTCTCTCTTGAAATAAAATGGATTTCTTGGGTTCAGGCTTTATTTAGAGAAACATTCGATTTAAGGAGGGATTTGAAGGCTGCATCTGATCTCCTCGTGAGGGAGGGACGGTCTTCTGGAGGCGGCAGAGCCTGGTTTGGGGATGTGCTCGGACTGCTGCTGGGGTACTCCTGGGGGGTGTCCCATGTCCCCAGCCACGCAGGGGACCTTCCTTCCCCCAGGGTGGCTCCTGCTGCAGCCACTGTCCCTGCAAGGCCCCGCTGCTGCAATGCAGTCAGCTCGGCTGCCTCGGGGAGCCGGCTGTGCAGGTGCTGCTGCCCGGGATGCTGGAGGCCAGCCAGGACCAGGTTCCCTCCGTGGACTGCGTGGGCATCTCGTAGCTTTCTGTACCTGTCCTCTGCAGCACAGAACGGTTTCTTTCCCTTCTTTGTTCCCGTTTGTGTCGGGTTGAACCTGATCTTCGAAGGGATGCTAGGAAGGGACCCAGTGGTGAGCCCCCGTGGTTTAAGCCGCCGGTTCCTTGCTCTGGGACAGCCTGAGGTTGCTGTTCCCGGGAGGAGCTGAGGGCTCGGAGGCTCCTCCTGCAGGATCGGCCTTGCCGGGGGGTCTCTGGCACATAGGGCAGGGCCTGGGGGCCTGGGAAGGGAGCAGGGCGAGGCGCAGCTCCCTGCTTGTCCGGGGCTTTAGGCTTGGCTCTCGTGCTGTGCATTTACGTGGGGGAGAGCTGTCCGGTCCTCGTGCGAAGGAGGAGGAAGCAGGAAACTCTGTTTCAGCCCCACCTTCACTGGAAGCTGCAGGAAATTACCCAGAGCAGAGGACAAACAGCAGGGCTGAGGTTCCTTCAGCCACTCCGTAGCCTGCATGCGAGCGGGGCATCGCCTTCCTGAAGGCACCTGAGGGGGAGCTGCTCTCCCTGCGCCCAGAGGTCCCCCTCAGGAGCTGGTGCCACCGCTGCCGTTCGCTTTCTGAAAATTGAACCTGCCTAAAAACATCAGTACCGCTTTGTGCCCTACAACGAGGTGGCTCTGGCGTGTGTTGGACATCTTCCCACGTTAGGTCTGGGGGTTGGAATCGAGGGTTGGTGCCGACAGCTGGGCTCCGCGGCCGCTCCGCTTCCCAGAGAAGTGGGGCTGGAGCCGGGAGGCAGCGCCCCTCCGAGCCTGCTGAGCAGAAATGTCCTGCTTCTGCTGGGGTCTGGGGGGAGGCAGGAGCTGCTGAGCTGTCCCTGTGTCAGCAGTGGAGGGTTTTGTTCCCCCCAGCAGAGATGAGTGGGGTGTCTGCGGTGGGGAGCCGAAAGGAGAGGACAGAGGCAAGAGCAGAAAGTGCAACGGAGGTGGGCTGGAGTGGCACTGAAGGAGGGAGAGAATTGACACTGGGAGCAGAAAGAAGGCAAAGCAGGTTGGATATTGCCGAACGGAGGCACGGGTGGTTCCCAGCTCTGCACGCCCGTGTCAGCCGGGTGCCCTGTCCACCCCACGTCCTGCAGCCGCGCTCCCACAGCTCCCTGAGCCCGGCACTGCCTCTGCCCGTGGGCCACCTTTTCTCCCGGCAGTGGCCGGAGGTTGCCTGTCTCACACAGGTGCTGCCTCGGCGAGGGCGTTACAAACAAGCCGAAGGGGGACAAAACAGTTGCGGGTAGCGGCTGGGTGCAGCGGTGTTGGGCTCGCTCACCAGGGTTCATCCCCACGGACGAGAGAGGGCTCAGCGGGGCTGCGGGGCTGATTTCTGTGCCCTTTCCAAAGCGTTCGGGGTGGAAGCTGGCGCGTTGCCGTGCACTTGTGGAAATGCATTGTCACTGCCAGAGAAACGAGTGCCTGGAGAGCAATGAGTGCGTTGCTTTTTGTTCCCTTCCTGGAAGCAAAATCCTGCCTGTGGCAGCCTGGGAAAAACCTGCTGTCCCTGCGTACCTGGTGGCCCTGTCCTCATGCTGTCTCTGCTCTCTTCCAGCAACTCCCACTCTCCCGGCTCCATGGCTGCTGTGCGCGAGTGGTCCTGCACCCGCTGCACCTTCCTGAACCCCGTGGGCCAGCGGCAGTGCTCCATATGCGAAGCCCCTCGCCAGAAGCCAGACCTCAACCACATCCTGCGGCTGAGCGTGGAGGAGCAGAAATGGGCCTGTGCCCGCTGCACCTTCAGGAACTTTCTGGGCAAAGAAACCTGCGAGGTGTGCGGCTTCACACCGGAGCCGGGGCCCAGCGGCTCCCCCTTGCCTGTCATCAATGGCATCTTGCCCAAGCCCACCGTGCTTGTGGAGCCCAAGGGCGCGTCCCGGGAGGAGGCCGCCAAGGTGGAAAGCAGCAGCGAGGATTCGGAGGGGAAGAGTCCTGATGAAGCAGAGCTGGAGAGCGGCTGGGCTTGCCAGCGCTGCACGCTGCACAACACGCCGGTGGCCAGCTCCTGCTCGGCCTGTGGTGGGCCACGCAAGCTCTCCCTGCCCAAGATCCCACCAGAGGCGCTGGTCGTCCCTGAAGTCATCACCCCTGCGGGCTTTCACATGGCCCCCTCCACCCCGCAGCCTTTGGTCCCTGCAGAGGTCTCTGATGGCGACGCCGTGGCCGCCCAGGGCCCGGTGGCTATGGAACAAGAGGCCCAGAAGATGCCGGCCTTCAGTCCCTTCTCCCCAGGGCTCCAGAACAACCCCGTGCCCCGAAGCCGCCGGGAGGTGCCCCCGCAGCTGCAGATGCCGGGGCCCGAAGCGCCGCAGCCCGGGGCTCAGAGCGCGGCGGGGCAGAAGGGCTCCCCGCAGGGTCAGGCCCGGGCCGCCCCGGCTGCCCGCTTCCAGGAGCTGCTGTCCAACAAGCGGCTGAGCGTGCTGGAGGAGGAGATGGAGGTCAGCCCGTCCCACTGGAAGTGCAGCACCTGCTCCCTGCTCAACTCCTCCGGCACCAGCAAATGCGAGGCCTGCAGCACGCAGAAAGGCAGCGACACCATCAACTTGGTGGGGGACTTGGTGAGGTTCACCCCCTGCAGCCCCTCCAGCCCCGACTTCACCACCTGGTCCTGTTCCAAGTGCACCCTCAAGAACCCCACCGTGGCCCAGAAGTGCAAAGCCTGCGGCTCCTCCAAGCTGCACGGCTTCCAGGAGCACGGCGCGCAGGGCGAGCCGTCCCCCCCGCTGCCCCGAGTGCGGGGCTTGCGACAAGGGCGGCTGCTCCTCCTGCGGCAGCAAGGCCCCCTCCGCCCGCAAGGTCGCCCGCCTCTTCCCGTCCCCGCTGCCCGGAGCCCAGGACAGGCCGGGCCAGTGGGCTTGTCCCGCCTGCACCCTGCTCAACGAGCTGAAGGCCAAGCACTGCGCGGCCTGCCACACCCCGCAGCAGTACGTGGCCCAGCGCAAGGGCCTCAAGGCCCTCAAGAGGAGGGAGAGCATGCACGTGGAGAAGAGGAGGCAGACGGACGAAGGAGAGGCCAAAGCCCTGTGGGAGAACATCGTGACCTTCTGCAGGGAGGTGAGTGCGAGCTGAGCTAGGCTTGCCGCCGATCTCGCTCGGAGAAGGGCCCTGTCACGCCGCCCCGGGACGGCGCTCTGCGCGGGCAGGCCGCCGTTGTGTCTTCGGGCCTGAGGGTTGCAGAGGAGGTGCTCGCCTGCAGCGGCTGGATGCTGGCTGTTAACCCTGAAATGGGGCGTTTGAAATCCACGGGAGGCGATCTGTAGGGTGAAGGGGCCTTCCAAGGCGACCCATCTGGTTCACTGCCTGCCCGAGGGTGAGGAAGTCTGAGCGTTAACTGGCTCCCAGCAATGTTTTAAATCAGAGAGAGAAGGGAACGTTACGGGGTGATCAGCCCGGTTCCTCCCTGTCCAAGGGTGAGGAGGGCTGGGAAGGAGGGTGTGCGGGTGTGCTGCTGGCACCAGTGGTCGTGGGCAGCACCTGCGATGCGGTGGGTGCAGGAAATCGGAGGGCGCTGCGGGTGGAGGCGCAGAGCACTGCGTGTGCAGGCAAAGGACGCTGCTGCCACTGCATCTGTGCCTGGGATTTTCAGGGCTTACAAAGTCCTGCCTTTGTTTATCCGTCTTGGGGCCGCTCAGCCTGCTGGTTTTGGTGTTTGTGAATGCACAGCTGCACCTGCAAACGGCTCACCCCCGTCTGGGGAAGGACAGCTGAGGTTTGGCTGTATCCTGGCTTCAGGTGGGGGTCTCAGGAGCGTGGGCTAGCGCCCCTCCCTCCCACCGTGAAGTATCCGGCTCAGTCTGCTGGGCTTCAGTCGCCGGCAGCGCTCTGATGGCCCCATTTTTGCCCTGAGAGGCACACGATACTCCTGCGAATGCCGCTCTTTCTCTGCCCTCCTTCTGGGGCAAGCCTCCAGCTCTTCTGGACCAGATGGGAAGGGAGCTGCAGTCCCACTCTGACGCAGCGCCGAGGCTCTTCCTGCTCGGGCCGAGGAGCGCTCCCACGGCCGGGTCTGTGCTGCGCAGACCGGTGCCCGTGGGGGTGTTTGACTTGGGAAGGGAGCTGCTGAGTGGTTCTGGTTTGGGACTGTTTTTTTTTTTTTTGTTCTGATTGCTAAATGTCTATGTCTAACAGACCTGGGTGTCTTTATATCGGAGAGACCCTGATTCTGCTTAGCCCTCTCGTTTAAGCAAGTGGACAGCCTCTTTTGTAGGCAGGGAGCATCCGTTCTATCCAGTGGAATCGGGCCTGAAGGATGAGTTAGGAGAGATGGCCAGGCTGAATTAGCAGCTTGCCACTGCCAAAAGGGGAAGGAGTCTTCCTTGCCCCATCCCGCCCAGCTCTCCGTCAGAGCCTTGGCGGAGCCCGCCCAGCTCGCTCACCTGGCAGCGTCCGGCTCTGAGATCAGCGGGCTGTCTCCCGAAGCTCCCGCTAAACCTAAATCACTGCTATTTTCTGACGCCGTTTACGGTAAGTCAAAGGCTCTGCAGGTGTGAGGGAAGAGCTGGCAGCGGCGGTGGGACGGTGCCGCCGCCTGGCTCCGTCTTGCTCCTCTTCCTGCATGCCCGCGACCTCCCGCAGCAGCCGGGGAGTTTCTGCCCAACCACTTGCTCCTGTTCAGGCCGGCATGTCGGGCAGCCTCAAAGCTTGCTTCTGGCCGCTGTGTTTCATGGGAGCAGCGCTGCTCAGCCTTCCCCTGGAGGAGAGCGTCAGGCTGGCCAAATCCGCCTTTTGTCTCTGTGCACCGCGGGAAGCAGCTCGACTTGCAGCAGTGCTCCCTGCAGGGATCGCTGCCTCCTCTGCGCCTTTCCCAGTGCTTCTCAGTGCCTGGCCCCCAGTTTTAGCTTTATCCTTTCTCGTCCTTCTGGGAAGAGGGCAGGGCTGACCTCTTCCCCTTGGCGCCGGGCTGCTGCATCCTGTCTGTGCTGTCCCCCTTCTTGCTCATCCCCGTCTCGTGATTTTTCTCTCGTCCGATGCAACGTCCTTCCCCTTTCTGCATAAGAGCGCGTGGCAGCAGGTACGGCGTGTTCTGCAGAGCCAGAAACACAACCCAGGGCTCTTGCTGTCCGTGCCTTCTGACACTTCTGCCTGCAGAGCCGTCCTGTTCGCGGATTTATCCCCTTGCAGGAGAAACAAGCAGGGCTCCTTGTCTGGCACCGTGTGCGAGCAGGCTCGCTGCCACCCCGGGGACTGTGCAGGTGCTTGGCAAAGTGTCTGCTGAGTGCCCTGTCCAGCCGGCGCTCCCAGCTCTGGCGCAGAGGCGGGGCAGGGTGGCACTGGGAAGCGTGCACTCTGACAGCCCCAGTGCCCGCTGCACCCATGGGCGAGCGTGGGGCAGGCGCTCCCCTGGAGAGAGGCAGCAAAGCCTCGGGACGCGTCCTCTTTGGCCTGCGTTCGGATTTGAATGGTGGCAATTATTAGCTGAAAAACACTCTTCTGCAGAAGAGGAGCTGGAAGCACTAATTGAGGCACTGTGTAGAAAATGTTCGCATCAGTGAGTTGGGATTGCAGCAGAAGAGGGAGAGCGAATGCTGGCGTGGTGCGCACAAAAGCTCATTTAAATCAGAGAGGGCTTTTGCTGAAAGAAGTTAATTTCATGTAATTAACAGTAACAAAGAAGTCCCAGGTCTTACTTCACCCTGTGTTAAACTGCCTGAAAAAGCCATCCTTCTCCCCCTGGGGAAGTTCTGTGCTCCCGTCCTATGTCCGTGGCTAATATCTGGGGATATTTGTGGGGTTATTTGCTGTTTAGTCCACCCGACTTTATTCAGTGCTCGGTAGCGGGTGGAATCGGACTTGGGAGCGAGGACTCCGCAACTGCCGGGTTGGATTTGGGCTGGATCTGGTTGTGAAAGGCGCTGCTGGCATGGTGCAGAGCTGTGCCACAGCACTGGGCTGTGCCGGGGCTGTGCCAGCAGAGCCTGGGGCCGCCCCGGGGGTCTCGTCCCGTAGCACGGGCTCGGACCGAGGAGCGTTTGGTTGCCGGATGCTTCCTCAGAGGCTTGCTGCTCGTGTGCTTTGCCACTTGTAGAGGCGGCCGAGGTCCCCCACGGTCCAAGCTTTAGCACCAGCGTGAAGTGTGAGATGTTCCCTGCCCAGGGAGGTTCCTGGAGAACACAAAGAGGCAGATCGGAGATGCAGTCGGGAGCCCCGAGGGGCTGTACCGACTGGTGGCTTTCCAAGCCGGTCCCGTTCCCGGAGGCTCCGGGGAGCTGTGTGCCACACAGCTGCACACTGATGCCATCCCTTGCCTTTTGCTCTCGCAGAACAAAGTCAATTTTGTAGATGACAGTTTCCACCCTGGGCCCAAGTCTGTGGGATTCCCGGAAGGTGACAGCGTGCAGCAGCGGGTGAAGCAGTGGCTGCGACCCCACGAAATCAACTGTAGCATCTTCAAAGACCGATTGTTGAAGTGGTCGGTGTTCCGGACGCCCAGGTCCTCTGATATCCTCCAGGGACTGCTGGGAAACTGCTGGTAAGGAGGCGAGAGCTGGGGTGCCACGCTCCTGCCCCTCTCCCCCGTCATCCAGACCCGGATCGTGCCCCCCCAGCCTTACCCAACCCCATTCCTACACCCCGGGCACGTGCCCACCCTCTGCCTGGCCCCTTCCCCCTGCGCTGGGTGGCCGGGCAGGGGCATTGCTGCCCACCCACACCCCGCTGAGCCCATCCGCGTCCCCCGGGCAGGTTCCTGAGCGCCCTGGCCGTGCTGGCCGAGCGGCCGGAGCTGGTGGAGAGGGTGATGATCACGCGGACGCTGTGCCCCGAGGGCGCCTACCAGGTGCGGCTGTGCAAGGACGGCACGTGGACCACGGTGCTGGTGGACGACATGCTGCCCTGCGACGAGTGCGGCTACCTCCTCTTCTCGCAGGTCAGCAGCCCCGGGGGGACACAGGGGGGTCGGGAGGGGGTGGGCAGAGCTCCAGGGGAAGGGGGGCTCGTCCCCAGCTAGCCCAGGAAAAGGCAGTGGGGTGGGAAGAGACGCAGCTGCGGTTCACGTGGGGCGCCTGCTGTTGTGGGCTGCATCGAGAAGGGCCGACGGGTGCGTTTTGCTGCACGCTGAGGCCAGCCGAGCTCTGCGAGGCCATCCCATAAACCTATTTCAGGCCCCTTTTGGCGTTTTCCAGGCTGCAGTGGAGAAGTTTATTTTGCTTGTTTTTTTTTTTTTTTTCCATCGCTTCTCTCTGCATTGCAGGCCAGCTCACTGGCAGGGGAAGACATCTTTATTCTGCACACAAAAGGGAGCTATTTTACCTCTGTGGCTTTGCACTGAGAGGGGCTGAGCGAGAGCTGTTTCTCTCCTCTGCAGGAAGGCCTGGCAGCTCGGCCGTGCCGGGGAGGGGCTGCGGGGAGGGAGGGGACACACAACAAAGCAGCCTGTTTCGAGCCAGTGCCCGGTGGCTCTGAGCACACTCGGGTGGCATCTGCTAGGATTAAAGAAGCTCCCTGAGCCACTCCGGGACGTCACTGCGCATTCTGCCCTGCCTGCCAGGCCCAGGGGCGCTTGCTGGGATCATTTCCATGAAGGAGACTGAGAACGTCTTTATTGAAACTCAGACTGCACAAATCTGCCAAACAAACCGAAGGGCTGCCGTCAGGAGGAGAGACGGGGGCCAGGGACGGTGGGGTTTGACTTTGTTCTGCAAATCCAGATCCTGTTTTAAAACACACGCGACCCCGAGCCGAGCTGCTGAGGCAGAAGACAGGGAGGACAGGACTTTGGGGAGACGGGGCCTGGCAAGGAGTACTTGGGGAACCTTGATGCTGGTGCAGCTCGCAGAGCCCCTGGTCTGAGCGCGCCTCCCTGCAGTGTGCAAGTGGCCGAGCCTTGGGGCAGTGGCGTGGCGCAGCAGAGCCTCGGCTCGGTCCTGAGCCCCGCTTACCCCTGGCTCTGTCCACGCAGGAGCTTCCTGCTGTGCAGACACGGGTACGGCACGGCAGGTACGCTGCTAGAGGGGCTCTGGAGAGGGGAAGGGAACAGAGTCTGTGTCTGCAGTTTGCCTCGTGGTGGACAAGATGCAGTCAGAGGCAGTTCTTTATTTTCAGTGTAGAATTTGCCTTTCGTGTCTTTTTTTTTTTTTCTTTCCCGTCCACCTTCCCTCTCTTACCAATTTCAAGCTGCAGGTGTTTTTTTTTTTGGAACTTGAAGGTTTTCACATGGGCTGGGCTTGCCTCGCCTTTGTTTCCAGATGCATCGGAATCATCATGAGATTTTTCTGTGGAGCGTTTGGGTATGAGAGCTGAACGTGGGGCTAAAAGAGGAAAAACGGAGTTATAAAAATGAAGGGAAATCAGGCTCTTGTCAGAGCTCAGTGACTGCATCTCGGGCAGAAGTAAGCAACGTGAATTTTTGTTGAGTGGGGGATTCAAAAACAAACGCGAGAAAAGCACTTCCAAGCTTTCTTTATCCATCAGAAAGCTGCTTCGCTGCCTTCCTTTCCTCTCCCAACTCTTGGCTGCCACCTGTGAGTCGCACGCGGTCACGCACGCACCGCTGCTTTTCCCCTGCTGCCCTCCGAGCACAGGGATCATTTCCATCGGCAGCTGAGCTGGATTTGTTGGAGACCTGGGGGCCACCAAATGTCCCCTTACCTTCCACGCTCGTACGTTTGCAGCTTCCACATCCCCTCTTCGCTCCCTCGTCCTCAGGAGGTGTCACCTCCCAGGACAAGCGGTGAAGCATCGCTGGTGAGTGCGCCCTGCAGCACGCTGAGGACCCGCAGTGGTGGCTCGGACAGAGCTGGGAAGGCTGCGTGCTGAGCTGAGCCCACGCCATGGGGCCGGTGGAGGCTCCGCAGACCTCTGGGTGCAGAAATGCAGCTCCTGCACTTCGTCCGTCCTCAGTTCGGCAATGCCAAGATCAATAGCCTGGCACTGGAGCAAAGGGACCGCAGGGAGAGTTTTCCCCTGCAAAAACACGTCTTGCCGCTGTCCCTGGGATGGAACTGGGGGAGTTTTCATCTCTGCCTAGGAGTTTTTGGAGCTCGACCTTGAAGCAGCCTCCTAGCTCCATGCGCGAAATGGGATGGGTCCCACAGCCGCGTGTGCTCTAGGCAGCCTCTTCCGCCAAAGGTGTGGTGGTTTTTATGCGCAGCGATGTGCGCGTGAGAGCTGGCTGTTCCACATGTGCTCGACACCCATCGCTGAACTTTTTAAAATCCAGATCGATGGGAAGGAAAGGACCTGGTAGTACCAGGTAGAAATCTGCCTCTGCCAGCCTGGGTGCCCTAAGGTGCGGCTGTGTCGGCATCCAGGCACTTCCTTTACACATCAGCTCCAGGACGTTTCCCCAAGTGAGAATTAAACCACTTGGACCAGATGCTGAACGGGCAGTGCAGGGGGTCGCCCGCAGCCTTGAGGGAACAAGCTCCTGGTGGCTTGGCCTTGCCGCTCCTGTCCCTCCATCTCCCGGGGGCCGGAGGGGTGGGCGAGCAGGGCTTTGCCGGCGTGCTCCCCTTGCCTTTCCATCTCCTGCCCAGGGTGGTTCCTGACGTGTTCCCATCTCTTTCCCCAGGCCCAGAGGAAGCAGCTGTGGGTCGCCCTCATTGAGAAGGCGCTGGCCAAGCTTCACGGTTCGTACTTTGCCCTCCAGGCGGGGCGTGCTATCGAAGGCCTGGCTACACTAACAGGTGCCCCCTGCGAGAGCCTGATGCTGCAGGTCAGCTCCACTAACCCCCGCGAGGAGCCCATTGACACTGACCTCATCTGGGCCAAAATGCTGAGTTCTAAGGAGGCTGGGTAAGACGAGGCAGGAGGGCGCCGTGGCAGGAGCAGGGATGCTCGGAGAGGGGGGCGAGGGGGGCTGCGCTCATCTGCAGAGGCTCGGAGGAAAGGGGCTGGTGCGTTAACTTGGGGGGGGTCCATCGCACCTGGCGTTTGTGTGAAGCATTGACAGAGCCCCCCTCCGAGCTCTGTGAAGTGGGGTCTCCTTTGTTTAATTTTGATGCGTAATTAAACCCCTGGTGAACTTCCCTGTGCTCGCTTACTGCTATCTCACAGAAGTTTGGAAGTGGCTGGCATCGAGCCCGCTTGCTTTGCTTCGAGTCTTGTGGATTGTGAAGTCCTGGACCCTGCACGTCTCCCACCCATACCTGGCATCTTTGCTGGCCGTACCTGGGCATTTGTTCGGGCTATTGGAGACAAAGCAAAAGCAAAATCCTCCTGCTCATCGCCCCAGCAGGAAGAGCGGGAAGGCGGTTAGGTTCCTGGGCTCTGCACCGTGGAAGTCACTGTGGTTTTTTGGGGGACGGCTGAAGGCAGGGTTGCTCCTGTCAGTGTGCAGCGTGGGGTTACAGCTGGGACTGTGCCACGGGGGAGGCCGATGCATCCCGGCACGTGGTGTCCCCCTGAGCCTGGCCGGTACAAACCTCCCATCCCAAATGGCCTGTCCTCACCGCTGCGGAACGGGCCCACCGTGTGCAGCACGGCAGCTGTATCGTTTGCCTCTCCACGTGCCTGAGCCCTGCCAGCCAGCAGCAACACCCTTGGCAGGACCCCAGGGCCTGGCACAAAATGGGTAAGGTTTGGGCAAAGATCCGCTGTGCACGGACGGGGCTCCCAGCCCTGCAGGTGGGAAGGGATGGGGGATTCAGCATGGTGAGGGCAGCCCTGCACTGTCTGTCTGGTGTTATTCGGGAGCCGGCCAAGTGCCCCGCTGCTCAGAGAAGCTCTCCGTGGAGCCTGGGCTCAGCAGAAACCCAAGGGGATGGAGGAAGTTCGCTGCTGCCCAGGCTGAGCTACGGCCAGCAGGGTCGGGGCGCTGCTCCGGAGGGGTTTGCGGTGTGGTTGCAGAGGGAATACACAGGAGCCCGCTGCGGGGAGCCTGTCCCTTGCCTCGAGCGGTGGGGACGAGCTCCCCCTGTGCCTTGCAGGACGCCGAGCGTTTTGCTGTCCCCTGTGCAGGTTCCTCATGGGCGCGTCCTGCGGCGGGGGCAACATGAAAGTGGACGACGTGGCCTACGAGAGCATGGGTCTCCGTCCACGGCATGCCTACTCCATCCTGGACCTGCGGGACGTCCAAGGCTTCAGGTGAGCGCAGGGTGGAGGCTGGCAGTGCAGCAGATGTCCTGCCAGCAGCCTGAGAAGAAAGCCTCCTTACTCCTGGGCCTCTGACGCTGTTGTTCCCCGTCCCCCAGACTACTGCGGCTCCGAAACCCCTGGGGCCGCTTCTCCTGGAACGGCAGCTGGTCCGACGAGTGGCCCCACTGGCCTGCTCCCCTCCGTCATGACCTGATGCCCCATGACAACAGCGAGGGGGTCTTCTGGATGGAGTACAGCGATTTCATTAAGTACAGTAACACCCGGGAGGTGGAGGCTGTGGGGTGGGAGCAGACAGCATGACCGGGGGGGCTGTGGGGTGAAACTGCCTCACGGGCTGCTTCGTTTAGGGTCATGGGGACCCCTTTGCTCAGGGGATGCAAAGCCCCAAAAGCACAGGGTGGTGGGCATCAGTGGGTCCCTGGAGCTGTAACTCCCCTCCCAGTCCCTTCGCAGGAGGGATGAGAAGGCAAATGGGACGTGGGGACAAGACGGGGCAGGCAGGGCCAGGCATCCCCAGGGCGAGGCGGGTGACATTCCGGTGCCCGTGGCTCCTGGCTGCGTGAGCTGCAGCCTGCTGGGGCACGAGGCAGAGGACCCCGCTGGTGCTGAGCCCAGCTTCCCCGCAGGTATTTTGACTCCGTGGATATCTGCAAGCTCCATTCAGACTGGCACGAGGTGCGTGTGCAGGGCATGTTCCCCAACAAGGCCAACGGGCCGGTGACGGTGACATCGCTGACGGTGTTGGAGCGTGCCGCCCTGGAGTTTGCCCTCTTCCAGGAGGGCAGCAGGTGAGCAAGGCAACACGAGGGCTGCAGGCAACGACCCAGCCCTGGGAGAAATGCCCGAGGTTGTCCCCATCGCACCTCTTCACCCCATGCCATCCCTTAGGGTTGCAGAACTCGGCGATGAGCCTCCACTGGCATTTCTCTGATCCTCGTGGCTTACGTTTCAGCCAAAACCCAAACCCAGGAGCAGTTCTTGGGGCAGCCGCCAGGGCAGGGGGAGGACTCTGGGTCTGCCATTCTGTCCGTGGCCCCCCACGCTCTGTGGGGCAGCACCCAGCTGATGTGTACCTTTCTCCCCCTTGTGGCGCAGACGGTCGGACACGGTGGACAGCCACTTGCTGGATCTGTGCATCATGGTTTTCCGGGCCACCTTCACCAGTGGCAACAAGCTGAGCCTGGGCCGGCTGATGGCTCACAGCAAACGGGCCGTCAAGAAGTTCGTCAACTGCGACGTCATGCTGGAGCCGGGCGAGTACGCCGTCGTGTGCTGTGCCTTCAACCACTGGAGCACTGTGCTGGCCGGCCCCGCCGCCGCCCAGGGTAAGGAGCTGGGTACCCTTCCCGTCGGGATGCTGGGGGAGGCGCTGGGGGAGGCAGAGGTGATAAAGCCCTCGACCTTCACCATGGGAAGATCCTGCTGGGGGTGGAGGTTGCCCACGTGCGCAGCAACCCAGTAAGACCCCGCTCCTGAGGGCTGGGTGCTTGGGGATGGTCTCACTGATCTCCTCTGCGCGTTGTCCTCTCCGCAGCGTCCAGTCCCACCAGCAGCCGGCCGGCCACCGATTACTCCAGCTATATCCTGGCCATCTACAGCTCGCGCCAGGTGATGGTGGAGCAGATGGAGGCGCAGCCCACCACGCTGGCAGATGCCATCATCCTGCTGACCGAGAACAAGGGCGAGCGCCACGAGGTGGGTGCAGTGGCATAGGGCAGGGGCTGACCTGCCCGTGCCTGCGGCAGGGAAGGGGACAATGGTGCCAGAGGGAGCCTGGACCCTGCCTCTGCCACGTCCTCAGTGGGCAGGGCTCAGCTGGAGGGGGAAGATGCTGGCCCAGGGGTTAAGATTTAGAGACAGGGCTGCCCGGAGGATTCGTACTCCTGACCGTGCCGTTTGCCCCAGGGCCGCGAGGGGATGACGTGCTACTACTTGACGCATGGCTGGGCAGGGCTCATCGTGGTGGTGGAGAACCGGCACCCCAAATCCTATCTGCACGTCCAATGCGACTGCACCGACAGCTTCAACGTCGTCTCTACACGTGGCAGCCTCAAAACGCAGGACAGCGTCCCTCCCCTGCACAGGTCCGGGGTAGGCAAGGGTGGGAGGAGAGGGTCAGCATGGGGCAGGTGCGTGATGGCACCGAGGGGTGCTGGTGGAGGGCCTGGGGCAAGGCAGGGCCCAGGGAGGGGGTGGGAGATGGGGGCAGAGGGTTTGCAGTGCGTGGCCAAACGCTGAGCCCGACTCTCTCTGTAGGCAGGTGCTGGTGATCCTCTCCCAGCTGGAGGGTAACGCCGGCTTCTCCATCACCCACCGCCTGGCGCACCGCAAAGCCACCCAGGCCTTCCTCAACGACTGGATGTCGACGAAAGGCACCCACAACCCGCTGCTCACACCCGAGGTCGCCGGGCTCCATGGGCCCCGGCCCCTATGACGAAACGCTGCCCCCCCCCTGCTCCTCTCCCCTGTGATTTTCACCCAGCCTCTGGCCTGGGGCTGCCCCCGAGCTGTCGGCGCTGAGCCGCGGGGCAGAGCCTGAGCATCACACCGAGCACTTTGCCCTCTCAGGGCCAGGACCAGCTCTGCCGGCCGCCCCCCACGGCACTTTACGAGGAGCAGCTGGGGGCACGGGGCCATCTCAGGATCCCACCTGCCCCATACCCCGCTGGGGCCGGTGCCCTCGGCCAGCCCTGGGCACCCAGCATGGCAGTGGGGGGCTGCAGGAGAGGAGGGGCTGGAGGTTGCTGTCAATGCCCTTCCCAGGCACCACGCTCAGGACTCTGCCCCCTCCTGCGGTGCCGGGGCCCTGGCGCTGCAAAAAAAACAACAACAACAAAAAAGAATATACCTCTAATGTCTGTCCGTCTGTGTGACCCTCCGTCTGTCCCTGGGCCCTTCCCACTGTCTCGTCCCCCCTGTTGTCTGCTGCCAGGACTGAGTGGGCACCGAGGCACCGCAGCTGGGCCGGGGGTGGTGACCCCCACCCCGTGCCGGGGCTGGGAAGGGCACTGGGTTGTCGCAGAAAGCTGTTGCTGTCGGTTTTCACCACACCTCGGGACGAAATGAAGACATGCGCTTCCCCACCCCTGCTCCGGGGTCGCGAGCAGGGCTGGGGGCGATGCTCCGTCCCCCCCCCATCTCATCGCAGTGTTACTATGCAAAGGCGGCCGCTGGAAGCAGCGCCTGGAGAGAAGCCATGCGGCCCCAGCGGGGCTCGGCCCCCCGCGCTGCCCTGGGGGATCTCCCCCCACCATCCCCTGCCCTGCGGAGGTGCGGGGCGAGGGGCAGCAGCGGTGCCACGGGGCAGCAGGGACAGAGCCGGGGTCCGGAGAGCAGCACCCAGGGGGTGGCTCTGCCACGTGGCCCTGCCCCAGGGAGACGGGGAGTGATTTTGGGGGGGAGGCAGCAGTGGGCCCCATCCTTCGGAGGGGTGGCAGGCGGCACAAGGCGAAGGTTTGTAAGAACCTTGGGTCCTGCTGCATCCCTGCAGGGGCTTCGTGGCGAGGCTGACCTCGTGTTCGTCGGGCTTGGCATGGGTGTGTGTCTGTGTGCTCGTCTGCTGGGGTCCACCAGTGCTGCCCCCCCCACCCCGGGCCCCACTGGGGGCAGGGGGGAGATGCTGGGGGGCTCCGTGCTGGGGGGCAGCCTGTGACAGCAGGGGCTGCGTGGGTCTGTCTGGCCTGTCCGTCTGTCCCCTCCCAGCCCTGAGGTGCTGGGGCAGGGGCTGGGGAATGCTGAGCCAAGCTCTGGCTGTGGTTATTTTTGTTCATTGCTCTGTTTTCTCTCTTCCCCGCTCCTTCCTCCTCGGGATGATTTGTCCTTCACTTTTTCTCTCTGTCTTTGTGAGCTGTGAATATTTTTAACCCTGTAAATACTGTCCAGCTCTTAAGAAACATAGGATATTTTATCAATTGTAAATCAGATCAGTACTCCCTGTATGATATGAATTATCCATGGGTGGTTTTCAAACTCAGGTTCTGACGGACCAAATAAAGTTTTGTTTTTTACTGAAGCTGCCTGGTTCTCTGGGGCCGCCGGGGCGGTGCCGGCCGCCCCCCGGGGGTGAGATTTTGGGGGCCGAGCGAGCCTCGAAGCCGCTTTCGGGGTTGGTGCCGGGGGAACCGCGGCCTCCGCGGGGTCGGGGTGAGCGAAGCCGGGGCAGGCAGCGGCCGGGAGGGGGCAGCCGCTGCCCGCGGAGGCTCCGCTGCGGCCTGGGGCCGAGGAGCGGGCCCCGTGCCCCGGCCCTGCCGCCTCCGCCCGGCTCCTCGGAGCCCACCGAGCCGCTGCCCGAAGGCCGCCGGGTCCTGCCCCCGACCCCCGGCCCCCCTCAGGGCCCCGGCCCGGAGCCGCCTCCCCGCGGTGCCAGGCCCGTGCCCGGTGCCCGCCCGGTGCCTGCCCAGCGCCGGGCTCGGGGGCGGCCTCCCCGGGCTGCCCCTCGCCGCCTCCCGGCTGCCGGGGCCCCGGGGCGAGGCAGGCGGCGGCCGCGGCGTTCCGGCTGAGCGGAGGCGGCCGGCTGCGCGCCAGGCCCCTCTCGCCTGGGGTGGGCACCTTGAGAGACCAGTAGGGAGAGACAGAAGGAGGGGGTTTCTGCCTTTCTTAGAGCAACTCGTAATAGATTTTTCCGGGCGAAACATCTTTGCATTCAGGAGGCCCTGTCACAAGCCATCAGCCTCAGCCGGGGAGAAACAGATGGAGAGTTAATTTTGGTGGGGAGGGCGCTGCCTCTCTGCCTGGCTCTGCTCTCAGTCTGTTCAGGGAAGGGAAACGTGACGGCAGAGGCGAGGTTTAACCCTCGCGTCCCTCACAGCCCTCGTGGCCTTCCCCAGCCCCATCCCGCTGAGCCCCCGTGAGCTCGGGACAAATCCTGCCCTTCGCCACGGTCCTGCCCGGGAGATGGGGGCACCTGCACAGAGGGGGCAGCGCCAGGGCTCGGCGGTGGCACGCGGTGGCCCAGGAGCCTTGTCCCTGCCAGGGGCTGGGCGGCTCCCCCTGCCCCAGTAACAGCCTCCGGCATCAAGCTGCAGCGATACCGAAACAGCAGGGGCGTGGGGATGTGGTGCGGGCATGGGCAGGGACACAGTGAGGGTATGGGCATGGCTGTGGTATGGGCGTGGGTATGGATGTGGCATGGGTATGGGCAAAGGTGTGGGTACGGATATGGTATGGGTATAGGTATAGGTATGGGTGTGGATGTGGCACTTCTCCCAGGAGCAGGTGACAACGGTGATGCTACCAGAGGTCCCCAGCCACCAGGACACACGCAGAGTGGCCGAGGGGTGTGGGATGGAGGCCAACAGCCGTGGCAGGGTGGGAGGCGCCACTTGCAGTAGTTAAGAGACGGAATTAACTGTTTTATAATTGAGTGCCAAAAAGATATCAATTATTGTGTATAACTGCATGTGAAAAAGATATCATTATATATGAATTACTGTTTTTGTAGCAGCCTGTTGCTTAATCAACAAGCACTGTCATGCCTTAAATCAGCCATGTCTTCAGCCTGAGGTCCGAGGGGGAGATGGGCACTGGGCAGGGAGAACGGGCTGCTGAGAAGGGAAGGGCGGACGGAAGGACAGGCAGCAGGAGGGGAGAGGAAGAGCGGTGTTGGAGCCACCGGTGTGTTGGAGTGCATGCTTGACGATGCAGGCAGCAAGCAGAAGGGGCTGTCCCACGGGGCTGTGCCGTGGCATGGCTGTGGGGTCCTGACCGAGGGGCCAGGGCTACGAAGCGTTGAGTGACAGGGACACCAGGTCGTGCTTAGTGGGACAGAGAGCACCAGGGAAGCTGCAAAGGGCGCACTGTCCCCCCCATGCTGCCGACCACCAGTGCTACCCATCGCCCTGATGACAGCCCCGTCCTCTCCAAGCTCACAGCGGCCCCAGGCCTTGCGCTGCTCTGGCATTTGCCATCCCATCGGTGCAGTCACCCTCGGCAAGGGCGGCCGAGCCCATCCTCCCTCCACCTGCCGAGCCTGGGGGGGCCTTCCAGGTGGAAGCAAGGGTCCTTCTGCATCCCCACGTGCACCAGCGAGGTCCTGGCCGCTTGTCAGGACCTGGCACCGCCACCACTGCGGCTCCTGCAGCCATGCCGGGGCTCGCAGGGTCTGTGCGGGGAGGGGGCGCACCGGGGAACGTGGGCTGGAGCGCTCTCTGTGATTCACTCTGACTATAATGGGAGCTGCTGGTGAATATTTTATGGCTCCCACAGGGCAGATAGAACATATTGTGCATTTTACGCCACAAATCTCCGCCTAGAGACAAGAGGGAGGCTTAAAAAGCACATCACCAGCGCTGCACTGGGATGGAGGGGGCAGAGCTGCAGCGGCTGTGTGGGAGCAGGGCTTGTGCCGCTGCAAGGGCATCGCTGGGCATCCGCTTGGGGCCCGCAGCTGCCCGTCCCCATGCTGGGCAAGGCAGGCACTCTGCCGCCGCAGGATCGCGTTGCTGCTGATGCGCTCTGCGGTCGCTGCGGCTCTGCCTGCCCCAGGCTGGCCGGGCTGCTCTGCGGCTCTGCGGCGCAGGCAAAGTGCTTTGCCCGCGGCTGCGTGCTGCAGGAGGGGCCGCTGCCCATGCTGCCTGCACTGCGGCCTGCCTTCCCCTTCGTCAATAATGCAGTCCCTGCCCCGGACCGCCCGCCGGCACTGCCCGCAATAATGGATCGGGGACGCGAGCAATCGTCCCAGCTCAGCCCAGCACCCCCGGCCCCCTCCTCATCCTCAGCTGAGGCCAGTGCTCTGCCGGGAGCATCACTCCGGGCTCTGAGCCACCACAGCGGGGTTTGGAGGGAGTGGGTGCTGCTGGGACCACAGCTCTGGTCTGGTCCAAGCAGCAAGCACTGCACGTCTGAACTAATAGGGTCATGGACTGGGGGCGGCATGGGAACCAGGTCTTCTGAGTGCCGGTAGCAGGGTACCAGGAGAAATCCCACGTCTTTGCTTCCCCTGAAGTCCCCAGGTGGGCAGCAAACTCCTCCCAAATTAAATATGAAGCCTGCTGCAGGGCAGCTCAGCCCCAGCGCTGGAGCTGGGAGGTGGGTTCGGGGGCTGAGCCCCAGCAGGGCTGGCGGGAGGGGATGGGGACGCGTGGCCCTGCTGGCACCAGCACCGCAGGGGCTCCGTGCTCCAGGCCAACCACTCAGGCCAGCGCGCCCACCCTCGCTGCCTGCAGCCACATATCTGTGGGGGTGAGCACTGTGCCGGGCACCCAGCCCTGCTGCCCTCGAGCCCGCGGGCTGTCCAGCAGGCAGGAGCCATTAGAGACATCACTGGCAGCTGCCCGCACCGATGCGGTCTCAGGGGGATGCAGGAGGCATCTTTGAGCGTGGCAGCAGGGAGGAAGAGGATTATGAGGACCTGCAGGTGCTGAACACCCCTGTGACCCCTGGCTCCCTGTGCAGCCGTAATCCAGCACGGTGAGGACCCGATGCTGGGGGCAGTCAGACCCTCAGATGGGAGGACCTGGGTGCTCTGGAGCCCGGCTTTGCCTGCCCTGGGCACTCCCAACTGCCCTGGAGGTGGCCCCCAGCCCCGCAGCACAGCCTGTGCCCTGTCCCCAGCCCTGCCTTGTCCCCATCACCGATGGCAGCGTGAAGCCCGCCAGCATCTCCCTCTGACCCCTGCTACAGCAGAGCAGCACCCTGAGCGTGCTGGCAGTGGCACAAGGCTGGGTGGCTTCACAGCATGGCCACAGTGGCATCCTGGGGGCTGTGCTCTCCCTGTCATCATCCCAGTTGGGTTTCGGGACCACGAGCAATGCCCAGGCAAGCACGGCAGCATGGCCAGGCCGGGGGAAGTTTGCCAGGTTGGGAAGGAAAAGCCCCAGCCCGGCGGGGCGGCCGGGCAGCTCCTCACCACCTCCTGCCCCGCTCGGCGTGGGGACGCGCTGGGACGGGGCTGGCTGGCACAGCTGGGGCTGCGGCCGCCGCATCGCCGGGGCTGTCACGGGCTGGGCTATCGAATCTGAAAGCAATTAAAGCCATCATCAGTGCTAGCTCGGGGCTGGCTCCAGGCTGCAGGGAAGCTGCCACAACAGATCATGCGCTCGATGCTGCTGGCCCGAGGACCCGGCTCAGCCCGCGCCTGCTCCCACCCGCGCCCGCGCCGTGGGGCAGCACCTCGCGAAGCGCCAGCATCGGCCGCCACGGTGAGCACCCAGCGGGCGTCTGGCCCTGGGATGGAGCTGCTCCGGTCCCCACCAGTGTCCCAACCCACTGGGGACATGGCACTGCCCTGCCCTCCCAACGCCGCCCAGCTCCTGCCACCAGCCCCAGCACGGGGGCTTCTCCGCCAGGTTCAGCCACGCTCTCGCTGCAGGGCTTGGTGTGCCGGGGGGGCGGCAGCGGGGTGGGTGCCCCAGGGGTGCTGGGGGGGGGCTCATCTCTCCCCAGTCTCTCCCCAGGACCCCCAGCTGCTGGGGAACACCCCCCAGGTCGTGGGACAGGAGGGGAGGTGGGTGCAGCCCTGGGGAGCTGGGGGAGGCTCCCAAAGGGCAGGGCTGGGACGGAGCCCCCCCAGCTGGTCCCTGGCACCCCCAGCGCAGGGGTGCGATGGGTTCCCCCCCCCCCCCCCCCCCCCCACGCTGAACAGTTAAGCAGAAGTTTGCTGGTACGGAAGTTGAACATTGTCTTGAGGCACATTTTCTGTTTTTTCACTTGTGAAATATTTCTGTCAGAACCAGTTAATGTACAAATTAGCAGCGGTGGTCTCTCTTACGTCTTCTGACTCACTAATTTGACAGGGGGTGTTGCGGTGCCGAAGCTCGCTCTTGACAGGCAAATGGGAGGTCAGGGCTGGCGGCTGCCAGGAAGGGACCCGCGGGTCGGGGAGGCACCGAGCAGCCTCCCTGCTCCTCTCCTCGTGCCCCTGCCCACCGCCCCCTGCTATTCAGCCGCAGATGGAGGAGTTTTGTCCCCAGAAAAAAAACATTTTTTTCCCCACAGAAGGCTCCTGCGCTAGGCGAGGGGTTGGAGAGGGAGCCCGGGGTGGGGGCTACGCCTTTGGGGTCCTGCAGGCAAAACCCAGCTGCCTGCCATGCACAGAGCTAGCCCGAGGTGGGGACGCGGGCACAGCCTCCTCCCTCGTCCCTCCTGAGCCAGGCTGCCCCTGGGGACCCGGCTCTGCGTTTACAGGATGACCCCCCCGGCAGCCCCCTTGCTCCTCCTGCTTTTCGGGGAGAAATGAATTCATCTGGGCACACATCTCCTCCGCGCAGAGTTACAGGGGGGTCGTGCAGGCCCTTTTATCTCCACGCCTGAATAAGGGGTTTGTTAGGGGACAGGAGCCCGCCGAGCCCCACACCAAGCAATGCTCGGGACCATGCCTTGCAGTCTGTCCCCGGGCGAGAGGCTGACACGACAGACGGGCTCTGCGCCATGCCCAGGAGGTCAGCAGCAGCTCTGAGGTCCAGGGAGGGGAATGGTGCCGGAACCCGCTGCCTTGTGCCACCCTCCGCCCGTGGCTGGGTACCGATGTGGGCTGAAGCGAGCCGGGCTGTGCTGGCCATGGGCACCTGGACCAGTGCAGCTCCAACCCCATCCTCAAAGCCTCGTGTGCGGCTTGGCTCCGAGAGGTCAGCACCAGCCCTCCTGGGTGCGAGCCCAGCCTGCCCCAGGAGGGACACGTCCCTGGAGGAGCAGAAGGAGCTCGGTGGCTGCTTTGTGACCTTGGAGGTCCAGCCCCCAGGTCAGCCCTGCTCATGCCTGCTGGCTCAGTTCCACCGCCCCGAGCCACATCACCCTTCCTTCTGCAGGACTCATCATCATCCCCAGTGTGCCCCAAACCTGGGGAGCTCACCACACTGGGAGCTGGGAAACCAGCCTTGTCCAGCCCATGGCTGAAGGCTGCTTCATCCCTGCCCCTAACCCCAGCTGTGGGGCTGTGCACTGAGGGGTCCTGGCTGGCAGGGGCTGGAGACGAGCCCAGGAAGGTGACCGCCACCACGGTTTGTGCAGCTCCAGGGCACGCTGGTGCAGCCCGGGGTGTCCCCATTTCCCCTCTTTCTGCTGATGTTTCCTGAGGGCATTGCTGGCAGCTGAGCTCTCCCAGCTCACCCAGTTTACTCCTAAAGACATCAAATCCCCCAGGTGCTGGTGTTGCACCCTGTTTGTCTGCATCCGCCTGCGTGTACCAGACCCCTACGAAATCCTCCCTTTTGGGGTCAGATGGGTACCTGGCTGTTGTTTTGCAGCGTGAGGGCAGTAGCCTGAAGAGTTTTGAATGGCTGCATCCTTCAAAGGCCTCAAACCAGCCAAGCTGTGTGGTCCTTGCCTCTCCAGAAATTCCACTCCAGTTTCAGACATATTGCCCTTATCCCAAAAACTTGATGCAACAGTTGAGGCCACCAGTTTCACTTCGTGCTGCATGGAAGCAGCAGCTCAGCCCAGCCTCTCCCAAGAGTCTTTTGGCAGCACCAAAAAATCTGGAAAGGAAAAGGGAGGTCCTGATTCTATTCAAAAAATGGGATTTTGCTTCCCAGGGATGACTCCATGTCCAGCTGGTAAACACAACCAGTTTCTGGCTGTGCTGGTGAGGGGCCCCAGGTGCCTGCTCACATAGCTCTGCATCGACACGCAGCACCTCCTGGGAACCACAGCCTTTGAAAAGTTCAGCCGCAGCACCCACCCCCTCGTTTTCCTGACATGCTCTCCAGCACGGCCACCTTCCCCATCACTGGATGGCAAAGGCAGCCACCCTAACCCTTGTTGGCTGGTTCACAGCGGTATCGTGCATCACCCAGCACCTGCAAAGTCCCCGCTGGGAGTGAGCTGGCACAGCTGATGGGAAAAGCACCCTGCTTAAAAGAAGCAAAGTTGCTCGCTCCATCTGCCACTTCGTAGCTTGCTGTTAGCAAGAGTATTTGGGCTGGACAGATGAATGGGAGAAAGCACAGGATTAAGGCAGCAGCTTTGCTTCTCAGCCAGATCCAGGCCTCTCTGAGATGCTGCACCATGGCAGGGTGTGAGTGACGGCGAGCCCATGACAACTTGCTGTCCCCAGCACAGTGCAAACGCTCAGCGGGGCTCTGTGTAGGTTTTGCAGTGGCTTTTAGGGGCCCGGCAGGGCTCAGGACCCTGAAGATGTGGAGCAAGCCTACCTCCAGGAGGGCCTGGTGTGGTTGAAAGGCAGATCTCCCCAACCCCAACCTTTCCGCACGGCTGGCTGGAAGGAGTCCCGAGCTCCTGGGCACCCCAAGGTGCACTTTCAAGGCTGTGGCTGCGAATGCACCCCTCACACGACCCAGGTCCAGGCACTGCCCGGTGGCCTCTCCCCAGAGCATGCACACCAGGCATAGTCCAGCCCCGTGCCCACCACCTCTGCATGCAGCCCTGGGGCTCCCGGGGCTCGCAGCAGGGACAGGAGCAGGAACGGGGCTGGTGGTACTGGGTGCCAGGAGCAGGACCGGGGCTGGTGGCACCAGGTCCCCGCTGGCCACCCCAGCGCGGGGCCACAGGAGCAGCGAGTGCCGAGCACCAGCCTCGCCGCTGCCTGGGAGGGAGCCGCCGCAGTCAGAAGCTGCCAGGGTGAAGCAGCTCAGGCAGCACAAATCGACTGTGACAGCCCCAGAAAGGCTGAGCCCGGGGGTGCGGAAAAATACAAGTTAGTTTCCTTTTCCTTACCATATGCTCCCCTTCAGCTGTGGGCGGCACGGTAATTACTGCCATCCACCATGCCGGTCTGCCTTGTCACACAGCCTGCCGGCTGCTCCGCACGCAGCCAGCGCTCAGCGTGGCTCCGCGTCCCCCTGCAGAGTCTGCTTACGCCGGGGAGTGGGATTTGGGTGCTCGGACCCAATTTTGGTCATTCGCGGCACGTGGGGGCATCAGCCTGGAGGCAGAAGGGCTGGCAGCAAGCTGCAGACCCCGCTTCCCCCAGCGGCATCTCCCAGGGGCCACGTGCCACCCTGCTGCTCACTTTGCAGGGGTGCTGCTTCTTCGTCTCCAGCTGGATGGCAACACCTCTGCCCCCCCTCAGCCCAGGAATCAGAGAATTGCAGGGTTTGGGTCGGAGGGGACCTTGGTGCCTACCTGGTTCTGAGCCCTGCTGTGGGCACGACCCCTGCCCCCAGCCCAGGCTGCCCAAGGCCCTGGCCAGCCTTGGGCACTGCCAGGTTTGGGGCATCCACAGCTCTGCCAGGAGGCAGCTCGTGCGGGTGCAGGAGCACCGAGGGACCTGCTGTCTCCCCGCATGCACCTCTCTGCCTGTGCTGCCTGAGCATCCAGCCCCTGCCTCAGTTTCCCCATCATATCCAATCGCTCCCATGGCCTCAGTGGCATGTGATATGGTTTAGTGGAGGACTTGTTAGTGTTAGGTCAGAGGTTGGACTGGGTGATCTTGGAGGTCTCTTCCAACCTAGATGATTCTGTGATTCTGTGATTCTGTGATCCCACCGGCCCGGGGAGGTGGAATGCGGAGGGGACAGCTGCAGCTGAACTGCTGGAAGAAGCAACAGCTGAGGAATTATCGAGATTTGGGTGACTTTCCTGGGATGTCCTCAGAGGCCGGGATGCAGAGGGGTAGGTGGGACATCCTTCCCCAGCCCTGCCGCATGGCACACCCACGGCAAAGCCAAACGTAGGAGATCTGCAGCCCCTCAGGCTCGGCCACAACTCGAGGAAGGAGAACATCCCGCACACCGAGCAAGGTCCTCGCCTCCCCTTCAGCATCTCCAAAGGGAAAACATCCCTCACCCGTGCCTCCTCCTCCTCCACCCCGCGCCTGGGGGTGCCAGCACCCGGCGGCGACCGCAGGGCCGCGGCTCTGCCCAGCCACCCCAGTGAATCACCGGCTCCTTGAAGCCCTTGTGCAGCGCAGGGCCTTCACCGAGCCGCGGTGCGGGGCCGGAGCTGATGCGATGTGACAGCCGCCCCGTGCACCTCCCCAGCTGTGGCCGCTCGGGGCCGGGCCCAGCGCCTCCCCGGTGCCACCGAGAGGGTGGGGGGCACCCACCCGTGGGGACGGGGGGGTTGGGGAATCCTTCACCAGCACCCGAGTGACCCCTGACGTCACGGGAAGGCGGTTTCATGGCCGTCGATCGCACGGAAAATCGTGTGTTTGGCCCCAGAGCCCTCCTCTTCCTCCCCCCCGGCCGCCTGTCCTATTTTGAAGGGCTCATTTTCTCAGCGCTAATGAAAGCGACAGCCGTGCAGGGCTGGTATTTGGGGTTATCAGTGAGAATATTAATGGCTGGCGCTCAGAGTTAACTCTTTGAGTCCAGCCAGAGGCCACAGCAGGGCTGCACCACTCAGCCGTGATGGAGCTGGGTCCTCCCCAGCACCATGCCAGGGGCTGGGATGGTGGCTGCATCTCCGGGAGGTTTAATTGCCAATTTTCCACCTGGAGGGAGGCTGCTGACCCAGCTGCCTCCAGCTGAGGAGGCCAGGAAGCAGGGAGCTGGAGGCTGCAGGGCGAGTGGTGGCTGCAGTAGCCAGGCAAGGGCTTCGGCAGTGTGGGGAGGACAGGACCCCCCCCGGTGGGAACCCAGAGACATCAGCCAGGAAGCCTGAGCATGTTCATGGAGTCCATGGTTGACTGGGACACAGAGATCCCCACGATGGCTTTGGGAACTTCTGTGTGCTGCTGTGGGACAACCTCAGAGTCTCTTCTATGACACCCATTTCTGTCCCTCCTCGACTCCGCCGTTGCCATCTCATCTGGTGTCACATAGCTTGGGACACTTCGATGCACCGAGAGCAGCATGGGCAGCAGGGCAGGGAGGGGATTGTCCCCCTCTGCTCTGCTCTCGTGAGACCCCACCTGGAGCCCTGCGCTCAGCTCTGGGCCCCAACACAAGACGGACACTGACCTGTTAGAGAAAGTTCAGAGGAGGCCACAGAGATGATCGGAGGGCTGGAGCACCTCTGCTGTGGAGCCAGGCTGAGGGAGCTGGGGGTGTTCAGCCTGGAGAGGAGAAGGCTCGAGGAGACCTCCCAGCGGCCTGCCACCGCCTGAAGGGGGCTACAGGAAAGCTGGGGAGGGACTCTTTGTCAGGGGAAGTAGCGATAGGACAAGGGGAAATAGTTTTAAACTAAAAGAGGGTGGGTTTATATCAGATATGAGGAAGAAATTCTTTCCTATGAGCATGGTGAGGCACTGGCACAGGCTGCCCAGAGAGGCTGTGGATGTCCCATCCTTGGCAGTGCCCGAGGCCAGGCTGGATGGGGCTTTGAGCAACCTGGGCTGGGGGAGATGTCCTTGCCCATGGCAGGGGCTTGGAATTAAATGACTTTTAAGGTCCCTTTCAACCCAAACCACTCTGCGATTCTCTGATTCTCTAATAATGCCAATGGAGCAGCCCATGTGCAGTCAGCCAGCCACCAGTGCCAAGGGAGACATCAGTGTCCCTTCTGGTCACTGGTCCCATTGGGAAACGGGCTTGTCACAGTGGAGAGAGGGCACGTGGTGGTCTCCCCGCAGTGCCCAGCCTGCAGAGGACACCCACTCATGATGCCCCTCGGGGAGAGCACGTCTCCCCAGCCACGTCTCAGGGTACCCCTGCAAAAGGAGAGGGGAAGGGGAGGTGGGCTGCGCCCAGAGACACCCGGCAGCACCTACAGCAGCTCCTCTGGAGACCTGGGACCGGTGTAAACAGGCTGGAGAAGACACAGGCCGTGGTTTGGTATAGGCACCTGCCCAAGCTCTGTGTGTGCGAGCGCTCACAGTGCTGGTTTCTTGGTTCTGCCACAACTTGTGCTGGTGTAGGGCAGTGACACTGCTGAACGCAAAGCAGCACAGCATCGTGCTGAAGGGAGGATCGTGTTCACCGAAGGAAGAACAAGTCACCACCAGTCTTCAGCTAGGACATGAGGTTTTTTGGCAGGGGCCCCGCATGTTCGGGAGCTGACTGTCCGTCTCTAAGAGCCCCCTCTAATTGGATGCATTTAAAGATGCCTCCGGCTGGTCTTTGTCTCCTTGCGGCCAGCAGGACACACGTCCTAAAATGATACCAGCTAATTAAGGCCGTGGAAGCCCAAGAACTCTTCTGTGCCTTGTTTGTTATCTGAGAGCCTGAGGCAACACTGAGGCCAACAGGACCCTGACAGGCAGCTGGGGAAACCTGGTAATGACAGGGCCACCAAACCAGTCAGGAGAAAGAGGCAGAAGAATACAGAAATCAGCAACGACAATAACACCCACCCACTCTAACGGTGCCGAGGCTCCTACTGCGCCTTGGAGAGATGGGATCAGTGAACCAGAGGGCTTCATCCCTGCTCCTCACCTTTTTCCAGGCACCTCCAGGCTAAAAGTGATGGGGGGTGGGGGTGGGAATGGGAGGGCACTGGGATGGAGCCTGCAGTGTGGAGGCCAGGAGATGAGTCCCTTACCGGCCCGTTTCATGCCTGTTAGGAAAACACAGCTGCACCTTTCTGGTTTGGCTGGGGACCTGTCCCGTCACCAGCTGCCTGCCTGTGAGGCTGTTCTGCCTTCAGAAGCCACAGCCCAGGTCAGGAGGTGGGTGCTTAGTACACACATATGCAAGGCTGGGCCTGGGAGAACCGTTCAGAAGAGGGTATCACCTTCTTCCCCTCCCTGGAACGTCTCACCCCTGCCATTACGCGGCCTCTGTGATTGCCTTCTGAGAAGATCCTCCTCCTGAAGCATCCTGGGCCCAGTCCCCATCTGCCCCGCCTGCACCGTCTGCCCAGTCCCAGGAGCTGCCATTGCACCTCTCAGTGTGGTGGAGCGCGCAGATAGACGTGGGTTGGCATCAGCTGCTCTTTGCAGAGCCCACACTGCTGGGGGTCCTGTGTCCACGGACAAGGAAGAAGGCGTCTGAAGCCCATGGGTACCAAAGCTGTGCCCTAGCTCCTGACCTGCAACAACCACTGTCACCCTGGCACCTGGTGTGCCCCCCTGCTGGCCCTTGTTAATGCACTCTCTCCAACCCCAGCATGACGGGTTTGGGCTTTCTGAGAAGGTTTCTCAGTTGCATCTCACAGTCAAGAGGTGCTTCTCCTGGATCTGTCCCTGGATGGTCCTGCAGAGACATCCAGGATGACGAGGGCAGGAGTGTTCATTCCTGCTCTGATCACCTAACTGAGCACTTCGGGTCTCATCTGAGCAGAGGTTGGATGTGGCAGTAGATGAGGTGGTGCCTGTTGCTATCACCGTGCTATCTGCCTGGAACAAAAGTACCTGGTGAGCTCCTTGGGTGACAAGACAGCTTGGTGCCCAGAGGTGCGGAGGAGGGACTTTGCTGTCAGTCCTTACCTGTTGCAGCAGGGGCTGAGCTCACGTGCCAGCATTTCCCCTGATTTCAGCCAGCGTGAGGAGCATCCTGGCACGCAGGGCTGCTTCCAAGAACTGTTTCCAGCAATGGCTTTCTGGCCTGAATTGTCATTTGAACCCGTGGAGGGGTGGAGGGGAGGGGCCGTTAGATTCGGTGCTGGCCAGGTCAAGGTGCTCGAAATGCCCAGCTCATGGGCACTCTGCAGCTGGATCAGTCCCACGGGGGGTGTCACACGGTGCTGGGCTGCTCCGAGCAGTCACAGCAGGCAGCACACTGAAGGGCACCAGGAACTGCAGAGATCTGATCTGCCATAGATCAGTCCATTGATTTATAAAAATAAAAAATAAAAATCAATTTTGGTTTTTAATCTTTTTTTTTTTCTTTCCCTAGCAGTAAGCAAGTGTGGTGAAAATGGTGTGCTCAGGAAAAAGCAGATAACGAAGGGTCACCGCTGGCACATGGTGCTGTCCCAGCTCTGCGTGTGAGCACCGTGCTCCTGGAGATACTCTGGGGAGAGCAGCACAGAGCCTGCAGCTCGCCGAGGGACCAGGTGACACTTTGCTTTTCCTCCCTCCAGTGACTTACGATTGTCTGAGCAGCCAAAGCCTGGAGTTTACATTATATGACAGGACAAAAATGTCCTATGGGCAAGGATCTAGGAAATCACACAAATAGCAAGTTACTAATTCATGCTGCCCATAGAAATGCTGAAGGCCTGGGGGTCTGGGAATGGGACGTCAAGCTTTTCTCATTTTGGGCAATTAGTTTCAATCCAGCCTTTCTAATGGGTGAAAATCCTTCCTCGCCTGAAGGCATTCAGTAGCCTACAGGAAAGGGCCAGGATATCTGTGTCGTCAGGTCTATGGATCACCAAATCCATCTCTATGAGTTGGGCTGCTATGGGCCAGCTCAACAGGGTTTCACCCTTTAAGCCAGCGAAATGATTCATGAAGAAGATGGGGCAGGTGGGTAATGGTATGGAGAAGCCTCCAAAGTTCCACGGAATCATGGTTCTAAGTGAGATTATAAAGGATATTCATGGGCTGCGGGACCATACAAGCAATTTGCATCCAGGCTGGGCCAGGCACAGCCAGAAACCACAGCCCAGCCAGCAACCAAAGCGATTCACCCAAATAAATGAGGAAGTTTTCTGTGCCAGGCTGGTGTCCCCTGCTCTGAGGCTGGCAAGGGTTGAACATTTCCCTGAGTGAAGACACAACAAAGACTCTAGGATCCTCAGAAAACATTTGAAAGTGTTCCCAGGGGCTGTCTGACATGTGTGTGACCTGAGATTTCAGCCTGAGCTGCCAGGGAATTGTCCCTGTGTGAGGCTGAGGGCAGACCTCGGGAGAGGCAGTTCTTCCTGGGGGGAGCAGGGGTTTGTACGGAGGACGGATGGGGGCACTTTCCTTCCATTGACTCAACCCCTCCTGGAGCAGCAGCTCTTGTTCCTCTCCTCCAAATCCCATCAGAAAAGGCTCTACAGGGCACTCCCTGCCCCATACCCCCAGCAACCAAATCCAAGAGCATTCGTGCTTCGTGGTTGCAGTTTCGCTCTGCTGGCTCCTCCAAGCATTTTTCCTGCGGCTTTTTGCCAATAGGAAGGTCACGCTGCAAGGAGGCTGTGGGTGACCCTGGCAGCCCCACAGTGCCAGTGCCGCCACCTGGAGCTGCAGTGTGCCACACTGGGGTGTCCTGGCCATGGACAGCCCTGACCTGCAGCCTGCCCATCGCCCCACTGCTCCTGTGAGCCCCGGCATCTCCTCCCAGGGCAAGGCAGGGGTCCAGTGTGAGGGTTCCCCCCCCCACATCTCCGGTCCAAACCCAGCTCCAGCTTGCAGCTGGCTCCCATCTGGTGCTTTCTCCACACATTTGCTATGGCAGCTACTGAAACAAACCCCATATTGTCACTGAGCTGAGGGCAAGGTCTCAGCCCCCTTGTGTTTGATTTCTTTGTCTTTGCCTTTGTGTGGATTACCAGCAGTCTGAGCCTTGCCTTTAGCTAATGAGTTTGGCAGCATGATTGTCTTGTTACAGCTGGAAACATCTTCTCTTCTGGAGCACTTGCCCTGTGCAGAGCAGGTTTGGGTGAGAAGCAAGAGAAATGGTGGGCGTGTGCCTCACAGTGGTGGGACACCTGGAGGGTTTTGCTTCAAAGGCTTCAAGGAGCCCAGCTTTCCAGGAGAGACCCAGGCAGGCTACGTGGTTCTGTGGTTGGCAACAGCATTGGAACACCCAGCCAAGTGACAGCCCTCGGGGTAATACTCACCCAAACAAAATCAGAGCCCAGCCCCTGGCTCTTGGGACAAAAGGTTGGTCTGATGGCCTCCTCCAGAAAGTCCCAGTGGCCTCTCCAAGCTGCACCCAGACCATTGCAGAGGACAACCCAACCCAGGTGCCCCCAAAGCCCCCCCCTTGCACTATCCCCATTCCTTTCAGCAGCTCCCGTCTCTGTGCTCGTCTGCCTTCCCTACTGCTGCCCCCACACTCTGCAGACATCGGGCATCCGCCGGGCGGCCTGAGCCCTGTCCCTGTGTGTGCAGGGAGCCAGCGCTGTCCCCTCCGTCCCTGCCCCAGGAGGCATCCTGCCTGCTCCCCGCACCACCCCATCCCCACGTCCCCCTGGCACGGGCGCCGCCGCCGCCGTCAGCCCCGGCCGTGCTGATGGGCCCTGACAGCGCTGCTCGTTTTCGCACTGGCGGCCGGCCGCCCGCGGGACCGGCACCGCACCGAGCAGCTGTTCCCCATCACATCGCGTTGCCGCCTCGCGGAGCTGCAGCGGGTGCACCACGTTGGAGCTTGCCCTGCTCCTGCAGGATGGAGCCGCAGGAAGGCTTCCCTTCCCGGCCGGGTCCTCAACAGGAGGAAATCGGGCAGGCGGTGCAGGGCCCACAGCCCGCGGGCTGCGCAGAGGCACGGACACGATACGCATGCTGCTTGGCTCCCTCGTTCTCGTGCCTTCCTTCAGCAGCAGCGCTTCCCCGTCCCTCACTGCAAGGGAAGGCCGGCACTCGGTACTCCTTATCCATTTTAAAGAGCGAGCCTCATAAATACTTTGTAAAGCACCTCCTAGCCAGCGTGGGTTTTTTGATTATTTTGTTCTTCCCCTGCTCCTTGGAAGGGATGTTTCGCTCTTCTGCGCCTTTCTGGGCTGCAGCTCTCGCAGCTATCTTGCATGAGCTCTCTACTTGAAGGCCGGCTCGCTGCCCCCAGTGCTCAAGCTGAGCTCTGGTGCGTGTTGTGGGGAAAAAAAAACACCAAGAGCAGAGTTGGAGCTGGGGACCCAGCCCCAGGACATGGCCAGAGCTCCTCTCCTGTGGTCCAGTGGAAAGGGTTGGGTGCCCCAAGGGTGGGTCACTGCTCCGGTGCTCCCCAGCTGCCCCAGACCCTGCCAGGCCTGAGGGGACATGGGAGGGCTGAACAGGAAGCATCATACCCCCAGGCGGGTCACAGAGAAGGAGGAGAGTGCTGCTCTCTGCTCCCTGCACCCTTCCCGATGTCTTGGGGTTGGTTTCCATGACCAGTTTAAAAGGAAGGTGAGTGGTGGACCAGGAGAAACAGCGGGAAGATGATTCTCTGCCTGGGAGAAGTTCCCAAGCTGGGATTTGGCTGGTTCAATGTGCAACAGGTTATTCTCCTCTTTCCCTCTTTTCTGAACCAATTTGTTGCATGGTACCAGATCGGGCACTTCCCAAGCAGCCTGCCACAGCGTTATTCCTATTACCAGCCAAACCTTCAGTCCTCTCCAAAAATGTGTCAGGTTAGCCGAAGGAAGTCTGTTCTCCCCAGATCGTGTCAACAGGCCTGGACTCATCTTCAGTTCCTTGCTGCCCAGCTCCAGCAGCCCTCGACTCCGCCAGGTTTTGGTGCCAGAGGAGCAACCCAGCAGCTCCCAGCTCCTGCTTGCCTCCCGGCCCCTCTTCCACTCTAACCTGGCCCCCTGGCTTCATGTGGCTGCTGTAAAGGGGCAAGGGCCAAGTCCTCTAGCTTCCCAAGTTCTGGTCACATTTCAAACCAATTTGGACAAATAGTCAGTCTCAAAAGCGGGAACAGGGTTTTGTGAAGCTTCTTGGCTTAACCAGAGGGAAGACCCAAAGAGCTGCCCTGCATTCCCCAAGAAATGCTGGCCTGGTGGTGCTGAGGGACCACCAGCCAGCCCACACCAAGGAGGAGGTGATGGGGACAGGGAGGTCCTGCTGAGAGCTGGGGCCAGTGGAAGGTTTGGGGCTGGAGGGAATGGGATAGAGAATCCTGGGGGCACGGAGGGAAAGCGAGGTGGGGTGGGACACGCACCCAGGGAGCACCCCAGGAGCTAATGCTGCAACTTTTTTCCCTTCATTACAGCCACCTCCACCAGCCTCTAAGCCTGGTTGCTTCTCCTACCCCCATGGTAAAAGCCTCCCATGCAGTTTGTAGGGGCTCTTCCCATTTCTTTGCTTCTCATTTGTTTTTCCAATGACTTTTCAGCTGCAAGAGTCTCTCCTGCTTGCAGCCCCTTGTCCAGCCTCACTCTGCTGGCTTGGCCCCCCCCCCCAGTCCCACGAGGACTTTCCCAGAAGTGAAAGGGTCGGCTCCTGCGCCTTTTTCTTGTGCTTTCTCCCTGCCTCAGTGTTAATGCTCTTGAAGGCAGCCTGAGGCCCATAAGGCAGCGCAGAGTAACCTGTGCATCAAGCGGACACCCCCGCCCCTGGGCAGCACCTGCGTGCGTGCGGCAGCAGCTCTGCTGCTGTCACTGCGAGGCAGCGCGAGAGGCTGGCCTGGGACACAGGCTGCTGGTGGCAGCGTCAGCACTCCGCCAGGTGAGCTGGGGAGGACAGGCTCTGCTGTGGCATGCAGGGCTCCAGGCTGGGGCTTTCCTCCCCGCCTGGCTGCCCACCTGCCGTGCCTTTCCTTGGGTTTGGGGGTGCTGGCTGCAGATCCTGCACCCGGCTGGTGTGTGCTGGTCAGCCCCAGAAAACTGAGTGTGGGGCAAAAAAAATTAGGAGCAAAGTGAGCACACGCAAGCAGCAGGCAAAAGGAGATGCGGCAGAGCTTCCTGATCAGGCTGGAACATCTCCCTCCAGCTCTGGAATGGGGAAGTTCCCCTTCTGCTCTGTCAGGTTTGGGACTGGGCGAGGAGGTCCCTGGAAGAAGGGGCTGGAAATGAGCACTTGGCATAGTGCACTTGTGCGTGGCTCTAGGATCCGGCCAGGTTGTTCCCTAGGAAGGGTACTTTGAAAAAGAAGAGTGGCGAGACCCCAGCTGAGTCCCTCTTTAGGAAGCTGAGCTGTGTGAGATCAACACCCCCAGTGTGGGAACCAGAGCAAAACCAGGCTCAGTTCTGATTGAAGCCTGGGTATTCACCCCAGGGCTAAGGAAAAGCATCTTTCCCAAAAGTATGGAAAGGACCAAGAGGCAGGAGTGCATCCATGGGCACGGTGCTCACACCCCACGGCACAGAGCCAGGCGGTGTGACCGAGTGTGGGTCCCCACGGCTGGTCCCAGCCACAACAACCAGCGTGGCCAGCGTGCAGGGACGACCATATGCACAGACTGTAAGGAATCTAACTCCCACCCCCAGAAATGAAATGGGTAATTGCCATCTTTGAAGATGTAGGAAGAATAAAGAGAGAGAAAAGAGAAGAGAGAGAGAGAGAAAGAGGAAAGAGAGAAAGAGAGAGAGAGAGAAAGAAAAAGAAAGAAAGAAAAAAGAGAAAGAGAAGAGAAAGAAAAGAAGAGAGAAAGAGAAAGAAAGAGAAAGAGAAAGAGAAAGAAAAGAGAGAGAAGAGAGAAAAGAAAGAGAAGAGAGAGAGAAAGAAAAGAAAAGAAGAGAGAAAAGAAAGAGAAAGAAAGAGAAAGAGAAAGAAAAGAAAGAGAAAGAGAAGAGAAGAGAAAGAAAAGAGAAAGAAAGAGAGAAAAGAAGAGAAGAGAAGAGAGAAGAGAGAAAGAAAGAAAGAAGAAGAAGAAAAGAAGAAAGAGAAAAGAGAAGAGAAAGAGAAAGGAGAAAGAGGAGAAAAAGAGAGAAAAGAGAGAAAGAGAAAAGAGAAGGAAGAAAAAAAAAGAAAAAGAAAAGAAAGAGAAAAAAGAGAAAGAAGAGAAAGAGAAAGAGAAACAAAAAGGAAGAAAGAAAAAGAGAGAAAGAGAGAAAGAGAGAAAGAGAGAAAAAAAAAAGAAAGAGAAGAGAAGAAAGAAAGAAAGAAAGAAAAAAAGAAGAAAGAGAAAGAGAAAGAGAGAAAGAAGAAAGACGAAAAGAAAAGAGAAGAGAGAAGAGAAGAGAGAAAAGAAGAAAAAGATCGAGAAGAAGAGAAGAGAGAAAGAGAGAAAGAGAAAGAAGAAAAAAGAAAAGAAAGAAAGAAGAGAATAAAGAGAAAGAAGAAGAGAGAAAGAGAAAGGAAAGAAGAGAGAGAGAAAGAAAAGAAAAGAAGAAAGAAAAAGAAAGAAGAAAGAAAGAAAGAAAAGAAAGAAAGAAAGAAAAAAGAAAAAAAAGAAGAAAGAAACCGAGAAAGGCACGAGAGGGAAGGGAAAGGGAAAGGGAAAGGAGGGAAAGGGAAAGGGTAAAGGGAAAGGGAAACGGAACGGGAAAGGAAAGGGAAAGGAGAAAGGGAAAGGGAAAGGGAAAGGGAAAGGGAAAGGGAAAGAGGGAAGAGACAGGAGAGTGAGGCAGGTCCATCCTGCCCCTGCTGACCCCGGCTCGTGGGCTGAGCTCCCGCTCCTGCCCCTTTCCGGCACTGGGGTGCCAGTAGGTGTCCCTGTCCTGCATGGACACCAGGGGTCGGCCCCGCCAGTGTCCTGCAGGCTGAGGCTCCCAGCTCTCCTCCGGCTGCCAAGAAATAGCCAAGCCACCCAGCACAGACCACAGCTCAGTCCTGGGGAGGAGTTTACAGAGAAAAGGAAGAACAAACAGGTTAAAAGGACCTGCCAAGAGGAGCGTTAGTTATATGCAAGTCACGTGCACGCTGTGAACACTCTGCCAGTGAAAGACCCCGTGGCAACCAGGACATGCTGTGAAAGGTTTACCACGATGAACCAGAAGATTATGTAGGCAAAAACGCTTCAGATCTCCCTATCCAGCCCCATCTTTTGGAAGACATGGTGCAGGCGGCCAGGCAGCCATGTGAGACGAGCTGGGAAGGTGCAGGGTGGCTGCGTGCGGCACCTCTCATGGCTCCCCCACTCCTGGTGGGCTCCAAGACCCAGCCCCTGAACAAAAATACAAACCCAGCAGTTCCTCTCTCCGAGTCACTGGGCATGCCTGCACCCACGCTGCTGATGTGCTTGCCAGGCAGGCGCCTATTCTTTGTGGCCCAGATTTGACAATGAAATAACTCTGGCCACTTGTATTGGACGTACGTACAAGATAGAGCAGGCTTCAGGCATCAGAGTGAAGATTTCAGCTTTCAAATTTACACTACCCAGATCATTAGCTACATCTTCTTTGCTCAATTTTGGTGTCCAAGAGATGTTTGATTAGAGCAGCTCTCACTTTATTGATTTGAGGGGCACCCTTCCTCTTCAGTGCTGCTGCGCTGGCCTCATCCTTCTGCTCTGTTCTTCAGGTTAAGATGCCGTTCACTGCTGGTTTGGCAGTCCCTTGAAAATCTGCATAAGTATTCTGTGAAATACCTTTGGGAGCCCACTGAACAGCATCCCTCTGATTCAATCCAGCCCGACTCTCCTGTGTCTTGTCCCTAACGCGATCATTTGTACTTGTTCAAAATGAATGCGGGACGAGGATGAGGCACTCCTGCAGCTGAACGTGGGCCAAGCAGTCAGAGAAGCTGCAGTCTGAGTGGTATGGCTTGTAGGAGAGCTGGGGACCTCAAGTAAATTCAGCACAGGTCAGACAGGAGCTTTATTAATTGCAAGAGCTTTCAGGCAGCATCTCCCCTCTGCTGCCCTGTTCTCTGCTCAGGGACTGCAGAGACCCAGCTCATGCTGCTTCAGAACAACAACAACAACAACAACAAAATAAATAAAATAATTAAAAGATCCAATGTTAATGAAGCTAGGCATCCATCCCTGGGAGGGATGGACTCCAAACTTCCAAACTACCATGTTATATGTTATCGAGGCCAGGTATTTGTCCCTGGCAGGGCAAGCACTGAGCTCCGTGATGACCTGGAGATGGCCATGGTGGAACGCGGAGCAGTGGGGCACCTGCTGTTATCTGAACTGCTCAGAAGTGAGCAGTTGGAAACTGTCACAGACTGCTTTTAGTTGAAAGCAACATTCTTTAGTCAGAGTAAACTTCTTGCCAGACCTCTCAAATCATAAGTATTATTAATTTTACCACCTCAGGAAGAAGTCGTTTGTTTAAAGGCTGATTCACGATGCTGTGTTTACTTGTGACATCTTACTCTAGGACTATATTTGGTCCTGATCTCACCTTCCAACATTTCCTGGATAATTTTTAATTCACAGCTTTCTTTAACTCATCTGCCCTGATTTCCAACTGTCCCGAGTTGACTGCTAAATAAGAAATACAGAATTAGCCTTCCTGTAGATTGTTTTGCTTTTTCAATTCATTTGTCCCCTCCGTTCTTAATGAGAGACTCACTTCTGCTGGGAAACCCCCCTGTTCTGTAGCTCAGTCACTGAACTGACCCAGGCACCTTTTAGTGCAATTCTCCTTCCAACCAGCCCACGTGTGGGAAAACAGCTGGGAATTATCCAAGCATCTTTGCTATGCTTTCCCCTACCAGAAACCTGTTCCTCTGCCTTTGTCGGATGACAGGCTCTTGTGTCCTAGGCAAGTGATTATAGCTACGCTGATTGCTCACTTTGGTGTTGAGCGATGTTATAAATAAGCAAGACCACAGGGGTTACTGATCAGATCCACCAGGAGCGTTACATCACTTATCCCACTATTTCAATCAACATGTAACGAGCTGCTGTGAGCTGCAGTTTTCAGCATCTTGTGTGACTTTGTGCAAACCTCTGAGCTCACCCATCCTTGGCAGTGCTCGTCCCCGAGCACTGCCATGCGGGACCTGCCGAGTGGGAAATGTCACTGCCTGCACCTTGGGGCTTTCTCGCCAGCACCGAGATGTAAGGGAGATGTCCAGCTCCTTCTAACTGGTGCCAGGGATTCACGCCTCTTTAGTTGGAAAGTTTTTCCTTGAAACTCCAGTGAATTTAGAGGAAAAATGTGCTTTTGTTTGCTGCAGTTCCTGGCTCCTGATGTTGAATGTCTGAAAGTGCTGGAGAGCATAGGAAGTGCCTTGTGGTCACTGGGACAACACTTGGAGCACAGGACGTCTCCCTGGATTTCCAGAAATCTGCACCAAGTTTGGGGCCTGGGATGGGAAACTGGTGCAACTACAGCAGCAGACACAGAACCTGATCTCCTACACACCCTTCTTCCAATTCTGTCCTCCTACCTCCACCAGAAAGAGGTAAGTCTTCTGCCTCCTACACCTAGTTTTTGTCCAGAAATGAAGACTGGCCTTTAAACTACAGGGGAGCTCATTTTGTTGCTAATCTGTAAGGCTAGGATGGTGACAAGACATGTTTCTGCTGGGGGTCTATGACCAGTGGCCCGGGATTTCCAGTGCCTTGGTTTCTGGGATCACACGCATAATATCCCAAGGAGCTTGCTGGTAGGAAGACATGATTTAGTTGGTAGCTCTCCAAAGTTGGTACAATAATCCCAAGGTTGGTTTGTGCCCATGGTAAATTTGCGTTAGGGGATCTCAATAGGTTTTACTGAAATAGCATCAGAGCTGCATGAGAAGTGAGCTGGGCTGATCTTCCCAGCAGCACCTACAGAGTGAAGGGTCCATAGGTACCAAGTTTCTTCCGTTCCAAGGAATTACCTCTCCAAGAAAAACTGAACTGGATGAGTGGAGAAAGTAAAGGGAAGCTGTGACTTCTTTCTGCTAACCGTACCGTTCCTGCTCCAGCGGGACTGTGAAACAGCAGCAGTTCCCTTGCCTGTGATTTGCCAAGTTCACCCAGGATGAAAAATTCAGCTGGACAGAATGGACAAGAAGGGAAGAGAAGATAAAAGGGAAAGATGCTATGTGTGGAAGGAGAAGAGGGAACAGAGTTGCTGTCTCACCATGTCCTCAGTGCCCTGCCCTATTCCTTGGCTGGGGATGACTGCATTCCCTTCCCAGACCTGCAACTTCAGCATGGTCTCAGCAAGTCCATTGTCACTGTGATACCGTTATCGATAATACCACCTATTGAGACAGCTTTATGGCCTCGTTCATGTCTGTGGAGGGCTTGAGGTTCTTGGATTGGGAGGGCAAAGGGCTGTTATTTACTGGGCACCTCCATGGAGCAGTGGAGGTGCCTGTTGCACAGCAGCCCCTTGCCTCTGTCTTCCAAGACCACTTGGGACCCTTGGCCTTGCTGAGCTGCACATTGCCGGTCTTCACCCCTGTTGCTGCTGCTTTCTTCCCCTCTCCCTCGCTCTCAGTCCCCCTTTCTCTCTCTCCTCCTCCTCTCCCCGGCTCCGTAGCAGTTTCCTCGGGAGTGTTCAGCTAGCTGACACATTGCCACAGATGGATGGTGCACACGGAGACAGCTGTCACTCCCGATTTGTGGTCTGCTGCGTGACAGCAGGACTGATGCCTTCTGAAAGGCCGTCTCGCGGAGCACATGCACTCTGACATTCTTCGAGATGAGCCCTACAGACACCTCTCAGTGGACCTCGGGAGAAGCTGGCAAGATCACCCATCCCGCTTCCCCCCCCCGAAGCAGCCTGCAGGCTGGAAGAAAGCAAGCACGCCGGTGTGCGCGCACACACGCTCGCGCACACACACACACACGGCCAGGCTCCTCGGGTAGTTGTGTGCCACCGCTGGCCTGCCAGGTCCCAGCCCGGCTGTTTGCTCCTCGTGCTGGCGTATGAAGTGAGGCAGGCTGAGATTTGCAAGAGGGAAAGGTCACCAGCGGAGTTGCTCTGTTCCCTTTTTCCTCCTTTTTAATTGCAGGAGGGAGGGATGTGGGCTCCAGTTTCATTCTGCCGGAGCAGCTGCCTCCAGCCTCCGGAGCTCCTCTCTCACAGCAAAAGCTGATGGATTTCACAGCACCAGCCCCTCCAGGCCTCTGGCTTCTCCATCACTCACGGTGGTTTCCGTCTCTGATGATGGTCTCCATCGCCGATGATGGTCTCCATCACATATGACCCCCACGGGATGGGGTCACAGAGACATGGAAAAATCCCTCCCAAAGCAGAGGGTTTCCTCCCAGCTCTCCTGTGCAGGTTCATCTTGCCAGCTTGAAGCCAGCTGAAATGCAAGGTTTACTTAGGCAAGGCTGGTTCCCTTGGGAACTAAGCCCCCTGCCCTTAGCCAGGCTGAGGCTCATGGTTTTAGGTCCCGGCCACCCATACCTGTCCTAAGCACTGAAACGTAGAAGTCAGAGTCTGCAACACCTTGCAGAGCCTGCAACAAAGCCCTTCTGGTGGGACATTCAGTTGGACAAAGAGAAGCAGTGGAAACAGTCTTTAGCTCCAGGCAGGACAAAATCTTCCAGATGCTTGACTCAAGGGGAGTGGGAACTGGTCCTGCCTTTAGCCCTCAAACAGAGAAAAACCTCCCTTCTGAAGAATGGATATGAACAGCTGACCACTGTCCAGCTGACTTGAGGGAGGTTGTGGTCAAGGGAATTGGTTTTCCCAAAAGGAAACAGAAAGCTTGAACTACAACTGGAGAATATTGTCTAGGCTCTTCTGGAACTGAAACTGACCTGAGATGTCTCCCTCTTGTTCAGCATCTGAGCCTTACTGAACCCAGCGACTGCACAGGGTCATGCCAAAAGCCCTTCTCATATGATTCCTGGGTGGTGTTCAACAACAGAAACACAGAGAAGAGCAGAAAAGCAGAGTAAACTTCACCTTTCAAGCATCCAACCAGACATAGCCCTGACACTTTCTGAACCAGACATGATTTCTCTGTATTTAGCGACTCTTGGTGAGGTTCTCATCCCAGCAGTGCCTGGCTAGGTCTGCACAACCATCCCATTCCAAAGTCTTTATAAGCAAACAGCAGGCAGTGAAAGATGTACACAACTGTAAGGACACAATTGTGTAGAAGCACACTCAGGACAACAGACAGAAAGTGTGTGAGTTTGCACCAGGTCCTGGGCCTTTCAGCAGCAACAATCGTGTCTCTCATTAAGCTAGCCACGAAGGCTGTGCAGCTGTTCACAATGTATAAATGCACTTTATGGGCAGCAGGATTATGGACACAGGGGGTTTGCACTGCAGGTATGTTGGCTTTGAGCTTTAAAGCTGAATGCAGCTCTGTTATCTGGGCAAGGACACTTTGGGCCCAGTGGGAGCTCATGCCAAGCCAGCATCAGCACAGGATGGAGGCTCCTGCTGGTCCTCCTGGAGGAAAGACGGAGCATTCACCTAGTGAGAAAGCTGGCAGAACATCTCCCACCGTGGCAAAATATTAGGAAAAGTAAGGATGCAGCAAGGAACTTCAGCATAACAACTGCATGTTCAGGATTGCTGAAAGAGTCATTGGAAGCCTTAAGAGGTTGAAATGGACCCAAATGTCATTGAAATTAAGGAGAAAAAAGCATTTCCCTCATAATGAGAACTCCCCACTTTGCCTATGGAATAATTCACCTGAACCATTTCATCGAGCTGTCCCTAATAGCGCTGTCTGACCCAAGATGGGACCTTCCCAGTCAAAAGCTAGTAGCAGCAGCCACAAGAAAGTGGCCCGAGAAAGGTCTGTGCTCTTCTCACAGCAGCACAAAGCTATTGTTTTTCCCCAGGTATTTTTCAAGGAAGTGGAATTGCAGGTGAGAAGAAGGTGCAGGTTTGTGGGCAGGATCTCAGACCTTGTGAGCACATCATCAGGGCACCGGCCACGGTCCCTGTGTGCAGAGGAATGGCAGTGCAGTTGGTCCAGGCTGAGCTACTTTGGGAAAGGGGAGACAGTGAAAGAGAAGGGAGCAAAACAAACCATATATTTCATGAAAAATGCTTAGGTTTTGAGCCGCAACAAGATAAAAAAAAAAAAAAAAAAGAAGAAAAAAAAAAGGAAATACCACATTCATAAGAAAAACAGGATCCAGTAATTATGGACAGAGAAATGACTCAAGGGCAGAGAAGCCACCAGCTGAAACTTGGTGGAGAATGACGTGAAACAGGGTTTTGTGCCGATGAGAAACCATTCTCAGCACAACCTGGTGTGGCCCCTGGCTGCGGGGGAGGCTGGGGATGGAACAAAGGGAGGGCACTTCTCCCTTGGGGAGAAACGTCCTCAAACCACCAGGACCACCTGGCAGGGCAGTGGGTGCAGCTGCCTCCCGCTGTCCTCAGTGGTCCCCAAGGTGCTCCCCACCTCCGGCTCGGGCGGGTGGAGGCGGCTGCCTTGGTCCCAGGGCTCCTCCTGGTGCACCAGGAGGCCCACCCAGGAGCTCGGTGGCCCTGAAGCCACAGGACCTGGGGTTGGGGAAGAATGGTTGGAAAGCCCCGGGTGCAGCCCGGTGGCCCCAGCTGTGCAGCACGCAGGGGCAATATAAATATTTTGCAGTCAGAGCGCCTGCAAGTGAGTCTGCGGCCCCTCACCTGCTCTGGCAGTGAGGCAGGCGCGGGATCAAGGCGAGCTCGCCTTCACATCTGGAGGCCTTGAAGAGCACATGAAAGGGGGCCGCTGGGAGCCACGATCACAAACGGAGAACGGGGAAAGTTCGGGTCAGGCAGGGATTTCTGGCTGGTGGGTTTTACACTGAGAAATTCTCTCTGTCTCTTTCATGCTGATGAAGATCCTTTTAATTTTCTTCCCCCTTTCTCCTCTCCGTCTCCCCTTCGGCCAGGCAGATAGCTGGGAGCCGTGCAGCATGTGATGCTGCCTCCCATATAGGGGCAGGAGCAGAGCAGGACCAACGGATGGACGCCCTAGGGCCAGACTTGCAGACAATATATAACCTACCGCACGATCTAAAACGCTTCCCACTTCCACAGAGCGAACATCAGGCGGAGCAGAGCGGCGGCCGGGAGAGCAGCCCTCGTGCAGGTGAGTCCCCGCGGCTCCTCGCCCGGAGCCCGGCTTGGGAAGGGGAAGGTGCGAGGGACTCGCGCCAGCCAGCAGCACAGCCGGCTGGCTTCTGCAGTTCGGGGTGTGATTCTGGGGGGGTTTAATCCCTTTCGGTGCCTGTGCGAGTCAGCCGAGGAGGTGAGGACCGGGTGTGCGGCAGAGCCCAGCCTCAGCCCCGCGCCCTGCAAGCGCAGATGCCGTCAGCTGAGGAGCATCCCGAGCCAGCTCTGCTTGCTCCCGTTTCTTGTGCCTGGGACACCCGTGCTGCTCTGGGACATCTCTAGGCATCGGGGCTCCCTGCACCCTGCCTTTTCCAATGGAGAAGAATAAGCGCAAAAAACTTTAAAAAGCACTTTTCTTTTTTTTTTTTTTTTTTTTTTTTTTTCCCTAAGCCTGAATCCTTCAGCGTCTGCCTGGATGCCTTCACCTTCTTGCGCTGGAATGTCCTTTGCAAAGGAAACTGTTCCCAGCTGGGGCTGAATGGGGGATGTGGGCTGGAGATAACATGGTTAAAAGGCGAAACAAACAAAGCACACAGTGTCTATCTGTCTGTCTGGGTGTGGGGGGGGGTCCTTACAGAGCACCTGCTGGGGCTTTCCTTGTGCCATGTATCTGTTCTCACACGGGGGAACAGACATCATGCCTGGGATAGTTTGTGCCCTGCTGAATGGCAGATATTCCTAGCAACAGCTACACAGTCTCGATGCTCGTGCAGAGTTCTTGTTGCTTTTTTTTTTTTTTTTTTTTTTTTTTTCTGCCGTTCATTGGGGTTTCGGCTGTGTCTGACCGTGGGGTGGGGGCTGAGGAGCCCAGGCTGCATTCAGGGCTGTGAAACCTCGGCGAACTTCCAGGAACTTGAGCAAGCTGCTGCGGTCCCAGGGCAGGCAGCTGTCATTGTGAACTGGTTAAAGAGGGGCAAAAAGGTTAAATTGAATATGTTTGTGGATTTCTGCTTATATGTGCTAAAATTTCTTTGAGTGGAAAAAGGGAGAGGAGGCTAGGTTGAACCCAAGAGGATGCTCCTGTGCTCATGCCTCAGTTTCCCCATCTGCTCACTTCACCTGCCTGCCCGCACCATGCGATGCCAGCCTGTGCTGCGCAGCCCTGTGCCTGCCCAGGCAGGGACGTCATTTCTCATTCTTTGTTGGGGAATCAGAAATAAGATCTTGATTAAAACTGCACTTTCAAGAGGGGACTCAGAGGACCCTGCTGGACAGGGACACCCAGACACTGCAGGAAACGGCACCTGCAGGGTGCTGGGGGCTCGTCGGACCTCAGCAGTCCATGCAGGGCATCCTGCGGTGCCATCAATTTGGGCCAAACTCTCCAGCATCTGCCTGCTACTGGGAACTTTTCCTGGCCAAAGGTGGAAATCCAATTCCCTTCCATAGCTCAGCATCACCAGGAAGATGGGAGTCCTGGGGAGTCCCCTTGCCCCCTGCTCATGCTTGGACCCTGTCTGTGGGACAGCAGAGGACAGCAGCTGTGTGCAGCTGTGGGAAGGGGGGAGCCGCTGGTGTTTTCAGCTTTTAAAACCCTTCATGGTGGCAGATGCTCTCAGATTTGCCCCCCCCCCCCTTTCTGCCGCCATGCTGGCTTCACTCTGCACCCTGCCAGCGGCAGCACCTTTCCCTCTGCAAAGTCAGCCAAGCAAAGCTTGGGTGACAAGCACATGCCGCACAGGGTGCCACAGCAGAGATTTTGGGGCCCTGAACCCTGTTACACCCTTTGACAATCTGCCTGAGCAATTCCCATATCAAGCCTGCCCTGCTGTAGGAGAATTCAGGCTTTGGCAAAAGCTCTGCTTGCCCTCAGAGGGGTTAAAAACGCAGACCCGTAGTGCTGATTCTTCGCTGTCCACCAACAGGGAGAAGCATGGACATCAGTGGGTTTTTCCCATCCCAGCCCCTCACTGCTCCCTGCCGCCGGTCCCACGGGACTGATGCTGTGACCGAGGGGACCCCGTGGTGCAGACCCAGCTCCAGCTTGGGGCAGCAGGTTTGGGGGCCTGCTACGTGCAAGGAGCCGCTGACGTGCTGCAGCGGAGCAGCGTGGAGGCAGCGGGGCTGGCGGACGGGTCTTGGTCGGCACAGGAGGCAAAGCACTTGCTGTTTATTAGGTCCTCCTTATGGTGCTGGCACTGCTTGGGGAAACAGCCCCCAGATCCCACTGCTGAGCAGGGGGGGAAAGGGCCTGAGCCCCCTTCTGACGTGTGCAGGAGGGGATTTTTCTATGGGGAGAGGCAGGCACAGCTGGGGGCCCGAAGGGGATGTCCCCCACCAAGCCCCCCCCCAGCCTTGCAGATCTGACCCGGGGGCGGCTGCAAGTGACAGGAGGAGAGAAGCCACCCGAAACGAGCCCGCCTGGGGGGCAGGCAGGGGCTGCGGAGGCACCCGACTGCCCCTGGGTGCCGGCACCTCTCTGGGCCGCGGGCGCCCACCGGGGCGCGAGGCCGGTCCCCAGCCCCGGCACAGCACCGAGCCGGCGGCCGGGAAGCGCCGCGGCAGCAACGGGGCTGGCACAGCTGTGTGGCTTTCAGAGCTGCTTGATCGATAGCTTCTTCCTCACGCTCCCCCATTCCCCCAATCCCCACATGCATTTTTCATGCTAACCCCTCCTGGGCAAAGGCTGTCTAAGCAGGAAACAAAACACCACAAAACAAAACAAAACACAACCAAAACCCACTTTTGTTTCTTTGGTCCCCGGAGGTTGTTTTAGTTTAAGGGCCAATCTATATAGGTTTGGGGCTGGGAATATCTTTGCTCCATGAACAAAGAGGCATGAGAAAGCTCCCCAGGGCCTCTCTTCAGCCTCTTCAGGCTGGCCCAGAGCTGTGGAAGGCTGGGCTTTGTACAGCGAGCCCAGGCCTCACAGCGCCATGCAGTCGGGGCAAGGCAGGGAAGGGAAGGCTGGGGCTGGGCTCCTCCTGGGCACCTCCTGCCGGCCCCACGGCCCTGCTGCCCCATGCCAGGCTGAGCTGGTTGGGATGGGGCAGAGCCACCCCGAGCTGCGGCCCCGAGTGCCTCTGGGGCCCCGCTGGAGCTGAGACAGGGCTGCGTGTGCCGAGCTGGGCCCTGACAGCTCCTGGGGCAGCAGCAAACCTGTGGGTCCCTGCCCAGCCGGCAGCGTCACCGACACACCGACTGCTCCCTGCAGCTGCACGAGCATCCTCCAGGAGAGACTGGAGATGAAGGTTTGGGCATTTTCCAGAATTAGGGGGGAAAAAAAAATTGCTGCATTTGGGCAAAGAGCAATTTTCAGGGAGAATCCTCTTTTCCTCCCCTGTTGTCCATGGGGAGGGGAGGGGTCCCTTTCTGCTCCCTGGTTTTGGGTGGCACCAGGAAGATGTGGGATGGTTTGTGCACCATCGCCAGCACCCCCTGACTCTCCCTGCTGGCACTGGTGCTGGCCTGGCCACTGCGGGGAGGCTGCCACGCATCTGTGCTGAAGGACAGGTCCTTGGGCGAGGGCTGGTGCAGGGCTCCCAGGGACCCCCCCGACCTGTGCTCCTCTTTGTGTCCCCAGCACCGGGCACCCCATGGGCTCAGACCCCGTGGGACCAGAGAAGGGAACCCCAGCCACATCACCCTGCATTGCTCCCAGCCCTGAGCTGGCATTCCCCAGCCTTCCCAACGCACGCCGGGGATGCGGCCGCAATGAGACAGCTCGATCGGGTCCGGCATACGGCAGCGAAAGGGCAGGGGCCAGGATTAGCACGGGGAGGAGGACACCTTGACCTTTCCAGCAGCTGGTGACGAAGAAAAGTTTCCGGCGACCTGTAGCAAGGCACCGGGCGGGCTCTGTTATCATCTCATCAAAGGCCAGCGTGCCGGCCAGCAGCGGGCAGCCACTGCCGCTGTGCCGTGGGGCTGGGAATTAACTCACCAGTGCCCGGCTTGGCCAGGAGCTCTCGGGATGCTGAGCTGGGACAGGCAGGACGGCAGACTGCAGCCGTCCCCGTCCCCTCTGCTGGCTGGCACCTAGGCACCCCCCAAGGGGCTAAGACCCCATCAAACCACTTCCATGGTTGCAGACCCATGGAGAAGCCCACATGGGGGCTGCCGCTGTTCCCATCACCAGGTGCCGGCACCCTGGGATGCGGGGAGGCAGCCGTGCCCCAGACCCACCCCAGGCTGTCCCTCTGCTCACTGGCCCGGGGTGGGGGGTGGCAGCCGGCTGTCCCCGACCTTCCCGCGCGCAGATGGCATGGGCAGCCAGCACAGGTGGCCCTGTGCCGCGGCAGATTGGGGCCGGCTGCCTGCAACGCGCCTGGGAAGGACTGCGTCCCTGCCACGGCTCGGGAACAAGAGCGAAGGCAGGGAGTGGGGAGCTGAGGGGGCAGCAGGGACAGCTGCAGGTCCCTGCTCTGCTGTGCCCGCCGTGCGCGGTGCCAGACCCGGTACTTGGGCACTGGCACCAGAGCCCTGCTGAGCTGTAAAATACTGAGCCAAGGACACAGCCTGGTGATGGGGAGCCTGGGGGTCAGCAGCGAGAGGGGATGCAGGGTCCCCTCGTTTGGCCCCAAAGAGACAAGCCAGGCCAGAGCCTTGGGCAGTTTGGGGAGGGTCGGATTTTCAGAAATTGCATTAAACTATGCACAGGGATCCCAGGGCACAAGCTCTAGGGGTGGGGATGATGGCAGGGCTGTCCCAGTACAAGGGGCCCCAATGCGCTGCGCAAAGGGGACATCTTGCACGGCTGGAGGTACGGTGCACGAGGCATCAGGGCATGGGTGGCCGGCTGCAGCAGGTAAATGATTAATGCCGCAGAGAGCCAGCCTGGCACCCTGCCCATCGTGTGTCGATGGGAGAAGGTGATGCCAGGAGGGGAATTTTTGCACCCAGGGCTGCCCACGCCACCCCACAGGGGTGAGGGCTGGTGCGAGGAGCCGGCCCCGAGCTGCTCACGCACCCGGCCCCAAACCGGCGTGCCGCGCTGCCTGCCGAGCACGTTCTCCTCCAGCCCAGCTGGTTTTGCTCCCAGCCTGCTCCGTCTGCGCGCATTAAAGCTGTTTCTAGGTCTGAACTGCTTTTGGCAAGCCGGGCTCCTGTTGGCCTGTCCCTCTCCCCACTGCCCTCCCCAGCTCCGGCACGCACCCCCACGCCAGCCCCCGGCTGCTCCCCCTCCCTGGCCGCAGCTCTGCCAGGGCCACGGCAAATCAGAAAGAAGCCTGCGGGGCAAATCGGTACAAATGAGACCGAGCAAGAGGGTGGGGAGGGACGGTGAGGGAGGGGGGAATGACTCCTGGGTTCGCGCTTCTGTTCCCGAGTTTGATGTTGTCTGCAAACAGCCCTGTAAATGCTCGGGAGCAGCATCCAAAGGCACCTGCCCCGCTCCTCTCCGTCCCAGAGCAGAGCAGGGGCCCAGCCGGACGCTCAGCGCAGGCGGGGAGCGGGCTGAGCTGTAAGTCCTGCCGATTCGGTGCCCGTCGGGGCGGGAAGGGGTTGGGCAGGTGGGTGAGGGGGCCGAGGGGCAGGGGTGACCCCAAGGACAACACCTGACGGAGGACCCGGAGGGGGAAGCTTTCCCGAGGTGAAGGCTGCCATATCCCACTGGTTTGCATTGCCCCCAGAAATCAGCCCAATGAAAACGGGAAGCCCAGCAGCGTGAGCTGGGGCTCAGGTGCCAGAGGAATGTGTGGGCACTGGGAAAGGGCTGAGCTAACTGTAGGAACGGGGGCACTGTGGGGAAAGACACTGCTCGGCACAGGGCTTAAATTATTTCAAAGTGATGCTCTTTGATCCAGTTACCGAAATTTTTGCAAAGTGTCGCTGCTCCATCTTATTAAAGGCGCTCGGCACCGGGAGGTCATATGGGGCCTTTCTGCTTGGATTGCTCTCCTAATGACATGTCCAATTGCCTTTGCCGGGAATTTGCTCACGCGAGTCTTTTACAATAGAAAGTTTGTGGCGGATTTTGGACGGTTTCCCCGCTGCCGTGTGGCGTGCTGCGGAGGGCTGACTTTGCTCCCGACTGGGAAGCGAAGCAATGTGTTGGTGATCAGGCTGGGCATGCACAGGGCACAGATTCATTTTGCGTGCTCGTTCCCAAGGACTGCATTTTCCTCCCTGTGATAACAGAAAAATCAAGAAGAGCAATGTTTTTTTTGGTTTTTGTTGGTGGTGGTGGGTTTTTTTAGGCTTGGAGATGTGATAAATGTGTGTAATCGCGAAAGACAAACACAAATGGAGGGAAGGTATGAGATTTAGAAGTAAGACAGTATTATCCATATTACCCATGTTTTTCCCTCTAAATTCTTCCTAATGGGAGCAAAAACTAAGCTGAGCTGCTGAATTTTGAAGGTTAGTTACTGGGATGTTTAATGGTGCCGAATAGAGATATACCAGAGAATTCATACCAGAGAATGAATGTTCGCAATAATTTTGACAATTAAATCAATGGGTCATGTAATGAAGAGCATTTCACAGCACAGAGCATTCTCAGGCTCTTAAAAAAAAAGGTGGTAAGGAAATGAGGTGGGTAGGTCCTAAATGTGTATCAGCAGTGGCAAACCCCAGGACCGACACGGGGTAGGCTTGGGGCACTGCCCCTGGGTCTTCTCACCCTTTCTGGTGTTTCAAAGCCCAGCAATGCTTTGGTGCAACCCTGGTTTGGAGGAGGGAGGCACAAAATGGCCCCTCTGGAGCCGACATGCGGTGCTGGGCTGCCTGGGACACACAAAAATGCAGCTTTGTGGCCGTTTCCCATGGTCCCACGGTACAGAAGAGGTTAAAAAGCTGCCTTCCGAGCTTTACACCAGTTAATAACACCCAGCATACAGCCCCAGTGGCTCTGCCTCAGGCCGTTAGTCTTCCCGGTCATTACTTGGCCATACAGACCCGGCTGGGTCGCTGTTAGAGGCAGGGTCACCTCTCGGCCCCAGCAATGCCGAGGGCGTGGGGTCCGGGCTGGGAGCTGGGAGCGGGGCGGCCCCGGGGGAGCAGCACCCAGGGAGCCGCCTTCATCCGTGCTGATACAAACCCAACGTCCTCGTCAAGGAACAGAGCGGCTGCTGCTGCCTTCAGGTGAGCGAATGGCCTGCAGTGTTGCAAATGTTCCTGCCTGAGACTAAATGTGCATTTTGGGGGAGATCTGTCTGCAAAGCAGCTGCGAGGAGCAGTGCCACCTCTCCTGCGCAGGTATTCCCTGCCGGCAACGCAGGGCCGTGTCCCCTTGTGCTCTCTGCTGACAGCCAGCACTTTCAGCATATTATCCCCCAGGAAAAAGACTCGTTTTAGTTCTGTAGAAGATTCTTTGGGGTGTCCCCCGTTTGCTGGCCCGGAGTCAGGGTGATCCCATGCTCCTGGCTGGTTCATCTCCCGCACCTCCGGCGGAGTCGGTCACACCGTCCCTCCCGGTCCACACCTTCCCTCGCTGCTCCCGCAGCCCCTCCAGACAGCAGTGCACCACTTGCCATTCCATTATTTATTCAGCAGCTGGAGCAGATTGGGCTGGATTCTGTGGGACATGGTCTCCAAACTGCACCGGACCCTGCCCTTGAGGCAACACTGGTGCTGCAGTCTGCGCTGTGTGCTGCAGACCTGGAGCATCTTCTCCCACACCCCTATCAGCTTTTACCTTGAATATTGCCAGCCTCCTGAATGCCGAGAGGGTGCCTGGGCACAGCCAGGGTGAATTTACCTGCTGTGAGGAGAAAAGGGGCTGTCTGGATAGCGGAGAGATGCGGTGTTTATGGGATTTTATCAGGGTCTTCGCTGTGGTCTCCAGAAGTACTGTCACAGCCAGATGCATATGGATGAGTGAACTGCAAGGTGGGCAAACCACGGGCCGGACTCAGAGGGTTGTGCTCAGAGTGCCAGAGCTCAGCAGAGGGAAGCAGAGGGAGCAACCCCGTACCGCAGGACACGTCAGGGGCTGGCTGGCTGCAAAGCAGCTTTGCAGGCAAGGAGCACATCTGGGCACGAGGCAGCCGTGGAGCCAGGTTCATGACACAAGCAGAGCCAGAACTGTCACTCTGTCTGCCACAGCTGAACCAAGTGGTTTTTTTGTTTGTTTGTTTGTTTTTTGTTTGTTTGTTTTTTTCCCAGAGGGTGGGAAAGATCCTGAAGGGAGCAGGAAGCACCGAATGGGGACAGAAAGACAGGGATGGGGAAAGCTGAGGGCAGTGCTTGTGATGTCCATGCGTGGAGAGCCTCTCCTGGAGCAGAGGGAAAGGAGGTGAGGGTGCAGCAATGGACACGTGCAGGAGCAGAAGAAAGTTGGGCTGCAAGGCAGAAGGTGGGCTGGGAGCAGAGGGGTGAAGGTTTCATGCCCCAGTTCTCAAAGGAAATTGCATGGATTTGAGCTGGAATATGGTGAATTTTCTGGTTGTTAAATGGAGACAGATTCGGTGGAGCAGGATGCATGAGCAGATCATACAAGCACAGCAGGTTCTTTGTGGGAGAGAGCTGGCTGAAGCACAGGGTGTGAGAAGGGTTGCATCGAGAAGGGGACACCTCTGGGGTGCCTTAGGTGACACTGCGAGAGCTGGCCTCTGTCAGCCCAGCAAAAACAAAGGAAGGAGATCTCCTTCACTTCTTATCCCTCCCATTCCCAGTGCATTTAAAGAGTGTGAAATGAGTAAGAGTAAGTGGAAAGTGAAAAGGAGGAGAAAGTTTCTTAGTATTGGTGCTCAGGGACTTGACCACAGAAGTTTCCGAAGGTTGTGGGGCCTTCTGAAGGGTCCAGGGCTGATGAAATGCACCCCATTGTAGGACAGAGCTCACTGCTTTGCAGGGGAGGTGGTGGGGTGCATTGTGCCCCCAGCCTGGGGACCCGTGCTCATGAAGGGGCTAGAGATGGACCACCAGCCCCAGAGGTGGGCCAGGTGGAAGGCTGCGAGGACATCCCCAGGGCGTGTGGTCCCATGCTGTGGGACACCAACGTGGGGCTGTCAGACCTCATATCAGGCCAGCGAGAGAAAAAGAAACCTGTAAGCAGAGAAAGAAACCTTAGAGGTCACAGAAACTGAAAGAAGTTATGGAAACCTTCCATGTATCACATCAAGCACGAAGGTGGCTATATCAAGCAGCCTTCCAGCCCCTTGGGAACAAGCAAGGTAACTCTGTGGGGCTGTTTTGACCTCCAGGAGCCCTGCACATCACAGGCATGACACAGACTTCACCACGCAGGAGAGCTGGCCAGTGCCTTCCTCTCCAGATGCATGGGCTTCTCAACCCACCCCCAGCCCTCTCCACACGGTTGTCCACCATGCCAGCCAGGGGCACCATCTTCTCTGCATGCCTTTGGGTGCCAGCCACGCTGCTGACCCTAATGGCCTGCACACAGCCACTTTCCCCTCTACCCAGCCACACATTTTCATCTGGAGACTGATGTTGTCTTCATATCTGGAGCTCTGTGTGCAATTGAGCCACTAAATCCATGGCGGGGCGCCTGTGCTCTCCTGGGGCTCCATGAGCAGCTAGAAGTAGAGGTGGAGGAAGAAGCAGGGAAACCCTGCAGTGGGGCCCAGACACGAGCTCATGCGGGTGGCTGATGTAATGTGGAGAGACAGACTTACATCTCCTCACCAGGACCTGCCTCCTGCCCTGGGGGGCTGCGGCAGGAAGGGCTGCGGAAGGAAAGCCTTTTGCGGTGGAGAACGCTCGCGTCCATGGGGAGTAGCCTGGAGGCTCCCGCGGCCTCATCTCATCTCTCCAGGAGCCTGCGAGCTGTGTGTCACGGGCGGAGGGCAGCAGACAAGGCTCCAACCCACTGTCGCTTGGTTGAACGCTCACCACCACGCTGCTTTCCGTAGGATGCCGGGGTTGCCTCAGGGGGTCTTCAGGCTAACTGAGGCTCGGGGAGAGACGGCTGCTTTTTGGGGATGGAGGCAGAGAGCTCAGGAGAGGTGAGAGACATAGAAACACTTCTTGAACAAGAGCACAAAAGGGAGGAGAAAATTTTGACCCACAAGTAGGGAAGACTTGTGTGCACAAAGGTGCTGTGGCTCATGCACACAGCAGGGAGCAGGTTCATCATGGGGTTTGGAGGACTCGCCGAGGCTGGGTGGGTGACCCCAGACAGCCTCGCTCCAGAAGGTAGCAGTGCTCACTGAGATGGAGCCGCCTCATGTCTGGGCTGGTGTTTGGGGTCAGACTGGCTTTGGGGCTGCAGGCGGCCCTCACCAAAAGCTCTCTGTAGACATGAGCTTTCCAAAGCAGAAACTCCGGATCCCCCAAAATGCTGGAAATCTAAAGGTTGGGAATCCAAATACGACCAGATTTTTAGGCAATTGGGTTTGGACATTTTGCCTGTAAAGCAGTTTGGGCTGCATAAAGGTGCAAAATTTATTTAGAGATGAGCGCTGTCAGTGGAGACCAAGCAGGAGTAAGGCAAATATCCAGGTGGGCATTGTCTCAAATCCGTTGACACAGGGGCCCCAAAGGATGGCCCCATGTAGTTGTTTTATGGCACACAAGAGCAGTTCAGCGCTCAGCCCCCAAAAGGGTTTAGGTTCAGGGAGGTTGGGAGATCCTGGGCCCCACGAGCCAGGCTTCTCCCCTCTTCCAAGTGCCTGCTGCTTTGCCATGGCCAATTGCCCTCACCCCAGCCTCTGATAAACGTTTAAAAGCTCAAATCACACAACCCCGGGCTATGAAAACAAAAAAGGACCCGATATCCACTAACAGCCAAGTAGCCCCTGCAGCAAAAGCATGTAGTGTAGGGAAAGTGGTTTGCATTGATCGGCGACTCCCCGCTGCAACCCACTCCCTGCAAAGCCTCTCTGCCTGCTCCAGGCTCGGCACTGCTGAAAATGGGATAAAATCCCCCAGGAAGCACCAAATTGGGGGGGTTCTGGGTAACAGTAGGAAAGGGACAGTTTGTGGGGCTGGATCAGGGTAAGTGGCATATCCCATAGAAAAGCTGTCCTCCCCCTGCTGCACCATCCTGCTGAGCACCATCATTTGGGCAGCCAGCTCCCTGCTGCAGAAAATGCTGCTGGCAAAGTGCCCTGCAGGGACCACAGAGATGGTTGCGATGCCCAGCCCCTGGGGCATGAGTGGTTTGGACACCTATGTGTGGGAATGTCTTGCCCCCTGCAGTTGTCCCTGACACACAGGGTGTCAACTGACACACAGTTGGCACAGGGTGACAACCGTGCAGGGTGGAACCAGCTCACAAGACCACAGGAACCTCAGTGCTTCTCCCATGGCCCTTCTTCCTTGCCATGTCCTATGGGAAAGGCTGATGGCTACCAATTTCCATGGTGGTGTGGCTCCCTGGCAGCCTACACACTGCACTGGAGGACTTTGAGGGCAAAGGGAGGACAGCAGCTTGAGAGTGGGATCCTTGCTCCAGCCAGAAAAGCTCTTAGGTGTCTGCAAAGACAGGCACCAGGGCACGTTCACAGTGGCAGGGCTTCTCCGATGGACACGTGCTGTGAAGAAGGCCTGTCTTTGAAGCAGACCACTCCATCAGTCTTTTTGTCTCTCCCTTCCCTGAACAGGGTGCTCGGGTATGCCTATGTAAAGGGGGAGAGGGCTGCAACGGCTGGCTCTGTGTCCAGCTTCAGCCTGGAAAGAAGGTGGTGAAGCAGGGGTGTGATGGCGAGCCACAGACTCCCCCCACATGGCCAGAGTGTGGTCAGGGACTGTGGTCGCCATCTTCTCCAGCCAAAGTGTTGGAGGACATCGAAGGAAACTTGTGGGAGGAACCGGCTCAGGAAGCAGTGCGGTGTGCTGGGAACTCCCTGCTGCAGGATGTTTTGGGGGCTCAACATTCGCTTGGCTTCAAGAGAAGCCCCTGTAGATTCACGGAGGGGAGGGCCACCAGCGGGTGCCACAGAAGCACCGTGTCTGCTGTGGGGATGAGCTGCGGTGGCTGAGGTTTGGGGAAAATTGGAGCAGTACCATAGATGCTTGCCCTACATCCTGGGAATCTGTTTCGGTTGTTATTAGAGACATGAGCCAGGTGGGCTGTTGATGCGATCCAGTCCAGCGGTCCTTAATGTTGCATGGATCGCTTATAACCCTGCAGCTCAGGCTGGGTCTGAGATTTTTAAAGTGCTGGAGCACCAGAGACTGCATATCTCTTTCCTGAGCATCTCTCCCTTCTTTGCTCCCTTTGTCTCTCCATCTCTTTCTTTTCCCCTTGCCCCTCCACTCCTTCCATCTGACCGTGCCCCCCTCCCTGCATCCTGGGGAGGAGAGCAGGGATGCTGCAATTCCCAGGCACAGGTGCACAGTCCCTGCCGCGCGCTGCCCCCAGGCACGGCCCCGCACGGCCGCAGCTGACAGCCCACTGGAAATAATGCGTTGTGGCAGAGCGAGACTCAGCAGACCACGAAGATCTGCTGGTGCGGGAACTGCTCAGCAACCAGGAGCCACAAAGCCTGGCTCCCGGCTCCGCAGGGCCTGATCCAGCTCTGGGGATGCCTCCACTGCGCCTGAGCCTTCCTCCCCTGGCCCCTGGCTCTCATACGAGGCATTTTCTCACCCCATCCCCATCTTTTCCTCTGCTCCCCCCTTTCCGTTCCTCTCCGCTGTGCTGGGAGGTGGAGGTGGCCACGTCTCCCTGTCCCCATGCAGGACTGTCTCCCTGCTGTCCCCACGGCGCCAGATACAGGGGGAACAGTTCCTGCAGCAGGGTTGGAGGAGAAGGACCAAGTGTGCAGGAATGGAACAAGCAGTTCCAGTCTCCCAGGAAAGATTTAATCTGCCTCTGGTGTATAAACAGCAAATGTTTGTTCAACTGACCTGCAGATGTGCGGCACGAGGCATGGCTCCCACTCAGCCACTCCGTGTTTCTCGCCCTCTAATGGGGAGGGGGGACAGGGCACAGCCCAGTCCAGGGCCCGTGAGGCTGCACGGGGCTTGGTGGCTGGAGCCAGGAGTGATGCTGGGGAGAAAGGGCAGGATGCGGCCAGGTGCTGTGGCTGCACAGAGGGCACCCATCCTGCATAGCCACCTCCACATCCCTTCTGCTCACCTGGGTACCACAGCGCCTGCGCAGGGCTCTCACAGCTCCCAGCCGTGATGCACGCAGGTGGCTGAGGTCTCAAGGACAAGCCGCTCACTCTGGGTGTGCTGGGGGGCCATTGCCTGTGGAGGTGATCCCCCAGGCAGGAGACCCTGAGCTCTGCCTGCACATCCTGCTGAGATGGGCCAGTTCTGTACCCCGCTGCTCCCCTTTGAGCCCCAGTGCTTCAACAGGTTCCAATCAAAGTAGGGGACATGGGTTCATGGCACAGGGAATTTTTTTTCCTATTTTCTGCAAGAGCAGCTCTCAGTGGCAGGGTCAGCTTCCAGTTCAACTGGCACGTGGGCACGCAGTGCTGTCCCCAGGTCCCATTCCCTGTCCCCTGTCCCCATTGCAGGCAGGATGTCTGATGGCAGATCTCAGTAAGAGAGTGGAAAGGGTCCTCTGCAGGTCGTCCCTGTCCTGGCCTACAAATGCTCATGCTGTGCTCCACAGAAGAGGTGAGTGGTGATGCCACTTGGTCCTGGTGATGAGCAGAACGTGGAGGAGCCCCCAGTACATGAGAGCATCCTCCAGCCCAGCTCACCACCTGAGTGCAGGGCTGGTGGCACTGTCCCCAGGGCTACCACTGGCACGGGGCATGAGGAGGGGCCATGAGCAGAGGGTGCCTGTGGACGCTAAGGATACCTGGGACTCTGCAACCTTGAATCAGCCCTCGGGTGCTGCAGCCAGGCTATGGCTGGGCTGGGCTGGGTGCACACCGGTCCGGTGGGGACAAGTGCACATGGCAGCTTGGAGCGGCCGCCTGAACCTGCCCTGGCCGCTCTGGTCCTGGCTGCCCTGCCTTGGGCCTCTCTTCCCGCATGGGCTCAGACCACACTGTCCCCAGTGTCCCAGCTTGTTTCCCTGAATGGCCCCAGGTGCCTGCGGCAATCTGGAGATGGTGCTGCCCATATCCAGCAGCAATGTCAGGTTAAAGTCAGTCCATCTGCCTCTCCCCAGCAGGTCTGTCTGTCTGACCATCCTCTCTGACAATGTCTGTGTACGAGCAGGGCTTGGCAAGGCTGCACAGATCACCAGCTCCCGCATTGTCTCTTTCCAGGGCACGCAGCAGTCCCTGGGGAGGTGCAGGGAGATTCAGGTGCCGAGCCCCTCCATTCTCACCAGGAGCCATCTCCAGGTACCCACTACCATGTCCAAGGATGACGTGGGCTGCAAGATGACCTCTGTCTACAAGCACAAGGAAAGGAAGCCAAAAAAGCCCCACTACATCCCAAGGCCATGGGGCAAGCCGTACAACTACAAGTGTTTCCAGTGCCCCTTCACCTGCATGGAGAAGTCCCACCTCTACAACCACATGAAGTACAGCCTGTGCAAGAACTCCCTCTCCCTCCTCATCGAGTCTGACTGGCCCTACAAGAAGGGCAACCTGCTCCACCCGGAGCTGCGGCTCCTGCACGCCACTGAGGCCACCCGGCTGCGTGGGTGCGGGGATGAGCCGGAGACCTGCGACTCCTCGGCCACATTGGGAGGGTCGGGTAGGATCAAGCAGACCCCTGGCAGGGATGGCCATGAGGAAAAGCAGATGCCAGGGGTGGAGATCCTGCCTGCTGAAGGGGCTGGTGAAGAAGGCGGCCCATTCCAGGAGGAGGAGGAGGATGTGGCTGGCCTCTTGAGGCAGATGGAGGCGGGGGAGAAGAAGGAGAAAAACGAAGAGGCGGGTTGCCAAGGTGACCCAGCTGAACCAGAAGTGAACACTTTGGTCTTTGGCTTCAAGAACAAGCGAGACAAACCTTGCAAGGAGGTGGAGCCTGACTTCATCATCACGGATGTCTTCTCCCTCAAGAACCATGTCATGAAAAGCAGGGAAATGGCCTCCCCAGACCTAGAAGCTAAGCCAAAGCATTGCAAAGTGCCAAAGAAATGCCTGGCAAGCAGTGGGATCCTCATGGAGCAGTGGAAACTGGTGGCAAATGGGCAAAGAAGAAACACACCTGAAGTGTCCCCACCTTGTACTGACAGCAACATCATCCCTTGCTACCCCCCTCCAGCGTACAGTGACTACCACGAACCTCAGGGCCTCAACCTCTCACTGCTGGGTATTAACTATCCGCTGAACCCCAGTCTCTTCTCCTACCTGAGCCCCACCATGGCCAACAGTGCGACAACTCACCCACACTTGGCTCAGCTGCCCTTCCTGGCCTCCACGGCCCAACTGATGCACCCGCATACCTCCCACTTCCAGCCTCTGCAGAGCCCTGAGCGCTCAGCCTTCCTCCCCCGCTTCTACTATCCCTTGCTCTTTGAGCACACCTTCAGCTCCACTGAAGGCAAAATGTCCTCCAGCAAGCCAGAGGCCCAGCAGCTGGTGGGCTCCGTCCTGCCCACACCTCCCCAGGCCAAACCCCCCAATGAGCCGACCAAAGCGGGGCTGCTGAAGGTACCGGTTCTGAAAACAAGCTTTCCTTGGCCCAAAGGCGGCAGAGAGGAGGCAGCCTCTGAGCTCAGCCACGGAGCCATGCTGGGGCAGGAAGAAGAGGAGAAGTGGCTGTCCCAAGAGAAGGAGAGCAACCCAGATTTGGGCCTCAACAACCTACGCAAAAAGCCAGCCACTGACACGTACCAAAATCTGGTAGGGATGAAGGATGGCACTTTTGTCCCCAGCGGCGTCCGGAAGGCAGAGTTGCCGGCAGTGACCTGTCTGGAGACCAGCAGCCCTGCAGGCAACAACCTGAAGAGGAAGCTTACCTCCAATGATCTGGATTTGATAGGACCTGAAATGCTGATGCCTGGAAAACTCAGCTACCAGAGCAGGTAAGGTGTCTGATTTCTGCCTCTTCCTTACATCTGGCTGGCCCTAAGCACCATCTTCGTACCCTGTTGTATCCCCAATCCACCCCTTGCCTCTAGACCATGCAGTGAGTCTCCAAGGGCTCAGCACACTCCAGGCTGGTGGTCCAGCCACCAGACAGTCAGCACCCACCCACGGCAGGGCTTTCTGCCCTCCAGGACCTAAACAGCCTTCAGGCATGTCCAGGCGCCTGGGCTGTGTCACCACTTGCTGCCCCTTGCTTTTCCCCATTTCATACAGAGCGAGAAGCTATGTGGGGTCTGTGCAGTGTGGACCTGCCCTCCCTAGGCACCAGGGAATCTCCTCTGGGGTCCCCGAGTATCCCACGGTTGCTGGAACAATTGTTGACTATTTTTAAACATCCACATTTGCATTCCTTTGATTTGCCTTCTGGTTTCAAAGCCCAGAGGGAGGGTCACGCTTCCAAATATTTCCTTTTACCCGGGGCTAGAAATGTGCACAGCTCCTTTCAACAAAATTTCAGTTCCTCCCCTGATTGTGCAAGTCCAGCTGTGGCTCCAAGAAAAATGTCACCGTCAAAACCACAGCTTTTGGCACCCAGAGGAACCTTCCCTGGAGAAGCTCTCCGTACTTTTCTATCTCCACCTGCCTCTTGCCTGTTCTCAGGCTGGCTGCAGAGATCCCCTCCAAGTGCTCTCCCAAGTGACTGTATCCATTTCTCCTCTGCAGTGGTTCAAGGACCAACACCAGCCAGATCCCCAGGGTCCTGGATCACTGGCACACGGATGTCCTTGCAGGCTGGCCAGAGGAATCGGAGAGGGGCAATGACTCTGAAGTCCTGCCCTTGGGGGGTGCTGGCCCAGACCACAGCCTCTGCAAGCAGAGCAGACCACAAGAGACTTCTGCCACCATGACAGACTCTGAGGCTACGACCGTGCTTATCGGGGACCTGTCCAAAACCTTAGAGGAGTACCAAGAGGTGGAGAAGAAACTGTCTGATCTGGCAAAGGAGGACACTCCCGGGCAAAAAGAGCTGAGGGACCAGCTAGTCAAAATCCGAAGGGAGCTCTACCACATCCACCAGGCACTGGAGAAAGCCACCAAACCACACGAGGGGCCTCTGGACCTCTCGGTGAAGAGATCCTCCGAAGGCCTGGAGAAGGGCCAGCAGGCCAAGAAGGAGCCGTGCAATATGGGCCTGGCCAGTGAGAAGCTCCATGGCAAAGACCAGGGGACCCTCAACAAATGCACAGCCACGGGTGATGCTGGAGATGAGGAGGGGCTGCCGAGCTGCCTCCTCGAGGCTGAGAACAAAACCATCGACTTGCTGATCAAGATGAGCCGCTCTGAGAGCCTCCGGGCGTCCTCCTCCGAGGACCACCTAGGTGCAGTGATCAAGGCCGAGGTCCTGCCGCTCACCGTGCCGCTGGAGCTCCGGCACGTCATGGAGCCCTACTACAGCCGTACCACCAAGTGCGAGGCAGACTCCAGCGTCCTGCTCTGCTCTGACGGCAGATCCAGCGCCACCCAGGGCCCTCAGCTCCCAGTCACCGCCGAGGACGGGCCCCTGGGCTGCCGGGCCATGCAGCGCTCCCTGTCCTGCGGCCTTCCCAACGAGACAGATGCCATGTGTGTCCACAGCCCTCTGCATGCCGACCCCTAAGCCCACCTTGCTTGAAAGCTCCTGGATCTCACTAGCCACCTCATGCTTGACCTTCCTACTGTCCCTCCTCTCCGCTCCCCCTCTTCCCCACAGCTGAAAGCTTCACCACTGCCCAACCCCACGAGGCCTAAGAAAACAGCCTTGTGCCCCTCTCCCCACCGTCCTCCTGGGCTCTGCATGCTCAACAGCCTCAGCTCCCCAGTCCTGGAGCTCTCTTTGAACGGGAAGTCACTAGCAGGCAAGAAAAGAAAGCTGCTAAAAGCACCTGGCTTTCAGCAGGAGGCTCGTCCACCCTTCTCATCAGAGACACTCAGGGACTTGTGCAGCCCAGCTCCCGTGACTTGCAGACAGGGGCAGGACCACGAATGGGTGTCTGCAAGGCCAAGCCTGAGTCCAGATGTGGTTGTGCTCAAACAGATTCTGGTTGTCACCCTTGTACAGAGCAAAGCTGTGGCTGCTTCGTCTCCTGGTGGCTTCAGGGTCACAGCAGGCAATCGGTTGCCCAGACGGACCGACCGAGAGGACAAATACTTTCCACACTGTAGACACAAGAACATCTTCCCAGCCACGATGACACGAAGACGTGAGAGACACCTTGCCTCAAACCACAGCTCCACACTTGGGTGCTGAGCGCTCTGCTGAGAGGCTCCACGAGGACTTGCCATGTGTGGGGACTGCTGGGCTGTGGGGACACGTTCCTGCCCACAGCTCTTCCAGTGTCTGGCTCCTTCTCTTGCCTTTCCACAGAAATGAACTTCCCTCCCTCTGTCCCCTCGGCCTCTCCTCATGCAGACATGATGCACGTTCCTCAAAAAGACCCATGCCCCTGCAGGGTACCACTCCCACAAGCTCCTGCCCACTACTCCTAATTCCCCAAAATGTTGCTAAATGGGACAGCAAAATGGGTGAGGCGATGCTGCCGTGAACCCCACTGCTCAAGGGACAAAGACCCTAAAAACAGCTGCAAGGGGACTTTGGGATATGGAGCTACCTGGCCTGTCCCATGCTGGAATGACCCCAAGCAGCTGCTCCCCAGCCAGGTGGGGAGCCAACCGCCCTGTCCCCTACCACCATGCTGGGCAGCGTCTGCTCTGGCCAGGAAGTCCCCATGCCTGGGCCAGGCTTTCCTGGGCTTCTTACCAGCACGGTGGGTATAATAACATGTTCTCCTCGGCCCTTTTTTCTCCCCTCCATACCCTGTTCAAGAGATGGAGAGTTCTCCTGCCAGCAGCCAGGGCCTCCACTGACTTGACCTGGCTGCTCATTACCACAGTGAGAAGAACCCAGATGGGGGCAGGAGGAGAGCCAAAGGGGACAGAAAGCAATGCCACAAATAGGGGACCCATGCAGTGCAGCACGGGAGCTTTAGGCACTGGATCTTCTCTGGGCACAAGGAGGACAATGCTACCATGGGTGGCTGAAGAAGGCAAACCCCACATGCAGCCTGGGGCTCCCAAGAGCTTTGATGGACCCAAGCAACAGAAAAAGCTGACTCTCCTCACCAGATTGCTCTCTAAACAAAGCTTGCAACTTGTCAGTGGGGTTTACTTCTCACTTACCGTAGCCCTTCTATGGCCAGCTCCACATCTTCCTGGTGGGTCATGTCCTGCTGCTTCCCAGCATGGCCCTGGCTCCATAAGTCTAGTGAAGATCAGGAGACCCGACCATAAGAAATCCCAGGGCTTGAGTGCAGGATGCTTGATCCTGGAGCCCAGGAGAGGTGGAGTTGGGTCTTTCTTTCTGGGTTTGAACAGCGCTGTGATCTTTGAATGCCATAACATCACCAGCACAGCAGCCCTCTCCATACCAAGCACCTTGCTCACACTACCCACTCCCAAAAAGCCTATCCATCTCTCTCCAGCCTCTTCTGCCACCCTGTGCCCCTCTGTCACCCTGTGCCCATCCTGCCACCCCACCCCTTCCCATGTCCTTCATCCCACAGCTCTCCCCTGCACCAGCATCTCCCCATCCCATCTCAGGGCTCCCTGCTCTCTCCCCCACACCAGCTTCTCTGTGCATTTTCCATGCCAGACCCCTTGCCCCTGGCCTGGGGAGATGCACAGAAGCTGGAGCTCTGTTTTCCTGTGATATCTGTTCCTGCCCACTTGGCCCTTACCTCCTCTGAGAAACATCAGGACTTCTGGGTCCCTCTGCTTGACCTGGAGCCCCATCTCCTTCCAGCCCCGAGCATCGTGTTTTATTTCCCAGCAAATCTTGGGCACCTGGGAGTGCCCAAGAGACACTGGTGGGGGAGCTGGGCTCTGTGACCATCAGCCGTGGACTTCAGCAGGAGGTCAGTGCCCAGACCACCAGACGGTGCCACCTTTCCCCCTTTTCAGCTGATGTATTGCTTGAACACAGGTCGCCTCCCCTCCCCTCCATCCCACCACCCCAAGCTGGGACCCACCCTGCTCAGCGGTGCCGGGGTGGCAGCCGGTGCCCGCAGCCCTTGCTGCATTGCTCACGGCCTCTCCCGCCTCCACAGAAAGCTGGAGGGCAGGCGGGAAGCGGAGGTCAATCACACTATTTATTGTTCACAGTTCTACGAATGTACAAAACAAAAACCAAACCATTAAAGGGAAAAACCTCCAAGCGGTGGCTGCTGCCGTCATATTTGTTGGTGCTGGGCACTGCAGCTCTACATCCCACCTCCAGGTTTCGGGGGCTCAGGGTCAGCCACCAGCCGGATGGGGCCAGATGCTGGCACTGGCTGCACGTGGTCAGTATTTATATGTGTGTAGGTTTCTTCTGCCGGATCAGCGCTGAGACCCCACCTGCTTGTCCCACCGCCTTGTCTGAAGCCAGCTGTCAGCAGAAGAAATGCCACGCAGGCCTGGTGTCTGGCTGTGGGGACGGCGAGAGCGGCTGTCCCCGTCCTCAGAGCTGGCAGCGCGGCACTGACATCTCTTGCTCCCCAGTGCTGGCACAGGAAGGAGCAGAGAGAAGATCATGGGGTCGAATCCTGCACCCCCAGTGGCACCCTACCTTGCCCCCCATCCCTGTGGTGCAGCACCCACTGGAGAGGACAACTCCCCTTCCATGGCCACAGGGGGCGGCCCCTGCCCAGGGGCTCCTGCTGAACGGCGCCGGGTGCCTCCAGGAGGCAGCCAGCCCATGGCACCATTCCAGCTCCAAAGGTGGAAGCATTTACCTTTGCATTTAAATAATGGATGGGAGTTGAACTACTGGGGTGCCTTATCCAGGCTGCAATCTGCACCCTGGGGGCCCTCAGCCCACTCCAGCTCGGGGCCCATTACACAGCTATTTGGTCACCCTAAAGGCATCTGATAGCTGACCATTACCCGCCCTTTAGGGTCAGCCCACCTGATAGCCATCTTCCTCGGTCACGGTTGACCAAAGTCCCCGGGCTCACACATCCCCCCCAGTTTCCTGCAGCACCAGGGCCGGTCCCCGTCACCCACTGGAGGACCCCGCTGAGCCAGGCTGAATTGTTCCCCGTGCCTGGCGAGGCCAGCAGCCCCCTTCTGCGGGGTGGGGGGACACGGGGTCACAGCAGGTCCCCAGCACTGTGCAGAGCCCAGCAGCTCCTGGTCAATGGAGCTGCACGACTTTTATGGGTTTCTTACCCCAGGTGGGTACAGCTGCTCCTTCTCAGGTATTCCTTCTCCTCTGGGTTCAAGAGCAAAGGACGGCTCGGGGATGGGGATGGGGGTGGGGGGGGGAAGTTTCCTAATAAACAACCCTCCAGGGAAGGCTTATCTCGGGCAAGGCGGTAGGAGGAACAAGACTTCAAGGTTCCTTGTGCAAGAAGAGGTTGTTGCTCTCCCCATCCCACTGGCACAGGGACGTGGCCCCAGGGAAGCTTGGAGCAGACCTGGGACCCTGGGGGTGGGTTTGCTGCATCCGAAACCACTTTTCCAGCCACGATGGCTTGGCTGCGCCCATCAGGGCCAGCAGCAAGAAGCAGATGGAGGCACAGCCCTGCGCCCAGGGGACGAGGGTGCTGCCATGAAAAGCCATGCTGGCAGGGTGCTTGCTATGCCTCCCAGGCTCCAAGAGAGGGGCCCGGAGCATGTTGCACGCCGAGGCACACAGCGGTCAGCAGCTGGGGGGATGTCGCAGTGAGGTGGGACCCATGCGTGGCGTGGCCAGGGTGCTGGGCGCTCACTCGTGGCGGTGGGCTCCCAGGTGGAACCAGCTGGGCACGAGAAGTGGTTCCTGCCCAGCACAACCAGTTCTCTCCTAGCTCAGCGCAGGCAGGCCGGAGCTCGGAGCAGTGGAAAGTTACCAAACGTGGACTAAAGAAGGGCCAAGGTCGGCAAGGATATTTCTCAGCAGACGTGTGAAGCTGCAGAGACGACCTGGAGCAGAGCTGCTCCGTCTTGGGCAGGAGGGGGCAACGAGCTGGCTTTGAACTGTGAGCTGAGGGCAGGCGGCCACAGCAGGCTGGGAGGGCTCTGGAGCTGGGACAAAACATCATGAATTGCCCCAAAGGGTCCTGCCCCTGCCTGCCTTGTTCTTCTCACCCAGGGAAAAGGGACAGGGAAAAGCATGCAAGGTTTTCTTTCTGCCAGAGGAGTGCATGCTGTGGAGTTTCTCCAGGACCTTAAGTGAGGAGAAGTAGTGTTTTCAAAGTGTCCTAGAAGGTATCAGCAGGGCCAAAAGGGCCAAAATCCTCTGTGACCCCTCCCAGGTCTCCTCAGTCCCTGCCCTGGCTGGAAGCACCTGCATGCCAGGAGCAAGCAGGGCAGGATGCAGACCTCCCCACCTCCACCTCCCCAGGCAGAAACGTCCCCAGGGCTGGTGGCACATCAGGGAGCGACCTGCAAGCAGCGCAGATGTGCTGAGACCTGGCCAGGGGCTGGTCTGCAAAGCCGTGCAGCCCAGAGGGCACCACGCACAGTGCTCCCCGCTCGCCCTGAATCTGCTGCTCGCAGCCCTTTGCTGCAGCTCCTGGCATCGCAATTGCCTTGGTGGCACCGCTGCCTCCAGCCCTCTTGCTGTGTCCTGGTGACTGTCCCTGAGCTCTGCTGGGACCACAACTCTTGAGCTGCTGGGATGAGAGTTGTACTCACCATCCCCCTCCATGTGCTGTCAGAGTGGGCAAGCAGGCAGGGGGAGCCAGCCCACCTCCTCAGTTTCGTGGGAGGAATAAGAGCACACAGGGTACAAAATTTCCCTGCTGCGTTTTTTGCCCAGCTCATCTGTTATTCCAACTGGAGGTCTCCTTTCGCTGGTCCTGAATGCCTCCGAATGGATGAGAATGGACCATTTGTGTGTGTGTGTGCTCAGGGCAGAACCCTCCTGACTTTGGAGTTGGACCAAATGCCCAGAGAGTGAAGCAGGGAGAGTATGAGTACTTCAGAGATTTATTGGGAGCGGGAGGGAGAGAGAGTCTCTCTCGGGGGGCAGACAGTCCCTAGGGGTGGCCAGGCAGAATAAGAGCAAGTGCAAGAGCAAGAGCAGGTGTCCCTCTGCTCCAGGGGATGCAGAAGATGCTGGGCACCAGGGCCAGGTGCCACCCTAAGAGCCACCCATGGCCCAGCACCGGGCTCCCCCAGCCCTGGGACAGACGAGGAAGGGGTGCCATGAGGAGGCTGCCTGCCAGGCAGCCAGGCTTGCCCATGGGGCAGCTCCCGCAGGGAAGGAAGGGGCTTCGTGCCAGCGCCCAGCTGCTCTGCACTGCTTTTTTTTTGGGGTCAGACTCAGCAGGGAGCTCGGTGTCCTGAAGATTAACTTCCTAATCCTCCGGCGAGCCCCGTGAGAGCAGGGGAGGCTGTGCAGGAGGAACAGGGCTTTCTTATCACTCTGCCAAGGGAGCTCAGCCCTGTCAGACATGAGAGAATCTCCTCCGTGGGTTAGCTGACTGCCAGCAGGGACTCTGGGGTCTCACAGGGTGGACACATTGTCCCGGAGCCAGGGGCATGGCAGGTTTAGGACTTCCCACCCAATGCTCTCACAGCAGTCCTGGGACCCCGCTGGCTGTTGCACAGAGGCACAGGCACGGTGCATTTGATCTTTTGGGTAATTAATGTCACTCAGCACCCTGGGTGTCCGGACAGACGGAGCCGCCTGGTGTCTGTGCAAAGACACAACAAGCTCGTGTTCGGCTCTGGCACCATGGGCAGCCGGACACCTGCCCGCCGCCCTGCTTTGGGTCTGTCCCTGAAGAGTCTCAACCAAAATCTCCCCACAGGGACAATGAGCCCTCCACGGACACCGTGCCCATCCATGCCCCCTTCCCTCTCCCCAGCCCCGCAGGTGTCATCTAGATGGGTTTGGTTTTTTTTCCACAACTCCACGTCTAGGTAGCAATCCCACGGCACCAACCTCCTGGCACGTGTCTACGGTGCCAGGTGGGTGCTGTGTCCGTCCCCTGGGCACGGGGACTGGCAGAGATCCAGGGCTTGAGCTCCCCGGTCTTTCTGCTTTACTTGCAGGCACTGAGGCCAGAGCCGATAGCCCCAAGTCAGGGGAGGAAAAACCCCAAGGGGAGAAGTTCTCTGCTGATGCCTGCCAATGTCATGCTCCAGGAAAGCCTGAATCGCACCCAAAGTCTCTTCCCCCTGCTCCATCTCCAGTGCTGGCAGCCGGACCATGCCCCTCTCTTTGAACCCTGCAGCTCCCGGTGCTGGCGTGGGCACGGGCTGTGCCATGACACAGGTGTCTCCTGAGGTCCGGGGGTGGCTTTGAAACGGGTTGTGACAGAGGCACGATCCTGCAAAGGTGAACGGGAGCCCCAGGGCCAGGCTGTGTTTGTTTATCCTGGTGATGGAGCACACGACGGCGAAACAAAAGGTCAGGCCCTGTTGCCCTGGGAGATGGTTTTTGAAGCTTGCCTACTGTCCTCAGATGGAGTGGCCCCGGCACTTGTCATGTCAGGTTATTTTTGTAATTTTGGCTGGTCTGAAGCAGCCCCCCAGAGCCTGTGAGCTTCAGGAGCACACCGATAGGACCAGAAGGGCCCCAGGCACCGAGCCAGGAGCTCCCAGCCCTGGGCTTCGGAGGCAGCTCCCCGTCCCACAGCTCCCACAGCCAGCCAAACCCAACCACCTCCATTGCCCAAGCACCCCAAAAGGTGGGGGGAGCCTGATCCAAACTTCATTATCTTTGGCCCATCTGAGTAACAGACAGACACAAACTTCTTCAAGCCCAGGGCCACATTTAAGGCAGATGCTTTGAGCTCATCCCTGGCCAGAGTGGACCGAGCATTGTGCAAAGGCAGCGCTGCTGGTGAGGGAGGGCAGGCTCTGACCAGCACCTTGCAGGTGGGACCCAGCTGATTCTGCTTTTACTCCCCACTCCCTTTGCTTGAGCTGAACCCATAAATGCCACCTTCAACCCTGAACGTGACCTTCCCCAGCAGAGGGGAGCCAGGGTTGAGCCACGTGGAGATCAAGAGCTGGGCTCTTTCCTGAGAGATTCTCCACTGGACCTCAAACCCTGGCACTGCAAAAATCCCCTGTATGCTTCTGTGAGCAGTGACACTGAGGCACCCAACCACACATGGCACAGGCTGGGAGCACACAGGGAGGCACGGAGAAGCAGTGAGACAAGCCAGGAGTCCTGATCCAGGGCATGGGATTGTCCCTGTCCCACCTCCTAAAGCTGTCTCACTCAGGTGCAGCATATCGCTCCCGTTACAGAGACCTCTGCATAAAAGCCCCAGATTGCCACAACGCCTGGGTACCTTGGGGTCACTCCTCCCTGGATCCTGGAGGAAAGGCACCTTCTCTCCGGGCACGAGACCAGCAGGGAATAAAAGCTGCGTGTATCAGCCCCTGTCTTGCTGCTTCTGGTTGTCAGCACGAGGAGCTGTCGTGTTTATCCAGACTCAAGGGCAATCGTCCGTCACTAACAACACAAGGCAGCACAACACCCTCAGCCTCGCTGCCCCAAGCCTGGCGAGGGAGCAGGACAGAGCCAGCAGGAGGGCAGTGCCACCGGGCAAGGACGGGCAGCCCTGGGACGTCCGGACAAGAGGTATGAGCTGGGCTCCTGGCCATGCGTGCAGTCATTGAGCTGTGCCAGGGACAGGGTCAGGGCCCTCCTTCAGGCTTAGGACCATGAACGAGCAGCTCAGGACACGCCACTGGGGTCCGATGGCACCTTTGGGTGCCCAGCATCAGGGAAGCAAGGTGGACACTTCTGGCATTGGGTGTGCTGCGGCAAGTCCACCTCGTGACTGTCCAGCTGGTGACTCAGTTTCCCCAAGTGTAAAATCCAATTTCTTGGATTTTGAGCTTTGCTCGGTGCCGAAAGAAGACCCCAACATGTCCCGGCTGCAGCAGAGGTGGAGAGCTGGTGGAGGGCTTGCTTCCACCAACAGGTCCCTGCTGCCGGGGGCCTGAAGCACAGCCACTGTACCTGCACTTCAGGGAACAAGGTGGGAAAGCTGTCCCCAAGCCCTAGATCCAGAAGAAATTGGATTCCCTCCATATTCACACTCATTCCCTCTGTCGCGTAGTTGCATTTGGTATCTCTGCAAGTATTCGAGGAATGAATTTTCAGACAGTTGCAATATTTGCACCTGGGAAGGACAACTTGCATCCAGGATGCCTTAGCCCAGCACAACTCTTTAGCTGTGGTTTGGGGAAGCTTTACTTTTGCAGGCACCAAAGACCACATACTACCAGACAATCATGGGGCACAGGATAATCAAAGTGAAGCAGTGGCTTGCAAACAACTCAGAACAGCTGAGCATGTCCATTTATAATAATAATTATGACCACATTTAAAGCAAAATTAACTTCTGTCTCTTCAGGAACTTTAATAAGGACATGTTTTTCTTACCAGCTCCTGGCTGTGTGTTAGAAGCCATACCATATCCAGCCCCTGGAGAGCAGACAGCAGAACAGGGCTGTGGTCTCTGTTTTTTTGGACATCTCATTCCTTAGTACCTGTGTTCTTAAAACAGAGGGAGAGTGGGCAAAAAAGAAATTGTGGTTCTCGTGGTGGCTCTCACACCTGACAGAAAGCTTAACCGGTTTCTGAACTGGTTGCGTAGGCTGAAACTGGCTACCAGATCAATACCTCCCTTTTTCTTCCTGCCAAGGCATTAGCTGCTTCAGGAACAACTTAATTTGTTTAGACAGGGAGGGGCTGCCTTTAGCAAAGACATGCACTGGCCAAGTGTGAAATTGTACCACATGGGAGTAGAGGAAGAGTTATCCTCAGTTTCTCAAGTGCTAGAGTGGACTGAGAATGCTTTGGGGAGATGTGGCTTACAGAAAATAGGGTCAAGAAGTATTAAGGGCTGAGAGAAGCCACTAATCGCATGAACCAGAGAGGTGCAGATCACATCCAGCACACTCACATGCAGGGCTCTCCCTTACGCATAAATCCTCAGGGCAGATCTGTCAGCAGCCAAACTCCCACCAAAGCCCATGGACCTTTTTGGTTGCAGATCCAGCTTTCCAGCTCTTCAATTTTTGTGCCATTGTTCCTGTTTATATTCTGAGCACAGAATTAATGGGACAGGCTACAATCTTTTCTCTGTTCATCGGGGTGAATGCAGCCCAGCACTGACACCTTGGCCCAGGGCGGACAGCAAACACCTGGGCCCAGGGCATGTCCCCAGAGACGGCAGCAGGCAGGGCCAGTAATGGTCCTATCACTTACTCCAAACAGGGACAAGAGACTTGTCATGGACTACACTCTGGAGACCAGCCAGCAGAAGGAGAAGCTTCTGAAAGCCATCTACACCCTCCAGCTGAAGTCAATCGCCACGTTTCAGACAGCAAGCCCTCTGCTGAGCAGCCAGCAGGGCATGGGCATGGTGACACACCACCACGTCCACCAGCTGGCAGACAAGACCAAAAGCTTGTGTAGAGACCTGGACAACATCAAGAACCTCCTCCACTACTGCCAGGACGACCTGGTCCGGCAGATCCCCAACCCCACAGGCAGCCGCTATGGGGGAGTAAGTGGAATCCATTGCTCCCTGGAGGGCTCCATCTACGTGACAGCCGAGACTGCTCCCTGGGTCCATGTCCTCAGCAGCACAGGCCAAACGCTGCAGGCCCTGCCCTGCCGGCAAACAGGGATGGAAAGCGGCACTTTCCTGCCAGAGGACGTGACTGTGACTCGGACAGGAATGGTGGCTGTAGCCGATATGATAAACGGAGCTGTCTGGGTCTTCAACCCTCACACCAGCCCCTCCAAGGGGGAATGGGTAAAAATCAGAAAGGTTGGTTCCCCCAGGGGCATTGGAGTAGACTCCACGGGCAAGATCTTAGTAGCAGACTATGCCCAAGGCCAAGTCCACAGCTTTGCGCTGGACCGTGCCTTCAAGACATCGAACATCCACTCAGTCCCCAACCTGCAGGGACCTCGCTACGTCAGTCCAGCACCCAGTGGAGGCTTTGTGATAAGTGAGGAGTGTGGAGACGTCAAGGTGTTCACAAGCAGCCGTCAGCTCGTCTGCTCCCTCAGCAGCAAATACGGACACCAGTTCGGCAACCCAGCAGGGGTGTGTGTTGACGTGGAAGGGAGCATTGTGGTGGCAGACGAGCAGCGCCGCACAGTCCACTTGTTCCCGGAGAGCGGGGCTCCTGTCTGCTTGGTGTCCACTGGGCTGAGGAGACCTGCCGGCGTGGCCTGCTCCTCCTTTGGGCACCTCTTTGTGGCAGACACAGGGGAGAACTGTGTCAAAGTCTTTAAGTACCATGTGAGGCCCCGCCAGCCCTTGGGCACTTTGTGACAACCCCAGCCTAACGCCCAGGCAGGGAGTGAGGCCGGTGCCACCGCAACCCTGAGGAGCTTTGGGTCCGCAAATGATGCTGCTCCCGCAGCCAGGCATTGTCCCCACACTTAACTTTGTTGCCCTCCAGCTTCTCCAGGTGGCAGAAGCAAGGACTGGAGCAATGAAGGATCATCTCTGTGCCTCTTGGATCCACCAGAGCACCTAAAGAAGGACTGAGTTACTCAAAACCGAGAGGGTGGTCATGCACTGGGGCAGGCTCCCCCGGGCTATGGCACTGAGCCTGCTGGAGTTCAAGAAGTGTTTGGACAATGCTCTCAGACATACGTTTTAATTTTTAGGTAGTCCTTTGTGGACCCAGGAGTTGGACTCGATGATCTTTATGAGTCCCTTCCAACTCGGGATATGATTCTATTAAAAATGGTTGTGCGTTGGTGTCTTGGAAACTTGTTATCATCACCCCCTTGCGTGTCTTTTCAAAGATAAAATAATTATTTCTCTTCCACACACACCCATTTTATGTGGCCACAGTTCCACCTTCCTGAAGCCAGTGGCAGAGCTCGGCTGAAGGGGTAAGGCCAGGCCAGAGCTGGGGTTGCAGCGAGCTTCAGGAGAACGGAAAATTAAAGGTAACAAATTCCACGCTGCATTCCTGACCTCTGCAGGGAAGCAGCGACTACTGCATGGAGTAGACTGCCTGTGTGCATGTGTAATGTCTACACAGCCCTGGGACTGTGCTGACCCCCCTGGGCTGGGGGTTTTGGGGTGCCACAGCCCCTGCTGCTATCAGCAAAGAGCTGGCAGGGTGCGGTGGCGGCGGGAAGGGCGTTTTCCTCTCCTGCTCCAGACGTCGGCGGCGCAGGGCGTACTGACAGCTCCGAGGCCTCTGTGGATGTGCTGAAGGCACCCGGTCTGGCCATGCTGGTGCTGCACGGTTCTGCACTGTGCTGCGGTTCCTGCCCTGCAGCAAGCCCCATACACCAACGCAGGGTACCCAAACCCTTGTCCCTCATCCCCAGTACGCCCCAGTGAAGGCCTCTTCCCCCTCCTGACCCCGCAGCCCGCTCGGACAGCAGGAGCGTGACTGCAGGGAAGCTCAGCACCGCTGGCTTTCGGCCAGGGCATTCGCCAGGATCAGGGTGCAGGGAGGGGGAAGCCGGGTGCCAGCAGGAACGGCGAGGCCCTGCCCTCCCCGGGGCCGCGGCACCGTGGCCCCAAGCGATATCGGGGACCGAGGGCTGGGGCTGCTTATCAGCGGGCTCAGCCGGCAGCAGCGCGGCCAGCTCCGCGGAGAGCCTCGGGGGCAGCGCCGCATGGTGAGCAGGGGCACGGGGGCTGCGGCGGCTCCGGGCGGCCGGGCCCTAAAACCCAGGCGGGGAGCGGGGCTGGGAGAGGCCGGGGGAACGACGCCGGGGCCCCGGAGAGCGGAACGCGGCACCCCGGGCCCCGGCGCTGCCCGGGCCGGCCGCGGCGCGCAGGCGGCGGCTCCGAGCTGCCGGAAGCGGGCGGCGCGGCGGAGCGGTAGGCGGCGGCGGCGGGCCGGGGGGACGCGGGGCGGCCGGGCCGGGCCGGGCCGGGCCGGGCTGGGCTGGCCCTGGCGGCCCCCAGCGGCCCGCTCCCGTCGCCCGGGCGCCCCGGGCTGAGGGGCGGGCGCGGGGGTGAGGGCGCTCGGTAGCCGCGTGTGGCTGCTGGAGCGGAGGTTGCGTGTGAAACGAGGAGGAGGAGGGCTTGGCAGGCAGGCAGGCAGCCCTCCCTCTGCTCCCCCGGGGCAGTGCCGTGGCTCTTTTTTCTCTCCTGGCCCAGGCAGGGATTTACCAAAGGCTCCTTTCCGCCATCGCTCACCTACGCTGTCGTACCTGCAGCCCTGCCGACCTTCCTCCCTCTGTCGGTCGCGTTTACTGCACAGGGGCCTCTGTCCCTGCATCACCCTGTGTTTTTGGGGGGTTGGTGCTGTACAGCCAGCCGGGGGGTCCAGCAGAAATGGGAGGCTCTGGGTACCTCGTGAGCACGGGCCTACGTGCATAGATCTCAAACAGCCCCTGGGGAAGCACAGATCTCGAACAAACCCTGGTCAGAACCTTCCCTGCCGGGTCTGCGGCAGCCCCGGGGCAGGGGATGGGCTGCGTTACTTAACCGGAGCTGCAGCCGAGGTAGTTAGCTGGCTGAAAGTAGGCTGGTTTTAAAAGCTGGGGAAGGTAAGAGGAAAAACAAAATAGTAAAGATAAGAAGTGTTTCTCCCCCGGGAGAATTTTTCCTGGATGAATGTGGCCGGCTCTTTTTACAAACAAACAAACAAACAACAACAAAAAAAAAACAGTGAAAAATAAATGTCTGAATGAAAAGAGTCAGCCGATGATTCTCCTCACTGGATGGACAAACCTGTAAGGCGGAGAGTTGTGCAGCGACATTGGAAGTCTTGTAGCGATATTCTCAACTCTGAGATCTCTTGAGGAAAAAGAAGAATAAAAATGTAACTTTTAAAAAGATATCTGTCCAGTATTACTGGTGGTAGCTTTGGTAATTAAAACATGCTGAAAAAAACCACATTCAAGTGCTTATTTTCATCAGTTTTCTCAGGGCTCAACTCAATTTCAGGTTTTTAAAATATTCAGTTATTGGTAAACTTTAGTTGTAAATTTTTTGGTACTGCAGTGCAGCTAGGATGCTATCACTCTAGCTAAACGTGTATCATTTTAAATAATCTGTGAGCGTATGTGTGTAGGTACATTCCCAACATGTTCGGTCTGTTGATTTATTGGTTTGTTTGTTGTTTTTGAGCCCCTGTATTTATATTTATATTTATATCATTTATTTTATTTTACCTGGGAGTATATATGAGACGGCAAAAAGAAAATGTTTTTTCAAACCTAAAACTAACTTCAGAGTGTTTGTAAAAGAAAGGAATATAAAATGCAGGGAACAGGTTTTACTTCAGACTTTTTTAGGGCCAGTCTGTTTAATTGTGTGTGTTAGCTGATTTTCACCAATTTCCTATGTATTTTGGGAACAACTCTATTAAATACAATAACTATCCTTGGTTGTCTTCATGATCATCAAAAAAAAAAAAGCCACCCTGACCTTAGCTGTTTCAATAGAAGTGAAAGGTAAGCTTGGATGTCTTGGTTTTCAGTCCGTTTGGGGTCTAAGAGTCGTTAAATATTGGTGAAAGACTGTGTTTTTCAGTTGGACTGCAGGTCTTTTGTCTTTATCACACCTGGTGTCCTGCACCTTTACAGTCTCAGGATGTCACATCTGCCATTTTTCTACCCTTCTTTTGGTACATCTTTCCACTTCACTTCCTCTTCTGCTGGAGGCTTGAAACCCTTTGGAAAAAATATGCATTATTTAAGGTTCTCCTGAGATCCTGCATCCTTGCAGGCTCCAGGTCTCAGCAGTTATCCCTCTGGTCACGTAGGAAGAGATGTCAGTCCTCTGTGGCCTCCAAATGCTGCTCTCACCACGAGCGGGAGGGCCCTCAGTGCCTGCAAACACTATTCAGCAGCACACTGCAAACAAAATCCCCCACGAGCACCTTTACACCTGCCTGAGGGGAAACACTGGGGTGAGCTTTGCGCTAAAAGGGAGAATTCAGTCCCAGAGAAACCTTACTCCTTGCAAACACAGCAACTGCGGTACTTCTCCGGTCGGAGGAGTGAGCTGTGCGCCAAGGAAACTTCACCTTTCTGCCTCGAGGGACTGACAACTCATCCGTGAGCAGACATTTCCTACCACTGTATTTGGCAGGGCTGTGGGTCTGGCAGTAGGTTAATCACTTGCCTTTGCCACTTCCCCATTGCCTACTCCGTGCCCTAGCAAATTGCCAGATGCTGAGATTTACTAGATCAATTGTCCTGCATTAAAAAGAGAGGAAAACCAAAAACACCAGGGACCTCTGCGTTGCGCATCCTCTCTACATGTCGTAAATACGCTCTGTGTTTCTCTTTCCAATTGACTGGGTCCCTCGCAGAGGAGCCAGCCTGGGGGCCTGTGGAGTTTTCACATCTCTAACAAAGCACTGAAGGACAGAAAAGGACAGCGGGCGCCGGATGCTGATTGTTCTGTGCCAGCGCCCTCCTTACAGCAATTATATTTCTGTTAGAAACCTCCACCTTAAAGAGACATTGTCAACTGCCTCAAAGCTCCTTTTTACAAAAGACCTATAAAGCCATTGAGATATTTTCTTAATGACCTGAAGAAAAATACTTTAGATAAGGAACATTGATAAAACAGATATGCCTCTCCTGTTGTGGGATCTAATGCACGGAAACTACTATGTAAACTTTAATCAGTTAATCGGGGTAGTCCATTCACAGCAAGCTTATTGTTTCCAGATGAGGGGAGTGAGACAACAGGAGGTGAGTGATCAGTGGGTTTGTTACGGAACACAGCTCTGGGTTCCTAGATGATAAAGGAGGCTCTGAAATTGTCTTCCTTTATAGCACAAAGCAATAGTTAATTGTCAGGAATAGGAGGAAATATTCCCCAGAGGCATTGCAGTGTGCTACTGCCTAGGCCCTTCTGTAGGAAGTGCTCAGGAACATTCAGTGTCAGAACTGAGATCCAAAGCTTGATGGATTCCTGATCTCGGTGGTCCAACAGGCCAGTGTGCCATCGTGAAAGGCAGCTCCAGGACAGGGAGAGGGCTTTGCTGAAAAATTCCATTCACTTCAAAGACTGCAGGTTATCAGGAACCTCCTAGATGCTTCTCTGATCGAAATGCCTGTTGGCTGTCACTAATGTCATTGACTCGTTCCAGCGCAGAGACAAGTAGTTGGACTTAGTGTTTTAAAATTTGCCTGGGCCCCCTTACCAGTGGCTTTAGCCAGCTCAGATTTGCCTTGCATTTAATTGCCATCCCCAAGTTTTGTTTCTGTGTCTCTTGGCAGGTGTGCTGTTCTTCAAGGATCGCTGGCATGGTACTTAAGGTGTTCTTTCCTTCATGCTGCTCCTCAGCAGAAAGTGGCATTTTGATCGGGCGTTGGATCTCGGAACAGAACTCTGCTGTTATCCTTGCTGTGGTCCATTTCCCTTTCATTCCCGTTCAGGTGAAGCAGTATCTCAGTGAACTCCAACGGGTGACTAAGGTCAATGTTTCTGTGCTTGGCTCATGGAACAACAGCAAACAGGAGAAAGAAGAGAGCCTGAGTGAGTTCTTGGAAGACCTTGGGACGATATTCTCCCATGAGCCCTGGATTCAGATAAGCAAAGAGGGAGACAGCAAATTCTGGAGCTGTTCCACCCTTCAGAAACGGTCTAATAACCACAGGGAAGAAGAAATCATCTTAGTGTATTATGATCAGCGCAAAGTTATGCTTTCCTGTCTGCATCCCCCTTTGGACACAGGTGCCTCCACTGCCCACGAGGCAGAGGATGCTTCAAGGCTCTCTGCCATCTTTGACACCGTGGCAAAGAGCAAGATACTCTTCATGACGGACAAATATGATGATGGGCCCATCAAGCTGACCCACTGGCAGTCGGATGGTGTTGAAGCAAGTATCATCGTGGAGCTGATGAAGCAGGCCTCTGTGCCCGCGTGCATGCTGCTGACATTCCTGCTTTCGCTTATCTCTGGGGCCTGCAAGAGCAGGTAAGTGGCGTGACATCGGACAGCTTGCGTTTGTGAGGAAATGTGGTTCGTACTTAGGCATTGCAGGGCAGCGCAGGGTTCCTGCTCAACCCCAATAGGAGCAGTTTATATAGAAATCAGTTTACTCATCAGTACCAGTCACGTTGTATCTCCTGGTACTGTTTTTAGTTCTGTGGACCTCGTGTGCCTCCAAGATGGCTCCTTTTCTGATCTGAGGTCACCAGCCTGTAAAATTACCCTTAGGTGGTACAGCAGGTGATATAATAGGTATGGACTGCAGAGCAGGGCTCTAATTTGACAGGTGAACGTGCCTCCTGTGGGGCTCCTCAGAGAACCAGCCCTTGCCAGGCAGTCCCAGCTGCAGCACAGCCCCTCTCGTGTGCCTTAACCCCGGCAGGCACGGTGCAGAGGCTGGGGATCAGGCTGACGGACCTCACGCGACTGGCAGGGACCGGACCCAGCGGTGTGCTGCACAAATGCAGAGCTGGCTGCCAGGAGGGGAACCCGCTGATACGAGTCTCAGGTGTGAGAAGGGTGGAGGGAAGGGTTGCTCTTTGTGCCAGTCGCACCACGTCCGCAGACCAACCCAGTATGAACCAGTGGTGTGTCAGGTTCTGTGGGCAACAGCATGCAGCGAAGCTCCTGAATGAACCTGCTGTTGGAAACAGGCTGCTGCAGAGCTGGTATTAAAGCGTGGGGAGCTCCGCTGAAAACAAGGGGTTAAAGGTAACCTCGAACATGGTGGAGCTCTTGGACGGGTGGGGGGGCTTTCTGGGGAGGTACCGAGCTCTTCCCCATTGCACTGGGTGTAGCTCAGCCCTACTTCAGTTTTGTCACAGCTGAAATGTCGGTTTTCCAGCTATTGCATGGCTGGCAGGATGACGTGAGGGTTTTCTTCACGGCTCAATAGCCACGACTTCCTGCTCCCTATTTGCTATGAACACCTCCATAGCTGTGAAACACCAGTCAATGGTGTGTCTGAATCCATCATCCCTCTAACAGACAGTGGTGTTGCAACTCTGGGACCTTACAGCAGGTTACAGGCAATGCTACGTGAAGCCTTGGTGAAATCCCTTTGTCAAAATGATGAAACAGAATAGGATGCTTGAAATGTAATGCGTGGCAAGTACGTGCAGTACAGAGGATTTCTGAGCAGACTGGAAGGGCAGAAGCTTCTGCGGACTAAGTCAGATAACACGTCTGGTCAGCCAGCCTGGCGAGGCTGTGCCAGGGCAGGGACTGCAGTTCAGATTCCATGCTGCAAGGGGACACTTTGATTGATCAGATTTGGATAACAGCTACTACTGTATTCATGGATAAATCTTCTCAAGTGCAGCCTAAGGGTGTGGGGAACAGAGTCTTTTAACAGGTTTCCAATTGTATGATGCTGTCGTGAAAAATTACAGTGAAACTCTTCATATGCAAGGGTTTGCTGAGCAGCTGGGTTACATGCTTTGGTACATGAAGGAAAAACTGTCCATTTTTAGACTACTCTGTTGGAAGACATTTAGGGTCAATCTCAAACGTGATATAATCAGGGACCACCAATACCTCCAGGGATGGCTCTGTAGATGCTGAGCGTGCATTTGGCTGTTAATGGAAATGAAGGCAGAGCTTTGTGGCTGGATAGAAGATTGGGAGTCAGCTCTGAAGGTCCTTTGCTCTGTGTGGATTATGTTTGACAACCAACAAGCAGGATAATCCTTTCCCATGTAGGTCCTCACTCTCAAAAGTCAGACTTGCTCACCTTAATCAGCCAGGTCAAGCCCAAGCCTCACAGGTCTCCAGAAGGCCATAGTCCAAGCATAACTTGGGAGCTTGATCCTGTTCCTTACAGTCTGGCAGGCTGGGCACAGATAGCTGCTGCCCAGTTTATCAGCAGCTATTCCGATTTTTCAGCTTTTCCTAAGTCCAGTGCAGACATTTTGAGGCAGAGCAGTGGCTGGGCTAGCAGCCAGCTGTGCATAGCAGCGGGCAGAACGCAAGGCTTGCTGTGCTTAAACCTAGGTTGAGCTTGTTCTTAACCTTGGGACATAGGTCTAGGTTTCTTTCTTCTTTGTTTTATTCACCCATAGTATCAGCATGATATTTGCTTATTTTACTGATGTTCTAAAACATCGTTCTTGGAGCAAATAGGTTAGCACCTGGCTTTCTGACAAACCTCCAAACCTCCTGCTTGACCTTCGAAGTCATTTAGCACAATTTGGATCTGTTTACCACATGCTGTATGGTACAGCCTCGTTGTGTCAACGTCTCCAATGCAGAGAGAGTTCAGGGATGTCAAATGTACGTGTCCTTCCAGTCCCCTCTCCCTGCGCTGGGTCAGGCCATACCCAGCATAAAATGGGGTCTGCCGAAATCAGACCAGGTGACAGTGGAGCCATTCCCCGAGGAGATTTCCTGGGTGCCTACTTTCACTTGAAAAGTTTAGTGTGACTTAGGCTTTAACTAATTTATAGAAATTAGCTATTTGATGCATAATATTAATGGCACCTTTTGGAGAAGTCACTGAGGTGCAAGGCTAACTGTTCCCTTGTGCAAGGAGGAGGTCCTTTGCACAGACAGCTGGTGAAAGATTCTCAGTTAAGAAGTTCCCTTCTTCCCTTTGCCTGACATGTTCTCCCTTCTGGGGTTTACTACAGGATTTCTTTCCCAGATCTTTGTGATGTTAAGGGATGGTCAGCTTGGAAGAGCTAGAGGAGAAGATCTGTGATGTCCACGCAGGCTTCAGGGGCTTGGGGCTTGTTGGGATATGCCACTGTTGCGTATTTGTGCTGGGGAAGCAGGGCAGTATCGTTAGAAGTCTCAGAAAGCGAGCACTAGCCCTGATCCACGCTTACCGAATGTTCTCTGAATCTCACGTTAAGGCACTTCTTCAGCACCACCTTGTGCTAAGGGGTGGCCATTGCAACTCAATCTTCAGAGGGACTTGTGTGCAGAACTCCCATTGCCACTGGTGGTCCCTAGTGTGCTGTTTGGAAGGTCAGGATGATTTAGTACCGAGGCAATAAATTCGGTGTGCTCCGGCTGGTTTGTTTTTAGAAGCCCATTTACTTGCCTCTTACTGACACTGGGACCTCTGGTTCCTCATCCAGAAGGGAGGCGTTGTTCCTGCAGCTTCTAGCGAAGACCAAAAGGCAGGTGGGGGCTCTGGAGCTTTAGCACTTGCATGTGATCCAGGTTCAGAAAGATTGTTTTTCGTCTGATATCTGAAAAAATCCTTGGAAAAAAAATTTGAATTGGAAAATTGAGTTTTACTCATGCAGGCTATGTTAATTTATTGCTAAAATTCCTTATATGTGGAAGTATCCCAAAGATCTCCTGCTGTTTAAATAATGCAGATACGTCATTCTTGTTTTTTTTTTATGAATTTGATTGGTTTTCCATCGCACTTGTAAAAATTATTCCATATACTGTGTGATAAACAGGTGGCAGCATCTATGGCAATGCAGAGTCGGTATGCATTGGGTAGGAGACAACGCAAGAAATATTTTTGGCTTTCTTCATCAGTACTCTTACAGACGGGAGTTTCCAGAGCACATCTTGCAACTATTATATCAAGCTTTTTGCAGTGTGTTTGTATTTTGGTTTAAATAAACGTGTACGTACTTGCCAAAGAAAGTATGTAAGTGGAATAGAGGTTGGCTCACTTAAGTGGAAGGAGCGAGAGAGTCAGTCACGGTACAGAGAAGCAGAGACCCCTGATGCATCCCTTCCTCCACGCAGGGCAGCATCTTGGCCTGGCCCGCTCGAGCAGTCGTGGGGTGCTCGGAGGGACGAGGCTGCTCTGGGGATCTGTCTCACCCATGCGAGGTGTTCCCCAGGCAGGAGAGCAGCAGCGTGCCCTTGCCTTTGGCAGAGGACACCGGAGGTGGCACACCTGAGAGCTGCTGCAAGCTTGGGAGCTGTGGAGCAGCACGGGGCCCCGAGCCATCGCTTGCCACCTGGCTCAGGATGGTCTGGCAGCTGCTGTTTTGACCAGTGGTTTTTCACCGTCAGCCTTCTGGGCATAACTGCACGGGCAGAGCATGTCCCCCTTCCCCCTGCTTTGCATTTCAAGTGCAATCCTCTGCTTTAGCAAAGGTTTTCCAGGAGAGAACTCAGAGCCGCTAGGCTAGGATATAATTGGAGAAGCCTCGCCTGCACCTGTGCCTCAGCAAATCTGCAAACCCAGGTCAGTGAGATGGGGGGGCCAGTGCCCACCTCCCCGGCACACGTCAGGTATCACCCCCTGGCAAGTCAGCTGAATAGCAGCGCGCTGTCGTCTCCAAGGTGGGAGGCTGCGATGCGGAGCTGAGTAACTCGGAGCCTCGAGTTAAGAAGAATGATTCACAGCACACTGCATGTATTTCAGAACCGAGCTATCTGAAATTTGGGGGGAAGGGGACTTCAGGACTCTGTCAAACTGACAAACCGTGCCTGAAGTCTGGTTGAAAGGGCTCAGAAGGATGAGGGGAGGAAGCGGATAGCAACCCCAGTGAACCAAGCAGGATTTTGAACCAGCCATACTGTCGTGATATGTGTAGAATGAGTAAATAGCAGCCAGAGCTTTCGTCTGCCCGTCCTGCATCCAGTCCTGATGACACTCTGCTGCTAAACTACAGGCTAAATTCCTCCTGGTGAAGTCTGGGGAAGGCATGTGCACTTTCATGGACGTCTCCAGGCCGTGCTCACTAGCAATCCAAACAGCTGTACAATTTCAAGAGCGAAGCAGGATACCGGGAATAATTTTAGCATTCGGAATGAATGTAAACTGAAGGAACATGCCAAAGTAATAAAAGCGAGTAGGTGAAAGAAATAACCAAGAGTGGATATTGATTTCTGGACCTTTAATGAGTGAAACAACTGTTGTGGACAGGAAAGAAGCGATCCCAATTATGTGAACATCAGAATTTATTCCCCACAACCACAGTACTTTGTGTCACTGCACTGCTATTAAGCATTCTTTGACAAACCTGCATCCAGTGGTGTCATTTTGGACTACACAAATCACAATTGTTCCTTCTTTTGTATGTTGTGTGGTAATAAAAGTAACTCCCAAAGATAATTGAGCATCATTTAGTACTTTTCTTCTGAGTCATTAAAGAATAAAATGAAACATGTGACTAGTCCCTCCCCTACAAGCTTAAAGTGGGTGCTGACATTCAGTATTTAATTAGGTTTCCAAATTTTGTTATCTACATAGTGCTGGTCAACCTTGCCAAGGGGGTGGAGAGAATATAGGAGTGAAGACCCTGAGAAGGGCATTTGAAAGTAATAAAGAAAAAGAAAAGAGGGGAAAAAAGGGACAAACTGTAGGGAGAATGCAGCTGTCCATTATACCAAGCTCACGTAGATAGACTTGTGATTTTACTGATCACGTTGGGGTCTGTGAAGCAGTTGTGCTGTGCTGTGTTGTTGCAGTATGTACAGAACTGCCTCAGTTCCAGTCTCTTGAAAACCTGGAGCAGCATGCAGCCCTAGTGCTGTATCCCAGAGCCCAGGGTGGGATCAGTAACACGTTCTGCCTTCCAAGGAAGAGCGAGGCACTTGGTTCTACAGAATGGAAATGAGAGGTTGGGTTGTCTGCTTTAAATGTCTTGGTCTGGGAAAGGTTGCTTTAATTCTGTTAACCTTTAAGAGAGTAGTGAATATGTAATATTCTTTAATGATAATATGTTGATGCTGTTTCTGGTTACATAACCTTAACTTTACACTGAATGTTTTGCATGGAGTTTGTACAAACAACATGCAGCCTGTTATACGGCAGAAGCAAAAGAGGAGGTTCCTGTTGTGTTTCTGCAGGATGCTGAAGTTTTGGCCTTTGTCTTTCTTGTGGAGCAAACTCTCAACTTGTGAGCAGCTGGCACATCGGCTGCAGCACCTCCAGGTCATCAGCAGCAACAAGAAGGCTCAAAATCAGACCCAGCTAATGAGGTATGGAGTACCCATAAAGGCATGCACGTCTTTGCTGTAGCCCTGTCTCCTCTGGGAACCCAAACCATGGATTCTTTGCCTGCTGCAGGGATCTGCAGCTGGCCTAGCTGACACGACAACACTGTGGGGTCCTCGTTGCACCACATTGTGTTGTCTTGCTTGGTCTACTCTCTGCTAGTTTGCAGGTTTCTGCCTTGTGCTCTGTTTTATACCGCTTACGCCTTTTGCCAGATGTATGCCTTCTTCCCTAGCTTGGGAAAGACGACTGGGATATTGCCCCCAAAAAGTTTGTACTGCACCCACATGCAGTGCACTGCTATCAATACTCCCACAAGCTCACTGCTTTCACGTATGTTGCCAAGGTTAACCAAAACCTGCAATCAGTATTCAGTGGCACTTTCCAAAAGAGTAGAAAGGTTTAAATGCTGCCCTCTTTCACCCACTCTTTACATACAGTAACTGGAGACCAGAGACTCCAACAGCAGTAACAAAGTCAGTGTAACAGAAGAAGCAAACGTGCAGCACAGTGAGTGGAACGGGGAGAGGCAGGGATCTGAGACAGGTAATACTGAATGTCCTATGGCCATTACACAGCGAGTCTTGTGCTGTGTAGTTCCCTGATCCTGCAGGAATAGACTCCCAGGGAATGCTTGAAATGGATTAGTAGATTTGAAGGCCAAAAGTAACTGTGATCGTTTAATCTGCTTTCCAGAGTAACTCATGTCATGGAATTTCATTCAGAAACTCTAGCAGTGAGGGGCAGTTTGGTAGCCCTTCTGGGTGTTTATGAACCCAGAAACACAGTTTATTACATTGACTAGTGGTTCACCTACCACTAGAGGTGGTACCTCTTAGAAAGCTAACCTCAATATGGATGCTCCAAGTGAAATTCCTGCTGAGTATGCACATACACTTTGTTTAACGTTATTTTTCTTTGTAGCTTTAACCCCGCTTTTCGCTCCCCTTATTTAAAAAAGGTTTCATGGTGTGGCAGGCTCTGAGTCATTTGGTGTTTGGCCCCAGAAGTAGCAGCACATCAGTGAAAGTCAAAAGCACTCTGCACCATGTTTCTGTAGTAAATTGTCCCAGTGTTCCTAGGACATTAAAGATGCTATGTAAGTGAAGCCAACAATTGTCATTGAAACTTTCAGTGCTGTTCTTTCTGCTGCTCTAACGTTCTTTCTTTTTATCGTGCATGCAGGAAAGCCAACATCTTTGTCTCTCTGCTGATTGATGTGGCTCTGGGAATACTGCTAATGTCCTGGCTGTACAGAAAGAACCGGATCGGTCACCTTGCTGACACTCTCATCCCTGTGGCTGATGTAAGTCTGGTCAGAGCCATTCCTCTTTCAGCTTCTGCGGGTACTGACCAGCTCTTGATGCCTGAAGTGCCTGTAAGGAGGCAATGCCTTAGACACAAGGATTTCAGAGAGAGTCCTGTCTGAAGTCATGCAAATTAGGTCTCCGCAAGAACAGTGAAATCTTCAAATCGAGCCTCCTGGGGCTGTTCAAAAGGAACACAGCTCTGGCTTGAGTGTGCAGTAAATAGTAATTAGATACTTACTTGAGGATTGTTCCAGCTCCCAAAGTAACAATTATGGCTTGGGCAGAGCCCTGCAGCTGCAGGTTGGAGTGGTTATCAAGTTCACAGAAGTATCGTCAAGTTGTTGCTTTATGGGGCATTTGGGAAAAAGAAAGCTGTAACTTACGTTGAATCTGATAAACTGCTGAAAAGTCAAACTTGATAAGCATGCAGCTGTGCTTGTGAAGAGGAAGTTCATGGGGAAGTCCAAAGGTATTAGCTAGTCAGGATGCAAACACCTGAAATCCTAAGAACTCTGGTGTGCAGATGGTAAACTAGGAAAACTTGCTGTGTCCTGTGCTTTTCTCAAACAACTCCTCTTGCCCACTGAGATCCCTCAGCATCAGCATAAATTCATGAAGAACAAGTATGACTCATACTGCCCTGCTTTCCTGGTGGCTCATTTTAAGTGCTTCACTCCAATATATCTGCATAGTGGCAGAAAGGAACATATAATGCACTTCGGAGGCTGGAGGCCAGACCATTAATCTAAAGTTAGCTCTGGTTTTAGAGCTTCTGTGTCTTGGGAATACATGTGCAGCCAACGTTGAGCATTGTCATGCAGCTGCACAACCTAATCCTTTCTCTGCTCACTTTTCTTTTATTTTTGGGACAGAAGATGAATCTTTCCATTGGTTTCTTTCTGGGAGCTGGAAGACATCCTCTCATCGCTCTTTTTCGGTTTCATGGTTGGGAGGATTTTTTTCTGATTAGAGAATTCCAGCAGCAATTTGTTTTTTACTAATCCTGTCTTTCTTGGGAAGAGATCGTAATTCCCTTGACAATGATCTGCTTGGTCCATGTCTAACATTTTCATTGTCACAAGCCATATGTCTCTGATCATTCTTGTACATGCTGTGCTTCCAGAAAATGTGTATGGAGTGTGTATGGAGATCCAGCATAGCTGTGAATCATTATTATTGCTATTTTTGTTCTTTTTCATAGTCAAGCTTAAGGACTGCATGTTTTAAGGATTGCTGCAGACATTATTCAGAAGCAAAGTTGGGATAGAAAGGACTACATTTCTTCTGCAATACATTTACTCCTGTAGTATTTGAGCTAAAACTAAGAATCGTTTTGTAAGTCTTATTCCTAAGTCTTCACCCTTGCAGATATTTCAGCTGGAAAAGTTTAAGTTCTCTAAAGCTCACTCCGTGGGATTATCCTAAGTGTCCAACTCTCAAAAATCTGATTTCTTAACAAGTCTGTAAGGAAGTGGCTTTTGGCTGTGTTCCCGTTTGCGCAGGTGGCTCCAGGAGGGGTTCCATCTGCCCGGTGTCTTTGGCAGATGGACGCTCTCTGTGCTCAAGGTGTATCTGATCCCAGCACCTGTCCTGGACAGCCTTGCTTGTGAGAGTTGCTCATTCATTCCTCTTTAAAAAAATTAGCTCATCTGTCACTCCACTTTCATATCGTAGTGTCAGTTATTTTCATCATGTCTCCTACGTGTGCTGACTTCATTACCTCAGTATCACTAAGAGCTGTTTGCTTACTTTTCTGCAAGTGTAAACTTCCCCTTGTATGGGTGGCCTGGTAGTCAGTCTGTGCCTTTCTTTTCTGCAGTATCTCCAAGCTTATCAGTTCAGGCCGCTTACAAATCCTCTGACTTTCCAGCTCTACTTTCTTCTTTCAAGCATATTAGATTGTGGATGTAAAATCATTTGGAGTCCTTTTACTGCCTTTGGTAGGCATTGATTTATGTACATTATGTGCAGAGGCCTTAAAAAATGCAGTTTTGAGTGATCCCAAAATATACCAATGACTTCAGCATGTGGTGTGCAAGCCAGCACCACTTCTTTTCCAGTATGACAGCAAAATCTCCCCTTAGCCATTCAACAGTAGGTTTCCACTTTGCTGCTGAGTGTCCATCTGGTACACATTATTCCCATCACTTGGGCTTTCTCAAGTGCTTGTGTTGCCAAATTCAGTAATGCAAACTTTCCCCTGTGCAGAATGAGTTACTATTCCTTCCCTAAAGCTCCTTGCTACTCTGCTTTTGATGTGCCTTAGATCTGATGATGGCACTGACCTTCTCACATCTCTGTATCTGCTAGTAAACATAACATTAAATATATTTTAATAATCTTATCATAATATGTGTGTATATACAACCTTATTGTAACCGTATGGATTTGATCGATTTTAACATCGGCAGACTTTTAGCTGTCTGGGGGCTGGAAGCAGTGCTTTTTTTTTTTTTCCTAGTAAACATCCTTCTGGAAAAAAGCAGGTGCAGGTAGATTATTTTGACTCTCAACAATTGCCAGGGTCACAAGCTCAGCCTGCTGACGTGAGGATCAAGCCGTGTTCCCTAGCCATCATTCGTCATCCCCTGATATAATGGTTCTCAAATCAGCACTTAGCTAGCAATTGTTGATGATGCACAAGACATCATTGACTGCAGCTCCCACTTTCACAGCTTGATGAGCTGTGCTGTGCTGACTGTAATAACAAGTTGCCTTTGTCAGTAAATGAAGCAGATGTGATTCAGACACCTAGGGAGTGACTGGGGACTAGCTGTATGCAACACGAAGGACTGATTTTGGAGCAGGCTTTCAAAAACAAGAATGGAAAATGTGAATAATCTGCTCTCTGTAGGTGCCCTTACAGCTCCTACCCTCCTCCTTCCTCTTGCTCCCACCAGGCTTCCCAACAGCAGTCCTTGTTTTTGCCTTCCACAAAAATATCCAATTCAAAGTGCTACATTTTTTTTTCTGTTTTGAGATGAAGAACTGCTTACAAACCCTCTTTTTTATTTTTTCCTCTTTCACCTCTTGCATCCTGGCTGTGTTCTCTTTTCTTCCGGCTGTAATCTCTTTGAAACAAATATTTATCATAGATCATGCCTCCAAAAACAAGACCGGAGCTTAGAGATAATTGGATGTAAGTTCCTATTCAGTTATGTTTTCTAATACATAAACAAAGCTAGTAGAGAGGACTCTGCCGAGAAAATATTCGTAGGTGTTACTTTATAAAATCACAGGTAGGTGCCTGGCAGGGAGTGCTTTGGCTCTGCTTTCAGTGCCTTGTGCTAGATGCTTCACTCAGTTTGCACTGCACTTCCCAGTGTCCACGGTGCCCGCCCTTAGTGGGCTGTGTGTCTTTCTCCATGGTTGTCACAGCACCACTAGACACATGGAGACAAGCAAGAGAAATATGGCTGTGAAGAAAATATTTCCAGTCTAAAATATTGCCAGCCATGTTAGCTTTAGTCTCCGGTTTGGTGATGTCTTTACACCCCTTTATGAAACCACTTCCATGTAATTGACTGTGTCTTATTTATTAATACTGGTCACATTCAGTATGCATGACTGCAACAAGAGGATTAGACTCCCAGTCACCTTTTATGATTCTGCATGCTATTGATCAGTCCTAAAATATCTGGCTGCAAAACAACTTGCAAGGTTATGCCTTAGGCCTATGTTTTGAAATGCTTTGCCCAGCTAAATAGCAGCAAGCTAGGGCACCTTCCCAGGGTTACGTGCCCCTGTCAGAATTTAGTGGCACCGCTGGAACTGGAAGCCTTCAGAAACAGTCAGTGCTGGAAAACAGCCTTGCTGAAGGACTGCTTTCAAGCATTTAAATATTTCATTAAAATCCCCAAATGCTTTTTCCAAGTTACAAATCCAACACTTTAAATATTAAAACCAGTCTATTTATACAGTAGCTAAAAGTTCTCAGCAATGGAGGTAAGATCTGTGAGTTCAAATCAGTTCTGACTTACAGCAAGATATTTTAAGGGACGTTGAGACAGAGGGTAAATGAAGGAAATAAAAAGGCAATCTTGTTCAGGGGATTTTTGGATAAAGTGAAGATGGAGCTCTGAATTTTGCCACTACACTAAAAGTAAATGCTTACAAATCCACTTTGCAATGATCCAGTTGGTCAATGAAATGTAATCATTTATTGGAAGACATTTCCTCTTAGGGAAACTTTCCCTACAAATGATGGGGAAATTAGGCTATAGCACATCAGCTTCAGATAGCATGTCTTGACTCTTATGCACATGCACAATTGAGATTTTTAGAGGTGGAAGGCTTTTACTCTCAATCTCTGTTCATGTGGGACAGTGGGTGAGGTCACTTCTTCCAGGTATGTTCCCCACCTGTTTGCTGGGGGTTACCACTCTCAGCTACCTCAGTTCACAGCCTGGTAAAGGAACCTCACCGTTGATTTCAGCTTAGGTGAGAAGCTCAGGTGCACGTTGCTGAGGAGCAGAGCCCCACCATCTTCTGCCCTGCCTACTGCAGTCAAAGCAGTGTGGTGTAGAGAGAAAATCAGTAAATAATTTGGGATTAAATCACCAGAAATTGTGAGTCAAAGCCCTCTGTGATTTGGAAACAAACTCCATCAGCTTTGTTCTCAGTGATTCAGAAGGCTTCTTTTTTACTGGGATGCCATGGGTATCTCTCTCTGAAGCCTGCAAGTCTGACAAGACAGTGGTAGGCAAGATCAGCGCCCTACACCATGGCTGATCTTGCCTAGTTTACCACAGAGTAGAAAGAAAGCTTGTTTGTATATGAAGCATGTTTACATAATTGTGTTTTCTAGCCTGCTGTAAACTCATACAGGTTATTTCATTTTAAAATTTTCCTGTTTTGTCCATGAGCACACAGCCATCCTGCCCCGTTACAGATCCTGGCTGCTTTCCCCATACTTAGATTGCTCTCTCAGTTCTGATTTTTCAGTTGTCTGTCCAACTAAGTTGGTTTGTGCACCAGCATTTGCCATCTATTTCAAGTATACTTATTACACCAAGAAATCAGACTACAAGTCTACCAAATACATCCATGAACAAACCCTAGGTTCATGTTCCCAGCAGAAACCATTTAAGCAGTTTAGCGCTCTCATGCTGTTACATTTAGGTTCAGTAAAGAGTCATTTTCCAATAAAGGTGTGTTTCTGAGTTAACTAGTTTTCTATGGTCGTTTGAGTTTTTTTCTCCATTGCTTTGAAGGGTGTGGTGAAATAGTTTTTTTAGGGGTAACACGTTCAGTACACTGGACTTGTTTGATGTGGTAGTAGTCTATCTCAGGCTGCTTACGTGTTTGCTTCCATGTGTTTGTAGCATGTAGCTGAAGAGCTCCAGGACCTGCTCCAGTGGCTAATGGGAGCACCAGCTGGACTGAAAATGAACCGAGCTTTGGATCAGGTGTTGGGCCGTTTCTTCCTTTACCACATCCATCTTTGGATTAGTAAGTGCAGTTGTTTAACTTTTCAGCCTCCCTTTTCATCTCTTCCCTCCCAAGTGCTTAATGTTTGCCTAGAGGTGAATAATGAATCAAAATGCACTACTGCAAGTACAGACTCATCTGTGAGTCTTCCTGCTGTGGGAACTCAAGCCAAAGTTGGATTCCCACACGAGGAAGTCATGCATATTAAATAAAGTGCTTGTCTTGGTGCTTTGCAAGAAGTGCAAGTCACTATGGATCTTGATTTCTTGGTGCCATAAGTGGTGACTGTCCAAGGGATGGTTTTAGGTCTAATGTAGGCATTGCCCTGTAAGAGGCAATTGATAGGATAGGGAAGAGAAGTGTGCTTTTGGGATGCAAACACAAACTCTGCCCTGCTACTGACTTCAATATAGTGCAGTTTTTTACAGCTTTTCTATGTGTATTCCCTCCTTGAAATACCACACCACTGTTACCCTTAGTAAGTGTCTTGATAAAGGAAAATAATCACGATGGGAATGAACTCCTTAGTTATTATACTGACGTAGTCTACTTGACATTCAAGTAAGTGACTGTGCTCCACTTCAGTGATGAAAGATGCTGTGTGTCTCTAGACTGTTTTATTTTACAAAATTCATTTGGGATGGTTTCTGTGGGAATAAGAAGAAAAGAGGGATCACTTCAGTAAAGCTTGACACGTGCGGTTAAAAATGTAATTAGGAACCTGGACACAAATCTGAAAAAGTAAGCTCTGTGTGGAGCAAGGTGACTGCTCTGTTCAAGCTGAGCACATCCTCGCCTTCCTCACAGAGCTGCCACACCTGAACACAAACCTAGGGGAAAAGAGAGCTCTTTTTTGTCCTCCTAAGCAGAAGATGGCCATCTAAAGGAACTTTCCAGTTTCACTTCTATATTTTTGTGGCTATGATTTCTGGAGCGATGTTTGAACAGAGGGGAGAAACAAAACAGGGAGAAAATCAGTCCTTTGATACTGTCATCATAAGGTGTATCAGTCAAATACTGACACTGCCATGTCCACTAGGCTACATTCACCTGATGTCCCCATTCATTGAGATGATCCTCTGGTATGTCGGTCTGTCGGCTTGTCTGGGCCTGACTGTGGCTCTCTGCATCCTCTCTGACATCGTTGCACTTCTGACCTTCCACATCTACTGCTTCTATGTCTATGGAGCAAGGTGAGTTGATCTCACTTGGTTGTGGGTTGGATATGTTTGCAGAGAAAGTCCGATGGACATTCAGGGCCTATCGTTATTTTGTGGAGCACTGCACCTAACAGCTGTCTGCTGTGGCAGCTATTGATTACTGATGGAGTCAAAGCCTCGTGCTAAAACCAGATGGACACTCAATATACAGAAAGCATTAGCAAAAAGCAGGTATTGGGGATACCTGGAGCCACTGTGGCTTGATTCCTCACCAAAGAATCCACAAAACCTAAACCTTGATATATGAAATCTATGAGACAATGAATCATCTGATCCCAGGCCCAAGTGGGATACTAGGTACATTCAATCCTGTTGTAGTTCTCTTGAATTCACAGTTTAAGCCAGCAATTAATCTATTGCTTTCTTTTATGCATGTAGAAATGATAGTCACAGCAGTGCAAGCAATCTATCTTTCAGTTCTCGTTTTATTCTTAAATATTTACTTATTGTGGTAGTGACCTGGAAAAATAAAACTACGTGACAGGTAGAGGGCAAGTTCACCCTATTCCTTTAATTCAACCTCTCATAATACTCTTCAGTGGCACCCTACTCAGTGGTTTTTCAGGGAACTAGAGGAGAGGAGGAAGAAAGGGGAACACTTGTTCTTCTGGAGAAACCCAGAAGTCCCTGTCTATGCCTGGCTTCAGGGATTCTTGTCTGGATTATGGAGCCCAGATGTCAGTTTAGGGGTTACAGCAGGACTGTGACCCCACCCTGGTGGCATTGTCTGGACCTACTGGAGGGCCTCACTGCCTGGGAGCTAGGCAGAGGCTCTGAGGGAGCGTGTGGCTTTGGGGCACCTCCTGTGCTGGGCACGTTGGGGTTACTGTGCAAACAGTGCCTGCTGACATGCTCAGTTCCTGCCCTCCGTTAACAAGTGCTGCAGCAAGGCATCACACAGACCACTGGAGAACAGCTGCTCTTGCCAAGGAGATGAGATACAAGGTAATGAATAATGGAACCTTTGGCTTATAAAGTACAGAACTGCTGTTGTTCCTCCCCAGGCTCTGAGCAGAGGGCTTCACATTGCAAACAACAGAAATAGAAGCACTTCAGTTACATGTAGTCTAGGGATATGAATTGGTTCTGTTGTGAGCATAGGGCTTACACCCAAAATCAGTAACGTCAGTAAAGCAGAGTTTCTTCCCAACATCTCTAGTTCACTAGAATTTCTGTTTTGGGCTGTGAAAAGTGGCCTTGGTCCCTTCCAATTGTGAGTGGAAAGAGGAAAAGCATTTTCTCTGCTGATTGCTTTCCCGTCGTGAGCTGCAGGGAGCCCGTCTACCAGTCTGGGCTGTCTGTTAGAAGCATAGAGCAGCTGTACGTTACCTTGCCGCTGGCACCAAACTGTCCCTGCTGTGCTTGGTGTCCCCACAGAGAGTCAGGAGCGGGTACCAGTCACCCACACCAGCACAACCACCACAGCACCTTCGTGCAGCTGGCAGAACAAATGCTGGCTCAGGTGCTGCTGAAGTCTGAGCTCTGCCTCTGAAACAAACCATGCAGTGAAACGAGAGCGGGCATGTGTGTGCAGGCAGCGGCGAAGGTAGAGCAGGTCCATCAGGTCCACACGCCTGGTGTCGTGCTGGGGCACGCGGGCGAGTGGGCAGCCTGCATCCCAGCCGCGTCGGGTGTGTGCCAGCAAGCTGGAGGAGTCCTCCCGGGCACCCTCTGGCCCTGAGATGAGAGCGCTGAGCTGTGCCTCCCAGCCTGGGCACCCTGCCAGTTCCTTGAAGCAGTTGGTGTTCCTCAAACCAGATTCCTCGCCGGGGTAAGACTCCTCGCCACTGCTTTCACAACACTGTCTTGAAGGCTAAGCAGCCTCCACACTTGAAGTAGGCTGGTTAACCGGTCTGGCTGATGTAGCTCAGGCTCTGGTCTGCCCGACAGGTTGGCTCTGTCCGCCTTCCCTACAGTCCTGTATGTCAGACACCGCTGCCCAGGGTTCTTTGTGACTCTTCTCCCTGCCAGGGGCTCTTTCTTCCTCTGTGTTGTTCTGTAGATGTCTCTGTTTCCCACCTCTTACCACCCCAAGCATCTCTCACCATTGCCGTTCTCCTTGGAGAGCTCTGAGTGTCGCAGCACCAAGTGAAACAGCTTGGAAGGACGCGGTAGGGGTGCCACCAGCCGTTTAGTAGATTTCTTCCCACTCTTGTGGATGAAGGTGCAAGGGCACCAGTCCTCTCCCTTGCCTCTCTGCTGCAGAGGCAAAATTGGGTTGTACTGATGCAAGTGTGAAGGATAGGGCCTTGGCCACTCCAGCCATGGGAAGGGTGTCAGGTGAGAGCAAAGGGCAGGTCTGAACCCTAGAGACTGAGGTGTGCGCGGGGAAATAAGCTTGCTGCTCCTCCTGCAGCAGGGAGGGCGGTGGCGTGGGGCTGCCGGTGGCTGCTGCTCGTAGCGGCCACCCTCCTGCAGCACTTGCCGCTGCACGTATGCCAACCTCTTCCCCGGGAGCAGAAATCGAGAGACTTGCCATAGGCACTGGGCATGGCGAGGGGGTTGCCCTCCAGTGGTCCGGAGCTGCCTGCAGCAGCGCAGCAGCCTGCCTTGCCTGTGCCAGGGGCCGGCCCCAGGACAGCCGAGCGAGCGATTAGCATTTTAACTGAGTCTTCCCCAGGTCGATTTCTCCTGTCACTCCGAGCTGCGTGGTACAGTGAGTGAGTGGGCGCAGGGGTGTAGTGATGACAGCTGTTTTCTGAGGCAGCTCGGGAACTCGCTGCTCTAACGCGCGACGTCTTCTCTTTGCCCAGGCTCTACTGCCTGAAGATTTACGGCCTGTCATCCCTCTGGCGCTTGTTCCGTGGGAAGAAGTGGAACGTCCTCCGGCAGCGGGTGGATTCCTGCTCCTATGACTTGGACCAGGTAGTGCTGCAGCACCAGGGGCTTGCTGCAGGGCACTGCCTGTAGGCAATGCGATCCTGCTCTGCTTTGGGTAATGTTGAGACGGAGGCCACAGGAGGCTCTGTGGTGCCCAAAACGAGCACATTGTGCAGCACTGCATCCTCTTCAAACAAACCCTGGGCTCGGCAGCACCCCTGCACTCTGCGTACTCAGGAGGTTTGTCTGGCAGGTGCTGAGCGCCCTGGTGAGCTTCACTGGGTGCTGCAGATTCTCGTGGCTCTTGGAGCACAGGATTGGGTACGGGGAAGGAGGCAAGTTAAGAAGTGGTGCCCAGCAGTGTTGCCGTAGGAACAGACTTGCCAGCGTTTCTATTAAAAGGCCCCGTTTCATTCACACTGTGCTGGATCCTGGCCCACACGTTCTCGCTCAAACAGCAGAGGCAGTTTTTTTTTGTCAAACACTGTGATCTCTATTGAAATTCTGAAATGCCATATGAAAGTTCAGCAGAGCCTGTCTGCGCCACACCTGCTGTTGCAAACATCACTAAAATAAAATAATATTTGGTAACTTCCAGGGCCAGTGCCTCTCTCTGTTGCAACAGATAAGCTTCAGCTTCTTGCACTGCAGTGGGGGAGCTAATTTTCTTTTCTTTGGTGAAAGAAAAGTAAGAGCCTCTGTGTCAGGCTGACTGTTTATGTCAGGATTCTGCCCTCTGTGCTTTGAGGAGAATTGGTTTGGCACTTCAGGCTTCATCCTGCTGCTCCAGAGGCCAGTGGGAATTCTGTCATTGGCCTGGGTGGGACGAGACACTCAAAGCTGACCTTAAAAGACTTCTGGAGATGCTAAGCAACTGCAGCGGAGTGACAGAGGAGGCGAGAAGCAACTGCTGTGAAGAGGATGGGTTGGACTGCGATCTATTTCTGGTTACATGCATAAAGCTGGGATGTTGATCCACCTCTGTGACAGGAGTGTCTGGGTTATTTTCTTTCATAACATGCCGTGGCCATGTTCTCTTCCTGCAGAAATGGCAGTGCCCCGTGTTCCTGTGTCCTCTCTCTTCTGGAAGCTGTGACTAAGAATGGAAGAGTCAGATCTTTATTTGTCATAAATTTGTATTTCTCCACTGATTCTAGCTGGAATTAATTAGACTTAAGCCAGCTGGGCCAGCCCAAAATGGAAATAACTTGTTCTGTGGGCAGCGGAGCTAATGACACCTGCTTTCCTATGGTTTTTTCTCCTTTATGTATAAATATTGCACCCCCCACTCAGTAACTCTAACTTATTTCTCTATCACAATTTCCCACTGAGCAGGATACTGCAGTCCATGGCTGCTGTGGAGCTGCAAACATGCAGACTGGCCAGCCAGCTGCTGCCTGTGGGAATGGTTATCTACCCAGCTCTCCTGAAACAAGGAGGAACAAAAATACTTCTCAAACTTCTATAACATTCCCTACCCTTCCACCTTTTTCTGGTAAAAACTGACTGATGGCTTTAAAACTTAAAGGGGTAGAGGACAGACAAACAGCATGCTCATGTAAGCCCTGTTTGCTAAGGAAGCCAGACTAAAATAGGAAATATTGGGCATTGTCTATAAAGGAAAAGTGCTGTCAGGATCCAGCTTGTTTGTCTTTCCAAATGTGGTCATAGAGAAGATAGCCTCAAAAAAGGCCCAAAAAGAGAAGTAATACTGAAAATATTCAAGGTAACAGAATTATTCACATAGGGAATAAAAATAAGTTAAGAATCTTGCAAACTGTCATTGTTTCACCATTTCCTATTTTTATTTTATTTTGGCTTTGCTTTACTAATGATTGTTTGTGTTTCTTTTTTCCCCAGTTATTTATTGGCACATTGCTATTTACAATCCTGCTGTTCCTCCTGCCTACAACTGCACTGTATTATTTGGTGTTTACCCTGGTAAGATTTAATCCCTGAAGCTAATGGTATTATGTCTTCTGAGATCTTTTATTTTTTCTTTTTTTTTCTTTTTTTTTTTTTAATGTTTCCTTGTCATTTACTGTCATCCACAAAGAGAATTCAAGATTTATCTGAGTGTTCAGGAAGGGTTCTCACACAACCCATGTAGGCCAAGCAAGTGGAATTCAGGATACGTGTCTGTGTTTCTCCAAATGGAATTCCCAGCAAATCCAGGTCAGCAGGACATGCTGTTCCCCTGCCTTCTTTCACTCAGAAGTTATTTTTAATCTTTCCGTGTAATGTCTGGGGTGGCGACCCCTCTAGTTTGATCCAGAACAACTTCTTCAAGAAGTTAACCTTCCGTGTTAAATGCTGTCAGCCAGGCTTTGCTTGGAGGATTGGACTTCCTTATTTTTCTTTTCTTCCCCCAATACAACCAGTCCTATCTGCAGCCTGCCTGAAGCAAAATTTTCCACAGACAGAGGCCTTCACATGATTTCAACATCTTTTATGAGCCCTCTCTTCTCAGATGAGCTTGACAGCAAAAATAAATGCTGTCTGACAAAAGGAGGTGCTTTAGTCAGGGGACACAAAGCACTAAGTAGAAAGCTCATTTTTGACTGCTTTGCTTTTGCTTAAATGCTCTGCATGGGGTTTCTTCAAGCAGAAATAAGCTACTTCAGCTCATTGCTGGAGAGTGGGAAATTTGCATTCACTGATGGAGTTCACTAAGAAATGGAAGCCTGAATTCTCCCTCTTAGGCTCTGACAGTTGAAAGTTGAGATGGTCAAAGAACATCATGCAGGGGCTGGATGCCCAACCTGTCTAGACATCAAACCCACCTTGGGATGCTTTAGCCTACACACAATGTCAGATTGCAGATCAACTCATGGGTTTTCAAGGGTTACATCTCCTGTTTCTCTGAGATTTGCTTATTAAACTGTTTCTCTGTAGCTCCGTTTGCTGGTGGTGATTGTGCAAGGCCTGATACACTTGCTAGTTGATCTGGTTGACTCTCTGCCTCTTTATTCAATCATCCTTCGGCTCTGCAGATCCTACAGACTTGCAGGTAAGTCCTTCAGCACTACATATGCAAAAGGTCACGGATTTTGCATTATGCATTTCATTTTGACGCAATGGATAGCTTCTAAATAAAAAGATGCCGAGGGCTGGGAAAGAACCCAAGGCATAACGTTGTCCATACTGTTAAACAGTTCCTGCACGAGCAAGATGAGGATGTCAGTGGAAAAACATTTGATGCTGAATCAGAATCACAAGCACCTTTACAAAGCCTGTGATAACTAAAAGTGACACCCAAGCAAACACCATTTAAATCAGGTTGTTTTTTTTTGTTTGTTTGTTTTTTTTATTCCAGTTCTAGTGTACTAGGCCAGGTAAAACATCTGAGAGTTAAACAAGCTGTTAACCTTGTATATTTTGGTTGTGAAAAAAATTGCAAAAATACTTGGGAAATCTGCTCTTTCAGTGGGCTGGATTGACAGAGAATGTGAATCATTGGAGCTCCAGTTCTTGTCTGACTTTACAAATTGAAGTCCTGAACTGAGATGTTTGGTTCAATTTCAGAGGTCTGGGGAGGTTTCAGACAATCATTCCCTTTTTGAGATTAACCTATCACCATTTTTAAACTATTTATCATTTCTCGCCTTTTGACAACGAGCCATGGTTAGTATCAGAGTAAAGGATCATTTTGAAATGGATTTCACTGTCAGTAGATATAGTTGATCCAGTTAAAATCAAGCCAGTCTAAATCATTATCTTCCATCCATTTAAAGAGCATGCAGTGGGAATTTTAAAAACAAGAAAAAGCTTGATCATCACCAAAAGAAAGCTAGTCATCAAAAGTAAAGGAAGCCTAAGGGAACTGGTAACAGCTCTGTATGTTGTAGTGGTGCCAGGTTTGATTTTGGGAAGGTAGAGCTGAGCGATGTTACCAAGGCTGTTGTTTTTCCATGTGTGCTTTCTGCATGTTCCTATGAATTTCCTGCTAGAAGCTTCTTAGCCCTTCAGAGCTGTCTTTGGAGAACAGGAAATGCTGCTGAAGAAAACTGATCCAGTAGACAGCAGGTCATAGGGTAGAAGGAGATCTTGCTGTCTCTGAGAGTTGTAAGCCCCTATATTCTCATCAGTCTGGGGTTACTTCTCAGTTTTGGTAAGCCAGCTACCCTTTGCAGGGTGATAAGCCTCCACCCAGGTAGAGGATTGTCTGCTCAGTTTTTTGTTACCAAACTTTTGCTGCTGGCTATTTGTTTGTTTCTCTTAAACATTTTATGAAAGAGAACACTGCAATACCATGCTGTCTGCTAGATGAAGAGGCATCTCTGAGAATTTCTGCAGCCTGTATTCCTGCACCAGAATATAAAACAGAATTGGAATGGTGACAGATGGAGCAGTTGAATCAAATTCAAAGGACTTCAGAGAGTACACATCACTTGATGTCCCCACTGCTTAGATTTTGCCTCCCTTTTCAGACTCAGATTAGAAGTCTTCTGGTGTATGTTACAGCAGCTGATTTTACAAGCACCATCAACATGGTTCTACCAACACAAATGAATAGCTTTTTCTATCAGCAAGGGTTTAGTGCATTGTTTAAGTTCATCTCAGTTCAGTGCTGGCATCTGGACTCTAAGTTCCTTGACTCAGCCTCTGAATTAACAAAATATGATATCGATGAAGCCTAGGCCAAGGTAGATGTACAATCTACATCCACACACCAGAAGTTAAATCCATATTTTCTTTCCCCTCATGATGTGAAATTCTTTGGATTTGAAAAAAATATTGTAACTACATCAAAGCTGATGTCCTCTGTGCAAGAGTTCTGGCTGCCCAGTGTCAGCTCGAGGGATGACACCTTGGTTGGGATGGATACAGTGTGATGTCGATTTAGAGTGTGAAGTAAGGCATAGCAGTGAGGTCCAGGCTTCTCAGGCTGCCCCACACCCAAGTTAGCAATGCACTGTTTGATTGTGAACAGGTCATTTCATTACTTCTCTTTCACTCTTGCCCAGTGTTGATTCACATCACAAACTTTGGGACAAGCTCTGTCACTCTCAGGATGGTTCTGTAGGTCCTGACTTAGTGGTGCCTCTATAATTACAGGAACACAAACAAGCACTGAGCTTGCTCTACTGCACTGTAATGTGAAACAAAACAAATGGGGTCATGTCCTTACCTCTCTTGTGCTATTGGTGATGTCTGTGTACAAAAAATGCTGAACCGTGAGCTCTGGAACTGGCTAGCAATTTCAGAGGGTAGCTGGGGGTTCTTCTCTGCTGGAGAAGAGAAGATCTGGAGTAAGACCAAACCTTCCTGCTCTGTCTGTGAAATTAATTGCTCAGAGGCTTCTGAGCATTATAGTCTATAGGTTATTCTAAAACAAATTTGTATTTTCTTATATAAAGTTTAAGACTCCTGATCAATTGAATAATCACAGAATCACAGAATGGCCGAGTGGGAAGGGACCTCTGAAGATCACCCAGTCCAACCCCCTGCAGAGCAGGATCCCCTAGAGCACCTTGTGCAGGATGGCATCCAGACGGGTTTTGAATATCTCCGGAGAAGGAGACTGCACAACCTCTCTGGGCAGTCTGTCCCAGTGCTCTGTCACCCTCCCAGTAAAGAAGTGCCCCCTCATATTCAGATGTACCTTCCTGTGCTTAAATCAAGAGACTGTTAGTTTGCATAGAATCGTAAAGGTTGGAAAAGCCCTCCAAGATCATGTGGTCCAACCGTCCCCCAACCACCAATATCACCCATATGTCCCCAAGCACCACGTCCAACCTTTCCTTAAACGCCCCCAGGGACGGTGACTCCACCACCTCCCTGGGCAACCCGTCCCAATGCCTGACTGCTCTTTTTGAGCAGAAATGTCTCCTCATTTCCAACCCAAACCGCCCCTGGCACAACTTGAGGCCATTCCCTCTAGTCCTATCACTAGTTATCTGTGAGAAGAGGCCGACCCCAGCTCCCCACACCTTCCTTTCAGGTAGCTGTAGAGCAATAAGGTCTCCCCTGAGCCTCCTCTTCTCCAGACTAAAATCTGTAGAAGGGGAGTGTGTGGCCATGACTTAGAGAAATGGCATTTGCTGGTTTAATGGACTGGTCTTAGAACAAGACTCCAGAGTGCTAGGCCACCCACCTGAAACTTTAGTGCCCACTTGTTTCCCTCTCTCACAAATTGCCTGCCTGAAGACAAGTTCCTGGAATGCCTCAGACACTTTCTCTTAGCCAAAACTCAATGAATCACTTTGAAGACTTTTTCTCTTCCAGCACATTTACTTGTTGAGACCCAGGGTACTCCAACATCTTTTTGAAGCCCATGTTTCAGTATAACCCAGCAAAACTCTGGGTTATACTATATAATTCCTACATAATTCCTCTCTGCCCTGTACAAAGAAGGCATTGTGATTTGGGAAGAGCTCTCTGCTAGACAAGAGCATTCACTCCCCAAAGGATGAATAAAACCATATAATTTCAGTTAATTCAAAGCTGAAGGGAAGAAAGAAATTATTTTGTTTTTCAGATGTGTAAGAGTCATATAGATGCTGTTGTGACAGTGCCTACACAGATGAAGAGTTTTATTTCTGTTTGTGCTCCCGACTCACTGTTTGATCTGTGGCAGTTCACTGCATTACTCTGCCTCATCTTCTCACCTATAGAAAGGAATGACAGGGGCACACTTGGCTGGTGCAGGTACGCTGAAGATGGATTGGTTTTATTTCTGTGAAGTGATTTGTCATCTTTCAAAGAAAAAAACGCCTCTTTAGACGTAATGGTTACCTTTCTTTGAAGGATTTCACTCAGTGTTCATGTGCAGTATGTCACCATTGGAATCCGAAATGTTTAAAGTATTGGGACTGTAGCAAGTCAAAGAGGGAATATAAAAGTGGCAGGTTTGATGGGCTTAGTAGTGTGTTAAAAACATACGAATGCTGTTTTTAATAGGTAGTGGTTGCTTTGAAATGTTTATAATGCCTGTAGGCCAGCCACTTTTCTCCCTTAGTCTGAAAGATTTGCAGATGCGCCGTATCCCCCATGAGTGAAAATTAAAGGTGATCTCTGCCTCCTGTTACCATGAAGTTCCCATTCTGATGGAAGTTTGGGAACAGAGACTGATTACTGCAGTCCCTGTCATCATCAGTGCTGGCTGGCTGATTTCTGGGCTTTGTGCTTTCTTCAGGACTGCATTTTAAGCCTGGAAGTCAGAGGGCTGGTTTTAATGGAGCTAAGAGAAACACATCCTTTGTCATTACACATAAAACCATTTTAGAGAGAATCTGTGTTTCCTGTTGAAAATGGGTAAGGGTTCACAAATCAAGAAAGGTGGAAAACTCCATTTCTAGGAAATCAGTGCTCAGCCAACAGAGCTGAACAGCAAATAGCATGGGCTTTTCTCCAGCCTGGACTTGGTTTCTTTGTTCTGCTTCTTTTCAGCCGGTGTGAAGTTCAGAGTCCTTGAACAGCAGGATGGAAAACCTCTTCGACTCCTTATGCAGGTGAGTCACTTGTGCCCTCAGTGACACTTTCTGCTGTACGCATCCCCTCGGACTGACCCCAACATCCTTCTCACTTCTAGGGTTCTGAACTGGTCCCATGACTTGGTCTCTCTTTTTTGAAGACCCCAATTAAAAAAAATTCAGCTGTAAAGTGCTAAAACAAGGGAAATACTTTTCACATTGCAATGCTTGGCTGCTTTTTTCTGTTCTTTTTAATACCCTGCTTGACTCATCAGTTTAGAGACAATGCAGTGTCCTGTGTGATGTGAAATGAAATGTGAGAAACATGAAGCTCTCTTACTTCTGTAATTAAAACTTCACATTAGTATCACTGCACTTTCAGTCTGTATGCAGCTGCACCCTAATACTTGCTGAACACTGAGAGAAGCAAAAGAAGACAGCTAAACCATTCAGATTGAAAGACAGTAAAGGGCTAGGAAAAGATTTTGCTTTCCAGATGTGTTGAAAAGTCATAGCTGTTCTGTGATGCAGTCAGGATGAGTGTATGGGAGAGAGAATAGAGGGAAGGGCCTCCTGTTATTCTCCTGAGTTGACTCTGGTAAGGTGTATAGGAAAAGGTTACCTGCACTTTTGTAACACTGCATTTCCACGCTCTGTCGCCAGATATAATAAAACAATTTTTTTCTGAAAAGAAATGATGTGATGGTAGCAGTGGAGTTGTCATTATGCTTTCAGGAGTGATTGTGAAACTCGTATTTCTTGACTTTGCAGGAATACTGCTGTATCACAGCATCCCTTTTCTTGCTTATCCGAGGAGGAAAGTGTGAGAGGCAGTGTACAGAATTTATAAAAAACATTCGCACACTGGTGGAATGTGTGGGAAGGAATTAACCATGGCTTCCCAGTTCTTTTGCTTTTTCCATCAGCGGTCTAGTCCTCACCCTATTTCAGCATAGGTCAGATCTGCACAGAACTGGCACATCATCTAGCAGTGATTCAAAAGGGAATCCCTTCAGCAGATGTCTTCTGGGGCGAAACTAGCATTTTCAAAGCATGTTGTCTTCCCACTTCCTTAGTTCCAGTAGGATAGTGGTGTACGAACCAGAATCTATCATTCTGCTTGCCCAGAAGAGTCCATAAAAAGGAAACTGTGGACACCAGTGGTGAGGCACAGGAGCAGCTGAACAGACAGTTTGGCACCAGCGTGTTTGTGAGCCAAGGTAGATGGCTTCTCCAGAGCAAAAATATCAGGCCTTAGATAGAGAGCAGAGGCAGTGAATCATATGAATATGATGAATTTTCCTTGGACCACTGCAGAAAGATCCTTTTGCTATCTAGAATATAGCATAAGTCATCATTTCAAGATGTGGAAGTGCTTTAGTGGATGTCTCTTTTGGCCTTCTGTTCAAATAATAATGAGCACAGCATCAGTAAAGGCACTTTTTTGTTCTCTTTGTGCTGGTGGAAATGAAAAATAGGCTTATGTCAGAAATTCTGCTGAATATACCACTTTATGATAGGTCTTTTGAGAGGAAAATCTAAAAAGCCTATTTTTAAGTGACGTGCTAAAATTCTTGCCTATGGTACATGGTGATGCTCTTTTCTATATATTGCACAGTGGCTTTGTGCCCTCCCCATATGGTGGCCCTGTAGAAGCATGCGTGATGGCAGTAGGGTCATATGCATGTAACTGTGCCCCAAATGATTTAAGCTATAGGTGACTGATACGTTCACAGCTGCCCTTTGGGGCACTGGTAATGGATTAGAAATCAATAATGCTGGTTTTGAGCATTCATGTTCAGCTTGTGGTTCAGCCAAGTGATTATTTTTGCTTTTAAGGTAGTGTCGCTGGAATGCAAAGTCCAGGCATAGGCAGGCAGAGGGTAGGGGATGATATTTCCATTCCAAATGCTACTTAATTTCTCCAGGAGTTCTTACGTAGTTCAGTATTTTCGTTAGTGTTTAAAATCATTCATTTTAGTACACAAGAAGAAATATTTCTGGCAGCATGGCTGAGCTGACTGATAGCCCAGTGAGAAGACACGATGTGTTTAATTCATCTGTATATCTTCTGCCAGAAATGTCATCTTTCGCAGCACTTGCTTTGAAAAGGGTTAAGCAAAAGAGGAAAGGAAAAGGGAACAGTTCTGTTATGAAACAAGGGGAGCACATTATATCAGGATATAATATAAATTTGAACTGCAATAATTGCATAAAAGGACCTCATATTGCCACTTCATTAATAACCATTTGCTTTTGTTTTGGTTGTTCCCATTTATCATGGGAGCGACAGAAATATATATTGCACTGGGCTTAAATTTCTTGTTACTTCTCAGTAGGCAAGTGTTACCACTCAGCATCATCACTGCCTAGAGATGATTTTCAAGGATAAACATGTCCAAACCTTCCAGCCCATGTTGCTAATAGCCAGGGGCAGGTACACTGTGCATCTCCCTCATATAGCAGCAGTTCCTGTCCTCCTCCAGTATGTTCTCACTTAAAGCATACTGTTTTGTGTAGAGTTGATGAAATAAGCAGAAATAGTTACTCAAGTTTTACTGGTTATAGTGGTGATGTGTTTTTTAATTGGGGCAGGGGAAGGTTTCTTTGGTCTTTTTTTTTTTTTTAAGCTGTCTGTGACCACAATGTGATTAGGTTGGTTACAGTCATGCATAACATCCAATAAATGCTGTGGTCAGTCCTTGGCCATAAGGCTGTAGAGTGTGTTTGAAATATGAGCTGCGGTAGTTTGGGTTACACATACCTCAGGTGGAATGAGCTCAGCTCTTGGGTTTCTGGTACAAATGTTCATTTTGATGGCATTCAGAACCAGCTTTCTGTGGATCTGTTTGAATCTGTGTTCCCACAGCTGGACCCCACTGGCTCTTCTTTGGCTTCTCTCAGCCTCTGTGAGCTGCTGCTGTGACTTTTTTTTTCCTAAACTTCTTAGGGATGCTTCTGGACACAAGCATTTTCTTCTTGTCCTTCAACAATATTGTACTTTGAAACAATAAAGACTTGGCAAAGGTCTCCGAGACCAATTCTAGTGACCTCTTTGCTTAATTGCTGTCTTCTGGGGCTCCATCTCTTAGTTTATCCTTCCCCTCTTCTTGAACACCAGATAGGTGAAGCAAACTGGTGGTGTAAGCAAACTCCCAGAAATCTGGTCACTCTTCAGTGGGCAAAGGAAATATTCAGCTTCTGACAAAGTAGTGACTGTGTGTGGTTTTTTGCTGCCTCTATCCTTTTCATGTCTGGATTTTCTACCACAAATTATAGTCTCTTTCTTCTTTCACGCATCTGCATGGTTTGTTCCAGCATAACTGGACCCTTTCACTAGAGGAGGATATCCTTCCATGTGCTTCTGTTGCCCCTTCTCCAGCTAACAGATCTGTCTGACTCCCCCATCTTCCAAAAGACCAACACAGCAATTTTGTGACCACAGTCAGAGGCTACGAGCTTGTGTAGGTAGGGACTGCAGGCAGATCATTTTCGGGATGGTGATTGAAATCAAATTGAAAACTATGAACTCAGCCAAAGAGACTTAATTTTAAATGGTAATGAGCAGCCCTTTGTGTGGTCTGTGTACTGTTCTGCTGGAAGACGATTCCACCACGTGTTGAAGAAGTGATACCATGTTCAGCTTAAAGTGTAGCTGTGGGCCAAGGACTTAGCGGCTTAAAGTAGTAGGTCCGTAAAAGAGATGGCTTAAGTGACACGTTATAGTTCTTACAAGTCGTAGTGCATCCCCAAAGGAGTATTGCATCTGCAGTGGGAGGCCCCCATCTCTCCAACCACTACAGCCTCTTAACAGGGTGACAGTCCCACACCCTTGTAAACTGAGCAGCGCTCTCAAATCCTTCAGATGTTTGCATCTGCTTCTCTGCTCGGAAATTATTTGAATAATACTCCTTGCCAAGCTCGGTTTGTTAATGTTTCAGTGCATTGTTCAAGGCTAAATAGATGTAACTAGCCAGAGAGGGAGTTTGACATTTTGTGAGTAGTGGTGTTGATGTTCTAACAGAGGCCGGTGCTATGCCAAAGTCACACTTGCCTGCCTCAACTGCCTGTACCTCCTGCTTTAACGCATTTTCTTTGTTGCTGTCCCTCTTTCTCCTCCTCATAGATCAACCCTCTGTCGTATGGCAGTGTGGTACAGACATACAGGCTGCCTACGTACAGCTGTTACCCTAAGGATTCCTGGACATCCCTCTGCAAGAAGCTGTTCCTTGGAGAGCTGATCTACCCTTGGAAACACAAAGGAGAGAAGCAGGACTAAGCAAAGCAGAAGAGCCAGGACTGAAAGGCTTGGTCAGAAAAACGTACTGACTCCTAATGCTTTTGGACCAAAGGTATCTCAGAGCCAACAGCTGCTGGATCCCTTTAATTAGATTTTGTTAATGTGGGAGGGGCTGAATTCTTAAAAGCAAGTATTTTTAAACATTGTTCTTCAACTTTCCCCTTCCCCTACACGATGTTTGAGCTGGTTTGGTTTCCAGGCTGTTTCTTGTTAATGTGGTGTTATCCTACCCGCGATGTCTGCCTGCTGGCACCAGGGGCTAATGATTTTTTTCTGATGCAAAAGGTGAAACCCATCAGTGCCTCATGGAACCAGCATTTAGTGTAATCAAGGAAGTACCCCTTGAATGGTTTCATGCTGTATATATCTTTCCATGTAAGTTCACAGGGTCATATGAACCAGCCCTTCAGGTGGTTCAAAGTCACAATGTTGAGGTGCATTCTACCAAAGGGCATTTTGGACCTTTTATGCTTCAGCATTCAAGCCAGCTGATCAAAGTGAACATGAAGGATCAGCTTTTAGAGTCACACACTGAAAATTGTACAGTGGGATTATTCAGGTTCAGGGGATATTTATTCTTTTCCTTTTGGTTGGGCTTGGATTCCGCCCCCTGGCCAGTGGAGCACCAAAGCAGGTGTGAGCATAGAAACAACGGGACTGGAGGCCCAAAAACATAGACTGTGGTTCATTTGTGCCTACATGAAACACAGAGGATCTCATCGACGTTTTTCAAAAGCAAATCTGGGGAGAGCTGAGCCCTGAGCTGACACCAGAACTGGAAGTGCAGGGCGCACAGCCTCAAACCCCAGCCTGCCCAGGCTGACACGGCAGCGAGCCGTGGTAGCTGAGAGCTCAGGGCCCTGCCAAGGCTCAGGGCTTCTTTCTCAGTTGCAGTCCAAGGCAAACACAGCTTTGCTGAGTCCAGCTCCGGCTGTGGTGTCTGCCAGAGGACTGCAGCAGCCCAGCTTGGTATGCAGCTCAAGCAGCGCAGGGAAGTGTGTGCTGGGTTCCCTTGCAGGGTCAGTACATCTCCCTGTTTCTCAGGGCCCAGATGAGAGCCTCTTCTTGTGCTGCCTCATCTTTTGCACGTTCTGGTGGTCAAAGAGATTTTGAAGTGATTTCAGATGAGGTATTTAAAGCCACTTCTTTCCCTGTAACTGTAGACACATTTGTCTCAGGAGGATTTTCCTGCTTTGGATGCTACCTCTGCAGTGCAGCAGTGACTGGCTTTTCTGCATCCTCTTCTGACTGTGTGCTTATTTTGACATCTGTTCCCCTTCCCAGTGAGTCTTCTCTTCCCTGTCTTGGGGAGAGTGCTTCTGTGTACAAGAGTGTGATGTCCCGCTGTGTACTTTGCTGTTGTGCAGACAGTTTTATACAATCGTTACCTGAAAGTACACAGACTCTGGGTCTGCGAGCTCCTCCTGCCCTGACTGAAACAGTGATGTAGTGTCACGGCACCCTGCTGCTGCTTTGCACTCCCCAAATGGCTGCGTTAAATGGCATCCTGGATCCTTTCCTCGGCCCCAGAAGGCTCTGTTTGTCCAAGGGCCCAGAGGACAGACAAGGAGGATGTGTGTGTTGTGGCAGTCTGCACCTCCACTCGCAGGTTAAGAATTTCCTACCCCAGCCCCATGTCTCGTCTGTGTGCCTGGAGACAGCGCAGAAGAGAAGGATTACAGCCCCAGGAATGTTGGCTGCTTTACAGCGTCCCTGGCAGGTACATTTCGTTTGTCTGTAGCTGCTAACAGCCGCTGGCAGTGCAGCCACTGCCTCTGCAGTCTTAGCTTGATGGAAAGAAAATGAAGCTCTGTAGGCAAGTGTTTGGTCCAGACATTCCTTAGCAGGCAAGCACAGAAGCTGCCCAGGTCTTGCAGTTTTCTTAAGGGCATGGTGAGGGAAGGCAGCATTGCACAGGCACTGCTACCAAAAGGTGATGATGTGGTTCCTTCGTCCGGGGCCCGGGTGGCAAAAAGCCTCTCCGCCACTGTTGCCGCCTCTGGCTCTGGATGGGCCATCATTAGCTGCAGAAACTGGAGAGATTCTTGTTGTTCTTTAAGGATCAGTGCTTAAAACTCATGTACAAATACAGTATCTTCTTTTGGAACTTTGTTGTCTGAGTATTTCTTCCACTCCAGGTTTGAGTAGGTGTGGGCTTTGATCCATTTAGTGGGTGAAGGGTCTGAGAAATGTTTTGTACTTCAGCTTAAGTCACCGTCCTGGAGAGCCAGCCTTACCTGCCACTCAGCAGGGCAGGTTTATATTTTACCTCCTCTTGTGTTTCCATTGGAGTAATTCAACGATATTCCCCCTGCTTCCTCCCATGCCTGCATAGTTTGGCGTACTAACTGCTGAGGGACACTTTATTATTTTTGGTACTGTGGAAATACTGTTTCTAATATCCTGGCTTTTGAAATTTCTCTGTAAGACAAAACAGCTCGTGATGGTCCTGATCCTGGCTGTCCTTTGGGATCGAGTGACCTGAAAGCATCAGGGACAGCACAAAACAGCAAATGTGACCTTCCTATTGGGAACCTGCCAAGCATGTCAGACATTCCAGCACTGGGTCTGTTCGCTAACGTCTGGTACTGACTCTGGGGAGGATGAGATATCAAAGGGACAAAAAGCTTCTCCACAAACTGAAGCCTGAATCTTCTGTGACCTGAAGTAGCCCAGCTGGAAGTAACAGCCCCCGGTGGGTGCGATTCTCCAGTATCAGGCAGAACCAGTGCCTGAGCTGTCCTGCTGCTTCTGGTACTTGGCGTTCTCCTTGCCTGTGATGGTGTCCGAGCCTGTGAGTTTCTTCTGCTGGATATTTGCCACGTCTCTGTTCTTCCTTTCCAGTCACTAATGTGAAATAGCCTTCCCCCACCCTTTTCCGATTCTGCGCGGAGACATTACAACAACTTAGCAGACATCCTGCTCAGGAACATATGACCTTATGGCATCTCTAATTAGAAGGTGGGATCAGCATCGTCTTCTACAGCAGTGCAGGCTGGCATTTCCCTGGGGAAGAGACTGCTGATAAGGTTATGGCACTAATTTATTGTGCCATAACTTACAGCAGGCAGCAAGCAGTCTTTGCCAACCATCATTCAAAGACTGTAATCTTGCAGGCTTTTTTATAATACTGCATTTCCTTATTATTATTATTATTTCTTTTACCTTTTGTTTTCCAGTGCTGGAACAACATTTGATTTGCCTCTTTACATAGGCATGATTTTTGCGAAGGAAAATGTAACTCACTGCATGTAAAACTCCATCCTAGGTAGAAGTTCTGCCTCTGAGAAATACTTTCCCTTCCTAACCAGAATAGCATGTGACGATGCTGAAAGGAAATGTCGGTAATTACACTGCACCGAAGACTCTGTTTATGGTTTTGGGAGGCTTCCCTGATCCTGCAGCTAGACTGTGCCTTATTCTCCTGGCACATACAAATAAATTGTCAGACCCACAGAAAACGAGCATCGCACGTACGTATAACCCACGCGTTGGCTCACACTCAGCAGTTAGCAGGGAGCAGACCAGTGCAGTACGCAGATATCCCTGAAACCAGCGGGAGGGCAGGGCATGGTGACTCCCGCTTAGCTCTTGCACCCAAAGGAGCCGTGTCAGCCTCACTGGCATTGTGCAACTCCACAATTAAAATTGACACATGGCACAGAGTGTGTGGGTCTTAAGCTCTGAGAATACCTTGCTTAGCATGGGAGTAGCTCCTGTCCTTTAGGGACAGGGCAGTCTGTCTGCCTGCCCAAGCAGCTCTAATTTCACAGAGGATCCACACGGGTAGGCAGTTTTCTTCTGTTTAATAGTGTGAAATTAAAGCAGGCAAATCTCCTGTTTGTCGTCATGCAGATAATGAGTCGCTTTCCTTCTGCCATGTGTCGCCTGATCCCAGTGCTGCGACAACACCTTCTTCCTTATCTCAAGCCCTTACTGATTTACTCTGTGCCCAGACCTGGTGATTACACCGTCATGAATCACAGGGTAGCTGAAGTTGGAATGGGGCTGTGGACCTGGTCCAACGCCCCTGCTCAGGCAGGGCCACCTGCAGCGGGTTGCCCAGGACCGTGTCCAGACAGATTTGACAATCTCCCGGGAAGGAGACCCCACAACTTCCCCGTGCAACCTGTGCCAGTGCTCAGTCACCACGAATAAGTGTTCCTGATGTTTAGGCCATTTCACGTGGTTTAATTCATGCCCACTGCCTCTTGTCCTGTTGTTACGTTATGCTGAGCTAGGAGACATTATAACTCAAATCTCCTCAGCGATTTTGAAGGGTATGCAGTCCTATGTTGTCTCTGTTCCTGAGCAGTCCTGTTCAGGGATCCCTTCATTTGGGCAGTATCAAAGCCCTGCATGGTCACCGAGGCCTTCTTGCTCGGTCAGTTACCTGCCCTGCTCCTTGGCGGCGTTTCTGGACCTGGTAGCAGAGTGCTTGCACTGCAGCCAAGCTCACTGCCTGCGCTGAGCAGAGCGGGAACCCTGAGGGCCGTGGGGCAGAATCCCCGAGGCTGGCGGTGTGTGAGGCTGCACGGAGCTGGGAGCTGCCTTTGCGCGGTGCTCTGGGGCTCTCTGTGGGTACTCCGTGGCAGTATGCTGGTGAATACAGCGGGGACGTGCCTGGATTTCAGCAGATTCATCTGCACGACATGAGGCCACCGGGCTTTCCAGCTCATTCAGGATCTTCCAGGTTGTATTCCACTGTGCAGGATAAACGTGTTTAGAGCAATCCAAACCCTATGTGAACAGCTGATCTCCCTTCCCAGATGGGAACGGTGCACCCATCCCATCTCCTTTGCATCTGGCCCACCTTTTTTCACTGGGAGCTGAAGAGTTGCTCAGAAAACCTGTCCCGTGAGCCCTGGTGGCAGCTGGCAGCCTCCCTCCAGCGCTTGCCCACGTCAGGGCACAGACCTCAAACCCAGAACGCGCCGGCTGCCTGCTTACTGTCTCAGCAAGCTGCGTGTGAGGAGGCTGCATGCAATTATAAATGCTGAAAGCAACAGGATGTAAACCCTTCGTTTCTAAATGTGTGCTGTGGCACAGAAGGCAGGCGGCGGTGCTGGGTACGCTGCGTGCCCGGGGAAGCAGAGGAGCCAGAGCCCGGGCTGTGTCCAGCAGGGGTGGAGGGAGGCTGCATGTGCATCTCCTGTCCGTAGCAGTATTTAAGAAGCATCTGGGACTGGGGAAGTTCATGAGAACTTCACCACTGTTGTAGTCAATCCTTCTACTTACAGTCTTTTCAGTTTTAAAATATTTTTTGAAGTTCTGAAACATTTGCACTTTAATTAAACGTGTGTGTTTGCATGTGAACATCAGAGACGATGAGGAAGTCTCATGTGCTGGTTAAACAGCACCGGCCCATTTTCTGTTTGCATTCGCATCAGCTACCAAGTGCTAAGCAGGAGCAAAGTGCTCACATAGCAGCAAGACAGCGTTTGCTTTAAAATGCCCCTGTTAGCACCATTCAAAGCAGTGACTTCCTTCCTACCACAGCCGTCCAGCTCAGCAGCTCGGCGATGCTCGCGGGGCTCGTACCTGCTGGTCCACGTGCGGTGGGGACCAGAGAGGTTCTGCAGGTGCTGCTGGGTGACAATATAGGGATGGAGATGTTTTTTTCTGCTGACAGGTGTGGATTTTTTGGTTAATTAAACCTTTTAATCGGAACTTAATTGGATTTTGATTACACTGGAATAAAGATGTTGGGAGAAAAATCAAGCTCTTCCCTCTTGTTTCTGCATGCCGACCCCCTGTGTGGATGCCTACAGCAGCAGCTGGTGCTGCGGGGATGGAGCAGGGAGGCTGCGGGAGGGCTGGGCTGTTCCCCCCGGCCTGGCCGCGATCTCTGCTCCCCGCACACGCGGGGTAATTCACTGCTCACCCAGCTGAGTGCTCTGCTGAGGCCAGATCACAAAAGCCTTGCAAGGAGGAGCACCGATCCAGCAGATCCTGCCCCAGCACTGGGAGATGGTCAAGGCGCTGCTCCACCAGCAGCTTTCTCTGTGGCTCAGTTTTCTGCCAGCTCGTCTGTACAACATGTTGAGGTGAGAGGCAGGGCCGAAGGGGACAAGCTGCACCACCTGAGAAGGAATATGTGCCATGCCTGGGAACGGGGGGTGCTTGGGGCTGCTCCTCTCCTTTCCACATTAGAGCAGCCAACACCCTTGAATTTACTCCTCCTCTTCTTCTTCCTCTTCCTCCTCTTCTTTTTTCTTTTTCTCTTCTTTTTTCCTTTCCCTATTCTTCAGCAGCTTGCACCAGCTGGGCAGGGTGCGGCCAGCTGGGTGCACGGCCACAATAATGTCCCTGCAGCAGCAAGCGGCTGCTGGGGTCACCCCGCGGCATCTGCCTGACCTCGTGCTGCTGGGATCATCTGGAGCCACCTGGGTTGCCTTCTCCTCTCCCACGGGGATTACCGTCAGCGTGGGATCTGGTTGGTTTCCCACCATCCCACCAGGGGGATGAGGAGCACTCCAATAGCCATAAACCTCGGCTCGAGGGTTGGCCTTGGAAAGAGCGGCAGGACTGAGGTGGAGAGGCAAAGAAAAGAGAAGCAAACTCGAGGAGATCCCTGCTTGGCCTCTTCCTCCCGCCTGCGCGCCGCAGCTTTGGATGGGGTGGGCTGGGAGCAGCAACGCGGGGAATGACTTCTCTCCTCTCCTGGGCGATCAGTCCTGCCTGCCGGCCGTGCACGGGGCCCCTCTGCCTGCAGCGCTCGCCCAGCCCGGCCCCTGCCTTCAGCCAGGGCCCCCGCAGTCCTGCCTGCCCCTGCTCCCCGGGGACGGGCCTGGCAGCGGCTGCTCCAGATCAAGTCAGCTATTTCATGGGTCGTCTGCTACGGGACGTCTGCTTTTTCATGGGTCTTTTGCAGGCGCTGGGGCAGCCGGGCTGCTGAGGGCTGCGTTTGGGATGACCCAAACCAGGCAGCACTGGGTGAGGACGTCTGGGCCTGCTGCGGGGGGATGATTTTGTGCCGCTTCGCGCAGCACATCAGGGCCGCGGCTCCGAGCTGAGCGCTCTGCGCTTCCTCATGCATTTTCAGTGACTGCGGGGAGGTTATTTTAACAAAAGCCTCATCAAAACAAGCCCTCCCAAGGGAGCTGAGATCGTGCGGCTCCGAGGCAGCAAATGAGCTCCAGCCCTTCAGCATGGGGAGGGAGCTGGGCTGGGACCACTGAGGCGGGGGCACGCGGGGCTGGATCCGTGCCCACCGCCAGGCCCCCCGGCTCGCCCCCACCCCTGCCGCAGCGCTGGCTCCCAGCCGCCTGCCAGCCCCTGAACAAAGGCAGTGAGCGCCGTGGGATGTGGCAGCAGGCTCAGCCCGGACAGACAGACACAGACGGACACACCGGAGCGGGGAGAGCCAACCATGCCCCCGGGGAGCAAGGCACAGAGCTGCCAGCCCCAGGCCGGTGCACGGTGCTCGGGTCTCGGTGCCCAGAGCTCCTCAGCCAGCTGAGGACTGATGCGTTTGTCATTACCCCCTTCTGCTCATTTTGCAGGTTGCCCCACTTCTGGGGCAGTTTTCAAACCCTCGCAGCTGGAGCAGGTTACCTGGGCCTGGTGCCTTGGGACGTGGTTTAGTGGGTGACATTGGTGGTAGGGGGATGGTCGGACCCGATGATCTTGGAGGGCTTTTCCAACCCCAACGATTCTGTGATTCTTTGATTCCTGGCAGAAGAGGCTGCCATGGGGCTGCCCAGCGTCCCTGTGCCTGCAGCTCCTGGCCCAACCCTCGGCAGCTCCCAGGCCCCTGAGCCCCTTCTGACTGCGACGCTCATGGGGCGAGGGGGGGGAGATGGGAGCCGACCGCCCCCGCTCCCTGCCCCAGCACCCCCGCCTCTGCCCCCAGACCCATCCACCCCGATCGCCCTCCTGCTCCACCCACGGGAATCTGGGGGATGCTCCAGAAATTAAGCAGTGGCGCTAAGTGGAGGGGATTCTCTGAAGGCTTGTAAGGGTTGAGCTCGTTACCCCGTGGGGACGCGCTCCGTCCCCAGCTTCCCCTCGCAGGCTGTCGCAAACCCAGCGGGACCGGCCGCCCTTCCCGCACCTCCGCCCCCACAGCTGCTTGGAAACGACCGCAGAAGAGGTTTGGGGGGGCGGGCAGGCAGAGGGGCTGCGAGGCCGCGTGGGGCTGAGCCCCGCTGTGCGGCCAGACCCTGATTCCTGATCCGCCAGAGCCGGAGCAGGCGCTGGGGGGTCCGTGGGGTCCCTGTGGGGGGTCCATGGGGTCCCCCTGGAGGTCCACAGGGTCCCTCGGGGGGGTCCATGGGGTCCCTCTGCACGGGGCTCGCTGGCCCCGCGGGGGCAGCCGGGGGGGGGGGGGCGAGGTGCCGGGCCGCGCCCCGCCGCCCCCCTCCCGGCCTCGCGTTCCCATCATGCTCCGCCCCGGCGCGTCCCCCTCTTCCCGCCTCCCCCGCCCCCGCAAAGCACGCCGGGACTCGTAGTCCCCCACGGCACCGCCCGCCCCCTCGCCCGCCCCCGCCCTTCTAGGGGCGGGGCGCGGCGTGACGGACGTGCGACTCGGCCTATGGCGCGGCGGGCTCCGAGCAGCGGGGCGGGGCCCGGCCGCCGCCTCTCCTCGGGCCGAGCGGGCGCTGCGCGGCGCCAGGCGGAGGCTGCGGCCGTGGTGGCGGCGGCGCGGCCCGGCCCGGCCCCGGGGCGCCCGGCCGCGGAGGTGAGCGCCCGGCGCGGGGCCGGGACCGGGGCCGGGGGGGGGGGGTCGGGGCCGGGGCGCGGCGGGGCTCCGGGGGCGGGCGGGGCCGGGCCGGGCCGGGCTCGGCGCCCCGGGGCGGGCGGCGGGGCGGCTTTGTCGGGGCGGCGCTCGGCGCTCCCCGTCCTCCTCGCGGGCGTCCTCCCCCCGCAGGTCCCGCAGGAGATGGGAGGCGAGCGGAGCGAGGGCTGAGCTCCGCGGGGCACGCGCGAGCCGGGCCCCGGAGCCGAGGCTGCCCCCGGGCCCGGCGGCGCAGCCTGGAATGCGGCCTGCGCCTCCCGGCGGAGCGAGGGACGATGGGGACGCAGGGCAGCCCGGTGAAGAGCTACGACTACCTGCTCAAGTTCCTGCTGGTGGGCGACAGCGACGTGGGCAAGGGGGAGATCCTGGAGAGCCTCCAGGACGGGGCGTCCGAGTCCCCCTACGCCTACAGCAACGGTGAGCGCGGCGCCGCTGTCGGCAGCGCGGGGCTGGGTGGGATGGGTTGGGTTGGGTTGGGTTGGGTTGGGTGGGTTGCGTCGGGTTGGTTTCGTTGGGTTGGGTCGGGCCGTCTTGGGTTGGGTTTGTTGGGTCGGGTTTGTCCCTGTCTCCTTACAACGCCGCTCGTCGGGGTGTGCGTTCGTGGCAGCGGGGAGGCCGCCGCTGCTCGCGGGGTTCCCCCGGAGGGTCCGGCGGAGCAGCCGGTGCCCGATGTGCCCACCCGACGCGCAGATCCCGCAGCTCGGATCTACGGGGCCGTGACCGAGCCGAGCTCTGCCTCCGTGGTCTGCTGAAAGAGCCCGGTCTGCTTTTCCATTATCGCTGCGGGGGTTAATGCGAGGGCTGAGCCGCGCTAAAAGGAAGCGAGGCCCCGTAACAAAAGAACGTGAGCATTTATTTCCACGCCAAAGCTGTTAGGACTTGGTAGCTGGCTGCTGAGCACAGCTTCGTTTGTCCACCTCCTGCAAACATCAGGGCTTATAATGGAGCCCATGACAGACCATTAACTATAGTGTCACAAGACCGTAATTAAGAGCCAAGGAGTGGCGCTGTGCTATTTCCTGCGTCCCTTCGCTGCAGTTAAAGCGTAACACGGCCTGGCAGGGTGCAGGTCCTGGGGTGATATTCAATCTGTCATCCTTCTCCCCAGCCTCGATGCAAAATAATGGCCCCGGGGGCTCGACAGAAGCAATGCAATTCAGATCCTGCCCCAGTGCTGCAGCTGGCCCGAGGGCTGGAGCAGTTGGTGCCCTGTTTTGTCTGTAAACAGGGATCTGGGAGAATCGGGTGCTTCTCAGGGCTTTGAATTGAAGCTGGCTGAACACGGAGCGTAAAGGAGCGGTGTGGCTTGCCTCCCGATGCTGTGCTCGGCCCTCTGAGCTGCTGCCATCTCCGTAGGAGCTGATGCAAGCGCGCACCTGCTCTGCAGATACTCACGGGGAGGCAGTGACTCAGAAGTCAGGGCAGTTGTGAAATTAGAGTAGCAAATTCTGGAACTAGGAGGCTGTGGTATCATTCATCTGTTTGGATGTCTGGCTGCGCTTGTGCGGTTTGCATTCGAGGAGATACTTGGCGCTTGTCAGCTTCCTTGAAGCCTTTGCATCCCTGAAGCACCCGCCTGATCCGGGAGCGACAGAGCTGCTCCCTGGGAGTAACGCTCGCTGCACAGGGAGGGGGGGGGGTTGTTTTAAGTGGGGTGTTAACGACGGAGTTGTCTTCCAATAAAAATGTTCTTGACCGTTGTTTTGAGGCTAGTGACGCAGAAATAATGCGGACAATTGGAAAGTGAGTGTGTGGTGGGCTCCTTGATGTACGTGCAGAGCCCAGAGAGCTGTTGCTGTGGCTCTAGCAGGTTTCTCTCCGTACCCGCTGTTTGTAACAACGAAGTAACACTATCTAGTTCTCGAAAAAGAAATCTCAGTGAACTATCATTTTCAAAACCTTCCCTGATCTTCTGTAGGCAATTGAACCTATTCCTAATTAGGGAATTAGGTCACGTGCCGTTTTTATTACGGCAATGTATGCCTTGATAGTCTCTGTTGCTTCTGCAACTACATGCCTTTTGGATAATCAGATTGAGCAGCTTTGAAATCTGAGTGAATTTGATACCACAGATATTCCTGACAGCCCTGGCAATCAGGTTTCCTCTGTCTCTGATCAGCTGGGATGTGCGTACTGGCAGGGGAAGCCTCGCCGCGTGCGCTGGCCGTGCCCCGACGGAGACCGGCCCTCGATGCGCAGGCACACGCCTGGTTTTCTCTCTCCAGAAGACGAAACTTGCCCTGATCAGTGTGAAAAGGAGCGTGCTTTAGGTCGCATAGTGACGGGGACATGTCTCGGCTCGTGCTCAGATCCCTTGTACCTAACCTGTGTAGGGGAAGGGGTAAGTACGGCACCCATGCACTGTCCCATTGGGGTCCTTTGGCCAAGGACAACTGTTTGGATGCAGGTTTTTGAAATGCAGTGTGAAATACCTTCCTTTCGGCTCTGGGAAGAGACACCTTTTTAAAGCGAAACTCTGTAAATGAAGCCCTGTATCTTTTTCTGCTTATCTGCCGTACACCTGATGTCTAGAAAGGAGTCAGAGGGATTCGTCTTCGCTCCGTGAGCAGTGAGGTGTTGGAGAAGTGGGCGGCTAAGGGATGAGAAAGCCCTTTCTCTATCAGCATCTCCTTCGTAAGCTCTAAGCAGCAAGGAGCCTCTGCTTGCTCCCATCCAGTTTCTGAAAGCCTGGAGCGCTGTGTGATGAGTCTGGTCTTAAAGCATTGTGGTTGCTTCTCTCTGTCCTCGTTCAGGATCCCAAAGCCCCGCTTCTCAGCGTCGCCTTGTCGCATGGTACCCTGTGCTACGTCAGGCACCAGGCACAGAGCTTCTGGAGGCTTAACAATGGCGGTGTGAACGGAGATTTGGCGTCCAGCTCTCACCTGTGTTCCTCACTAGGGTGCTGCTGAAGCCGCTGAGAGCGTTGGTCTCGAGGAGCGTGAGGCTGAGCGTGCTCCCCGTGAGGAGCAGGATCTGTCCCCTTGTGCCGTGTGGCTGGGCGTTGGCACCCCTGCCCCAGGGGGGTTTCTAGCTGAGGTGGAATTCCACTTTGCTGTTTCTTGCTCAGCTTCAGAAAGCCCTAAGCAAGCATTCTCCCTAGTATTTTAGGGAAAATGTGAGCTTTTGGGAGAACGCTACGGTTCTTTCTTCTGAGCTTCCAGTGTTGTCCTTCCCAGCTTTTTCCCCTCAAATTTCCCAAACCTGCTGCTGTGGAAGCAGGCTGCTGCTCTCAGAGCCCCCCCACTACTCCTGACAGCTGGAGGACCTCACCGGCGAGCCAAAACCCTGCCTTTCCCCAAAAGCTTTTCCTTCTCAGCGCTCAGCCGTGCTCCCAAGGTGCAGCAGGCGGGTTTCTAGCCCTGCGGTGGTGTCAGAGCTGACTCGGAGCAGGACTGCGTGCCTTGCTCACAGACAGGAGTCAGCTACATGGCTCGCTTGTCACTTCAGTGCTTTTGGTGCCCCCGAGGGTCCCGTCCTTGCCCTTGCCCCGGTGCTGCAGCAGGACGGGTGGAAGCTGGACGCGGCGGGGCTGCGAGCGCTGAGCTGAGCAGCGGCCTTGTGCTCGTCCGCAGCCGGACCCGGTGCCCTGTCAGCGCCGTGTCACCCATCCGTTCTGGAACATCTCGTTGTTGGTGTGCCGAAACAATCCTGCCGAGCTCGTTAGTTGGCTTGCTGAGGAGGCTGCCCTGCGCCGTGCCGCGGCCCCACGGCCTGACTCACCCGGAGCCGCTGCCCGGCAGGCGCGGGTGCCACTACGCCGTGTGGCAAGGTGCTCGGCGTGCACCAGAAATAGGGCCTGGGCTGGCCTCAGCGCTCAGACATGAATGCAATGTGTTCTCTGCTGAGCCTCACGTGATTGAATGCTTTTTCTGTGGCAGAGTCTTCCCCCTCACCTGCTGCTGCTCCCATAGGAGAGGAGAAACGTGTGCTCGGGAAGGAACGGAGCATGTTTCTGAGCAGATGGTTTTGATTGGAAGGGGAATAGATTATTTTTTTTCTGTTCTCAGTTTGTATTAAGAAAGTCATGGGGAGGGAAGCTTATGTCTGCTGCACTCTGGTCTCCTTACAGCAGCATGGGAAGGCACCACACGCAGCCGTGGTCCCGCTGCAGGGCAGGGACGTCACCGGCCCCTCCGCAGGGAGACCCCGTGCCTGGCTGCGACCCCATCCCCATCTGGGGCTCAGCGTCTGCATTCAAGCACTGTTCTTAGAGCTCTGTTACCCAAGGATACTGTTGTCACTTGAGTGACCCACCTCTGTGGATGTTCAAAAGCATGCAGGCGAGCAGTTCTGCTTTAAACATGCAGAGAGGCCCTCTGTACATCTCTGACAGCTCACCTTCCTGCCTGAGCATACAAGCAATCATTGCTGGGTGTACCCGTGCTTGGCAAGATCTCAGGCTGGGGCAGTGCTAATGCACCGGCAGGGCTGTAGTAATGGGAATAATGCTTTATTTTGAGGTTTTAGCGCTCTGGTGGGAGTTGGATTTGAGGCAAGATGTTCTAAATGGAGCCTCGCCATCACGTCCCTGTCGTGGCTGCAGGATCGGTCTATGGGGAATGCTTCAGCTCAGACACGCTGATCATGCTGCTGGAAATCTCTTCAAGCTATTGAAAGAGCAGAGAGTGTTTGTTACAGCAGGTCCTCGCGTCTGCCAGCACTTGCATCAGTGTCCTTCAGGAATGTTTTTTTCTATGGTCATCAGGGATGCAAAACTGATCTCATCGGAGCAGGCTTTGGATTGGAAACCCCTCCAGTATCTCTTATTTCTCCCTCATTTACTTTTCCTTTGTGTAAAAAAATATTTCTGAACATACGGTACTAAAGCTCTGTCTCTGGTTGATGGGACCAAGTCCCTAGCAGGTCTGGATGTCTTCTACTCTCTCTCAAGTCGGGATGGAGGATGCTCAGTGTGTTAGGCTGTTGTGCACGCATCACGTTTCAGGAGGGTTGTGTTTTTGCAAAGCTGGGCACTTATTCTGCAGAGCTCTCAGTTGCCTGGGCAGTTCTGACTGCCTCTAACACACTGCATAAAAGCTTTGCTTCTAGGTGGCTGTTCATATGTCTGAGCCTCAGGTCCACAAAGGTGATGTCAATGAGTGGTATGAATCTGAAATGGGTGGAATGCTCTCCTAATAGCTGGAATTAAGTTTTTCTTTATTTTTGAGTTTGTGTTTTAAACGCCGATAGGTTTTGATTTTTCTAGATCACGAGATGAACTTGTCTGCATCTGTTGGTGTGTGCTTTTCTTGGATATAAACTGCAGAGGAAAACCCATGTAAAATGTCTCCTCCTTCCCCGCCCCATCTCCTTCAGCTTTTGTTTCCAGCTGTTCCCTGGCACGTTTTCCTCAAGCAGCTCCCTGCCTCCCTCTCTCACTGAAGAGCAGAGCATCTTTCTGTTGCACTCACAAAGAGCTACGCTGCAAACTTAAGTTTCAGAGCTGAGGTTTTACAACCTTGCTGTTCTCGTTTTCTTTCCCTCTGAACTTTCCTCTACCCCTCATCTTCAGCCCGGGCTTGTCACCATATGAGCGGTGATACAGATGCCTTATGTCACACCGGTTTCTATTTGATTTCAGGCTGAGGAGGAGGAAGGAAGCTCTGATGTGAAAATCCTCAGCCTGTTTTTGCTATTTTGCTGAATGCTTTGCTGAGAGCTGGGTTTTGCCTGAGGCAGTCTGAAAGAAACTTTCCTTGGGACATAGAGGGCCATCGTGGCTTGGGTCTCCTCCACACCACGAGTGTGGGTCTGCTTCTTCCTGCGAAAGCTGTGCTAACAGTAAGTTTGCAACATCGGTTCTGAGATTTAGCTTGTTCCTAGGGGGCTTCTACTTGTTGAGAAGACTTTTACATACCCGTAGCTTTATAAATTTTATGGCTATTAAGCCATAAGGTGCTGTGCATCTCTGGAATAATACTTTATTCCATTTAAAGAAAACAAATATTTTTTTAAGAAGTATCACTAACTTATTTTCCACCCCTGCTTCTGAGTTGCCTAGCCAATCTGGGGGGGTTCATCATACCACATTCCTTTCTTTGCAAATGGTTGCTCTCTGCATGCTCTCACAGTCATGTCCAGAGAAACGACTGTCTCCTAGTTTTTGCTGATTTTGGCAGCAGTCAGGCTGTTTTGCCCATGGTTCTTGTCCCAAGAACCATGTGTGTGTTTTTTGTCATGTGTGGGTCTTTTTTTTTCTTTTTTTTTTTTTTTATTGTTAGGTGTCTTTAGCTGATTCTCAGTGTAAACTCCATACAGGAAGCAGGCAGTGTCTGTGCTGAGGCACAAGGAGAAGTCATGCAGGGCTGATCCTACCCAGCCAGAGCCCTGTCTGTGCTGCTCACTGCATGAGACAATGCAGGCATGTGCTAAATGTCTCCTCGGGTCAACGTGTGCCTGTTCTTGTAGGGGCTATCTGCATTATAAGGTTAACACTCAGTGTTTTTGTCTAACCTAAACAGGTGAAATGCCGGCTTTCTCTTTGTAGCAGCAAAAGTAATGCTTCGTGACCCCAGCTGAGGTAGCTGGGGTGAGGTGTGCTCTGCAGCAGATAACTAGAGATAGGACTGGAGGGCATGGTCTCGAGTTGTGCCAGGGGAGGTTCAGGTTGGAAATGAGGAGACATTTCTCCTCAGAAAGAGCAGTCAGGCATTGGGACGGGTTGCCCAGGGAGGTGGTGGGAGTCACTGTCCCTGGGGGTGTTCAAGGAAGGGTTGGGCGTGGTGCTTGGGGACATGGTTTAGTGGGTGATAGTGGTGGTAGAGGGGTGGTTGGACCAGATGATCTTGGAGGGCTTTTCCAGCCCTAACGATTCTATGATTCTATGTGGGCCACAAGTGGAGCGTTTGGCAGCGCGTGTCGGGCCGCGGGCAGGCGCTCACCTCACCATCAGGGCCGGTTCCAGCTGAGGGGCGGCTCAGCACTGGGCAGTGGTGCTTGGCTATGTCAGCCCTGCCGACAAGCTGTGGCCTCCCTCCTGGGAGCCCGGGCCTGCAGCCTCAGCCTGGCAGGCCTGTGCCTCCGCTCCCCGTGTAGGCCGCAGGCTGCTGGCCTCCGTGCGCGGTGCTGCCATCCCTTGTGGTGACAACCTTGGGAGCCGGCGGCAGCTAACTCCGCAAGGCCGGCGCTGTGGAGGTGTTTTACGCAGTCACTTGGGCCTTGTTGAATGTTTTTTTTGTCTCCAAGCGTGCCTTGGTGTTTGTATGGTGGTCCAGCAACAATGCAGATTGTTATGGTGCCCTGCGATGCTTCCTCACAGGCTGCCTTTGTTTCTGTGTGCAGCTGTGTCACTTTTATGGACATCTGAACTGTAAAGCATGAAGCAACTCTTTTGTCTGTAGGAGCTTCTGTGAATAAAATCAATCTTGATTTTCTTCTAAAGAACAAATCCACTCAACATTCTCGATTCTGGACTGACTTCTGACTGTTTCCGTGGTGTCCTGGGTGTGCGCTGATGTGTCGTGAGCTGTAGGAACAGATTTGCTCCTGGCTCCAAGCGCGGTTTTGGATGCGGATGTCATCCTGAGCTGAGCGCCCAACAGAGGCCCTCTGTGCCTGCCCCGTGGCCACCTGAGTGCTGCAGGGACGTGGAGCAGGCCGCTGGCGGGTGTTCTGCAAGTCTGGGCTCCCCGAGCACTCTGAACGCACGTTTTACTTCTGGCTGGTCACAAAACCAAACGAGCAGTTACTGCTCGAGGTCCCTGCCCACGGGCCAGTCACCGGAGATGAAGTTGCCTGGGAGCAGTCTCTTCAGTGAGCAGCCTGTCTGCGAAAGGCTTTGTGAAGCTGTGAAGCACCCACAACTGAGGTGAGGTGCTTCCCGTTCGACTGCACAGCAGGAATGGGTTTTGTCTTTCCTGCTGTGAGGAGGAGGCGATGAAGGCCAGAGCAGACGGCCTCCATCTACCCCGCTCTCCTGTGACCAGCACGATGCACCGCATGGAGCGGCGCTGGTCTCCTGGGTGCTTAGTAGGAACCGAGACCGCTTGGTCTTGTTTCTGAGGTGGCTTCTCCTCCACAAGGCAGCGTAGGGCAGCGGGAGAAGCACCTGCTTTTGGACCCTCAGCTCCAGCTCTGCCAGCACCAGCCGGGGGCGTTGGGCAGTGATGCTTTTCAGGAACCTTATCACCATGCTTAAACAGAGCGATGCTGCGAGGTTCGTGTCCGCGCTGAAAGGCACAGACCTGCAATGACTCCATCTTTCTTCTAAGCCATATGTTTTGTTGACCCCTGTTGTTGATGAAGATAATTTGTTATTTGTCTATCTAAGGAGTAGGTAATTGAATGCATGACTCAAGCTGATGAGCTCATGTGTTGTTTGGAAGGCTGTTTTTTTTTTTTTCTGTGGCTTACAGCTCTGAGCTGACTAGCTAAATTGCTGCTGTTAATGTGCTGCTGTACACACTTTTTAAGGTCGGATGACTTCATTAGTTGTTATTTGAATGGGTTGAATTTGTTTTTTTCGTCAGCTGCTGTTTGGGCTCATACCACATTTTTCTAAACAGTTCAGTATAACTTACAGATGATGTGTCTTCAGTGTGCAAATCATTCCAGTGCTGGCCCTGGCAGCTGCCTTCTGCCTGGGAAGAGGGTTTTTGTTTTGGCATAACAGTTGTTACACGTCGCTGAGTGACACCTTCATTAATGTGTGTGCTTTGAATTCTGTCCAGTGGCTTACAAGGACCTTTTGGGCTGCTGTAACTTCTGTACTCATCTGCCTCGTTTGACTAGAAATGAAGCGACGATGCTTTCTGCACTGACCTTTGCCCACAAGTGAACAATTCTGATACGAGTCTTCAGCCCTGGCTGTCCTTTGCTTGTAGGCTGGCAAAGGCACGAAAAGCACAAGTCAAGGGGGGGACCAAAAAAAAAAAAAAAAAAAAGCTAAAGATAAGGTATTTGGAACTTCTAATGGTCCTGGCTTCATGTTCTGTTTCATGCTGCTTGGAGCAACTTGGCTGCTGGGTTCAGTGACTGTAGAATGACTGTCATTGGCCATTTTTATCACCAGAAACTGTTCTAAAAAGGACAAGTGCAGGATGTGACCTGCTGCGTCCCAGTGAGGTGGCTGCGTGGACTCTGCCGCCTGGCATGGGTGGCCCCTTGCTGCTGCCCTGCCAGTGCATGGCCAGGCCGTGTTTGCCGGCTGATGCTGTGCCTGGCTGCTCCCCGTGCGCTGAGCGGCCCGGCCATCCCTGCCGGCACGCACAAGGGCAGGGCTTTGGGCTTTAAAACCCGGCCACGTCGGTCATGGCTGAGAAACTTTTTGTTAACATCTGTAGCGCCCAGGGACTTGGCAGAGTAAGCAGTCGTCTTTGGACACTTCTCAGCTCTTGCTGGCATTTGGGATAAATTAACTTCTGCGCTGACTGCTTCAGGCTGGAGCAGAGTACAGAAACACGCCGTTACGGAGCCTGTGGTGTGTGCACGCTCACTGCGCTGGTCTTTGTGCAAGTTTAACAACTTGTTTTTTGTTTTTTGTTTTTTTTTTAGTCTATCTGAAAGGTTCACACAAGCCCTGCGTGGAGGGAGCTTTCAGCAGCTTATGTCTCGCACGCAAGCGCGCGTTTCCGCTGTGGAGGTGGGCTGTGCCTCTCAGGTGTGCACAGGTGAATTTGTTCCTTTCCATGCCCAGGCTGCACCGTGCTGCTTGGTCTGAGCTCTTTTGGCCGTGATCAGCGCCATCTGATCAGACAGCAGGGCTTAACGACCTCCCTGGCCCTGGCTGCTGGGGACGTGTGCTCGGCTGCTGCCCCTCGGGCACGGAGCTGTGGCCGCTGCCGGTCCTCATCCTGCAGTGGGAGCTGAGCGGGGTTACGGCGCCGCTGAGCCTCCTGCCCCGCTCTCTCACGTCGGTCTCCTGAGAACTCAGAACTGCGTACGGTGTTCTTGCTGGCATCCAACGCTATATCTTGATGTTAAAGGTTATAAGTCAGATTTACCCGTCTCTGCTTAGCTGCATCTCTGGAAGTCCTTCCTGCCGAGAAACTGCACTGGAGATCTGTTCTTGACATCTTCCTTTTACAGAAAGGAAGAAAAGACTATTTATATTCTGTTGCCTGCCCTATATTATTTCTTTGGGCTTATGCTCTGTTTGTTTTCACTTCCTCAAGACCAGCTGTATACTAGATGCTTAGGACTTCTGATCCATCCTTGTGTATCAGGTAAGGATTTCCATGACACTTGTACTATAGATTAGTTGCAGTCTCTTTCCGTAGTCTACCACGCTGACTCTGAGGTGTTCAGTGCTGTCCAAAGCACAGGAGAAACAGGGTATGCTCAGTACCCTTGATGTTGTTCTCCTATTTTATAAACGCAGCATGTCTTCATGGTTTTTTTTTCAGGTATTTGTTTGCCAGGTGCTCATAGAGAACTACATCGCTTTCTCCTGAGCACCTTAAGCACAGAGCATCACAACCAGCTTCTCAGAGCTGGTTACGTGAGGTCACCAGGAAATTGCAGAAAGCTAAATCTCGGGCACGTACGCTCTGTTTGTGACTCCAGCTCTGCTCTCCCCACAGATCCCAGCAGTCTCTGGCCAGGGTAGCGTTAAGCCTGTTCCCCTCCCTAATGGGGGCTCCCTGATGGAGCTGGCTGAGGCTTGCTCTTCAGGGGTTCGCTGCTCATGGTGTGCTGCATCCTGCTCCAGAAGCACCCCACGTGAGTGGGGAAGGATGTCTGGGGCAGCAGGTGTGTGGCCGTGCAGAGGGGAATTCAACTTGAGTCATGGCCATGAGGAGGTGGTGAGGTTTAGGTCCCAACATCAGGGGCTGGCAATCTAAGGAAACTTTATGAAAATAATTACCTGAGAACTTTGTCCTAGACCTTCCTCTGATGACCTACACAAAACCAGAAGTGCTTGGGTGAAAAGGCAGCGTTCTCAGACAGCTGTGGTGTACGGGCTTTGGCAGTGCTGATGGCAGAGGTGTCCCGTCACAAATGGAAGTGGGTCCTGGGCTTGCTCTGAAAGGCGCCCCAGTGGCACAGCGAGTGCTTCTGGGTGGCTTGGGAGCCACTACTGGAACTTGCCAGTGCAGCAGAGTTCCTCTGGAGGTCCCGACAGATCAGGCACATCTCCTTCGTTGTTTTCCTTCAGACCTCAAATGCCTTTGTTTCTTGGGAGAGTTACAGCGTGGAGTTGCTTTTGCTTGACTGTGCCTACAGAAGAAATAACAATCTGTCCAAAAGCAGTAGTTGGGCAACCAGAGTCTACTCGATTTATCTTATTTTCCTATTTATATAATGCATTGATTGAAGGATAGGTCCTGCCTCATCACTGAATACCTCAAGTTTTGATTGCTGACCATATATAAGATTATATCGCAAATGGGTTCTAATTCTTTTGAATTACAAATGAACTAAACCCTGCTTAAAAAAAGAAATAAATGCTGAGATGGCATGACACAGAGCATGTCTGCAAGCTGGCAGAGTGGATTAGATTTTTTTTAAAATAAAGTTCAGTTAATGTATATTGTTTTTCTGTTGTGGGTAGACTAACAAAGTAAGGTGGTAGATTCATTGCAGCCATGACCAGAAAGCAACCTGCTGAAGAAGTGAAGTGGCAGCAGCATCTCTGGCCGGTCTGATTTGCACCAACTGTGAGGGACTTTAAGTAGAGCATCTCCAGGACAGAAAGCAAGCTCGTCTGAAAACTATGTCAGTATCTCACTCGAATGCATTTGTTCTTTCCTTTGAAAAGAAGTTCTTGAATGTCACCTGGGATGTCTTCTGCCCCAGATTCATAGGAGGATTGTGTGTTTTGCACCACGGATGCAAGCTGGAGATTCTGCACTGCACCAGGCTGTCAGCAGACTTGGGGAAAGGCTGGAGGCAAACCCCCTGACAGCTTGCTGCGAGGTGGGGCAAGCTCCTTCCTCCCTCTGCTCCTTCCAGCTGTACCACTTGCGTATTTACACAGGTTTGGTGGGGCTGGCGGTTGGGGTTGGCTTATCAGAGCCTCTCTGGAAAAGGACAGTTGATCAAGACTGATAACAAACCTAAAATGCAGTACTGGCTCCAGCAGTGGCCTCGCTGCTTCTGCTTATGGAGAGCTGGACTTGTTTTCATCCCAGCACGGCCTGAGGATCACCTTGGAAATCCAAAGGAGAGAAAACCCATGTGCTCTTCTTACTGCTGCATAGGAAAATGGAGAAGACTTTGCTCAGATCCTCCTCTTCAAGAAGAGGAAACCTGTCTGGTCCCCTGCACGGGCATTAGGGCAGGGTCAGTCCTGAGTCTGTATCTGCCAAACTGTCTCCTTTTTTTTCCCCTGAAGCAAAATCTTGCATAAGGCCAAGAAGCTACTGTGCTTACAGCAGTAAGTATTTACAGAACCTTGGTTGCTTAAACTATTTAAAGCAATTTTCATGATATCTTACTCTGTTTAAAGGAAGAGCTCAAGAGCAGCATGAAATACGTGTTCCCATTGTCTTTCTGCCTTTTCCAGTGCCACTTCCCAGTCCGTGTGCCTGCTTGCCCGCTGCCGCCTCCGTTTCGGTCTTGGCGTGCTGCTGCTTGTGCAGAGGGGCACGACGAGGGCGTCGGGGCACCTGCTGCAGGGCACCGAGTTCCCAGGGGAAGGGAGACAGGCAGCCCGATCACAAAGCACTGACTGTCACGTGCTGGAAGGAAATGTCACTTCTTGGTGTGGCTTTACTTTTTCTGCTTACGTCAGGTGTAATCTTTAGCTGGAAGTCTGAATTTTAACTAAGCTAAGTTTTGTTTCGGCTCTTGTTGATGTGAAGTATCCTGTGCTCAGCATGAGTAATCGGGAATAGGTCAGAGATTCCTAAATACACCCTGCCTATTCCCATGGGAAAGTGGCTTGTGTTTAGGTTTCCCTTATACCGACTGGCAAAAGGAATAAAGGTTTGGGATCCCTTGGAGCCCTGCCTGGGAACGATTACCGTGCTCGTGCATGAAACCCAGCTCTGCGGAGGGGAGCGGGATGTCTGTCATCAGCCGTGGTGACAACAGATCGCCTTGCAGAGCGCTGCGTGCCGGGTCGGCTGGCTGCTCCAGGAGCGAGGCTGAGATGGCGTCAGCGTAAGTAGGAGTCTAAAGCAGGGCTGGAAAAATAGCAGAGGAGTCGAACTGAATGCTAAATTACAGAGAACAGCCCGGACTTGTTTTCCAAGCTTCGTTCGTTTTGTTGCATCATGCTAGATACTGGTCGAGAAAGAGATGGGCTGACATAAATGAGCTCTGAGCAAGGCTGCTTTCTCTCCCCACAGCGCTGCGTGCCCCGTGGGGCTGTGGTGGCGAGGTGGCTGGCTCGCTGGTGCTGCATGAGCCGCAGGAGCATCGCGTGGGCTTTGCAGCCACGCATCCCTTCCGGGGGATCAAAGCCTGTGCCGGCGGAGCTGAAATGTCAGTCTCGAAATGAGCTGTACGCTGCTGCGAGCAGAGGTGATGCTCAGGTGGGGGAAACCCTGCCAACTCCAGAAATGAATTTTTTTTTAAAACTTCCCTTTACCATCTTCCGAGCTGCCTGAGACGGAAAGACAAAAGAGCAGCCGCGGTGCAGCGTGGCTGGGGCCGTTGTGCTGCCAGCAGCCTCTGTGCGACAGTGGCATCTAGCGGCCGCTGCGCCCCGTGGGGCGGTGGCCCCCTGTCCCCAGAGCCCCGGGACAAGGGGGAAACCCCAGCTGGGACCCTGGGGCTGCTGCAGGCAGGGCTGCTTGGTGAGCGCCTAGAATAAGGCCGAGGCTTTTGTAGGGAAAACCCTGATCGTTCCTTCCCTTCGTGCTGTTGTGCGCAAGAAAGTGGCTGGGTGGTGGCCAATACCAGTGGCAGCTTCCCCAGTGAGTCCCCTGGGTTTAGGGACGTTGGAGACCCGTGGGGGCAGCAGCACTGCAGGGCCCTGAGTTTGGCTTGCATGGGTGGGGACTGCACGTGTGACCTGCTCTGAGCACTGAGCTAACCACAGAACAGACCTAAAAAAAAAAAAGTTAGGTACAGATGTTGCAGTTGCAAGCCTTTGTCCTTTCCAGTGAGCTTGTAGGTAGGTTTTTGCTGAAAATATGCAAGGTAAAAAGTGCATCGCTTTCTTCCAACTTGCTTTACCAAGTATGTTTGAATACTGAATGTAGCCTAGAATAAAAAGGCAAACCAGCTCTGCTCTTCACCCGAGTGCACACTAATTCCTCGGGCTGATTTCACCGCAGCCGTGCAAGGGTGGTGGCGTCCTCAAAGGCCGCTGCCCTTCACCTCCAGCGCTTCGATGTGCGGGGGGCGAGAAGTTCTGCGCTGAGACCAGGCGGCTGTCCGGGAGCGTGAAGAACTACCTCTCCCGCCTGCCTTTCTGGCAGCTGACATTAATTTCTAGTGCTTTGCCCGCTCTGCTGCGAGCACAAGGCTCGTGCTGGCCCGAAGCGGGGCACGTTCACGTCGTGCTGCCCCGGTGGCAGCGGGTCCACGAGCGCGGTGGCTGCCGTTGTGCTTGGTCCCGACGACTCCGAGCGCTTACCCACGGCCCGGGGAAGCTGCCCCAGTGCAGGCACCCGGTGAGCTTGTGCAATTCCCTGCCCGCACGTTGCCTGGGCTGCCGTCCCGCCTGTCTCACGGGAGGAGATACCTGCGGCGCAAACACAGCACACCTCGGCTCTGTCCTCCCTCCATCTTGCCTATTTTTTTTAGGAGCTGTCCGACGCTGCGGCGAAGGACTGCCAGGTATTTTCCGTGAGCACCGTCAGAGCAAGGAGCAGTTGAAGGAGGCGTTCAGGAAGTTTCTTGCTGGTGCTTTCTGGAGGCTGTATGCTTTCCTGGTGACCGTTCCCTCTGGTGGTTGTCCTTCCCGAAGGCCTGTGTTACTCTGATTTGAAGTACACGGTGTAGTTTTGGGTGGGAACGGTGGCTGGGGGGTCGGCCCTGCTTTGGGAATCGGGAGGAGATGTCAGGATGCTCCCTCGTGGCTGCCAAGCGGGCCTGCTGCCGCCGCGGGGCTGCTCGCTGTCCCTGGGGATGGGGAGAGTTATGTCCGCCTGACAACAAACACAAATCATTCCCTCGTCTCTGGAGGAAGATAAAATATAAACTGTCTCCTTTCTGTGATAAAGCACTGGAAATAGTTGGAATTTAAGATAAATATCTTTATTGCTTTTTATAGCACCCTGCGAAGACTGAAATCTAATTCGTTTTTCGCTAACGGGAGCTCCTGCTGATGGCTCAGGAACAAATCCATTTGCTTTATTGACCGACTTGTCCGTTTGGTTGTCGGGGCAGCGTTCGTGCAGGAGAAGGGAAATCCAGTGGGTCTCTAATATAGGTTCAGACGTTGATATCTAGTGGCTGGAGGAGAAAACGAAGCTGGTGTAGTCTGAGTGAAGGTACGTGGCGTTATTAAAGATGCCCGTGAATTTGTTCATGCTTTCCAGTGGGTGCGCAGCAGTGGTGCGCTCCAGACTTCACAGCTGGAGCCCGTGGGACAGCCGCTTCCCCGGGCACGTCCTCTTGGCTGTCCCCTGGCCGTGCCCCCGCGTTTCGGCGGCGGGGAGCAGCACGCTCAGCTCGGTTCAGACGTGCCGCTTGCAGGCCGAGCTGCCCTGTTGTAACCTTCCTCTCCGCATGGCAGAGGTGCAGCCCGTCGACAGGCTCCGCTTTTAACAGTCTCCTCTGGTGCAAATGGGGTGCGTGTTGGCAGAGCCCGCGGGGGCAGTGCTGGGGGGCTTCTGTTCTGGTCCTGGGCCTCTATGAGGAGCAGCTGTCCGTGCTATTTGGTAAGCAGGCAGCGCTCTCTGCCTCGCCCGAGCCCTGCTTGGCACGCCCCTGAGCTGCACAAGGAGCCTTCTCTGAAGCTGCGTCAGCCTTCACTTCCTGACCCAGTTCGCAAGCCCCCTGTGACCCAGATACGAAGCCCTTCAGTTCTTTCTTTCTGTAGAGAAGAAAAAAAAAAAAAAAGGTATGGCAGTGATGGAGCCTGCCCCTGACTTGGTGGAGCTTGTAGCTGAGGGGCTCCTGGGCTCGTCCCTTGCTGCTTTTTGGAGCTTGGCACTCGCATTGACTGCGCCCCTCGTTATTCTGCAGTACGAGCTGCTGCGTGCTGCAATAACCTGAAGGATGAGTGTAGATGACGATAGAGAAAGTAACGTTGTTCCAAAATGCGTCGATGTTGGAGTCACTTCATCTGCCACCAAGTTTGAGTTTTCACTTTTTAATGAAGTGAGAAGTTTTAATTCGTGTATTTTTATTAGCAAGTGTAGCAGGTGAGCATGCCTTGTAGGAGTTCTCAATTTTATGTCTTCATAGTTGGAAAGAAGAAACTGTATTCTCTGGACAGGCTTTTCAGCATCACCGCCTCCCAAAATGTACTTTGAATATTTCAGGTAGTGATGTTCTTTTGGAGGCGGTGGGTCTGCAGGTCATGCTTTGAAATTGTTCATCTCTGGCTCACCCCCAGAATCCTGTAACACTTGGGATAACGCTGCAGACCACTGGATCTCCCACAGCTGGAGCCCTTACAGGCTCTACTCATTAATGGAGAAATAGAAAGCCACCTAGGGGTTAACAGTATTTTTAGGGAGGAGGGAAAAGAGTTCCACAAGAGTAGGCTTTGCTTTGAAGCAGAGATCTGCTCTGTCAAGTCTGTGTAATCCTTTATAACCATGTAGTAGAGCAAGAGGGAGGAAAACATCACTTTACGTAAACACGAAACAATGGATGTGGGTGGGCAAAGCAGGTTTCTTGTCCATCTCCGAAGACCTGCTCAGTGTTTACTCAACTTTTTGTTTTCCTTTTAGGAATTGACTACAAGACCACTACCATCTTGTTGGACGGCAGAAGGGTCAAGCTGGAACTCTGGTGAGTTTTCATTTTGAGCTGCTCTGGCTGTGAGCACATTACTGGCGAGCGGGGCAGCTAGTCCTGCGAGTGGGATGCTGCACCAAGGTGTGGAGAGCGCAGAGCATCCCCAGCCAAGTGCTGAGGCTTCCTAGCTCTTTGTACCAGAGAGTTATTCTAGCAAATCAGACCCCTCTCCATTCCTGAGCAGCACAAGCAGCTTGCTGTCTTTTGCCAGAGTGGTCCAATGTGAGACTTTCTCTGTCATACCTGACTGTATTCCCATACAGATCTCAGTCACTAAGGGAACGATGGTATTTTGGAAATAAATACTTGACTTCCCTGAAATCCTAGGATGAGAAATCAATGTGAGAGAATTGGGAAGACAAAGGGGGTGAAGCCCTCAGTTCCTATGGAAGCCTGGGTATTGCTCAGTGACTTGAGTAGAAATTTACAACGAGAGCAATGAATAGACCCCTCAGCTGCAGAGTACGGTGAATCCCTGGAGAGCAAGGCTTGCTGGAGTGACCTGACACTGGGATGGAGATGTGGGAACACTGCACGTGAGTGGTGGTTCCTTCCTTCTCTTGTCTGTCAGCACTGGAAGAAGACCTAGAGTCCTGGCCAAGCTTTGAGGTTTCAACTGCTGGGAAGCTGCCTCAGGAATCCTGTAGGTGAGATAGGAAGGACAGATAGGCTGCCCTTGTTCTGCGTTTCACCTGGATCTAGTAGGAAATGACACAGGCCCTAAAACATTAAATTAAACATCTACCAAAGCATGTGTGAAATAACTGGAATGCTAGTAGTCCGTGTGACTCGTTAAATAGGGAAGAGGAACACCATGCTCTCAGCCTCAATGACTGACTCTAACAGTGTATAGTTTCATGGTTTAATTATAATCCTGATCTCCAAGGAGCTGAATGCCTTAACGTTTCGAACAGCTAATTTATCTTTTCTACCCGTATGTTTATATGTGCTTTTAATATTCTTTTGTTTCTCTTGTAAGACTTCTATTTTAACATTTCAGCTTCATGTATATAGTTACCCACTGCTTCCCTCCTGAAGTCTTCATTTTATAGTATAATCCTTGAGTTGGAGAACCAGCACAGAACCTTACGTGAAGAAAAGCTGGTAGTGTTGGTTTATGATGTCTTAATGCAATCTTTTACCGTTACTTTCCTCACGCAACCAAATATTTGATTGTTGGGGAAGGAGATTAAAGCACAGGCTGCTAGGTTGATATACAGGACCAATAAGATCCTTGAATGACTGTCTTAAAACTTGAGGTCCCTGCCCTTTTCATTTATCTGGTGCATATCTGGGTATGAGGGATTCATTAACTTCCTCAGCGGTCGTTAACGTGTGTTCACTGGGCCAGTATGAAGCAAATAAGGCCGACACCGTCCCATGTCTCTGACCACCCTGATGCTTTTCACAGTACACTGGTTAAATCAGCTCAGCACGCTGAGCTCTGGCTTACTGTCCCAGATGTTCCCACAGGCACTGACTGGTGCTGGTAACGTAGTCGTATTTACTGTCAGGAGTTGCAGTCAGTGTCCGAACAGCCCCTTGTCGTGACAGCAGGTTAGAAACTTTTTTTCCTTAGTCTTGTTTCTGAGCTGTGTGTTGGGTATGCTGGTCTAGGTTTGTCAGATCCAGGTGTGTTCTTCCTTTCATTTTGGTTAAAACGCATCGGAAAAAATCCATGAGACTAGATAGCGTAGGACAATCTCTCCCATCTTCAGTGGTTATGTTCATTTTATGATATGCCAGCTCCTCCGTGATAGAAGAGATCTGTAGTCTCGTTCTTACTTTGAATTCCAGTGGACTGTAGGGAACCGGAGAGAAGATCCTTTGTGCAAGAGAATAAAATGGTTTACGTTCTTCTGCATCACAAGCACAGTGACAGTGAGGAAGCTCTGCATGTCTGACTGTAACCAAAGATGGTGACACACCCAGCAAACATCTTCAGATTCTTCCTGAAAATACCTTGCAGAGCAGTTCATGTACCATGCCTGTTCTAAGAACTGATGAAATCTACCCTGATTTCTAGTCCAATGAGAGATCTGTAGTTTGTGTTTTGATTTATTTTTTTTTCCTTCCTAAATTTCATATGTGTAATTTTAGTTTTCTTTGTTGCAGGGACACATCAGGGCAAGGAAGATTTTGTACCATTTTCAGATCATACTCTAGAGGAGCCCAGGTAAGTGCTGCTCTCAGTTATTTGACAGGAGCACACTTTCTTTTTCTTTACAATGGCATTAAAATTTTTTACAGCCTTAAGAGCTCTGAGGAGAAATGCATCAAGCATCAAAAAGATGAGAACCGTAAATACGGAGAGGTACCAGATGTATTCTTGAAGTCTAGTTTTCTCATTTTATGAAACGATGGGAAAGATGGGAGTGAGTGACGCTTTCCTAGACAGCTATGGAAAAGGTCTGTTACAGGCTGTTGGTTTCTAGGCAAGGGCTGAGAAGGTGGGGTTATAGAGGATGTGGCAATTCTAATCTGAGATCTACCTTAGCTTTAATGTGGATGCTAACTTCCAAGGCTTATTAGGTTTGGTTCAATATGACAGCAGCTTTCCCAAAGGAGTTCTTCGTCTGCGTTGCCTCCAAGTCAGTTCCAAAAATAAGGTTTCTCCTACTTGCACGTAAACTTGAAACTAGAGCAGCTCAATTGGATTTTAAAGTAGACTCCTTAAAACATGAAACTGCGTTTAAATTTTGAGCTGCTGCTTTAGGGCTTGCTCCAGAATTACGCTGGCTCTGAACATTAGAGAAATCTTCCGGTCCTTTGGAAAAATTGCTGTTAGTTAATACTGCTTTCTTGCTGTATCAACAGCCATCCCCTGAGTAACATGACAGGGTCCCTCTAGATAGAGCCTCAGTAAGTTAAATGAACGACGGTGTTTTGCAATTTAAAAAGTTGGGAAAACTCTCTTCCTTCTACTCACTGAGTCCGAAACTGTATATCAACTTATTGACCGAGCCAGTATCCCAGCAGCTTCCGAGCCACTGGGAAGTTTGCCATTTCTATTCAATCTCTGCCACTGTTGCTCTTGGCTTTTCACTTCTTGTAGCTGGGGACTTGCTTTGTGAACTGGCAAAATCCGTCATGCTCTCTTTCCCTAAGATGTTCTGCATATTCACTTGTGCTTTAGACATGAAAGCACTTAGCCTGGGATGCGCTGTTGATATCTCCCCCGGTGTCTCGGTTGGTCTTGTCTGTGCACGCCTCTGGTGCTTTCATGGCTTTGAGGCAGCTGCTTTGAAGAGGAGGCCAACTTCCCAGTGCGGGGTGGGGAGTGCTGGCGTGTGCCACGGGCAGTGGGAGAGAGCAGGATCCCTTGCACGCTTGGTCCAGTGTGTGAGTTTAAATTTCCCTCTGTCCATACTCTGTTTCAGAATACTCTAGCGCTTTTGTCCTAGTATAACTTGTGCTTGAGGCGGTGTCCTTTCCCTCCCCTGTTACAAGCGAACAAAAGGGGTCAGCGTGGTTTTCTGATGGCCCACGTGCCAGATCTGTCACTCGTTCTTGGAATCCTTGCTGTGTCAGATGGCCAAATCAACCTGGCCATAGAAACCAAAGAGAGGGGTAGGCTTCCACCTAATGTGTCCAGAAATCTCATCTGAGAGCTTTTACCCGTCTGCAGCATGACCTGCTCTCCCAAGCTGCTGCACAGCAGACTTTCTCCCCTTTGTGCAGCCTGAACTCCTCCGGGCAAACACTGTGCCTCCATAGGGCTTCGCCCAGCAGAGCCTGCACCTTGCACACCAGAACACAGCTGCCATACGGTGATCTGGGGCAGATGGGAGAGGTGAAAGTAGTGAGGAGAATACTTGGATAGATGAAGTACACGTCTGCCTAGAAGCTGAAGTGGAGCTGTAAGGCACCTAGAGTGCATCCGTCAAGTTCCCGCAGCCTGTTTTCTGTAGGTATTACATTTGATGCTGGATGGGATAAGGTGTTGTATACGTGGCCGACCTTAAGTTTGAAATGGGTTGCTTTTATCTTCTGTCCTCACAGCGAGGCTCTTGATCTCCTTTGCTTTGGAGGTAACATCTTGCCCTTCTGTTTTATTCATCAGTATTGCTTTAGGAACTCCCACTTTAAAGTCTGGAAAGCTTGCCTCATCCGTCTTATCTGCCTGCCTTTGTCAAGGTGTTGGTTTGAGACATTCACAACAAGCATAATCAGCCGGCTTGGCAGAGGTCCTTTTAATGTGAATACTCTGTTGCTGAATGCTGGGGTATGCACCCTACCTAGGCAGCAAAGTGTAGCTTATACTTCAAGGTCTCTATTCTGCTTGTGCCACAAATCCCTGTTCCAAAGAACTGTGGTGATGCCTCGGTCCTGATGTGCCACAACAGTCAGCCTCTACCCTTCAGAACAACGAAACAGCCCAAGCAGCAAGCCTGCCCAGGGAAGGAAGGGAACTTCCCAAGTGAAAACTCTCCACTGCCCTCTGAAAAATGTTCTTGCCTGGGAGCACTGATCAGTGGGTGCCTTTTGAAGGCTGGTACCCGGAGTCCGGTGCAGTCTTCTCCAGGTGGCTTGAAGTAAAACTTGGATTTGGCATCAGGTGATTGGCGTCCATGCGGCAATCCAGCAACATTCCTGCGTTAGCAGGAATACAGATGCTGTCTCTTAAATGGCTCTCCACATCTTTCAATGAAAGGAAAGTATCTTAATTTAAACTCCTAATGGTTAACCAAAGCAGGAGTGATGTTAAATGTGAACAACGAATGTCTTTGCAGGAGCGGACCTGAATAGTTGTAGTTGTTTTCAGTGTGCAGAAGCTAACCTCGGCACGGCTGGGCAGTGCTCTCCTTGCTCTGAGTAAAAGCTGCTGCTTAGAAGATTGGCAATACCATTTTATTGACAGCGTAAAGGCAGCTTAAGCCTGTGTGGTCTCAGGCAAGGGGAAGAACTGAAGTGCTCCTGTGCTTGCTTTCTTGGAGGTCCACTTGATGCTGTGTGTTGGACTGTTTTGCTTCAGTCTTTCTTCTCTTCCATCTTGGTATTGTCAGACTTCAAGACTTCTGCTGTAGAAAGCCTGATGCAAATCCAGCTGGAAGCAAGAGAAACAGCTTTTTTTTTTTTTTTTTTTTTAAACTTACCAAAAGCTCAGGAAGAATAAATACAGCAGAGAAGAGAGATGCCAGAGGGGAAAAGCTCTGTTTAAAGAGCAGTGTGATATTTGTTCAAGAACAGCTTGGTATAAACTGGCAGTGAGCACCTTTATGCTGAAGCCCAGCAAAAGGTTTGGTTTTTTTTTTTTTTTTTTTTTGAGTAGAGGATGGAGGCTCGGAGCTGAGCTTCCTGTAAGGAACACAAGGGGAGCTTTAAGAGTGGCTCAGAGCTGGGTTTCCAGAGGTCTTTGAGAGGCTGCTGGGCGAGCAGGAGGCTGGCCTGGCTTTTACCAGGGCTGACTGCGAAGAGGGTAAGTGCATCTGAATGGCGAGTGCTTAAGAAAATAGGCAAAACAGCTGCTTGGAAGGAAAAGTGCCTTCAAGCAGGGGAAGCACACCTGGCTCCCATCCCCACCTCACGGTTTCCTGAGTGGGGTGATAAGAACTGAATCTTCTGAAGTTAAACCCTGCAGAGATTGATTGCCAAGGGGAAAATCAGTCTGCAGACAGGAACCAGACCTTCTTGTGAGTCCCCCTTTCTGGTGCAGCACAGCCTGGGCCGCAGGCGGGTCCCTCCCAAGTGGAAGGGCTCTTCCCAAGCACCTGGGTGCCTTCACCGGCTGTCCGTGGCTTAGTTTCCACACTGCTGTTTAGACTCGTGGATACAAAGCTGTGTTGCTTTCATGCTGGGCAGGAACATCTTCCTTTTGAAAACATCTCAAAGTAGTTTTGCTGTCCCAGATGAGCTGGCTTTAAATGAGGACCAGCCCCTCTTTGAGCCGAGGCAGACAAGTCCCATTTACCTCTGGATTTGCAGCTGGGGTCACGGATCTGTCTTGCTTTCCCTCCCTGCCCTGTCTGGCAGATCTGGTCTCATCGGGGGTGCAATGAGCTATTTGGCTCAAGGCAAAGGCTTGTGGCATACTGTACCCGGGACCTCCCTCCTCTTCTCTTCTTGCTTCCCTGGGGTCTGAGTTTCCCTTCTCTTAACACAGTTGCTTTCATCATCCCTTCCCTGTTCGGGCTTGTTGTGCCAGCAGGTCCGGACCGTGCCGCCCCAGGGTCTTGCTCTGGGGCATGAGAGGAGCCTGCTGGGGTGGGGGCAGCATTACCCAGACCACATTGTGCTGACTCCTGGGGCAAGGTGGAGGTGGGAACGCAACGCAGAGGTGGTGTGGTGTCACTGCCTACAGAATACGCTCTAGGGCTCTGGAGTGTTCCAGGTTTCAGAACTGTACTAGCATCTCATCTCCTGCGCTACCCAATTTGAAGGTGAGGTAGTGCTGAGGTGCGGTGGTACCTTTCCACGCTAACCAGTTCTTTGGCCTAAAGAAGAGACTGTGGTGTAAGGAGTTAACTAACTCAGCTCTTGTTTTGGTTTTGTGGCTCTGATCTAATGAAGATGGGTGACAAGCAGCGAGTATCTGCTCCTGTGAACTGCTGAGCTGGAGCGCTCAGCTCTGCTGCCGGCTGTGACAGAGCTGTGACACGTGCTGGGTGCTCTCGCAGCTGCAGAGCCGTCATCCCCTTTCGCTGGGAGGCAAGAGCTGCGTCATCCAACTTCTAGCCCCATAGGAGGGTTAGCTGGGAGGTGGCACTTGTCCTTGGTCTTTGCAAGAGGAGTGAATTACCTGAAATGTCAGGAGCTTTAAGAAGAATTTTTATATTGCTGTATAATGTAGTGTATGGGGAAGGGTATTTGGTGATGCTTGAAGGTGCTTCAGAAATCTTTTGGTTTCGCTCTTGGACTTCTGCTCTTTGGCTGTTTGGTAATAAGGCATCAGGCGCACCTACAGCAGAGCAGGCACGCCGGTCTCAACTGCTGCGTGCAGCAGCTGCTCCGATGGCTGCTGTGAGCAAACACGAGCTATTCCAGCAGTCATCGCTGAAGGCAGGAAGAATCCTGGTGGCGCTTCCTGATCTAGCAAGGAAGATGCAGATCCAGTGTCATTTCTGATGTCCTCGTGTGCCAGTGACTTAAACTACTTCTGGAAACGTGGCTTGCCAACACGTCCCAGACAGTGTGCTAGATGAAGTCCTTCAGGAATAGTTTGTCTACAGAGAGTCATAATCAACGTTCAGAAACGCTCCCATCTTACAGCAAAGCTGCAGCCCTAACAGAATAATGAATACTGTCGAGTTCTGCTTAGGCAGCTGATTTGAGTAGTTGCTGTTTATCCTGTTCGGGGCATTTTAGTATGCAGGGCGGTGTTGGCTGCTTTTGGCAACTCAGCAGGCTCTGAGATGCAGGCGCCGCTGTGCTTTGCAGCTTTCTTGGTTGCTGCAAATACTCTACCTGCCTCGGGTCACTCTGAGGGCTGTCCAGCTGCTGGCGGAGCTGGCCCTGCCCGGCGAAACGTTTACTGAAAGCTCAGGGATAAATAACCCCCACGATGTGTTAACGCTGTTGGGAAATGCTCTGGCGGCAGGGCGTAGCTGTCCTGCGAGCCAAGGCCTGAGGTGCCAGCTGGAAAGCTGCGGCTGAGCCCAGCCCTGACGGAGAAGGCAGGACAGAGTGTTCTGCCTGCCGTCGCTGCCGGATCCTTGTTTGGGGCTGGTTGGTCCTACGGGCTGGAGAAGTCCAGCTGGGGGAGGTGTTCGGGCAGCTTCAGCTCTGCTCTGTCTGTGGAGGACACCAGCGAGTGGCTCTTCCCTGGCTGCCCTGTCCTCTGCTGAGGCTTGTGGCGCTGGTGCGAGCGCTCGCTTCTCCCGGCCGTGTTCTTGCGTGCCTGTGTGAGCAGCTGGAGCCCCGTGCTCGCAGCTGAGAAGCCTGCTTTGCTCTGGTGGGTGAGCACGCTGCTTCTGCCACCTTTCAAAGCTCATCGCTTGTAAACCTGCTCTAGGCACCTGCAGCAAGGAGACAGCGACGGGATTTGATTTCCCCCTTTGGTTATGGGGACGGATCTTTGTGCAAGCTCCTGCTGAAAACAAGCTTGACTTTTGGCAAAGTAAGTGTCCACGTGTGCTGCTGGATACGATAGCAGATGATCTCTGTGTGTCCTCTGTTCATGGCACGGTGCGCTCATGTGGAAATCTGTCACTGGAGTGCTTAGGCTTGCACCAGTCCCAGCAGCGTGGAACAAAAGCAGAGTGGAAATGAACTTTGAAAATTAACTCTGAAAAGACCTGAGACAGGTCAGTCCACTCTTCCACCCAACACCAAAACCTATAGACAGGCGGGGGGGGAATGGCTGTGTGAGGGTCGGTGAGGGCTCCAGAATACCTTCACAAAGCGTTACTGCAAGACACTGAGGTGGATATCTTGTGAAACCAAATATAGAGAGGGATGGAAATATTTGAGTGCTGACAGCCGTCTAGGCACTTAGAGGGTGATTTAGGCTGCAAATGGGGATCTACTCATCTTTCTAGTTGAGTTGATTAAAATTCTGCACGCTTAATCTTTTTATTTAAAAACTAAAAAAAAAGAAAAGAAAACCTGACAGATCTCACTCGGAGCCGTCTGCAGAGATGGAGCCAGCTCCCTGTCTGCGTACTGTTCTCTGCAGGGCAGAGAACGGCGATGGCAGCGTGCGCTGGGGATGTGTGCCCTGGAAACGTGGTGTCTGGAGCACGCCTGTGCCACCTGGGGAAGCGCAGCTGCACCACGGCCTGGGCGCTTCTGGGGCTGCTTCCTGCGGTTCGTGCTGGCTGAAAGCAGAGCCGGTCCTAACGCCCGTGCTGGGCAGGATGGGGACAGGATCAAGGCATTAGGCAACGCGGCCTTGGTGTCTTATGGCTTTGGCAAGCTTTACTTGACAGTCTGAACTCCAAATGTCACGCATGGAGCTGTGTTATGACTTTGGGGGTGAGCTGGCAGACGGTGTCTCTCCCCGCAGTTAGAGAGCACGGTCGTGACCTTCCCCCCTGCTCCCGAGGACTGGGGGTTGTGTTTTGGCTGGTGGTGAATCCTTATTCCTCCCTAAAGCAGATCTAGGCTGCAGCTGCCAGCAGGCTTAAAAGCGCTGTTCTCCTAGAGCGAGTTTCTGGCAGAAGCCGTCCTCACAAACTAGGTCTTGGTCTGTTTCCCTTGGCTAAAGGAAGCCGTCAATCCAGAAATAAAATAAGTAGACTTCAACTCTCTGGCAGTTTGTCTTGGAAGGGGGTCATCAAACTTCTTCCTTTGTTATTTCCTGGTTATCATTCATTCACGTGCACAGCCTTGGAAGCTAGAAGTCAGAACAGATGTAACAATAATTAAAAGAAAGCCGAGTCTTGCTTTTTTTTTTTTTTTTTTTCAAAACGCACTTTAACATAATATATCCTGATAGTAGGTAGTTCTTGACTGGGTTCTTGAAAAGCACTAGCTTGGGTTTCTGTGAACTTTTTTTATTCGTGTGAAAACGGTTTCTTCTTAGCCTCTTTTTTTTTTTTCCTCCCATCTAGACTTAGGAGAAACCCCTTCCCTCCTTCAAGAGAAGGGAGGGAAAAAGCCTCAGAAGAAGGGGGGGGGGGGAAAGCCTCATTCTTTTTGAGTGTAAAACTTCACTGTTCTAGAAATGATGATTGAAAAAGATCATAGGCTTGAGGAATGAGCTCTAGACCTTCCTTGGAGGGAATGGAAGATGCTTCTGCTCCCCTCCTGTGTTTGTGCATGGCTTCGGTGCAGGCTTCTCCAGGCCTGCCCTCCCTGCCTCCCGTAGTCCCCACTTCAGGGTATCTTCGGTTCCAATTCCAAAGTAACCTCAAAGAGCCTCTTGTCGCTTGAAATGCCCTTGATTACAGGGTGACAAGAAGCCAGTAAAACAATTGCAGCACTCGCTGCTTGCTTGAAATGGTTCTCTAAATGCTGCGTGTTGGGCCGATGCTGAGAGGCAGCTCCTGGTGTGATAACCTGCGTGCCCCAGGGCTGAGCATCACTGCCTCTGTCCCCAGAAGTGCATCGACTCGAGGGAGGAGGAGGTGGCGGTGGCTGGGCAGCCAGCTCTGCTCCGGGGCTCGCAGTGGTGGCTGCAGGGACAAACTTCTCCTCCTCGGGCTGTGCCTGTCCCGGCTGCCAGCCCTGCACGTGGCCAGGGAGCGAGTCGTGGGTGGCGTTAGGGAAGGTGGGTTTGGGCATGGGGATGAAGGAGGCAACCCCCCCTTTTTTTTTTTTTTCAAGGGGTGGGAAGATGCTGAAAATGCTGTGCCACAGCCCGTGGAGTTGCTGGAGTTCCCAGCTCCCAGCAGAGGGTGACTGGCAGGTGACTTGCCCAGCACCTTCCTGGTCACGTACCAGCACCAAGGCAGCGGCGCTGCCCTGGCTGAGCCCCCCCCAGGGGTGCAGCTCCCCGTGTCCCCAGCTGCTCCTGGGCACTGGGCACATTTCTTGGGCTGGGCTGCGTGCGGCTTACCCCTGCCTCCTCCCTCCGGCACCTCCTCGGCCCTTCTGGGTTTTGCAGCTCACGCTGGGGCTGTCGCCTTGAGCTGCGCGTCCTGCAGCAGGACCTCGGGGGTTTGCCAGCGTCGCTCGTCTGGGAGCTCTGTGAGCAGTGACGTTAGCAGCACGGGCCGCCCTTGGTGGGTCCGGTGTGGGTGCCAGGCTGAAGATCTCTGTCCTCCAGAGCTCTCGACCGCTGCAGTCACTCCACTGCTACCTTGCCAGCAACAGGAGGACTGAATGAGACGGGTTCTGGATGGAAAAGGAAAAGGTTTTGAAGATGGGTGAGCTGCTGCCATTCAGTGCAGGTGTTCTGCATAAGGGGAAGAGAAGAAAACTGTTTCTGCCTCCGTGAATGTGCATCAGTTTTGTGGCAGGAGGAGGGTGTGCAAAGCACAGCCTTTCTCCTCTGGATACAAAGTCACTGGGGCAGTTCCTCCTCCTCCTCTGCAGAGCCTGCTACTTTGAAGTGGTTTGGGGTCTGTTCGGGCCAAACCAAACTGGTGTCTCTTCCAGAGCTGCTTTCTTGTTGGAAACGGGAGTAAAACCTTCCCTAGCAGATTTAAGTTAGTACAGACCTGTTACGTGAATTTTAGGCCTAGCAAATGCACAAATAATGTGACTGGAGAAAGGTTTGTTTAGCCTTTTAGGTTCTGGGTATAGCAGTGGTCTTCCAGGTGCATCTCCCTTTTAGTTTGCCTACCACGTGGCTTACTGACTGCGTGTTTTCTTCTCTCAGGGAATTCTCTTGGTGTACGACATCACAAACCGCTGGTCCTTCGATGGGATAGATCGATGGATAAAGGAAATAGATGAGGTAAGCCGAAGGGAAGAACCTGTGGAGCATACTAGCTTCCTACTGTGCCAGCTGTGTCCCAAAACGCATGTGGAACTGTGGGGGGAGAAACGTGGTGCACGAGGGCAGCAGTCTAACAAAACCCCAGGGAGGTGCCACCTCTGATCTGGGGACAAGCGTGGCTCTGCTGGGGAGAGATGATGGCAGTCCACTATAAGCAGAGGAAGAGTTTAATGTCTGTCCATCAGTATCGGTTCGGTATAAATCTGGAGTAGCAGGAAAGGGCTTGGGAATGGCAAGAAAGACAGGAAAGTTCCCTCTAAAGCGGACTGTGGAAGGGATAAATGAGTTGTCTTCAGCGTGTAGTATTGATTGCTCAGCAGTCAGAGCAGCTTCTCTTCCTTTGCCTGTCACTGCTGTTGAAGCTAGGTAGAACGCTGGGTGACAGCTGCCGTGACTAAAGGCAAGCCATGACTTTCTTCACTTCTTTTTTTCTTTGTTAAGCATGCCCCTGGTGTCCCCCGGATCCTGGTGGGGAACAGGCTTCACCTCGCCTTCAAGCGGCAGGTGCCCACGGAGCAGGCCCGGGCCTACGCGGAGAAGAACTGCATGACGTTTTTTTGAGGTTAGCCCCTTGTGCAACTTCAACGTCATAGAGTCCTTCACGGAGCTCTCCCGTATCGTCCTCATGCGGCACGGCATGGAGAAGATCTGGAGACCCAACAGAGGTGAGGAGGGTGCTCTGCGTGAGCAGCTGGAGGGGCTGAAGTGGAGGGGTAGCACTGCCTGGGTGGGAGGCTCATGTGCTTGTCCCCGTGGGATCTGAAAGCACCTGACCTGGTGAAACGCTGAAGCTGAGCTGCAGCAAGCTGCCTGTGCTGGTGCCAGAGCCCTGCAGTGAGGGATGGGCAGCTCCAGAGGGCAGTTCAGCATGTCTGGGCTCCGAACTGCTCTGGGACATCCCGCGCCTCTGCGTTTACTCGAGATGAGGCTTAGGGTGATTAAGCTCACAACTTGAAAGTACTGCAGTCAGATGGTTGTGTGGGATGAACCCAAGTGTAAGCAACTCTGTCCTTATCCTTGTCTGAGCCTGTATCTCCTGTTTTGGCAAGATGTGGAGGCAGAGCGAGCCCAGGGCAGCACAAGGAGTTGAAAGGGGATAAACCGTGTCTCTGCTGTAGGCGTGAAGCAGTGGGCTGGGATATTCTGTATATCAAGGCGCATGCGCTGCAGTGCGGAAGGCAGTGAGCAGAGGCCACCTGATGTCCCAGCCCGCTGAACTTTTGAAGCAAAATACCCTTAGGACCCATGTTCCTGGCTGGAGGTAGCAGCACGTCCTGCTGGCAGGCTGAGCAGCAGGAGTTTAGCACCCCACGAGGGATGACCTGCCTTTGTCGTGGTCCTGCCGCCCTGCTCGGTAGGGAGGGACGATCCCATCCCGCTTGCTGGCCCCACGCACCAAAGTGTCTGCCAGACTCTCCCGAGCCTCTCCCAGAGGGCAGCACCCGTAACTGCTGCCTGCCTGCCTGCTCGGGAGCAACAGAGCGACTTCGGCAGCCAGCTGGAGGTGAACGTGTGCCCTCCTGTGGCCGGCTGCTGGGAAATCCCATCCAAGCCGACTTCCCAAGGCAGATTCACGTGGTTACACTGGGCTACGAGGACACTGGGAAGCTTGTTCTGGCTAGATGGGATCCCGCTGCTGCAAGCACCCTGCAGAGAGGCAGCTTGTGGCTGCTGCTCACCAAGTAGGTCCCAAGCGAGACTGTCCTACCTTCCCTTCAGGCTGCCCGGGGGAAAACCAGGCGTGGGGCAGCAGCACGAGCCAGCCCAGCACGCTGTGCAGAGCGGAGGGGTAGCAGCGTCTGAGCCCAGTGTTGACACTAAAGCTGGCCTCCTGCAAAGCCTGGCCTCCAAAGGCAGAGCCTACCGGAGCCTTTATTCCCACACCTACCCTGACTAATCTGCTGTCTGTTCAGGGCTCCCATGCAGTCACTATTAGCTCTTCTCCTCTTATAAGCAAAAACTGCACAGTGTAAGGAATGAGTGCAGGAAGAAGGCAACCCTTGAAGTCTCTTGGACCTTGACCGTCCGGTCTTTTCTCCCACCAGTGTTCAGCCTACAGGACCTGTGCTGCCGAGCCATAGTTTCCTGCACCCCGGTGCACCTCATCGACAAGCTGCCGCTGCCCGTCACCATCAAGAGTCACCTGAAATCCTTCTCGATGGCCAACGGGATGAATGCGGTGATGATGCACGGCCGGTCGTACTCCTTGGCCAGCAGCGGCGGTGGGAGCAGCAGCAAAGGCAACAGCTTGAAGAGATCCAAGTCGATTCGGCCGCCCCAGAGCCCCCCACAGAACTGCTCGCGCAACAACTGCAAGATCTCTTAGCAGGATGGAGGCGCCGTGAGCTTCGAACGTGTCCGCACCCACCCACCGATGTACAGATGTTTGCACACTTCACCCTTTTCGACTGGATCCTTTCGGAGGGGCCTCGGCTGCTTTTCTGACGGCGCATGCAAGCGTTGGGAATGTGCTCACGTTTGGCTTCGCATGTGAAGCGTGGTGCCGGCCGGGGGGGAGAGGACTCTGCCAAGTGACCCTCCAAGAATGCTTTGGGCTTTGCCTCTCGGCCTGGGGTGGAAAATTCAGCAGCTGCCGGGTTGGGGAGGGGGGAAGGGGAAAAAGCTCATCCAGTTTCGATGGAGAAATGGATTTAATGGCAGATTGAGAGGCTTAAGGGAGTAGGCAAGGAGAGTCTGTGCTGCAACTTTAACTCTTGGACTCCTGAACAGATTGCTGGTGCAATAGTGGTTGTTGGATGTAGTAAAGAAAATAGGGACAGGGGACTAGTGGCCGATTTCACCAGGATGTTAACCTGCTGTTGCCAAAAAGAAAAGAAAAAAGGCAGGAGTTGGCCAATTGGAAAGCTGAAGGAAGCAGTCTGCTTGCCTTCTTCGTTTATTTATGTAAATATTATACATATATATATATATATCACCTGTTTTTTAAGGTTTTTTTTAAGAAGCAGTCAGGGAAAATTTTATGCAGCCATGTAAATAAAAGCACGGGATTAACTTTACCAGTGTCAGCAAAAGGGGAAAAATGGAGGATTTTAAGATGAAAATATACAAATGCTTTAAGAGACTTTCAATCGCTGCCAGGATTTATGCTGGGTTTTTTAAATACTACATATGCAGAAGGAAAGAACAATTGGTGTGTTACATACCCCAAGCTGCTTTACTCTGATCATTCCCTAAAACTTGAGTGCCGAAGGCAGGGTGGGATTTAGAATCGATTCGGGGGCAGAGCAGAGGCCCGGGGCTGGATTTTGTTTTCAGCGAGCAGGACGAAGGCAGCTCTGAGGTTTGAACCCACCCAGGCGACTGACTGACCAGTGCCTCAATCAGGCGCGCGTTAGAAGATGCGAAGAGATCAGGGGCTGAGGAGCGGAGGGGGGAAGCACCGAGCCTAAAGCAGCGGGAAGGTGCCGACCTTGTCCTGTATTGGGAGCAATGCAGCAGAGTCCTGCCTCCGCGACGCGGTGCGCTGCGTGCACCTCCGGGATCCTCGCATTGCCACCCCGTGAGACTGGCCCTGAATCCTGGCTTTTTTGCTCTGCTTTCCCAAAGATGTCCTGCCTGAGCTCATGCTGCTGTGGCTCCTCCTGGATGAAAGCGGGAAGGGGCAGAAGCAGCTCTTCCCGCTGGAGCGTGAAGGAGCAGAAGTGGGGCTGTGGCTGGGTGTGGAAGCTGGACGCAGTTTGCGCAGCAGACAGCAGTCACCGGCCTCCACGTCCCGCCGTGGTGAGCGTGCTCGGCTCGTGGCTGCGGCAGGAGATCAGGAAAGCCAACTGCTTTGCCCTGTGGGACTGCTCCTGGGTTTTAGAGGACGTGCAGGCTCAGTGGCAAGAGCTTGAGATACGCGCGTGGTGCGGGAGAAGATCTGTCAAAGCAAAGGCATGTGCGTCCCTGGCTTAGTCCCTTGGCAGTGTATTGATTTGTAATGGAAATTCACCTGGAAACTTAAAAATCATGCCTAGACCTTACTGCAGAAGATGAGCAGGGCCTGGCAGCGGTACTGAGCTGTGCTGATGGATTCCTACAGCCAGCCAGGACGTGTGGATTGTGAGCACCGTGGCAGAAAGTGAACTGCTCTTCGTCTCTGCGGAGGAGAGCAGCGGTGCAGTGCTGCCATCTTCCTCCTGTTGTCAGCAACTCCTCGAGGCCTGGGTGTGCTCCTCTCCTCCCAGAGCTCCCCGTCGCGTTGCACGGGCAGGATGAAGCCGCAGCAGTTTCTGCAAGGCTGACGACCCCCTTGGTGCAAGCAGCAGGCGGGTGGGCAGCCCCTCTGCAGGGCGCTTCTGCGCTGGGCCATGAAGGAGCCTTCCCCCTCCCCGCTCTGCGGAACAAAACCCAGCGCAGGGGTGGGTTTCTTGGCTTGTCCCTGGTGTGCTTTATTGCCCAGCTCAAATGAGCAGGGAGAGAATTAAACCCCGGACAGAGGGGGGAGAAGAATCCTTTGTAGTGGTGATTTGGCTCAGGAGCAAAGCTGCAGCTGATTTCGGCACGGAGTCCGGGGGATTTCTAGAACCTGTCTGGGATGGCTGGCACCTGTTTCCCATCACTTAACACACAGCAGAAGACAATCGCTGGCTCAGCAGCCCGGCGGGCTGGGGATATACGGCCAACAGGTGATGCACCCCAGTGCTGCAGAAGGCAGCTTCTCCTGGAAAACATCTCCTGGGCAGCGCGGGGCCAGGCTGCAGGCGGCCTCTCGCCTCTGCAGCAGCCAGGCACCGGCACATGAGGTGGAGAGGCACGAAGGTTTCCTTCACAAAGTCACAAAGCTGCTGCATGTGTAGAAAAACTTTACGTACCTCTGCTTGGTTTTGCTTTGATACGTGCGGCACCTCCTGCGCCTTTTGCCCAAAGCTGATTTTTTTTCATCCTGTAAAGTTCAAGAGATCCTGTCTGGAGGGAGAACGAAAGATTCACCCGGAATGTTTGCTCAGCAATTTATTTTATTTTATTTTTTAATTTAAAAGGAAAAGAGGTTCTTGCATCTGATGTCAACACTAGTCTTTAGCTGCTCTCCAACACTTGTACCATTCCTGAGGGTTGTGTTTTGTTTTTTTTCTTGGACTGTCCTTTTTATTTTTTTATTCCTTTGTACAGTCAATGTTGTTCAACTGATTATACATGGTTTTGTTTTATATAAATTAAAGCCTTTTTTGTTTTGAACTGCCAACCAGGAGGTGGAGGAGTTGTATCAGGTTTTTTTTTGGGGGGGGGTGGGGGGAGGTTGGGAAGAGCTGTAAAGAAAAAAAGTGATGGTTTTGCCCAAAGCTGGGCAAAAGCAGGCGTGCTTGTGATGCCGGTGTGTATTGTCACTTCCATGTCATCCAGCGCCAAGAGCTGATATTAATCTCAGATTTCCTTTGGGGAGGGTGGGAATCTTAAAGTCACGATGCTGGTTCTGGTGTTTTACCCTGTTCCATACATGCAAAAGCTAAAATTGTTCTCATCAAAGGCTGTATTGTCACATAATTGCTGAGTCTGGGTAGCTTTAAGAAAGCAGAGCCTAGCCTGGCACAGGGTGAGTGCTGTAGGTGGCTGTAGGAAGGCACCTTCCCCATGGTGCAGGTGGGTTTGTGCAGCGATCCCATGGACGTGGGAGCTGGGTGCTGGAGTCCAGAGCCAGCAGCTTGCTCCGGGGCTGGAAGGAAACTTCTCGCCCCATCCTCTTCTGCTCCCAGCCCACCTCCCCTTGACCTCCCTCTTCCCCTGCCTGCTCACTTCCCGAGGATCAGATTTTCCACTTCGTACCAGACTGGCCACGCTTGTTTTAACAGCTTAAGTAATTATTGCTGGGGATGGGAGGGAGTAAGGGGGGAAATCAGATAGCGTCTGCAGCCTGGAAAACCCTTAACTAAGGTAAAAGCTTGGCCAGGGAAGAGTCACGGAGCCCTTTTTGTTCTCCGGGTGGCTTCTGGCAGCGACTGCTCCTCATCAGCACGGTCTGGGTGGGTGGCTTCAGGTGGGGGAACCGGCAGCAGGAGCCAGCTCTGCTGCAGCGGCCCCTCTGCGGGGGGAGCAGGGCAAGAAGATGCCGTCCGCAGCATGCCGTGGCTCTGGTCCGTCCTGCTGTGCCCCCCTGGGTTGTTCCATGGGGGATGTGAGGAGGAGGCAGTGCTCGCCTGCCTGCACCCCGGCTGCTCGGTGCTGGGGGGGCGGTGGCTGCATTGCTGGAGCAGGAGCTGCCATCCTCGCTGCGGCACGGGACGTGCTGCTCCTCTCGGCTGGGGCTGCTGAGCAAAAACCACCATTGATGTCTGTGACCTTGGAAATGACCTCCAAAAATCCCCGCTTTGGTGCATGATGCGTGTCGGAGGAGTGGCTGGGGCTGGGAGCAGAACTGGGCACGGTAATACAGTCATGGAAACATCAGGATTGGAAAAGCCCTCCAAGATCATGTGGTCCAACCACCCCCCTACCACCACTGTCACCCACTAAACCACATCCCTAAGCACCACGTCCAACCTTTTCTTGAACACCCCCAGGGACGGTGACTCCACCACCTCCCTGGGCAACCCGTCCCAATGCCTGACTGCTCTGAGCAGAAATGTCTCCTCATTTCCAGCCTGAACCTCCCCCGGCACAACTTGAGGCCATTCCTTCTAGTCCTATCGGTAGTTATCTGTGAGAAGAGGCCGACCCCAGCTCCGCACCACCTCCTTTCAGGTAGCTGTAGAGCAATAAGGTCTGCCCTGAGCCTCCTCTTTCCCAGACTAAACACCCCCAGTTCCCTCAGCTGCTCCTCACAGGACTTTGGCACCTTGGCGTGCAGAGACAGGGAGTTTTGAAGATGAAGTTACAATTACTGAAAGCCTTTAGATGATGAAGGTTTATCACGTGCTTGTTCCAGGGGGCAGGAGGATTGCTTTGACAACCCTGTCCTGAAGCACCAGCAGCAGCACCACCGCCGGGGGAGGCGAGGGCTGGAGGTGCCCGCCCCGGAGGAGCACGGGGCTGGGGGGGAGCTGGCTGGCACCGAGGCTGCAGGGCAGGGAACTCATCTTCCCACTTTGTGCTTCAGGGCCTTGTGTTAAACACCCTCGGGGACAGTTCCACACGGGTATCTGGGACGCGAGGAGAGCACGGCGCAGCGAGCAGGCCTCTCCGCCCCCACCCCAGGCCTTTGTCCTGGCCTCGCTGCTTTGATCTCGGTGACAGGGGGATGAGGCACCTCAGGCTGCCGGGTGCCTCAGTGTGACCCACGGATGCTCCCCCTGCTCCCGAGCTGGGTACGGTGCAGGAGCTGACCCAAGCCTCAGCACCCGGATCTTCGCAGTGCTATAACCACACGGGGACAAAAGCTGGCTTCTGGATTTCCTCGTCCTCCCTGCAGCAGCACCCTCCAAAGGACCTGGGGCACCCTCAGCAGGGCCCAAAGCAACCGAGAGCCCCCGGGCTGCTCTCGAGCCCCGTCACCAGGTGGTGGCAATGCCCACGTGTCTGCATCTCGGCTGGAGTGAGGGGGGGGGGGGTTTGGGGATGGGGGGGGTCTCCACACAGAACCCCGTGGCTGCGTGCAAGGAGGTGCAGGGGGCTCCAGGCTGCTGTGCTGCCTCTTGGGCTGCTCTGATGCAATTCTCTGTTTGCAAAATCTCTCGCCAGCCTCCCCACTGGTGTCCCAGGGCAGCACAACCTCCCCTGAATGCCCCAGGCCAGCTCAGCCAAGGGGTTATCTGCCCCTGGCCAGATCCTGACCCCTCCACACCACCAAGCGGGGGCTGCAGGGAGGGAGCTGCTGCAGCGGGGCCATGCGGGGCGAACCCAGCCTGGGGCAGGAGGCAACGGCTCCTCCTTGGGCGTCTGCAGCTGCCACATTTGGGGCTGACAGCAGCCGTGCCAAGTCCCCCTGTGCCTGGGGAACGGGGTGATGCCCGGTGACAGCCTGGATCTGGCGCTGACTTGCATGTTTTGTCACCCCTCAGCGCTATGACAGGCTGGGGGTAAAAAAAGAAAAGCTAAGAAGGGAGCACACCCAGGTCTGCCTGAGCCAGGAGAGGCCGCCTTGCAGGGCTTTGTTGCTCATCCAGCTCCCAGGTCAAAGGCGCCATGGCTCGGGTCGCAGCTTCTGCCAGTGCTGCAGGAGTTAATGCTCCCCAGGCCGCTCCGAAACCCTTCCTGCTGCAGGTCAGTCTCCAGCGGGGATTAAGGGAATCTGGCTGGGAGCAAGGGCCGGCTCCTGCCAGCTTAGGGATGGCTCCGGGAAGTGCTGTGCAAGGCTGAGGTGGGATTGCAGCCCAGGCACAGCGTCCAGCCGGGGTCTGGAATGGCCAGGCGCTGCCTCCCAGGCACTCCTCAGATCAGAAAAATACAGAGCGCAAAAACCCAGCTGCAAATCATCATCGGGTGTTGCTGGAGCGGGGAGGGAGGGCCAGCTACAAACCTGTGGGTTTACGGGGGGCTCGGCGAGCCCGCAGGTGCCGAGAAGAGAAGGCAGACGTGGGGTGGGGGTCCCGGAGCAGCCCCGCAGCCGGGCCTGCAGCCCCCCAGCCCCACTGCCCAACCGCTGCAGCCCAGCTCTCCGGCCGGCGATGCCGTGGGGCTGGGGGCTGCGGCTGCTTCCCCGCCAGCAGACCCGGGGTGGCCGAGCCACGGCGGGCAGACAACAGGCTCTGGCTGTTTTCTCATCCTGCAGGAATTCGACTCCATGGGCCGGGCATTTTTTTTCCCCTCCTTTCACTCTCTCTCTTTGGAGACTTTCCGCATTCTGCCTTTGATCTCCCCCCTGTGTTTGCCCAGTCGATCGGCTCAGACGGGGTTAGAGGCTGAGGTCAGCGCCTTTTCCATTCCAAACACCCAGAAACATCAGTGAGAAGGGAGGGGATTCAGATTACAACCTTCCCGTCCTCCCCTTCCACCCCTGCCCCACACGCAGGCTGCACCCCAGCCCCACTGCCCGCTCCCGCCGTGCTGGGAGCCTGGCCCTGCCGCCGCTGCCACAGCTTTGGGGTGCCAGGCATGGAGTGAGCCCCCCGCCAGCACGGGGACACCGGCGAGGCTGAGCCACCGCTGCGCGATGCTGTCCCCATCACCCTGAGAGCTCAACGATGGACGGAGGTGCCGGGCAGCATCTCCAGAGAGACAGCATGCTCCAGGCGTGCTAAACCGCAGAGGTTTGGACCTCATCTCCTCCTCCTCTTTGTCCTCCCTGCCTTCCTTTTGATTTTTTTTTTTATTTTTTCCCTTCCATCCAATGTGATTTGTCCCAAGCCTCGCAGCAGGGCACAGGGCAGCCAGATGCCTCGCCGGAGTTTCGGCCGCCCGGGACCCAGGTCGCGCGCAGGCAGGCGGCAGCTCGGCAGGGCTGAGCCGATGCGTGCGGCGCTGCTCTTGCCCTTGCTGGCCGCCGCCGCCGCCGGGCTGAGCCTGCAGCCGGCCAGGATGCGGCACCTGGGGGTCTGCCCCAACCAGCTGAACCCCAACCTGTGGGTGGACGCGCAGAGCACCTGCGAGCGGGAGTGCCAGGCCGACCAGGTGAGCGGCAGCTGCGTGGGGGCTGTGGGCACGGACGGGACAAGGTTGGGTGCTGCTGGGGCTTGGGGCTGGTGCTGCACCCTGCTGCTCGGAAGCACCCGTGGGGCCGGGGTGTCCCCAGGGGGTGCTGGTTCCCAGCGCATCGGAACGGCCGGTTCCAGCGCCAGAGGCTGCAGCCGATGGATGCGGTGCCCCGCGTGCTCAGCCCCTCTGCAACTTCATTCTGCCATGCACGAGCAGTGCCCTGGGGCTGCTCCCAAGCCCTGCAGCAGGCAAAGCTGCGGCTTATTGCCCCACCATGTCCCCCCCCAGCCACTCTCCATGTCCAAGACCTTCCCCCCGCCCCATACCCTCCCAGGATGCTCCCACCTGGTTGTGGGGCCGTCGCTGAGACGAGGGGTGTGGGTGCGCTGGGACTGCTCCCCCCACCAAGCCCCTCAGTTTTCCCAGGAGCCCAGTGCTGCCCATCCCAGGGGAGTGACCACACTGCAGTTCATCACTGCAACGAGTTCTGCCTCCCCTCAGCCAGCCAAAGCTCGCAGACTCCCTGAGCCACACAGCAGCGTGGTGGGGGGGACAGTGCCACGTCCCCTCTCAGTGCACCCATGGTGGCAGGTCTTCACCGGGTGACTGTGCTGCCCCACAGCCTGGCACCGCTGTGCAGTGGGGGCTGTCTTTGCCTCACCCTCACCATCCCGGGGGGGGGGGGGGGGGGGCTGAGGTTGACCTGGGTCCAGGGACACACAGTTGTGCAGGGAAGGTCCAGCTCGGACCCAACACCCAGAGGAGCCCAGGAATGATGGAGGCTCTCTGGCAGTGGGAGCATCCCCGCAGCTGTGGCACGGTGCTGACCCCCTCTCCCCTCCCTTCCCTTCCACTCCTCTCCCGGCCAGGACTGCGAGGGCTTTGAGAAGTGCTGCACCAACGTCTGCGGGCTACGCAGCTGCGTGGCCGCCCGCTTCGCCGACGGCAGCCTGCCGGCGCTGGAGCTGGGGCGCGGGCCCTCGTGCGAGAGCTTCGTCTGCGCACAGCAGGGCTCCGACTGCGACATCTGGGACGGGCAGCCCGTCTGCAAGTGCAAGGACCGCTGCGAGAAGGAGCCCAACTTCACCTGCGCCTCCGACGGCCTCACCTACTACAACAAGTGCTACATGGATGCCGAGGCGTGCCTCCGCGGCACGCGCCTCACCACCGTGCCCTGCAAGTACATCTTCACCTGGCCCGACACCAGCCCCGTGCCGCGGGAGACGACGGCGCGGCCTACGCCAGGCGCCGGCCCCGAGGTGCCGGTGCCCCCCGCCCTCTACAGCAACCCCTTCCACCAGTCGGTGCGCGCCGGCGGCACCGTCAGCTTCCGCTGCGACGTCAGCGGCCGCCCGCGGCCCGACATCACCTGGGAGAAGCAGAGCGACCGGGCCGAGAACTTCATCATGCGGCCGGACCAGATGTACGGCAACGTGGTGGTCACCAACATCGGGCAGCTGGTCATCTACAACGCCCGCCAAGAGGACGCCGGCATCTACACCTGCACCGCCAGGAACGCCGCCGGGCTGCTGCGCGCCGACTTCCCGCTCTCGGTGCTCAAGCGGGAGCCCGGGGGGGCCCCGCGAGCCAGCAGCCCCCAGCCCTTCCCCAGCGCCGAGTGCCTGAAGGAGCCCGACCGGCGCCGCTGCGAGGCCCTGGAGGTGCGCTGGCACTTCGACGCCAAGCAGGGCTCCTGCCTCACCTTCCGCTACGGCGGCTGCGGCGCCAACAGGAACCACTTTGAGACGTATGAGGAGTGCCGTGCCGCCTGCCTGGGCAGCGCCCGGCCCACCTGCCTGCTGCCCATGGTGCAGGGCCCCTGCCAGAACTGGGAGCCCCGCTGGGCCTACAACCACCTGCTGAAGCAGTGCCACTCCTTCGTCTATGGCGGCTGCGAGGGCAACAACAACAACTTCGACAGCAAGGAGACCTGCGAGGACGTATGCCCCTTCCCCAAGAGCCTGCAGTGCAAGGCCTGCCGCCTCAAGAGCAAGATGGTGCTGAGCCTCTGCCGCAGCGACTTCGCCATCGTGGGGCGGCTGATGGAGATCGTCGAGGACCAGGACTCTGGCATCGCCCGCTTCGCCCTCGAGGACGTCCTCAAGGATGAGAAGATGGGCCTCAAGTTCTTCAACATCAAGTATCTGGAAGTGACCTTGACCGACATGGACTGGAGCTGCCCCTGCCCCAACATGACGGCCGAGGACGGGCCGCTCATCATCATGGGCGAGGTGCACGACGGCATGGCCACGCTGGACCCCAGCAGCTACGTCCGGGCAGCCAACGACAAGCGGGTGAAGAAGATCTACGAGCTGATGGAGAAGAAAACCTGCGACCTCCTCAACCGCTTCCAGGACTAGGGGCGAGCCAGGATGCGCAGACGCGGGGGCTGTGGGGCTGCAGACCCCTGCCGGGGGAGGGACTGCACAGCCAAGCCCGCAGCTTTTATTTAGCAGTTATCACCATTTTGTAGTTCCCTCCCCTGTAATTTATCTGTCTGCATGCCCTCCCTGTGTACCCCCAGCCTGGGCAGCAGCAATAAAAGACTGGGCTGGGTTGCAGAGGGGTCTGCCCAGACCGCCACCCACGACACCCTTCCTGCAGCACCGAAGCCTCGGGTGCAGCGTGATGCCCTCGAGCTCTGCACTGCTCCGCAGCTGCGTGCTGCAGGACTCTGGGCAGGGACCGGTGCCCCGCAGCCTCGGTGCTGGGGGGCGGTGATGGAGGGAGAGCCCCCCACACACCCCAAATGTGTCTCTGGCAGAGGGACGGCACGCGGCGGCCGGGCTGGAGCTCTTGGGAAGCTGCTGGTGGGGCGCGGCCCCCCCAGACTTTATTGGGGGCAGTAGCATGGTCCCACGTGGGGAACGGGGTCCCACACCTCGGCACGGCGCCTGCCCAGAGACAAGGAAACCGGCACTGGGAGAGAGCTGCCCCCTGCGCCCGGCCGTGCTGCGCCCCCTCCCAGGCTGTGCCCGCTGCGCCACCCAGGGAGTCCCACGGATGGAGCCAGAGGAGATGGACCCAAGAGCACCGGCCGAGCCCAGCGGCGCAGGGCAACACGGGGCACAACACGTGCCCGGCCCCTTGCAAAGCCGTGCCAGGAGGTGCCCGCAGGGTGCGGCGGGTTACTGCTTGCGGAAGATGAGGCTCTTGTTGTTGGCCGGCATGTCCACCTGCAAACACAGAGCTGGGGTCGGGTGGGGGGGGGGGGGCCACCGGCACGGGGACCGCCCCCCCAGGGTCTCAGCACCTACCATCCTCTCCAGGCGCATCCCGTTGGCCTCAGCCAGCTGCCGCAGCAGCGCCGTGTCCCGAAGGCCCCAGGCGGGGTTGCTGCCAGGAAGGGAGGCAGCGGTGAGACAGAGGGATGGGCAGGCGGACACCTCACCCCCAGAATGACCCCCCCATCTCCCAGGGGTGCCCCGAGGTGTGGGGGCTTCCCTGAGCCTCTGCTTTAGGTCTTTTCCCGAGGGATCACACTCGGAGGGAGCTCCCTCCTCCAGCATGCGGTGGGCAGCACGGGCAGGGCCACGGGCAGCCCCAGGCAGGGCCACCGGCAGCCCCAGGCAGGCTGCTTGGACCCCCCAGCCCCTGGCTTCCCCCTCCTACCTCTGCCTCAGGCTGCGGTCAAAGTCCACGTTGCTCTGGGGACTGATCTGGCCATCCACAGCGTATGGCTGCCGGGACACAAAGCCGGAGCTGTGGGCTCGAGCCACAGCTCCCTGCTGGAATGCCCAGTCCCTGTCCCTGTCCCTGCCACGCAGAGGCCAAGCAAGAAGGGACACAGCCCTGGAAGGGGCCACAGATGCTGTCACCCACCACAGGGCTCCCAGCCTCTGCTCTGCTCCTCTGCAGTGTTTTGGGGTGATGCAGGAGTGCTTACACCCCAGCAGACAGCACCCCGCCAGTGCTGGGGGCTAATGGCCAAAGCAGCCCCATCCAGGGCTCACAGCATTCCCCTGAAGATTGATCCCCCCCTTAACTTGAGCCCCCCCTTTTCCCAGCCCAGGGAATCCTCCCCTCTGCCCCCCACCAGGAGCTCCAGCATCCCCAGGGCCACCCCTCATCCCACTGCCGTGCTCCCACCCGGCACTCGGCCGAGCAGCACCCACCCCGTAGGTGAAGAGCACGCCTCCGGGCTTCAGCAGCACCCCGGCACCCTTGAACAGCCCCTGGGGAAAGAAAGAGGCAGGGGCCGGGTCAGAACGCCAGGGACACCCCACAGCTGATTTGCCAACCCTGGGCACTGCAGCCATCGCCCCGAGCCCCCCAGTAAATACAAGGAGCTGCACCCGAGCCCCCCACGCCCCCAGGGGTGCCGGGCACCGCTCACCTCCGTGCACCGCAGCTCCGAGATGTGCATCATGTTGATGCTGACGATGAGGTCGAGGGTGGCGGGCTGGGTGCCCCCCCAGGTCTCCCAGCCCTGCGAGACGTCCAGGTAGATGGGCGGCAGCATGTTGGGCACCTGCATGGCCTCTGCGTAGGCAGCGATGCTGCTGGCACAACCCCCGTGTCAGCCCCAGCGCGGCCCCGCACCAGCACCCAAAGCCCACCCGCCCCGGCTGCCGGCAGCGTCTCCCAGGTGGAGTCTCTGATGTCTAGTAATAAGGCTGTGCTCGCAACCCAGCAGAGGAGGGGGGCACTTGCTTGGCTCTCTGTACAAGGCGAGGAGCCTGGTGCTTCAGGGCTGCGGGATGACGGGGCACTGGATGAGCCTTGCCTCCGCTCACATCCAGAGAGCTGCTTTGGAGAGCAGGAGTTTCCCAGCCCGCACAGCACCAAGAGCGGCACGGCTCCCAGCCACATGGAGAAGAGCCTCCTGCAAACCTGACTTTAAGCAACACACTGAAAAATCCCAGAGAAACCCTCTAGAAACTGCTCCCAGGTCCCAGCACTCCCCCTCCAGCCCCGTCCCCGAAGGGCTCAGGGCAAGCAGCACAACCCCTCCATCCTGGCTCTGAAAATAAGTCTGGATGTGGAGATGCGGCCAGAGAAGGGCTCTGAGTGCCGCACGGCGGTCTGGCCCCGCGCTGAACCTCTGCCCCAGCCCGGGGAGTATTTTTAACCAGGGCGGTGTGCGCTCAGGGCCGCTCCCAGCGAGGGGACGGGTGCGAAGGACGCGGGCTGCGCCCCCCAGCCCAGGCGGCTATTTCTGCCCCCCTGCACCAGGCCGCTGGAAGGGAGTTATTTTCTGCCGGGGAATTCCTCTCCGCTTAAGAGCCCGCATTTATTTTGGTTTCCTCAATGGAAAACCGATCCCGTCCGGCGCTGCAATGCCTGGAATGGGCATTTGGGCGCGGCGGGGCCCCGCACGCAGCCCCGCAGCGCGAACAACCGGGGGCTTGCGGCTCCTCGGGGGGGGGCTGACGGCTCCTCGGGGGGGGCTGGCGGCTCCTCGGGGGGGGCTGGCGGTTCCTCGGGGGGGGCTGGCGGTTCCTCGGGGGGGCTGGCGGCCCCTCGGGGGGGCTGACGGCTCCTCGGGGGGGGCTGGCGGCTCCTCGGGGGGGGCTGGCGGCTCGTCGGCGGGGCTGGCGGCTCCGTCGGGGTTCCCGGCGGTGCCGGTGGGCAGCGAGGCGCGATGCCCCCCGCATCCCCTCGCCGTCGCACGGGCCTCCCCGGGAGCCGCCCAGAAACGAACGCTCCCGGCTGGAGACCCCGGAGGGGTTCGGCCCCAGCTCGGTTCCCGCTGCGGCCGCCCCCGGGCAGCCCGGAGCCGCCGGCCCCGGCCCCGCTCACCTGCGCAGCGCCCGCGGCTCCACGTCGGAGGGCAGCCAGCGGGCGTGCGGCAGAGCCCGGGCGCAGTGCGCGGCGTGCAGCCCCGCGCCCGCCCCCACCTCCAGCACCCGCACGGCGCCGGGCCCCGCGTACTCCCGCAGCACCGCCAGGATCGGGCCCTTGTTCCGCTCCGCCGCCGCCGGCGCCAGCATGGTTGGACTGGGGGGGGGGGGGGGGCGCGGCACAGCGCGGCTCGGGGCGGCACGGCACGGCACGGCACGGCACGGCACGGCACGGCACGGCACGGCACCGCACGCTGGGGAGTGTAGGCGCAGGGCACAGGACTACAGCTCCCAGCCCGCTCCGCAGGGCTGCTGCCACCTTCCTTCCTCCCCCCCCCCCCAAAAAAAAAAAAAACCGACAGCCGCCCCGCCGCTGTCCGGGCCCCGGAACGTGGCAAAAAGCCGGCGGTTTTACGTTAAAAGGTGAAAAGCGAATTTCGTCGAGATTGAAGAAAAAAAGTAAACGAAAGAAAAAACTTCCTGCGCCGCCCGGGAATCGAACCCGGGTCGCAAGAATGGGAATCTTGCATGATACCACTACACCAGCGGCGCCGATGGTGTGCCTCTCGCCCCTGCTGCCTTTGAGCTCGCCACGGCCCCGCTCCCCTCCTGCAGCGCCCCCCGACGGCCCCCGACGGCCGCGGTGCCCCCGCCGAAGCCCGGGGTGCTGCGGGGCTCCGGGCCTGTGCGTAGCGAAGCGTGGGGAGGCCACGCGGTGACCGGTGTGCACGCAGGTGTCCTCGGCAATCTGCTTCTGTCTCGGGCGGGGAAACTGAGGCACGACCCCCCCCCCGGGCGGCAGCGAGCTGGTGGCAGGACGGGAACACCGAGGTCCCCCGGGCTGCAGGGTCACAGTCACGTTAACCAGGGTCTGCCGTGTGAGGTATCCTGGAGGGGCTGGGGGAGCTCCGGGGGGGCTGCTGGCTGCACCCCCGTGGGCCGGCCAGGGGTGCCCAGCACCCTGCAGGATCCGGCCCTGCTCGTCCCCACTGCACGAGCGGCACCGGAGGGCTGTGCAGGCGCTGGAGCAAGGCTGGGGCATCCTCACCACCCCGACGAGCTTCGTCCCACAGCCTCTCCCCAAAACCCCCAGCACCCCACAGGTGACGCCGCCCCGGCATGGGGGCCATCCCCGGCCCCGCGCCTCCCACCACACGTTCTGGCCCACAGACCTCGGCGCACCTTCCCCGTCCAAAGGTCACCTCGGCACGGGGATGGGGCCGCGGCCACCCAGCCCCTCGTCCTGCGCTGTGGGGTGGCCCCGTGGGGAGCGGCGCTGGGGGGCACCCTGCTCCTGCCCACACAGCTCGGGGACCTCCGGGCTCAGTGGGTGGCAGCACCCGGGGGGTCCCTGAGCCCCGCGCAGGTTTGGGGACACAGAGCGGCAGGAGGGAGGTGCTGCCCTCACCCAGACCCGGGCCCCCTTGCTGTCCCCTCGCGCAGGGACAGGGGGTGGTGGCACCTCTGCGGCCCAGGACACGCGGTGCCAACCGCGGCCGTGCCCTGGCACCTCGCGCTGTCCCCCGAGCGTCCCCTGCCCGCTCCCGCGCGTCCCAGCCGCCACTCCTCCTTGTCCCCTGCACGTGCCATGTGTCCTCCCAGGGGTCCCGCGCGTGTCCCCCGGGTGTCACACGAGTGACTCCTGCGCCCTCCCCGCCCCTGCGCTCCACGTGGGCCGCGCCCTGCGCCCTCCACGGCCCCCGTGCCACCGCGGCCCCCCCGCGCCCCACGCGCGCCTCCCACGCCGCAGCGCCCCCCCCGCACGCCTCTTAGCGCCCCCCCCCCCCTCCCGAGCTCCCACGGCCCCCCACGGCCCCCCACGGCCCCGCGCTCGGCGAACCGCCCCCTTCAAGGAGGGGGCGGGCCCGGTTAAAGGCCCGCGGGGCGGGGGGGGAACGCGGAGCGCACTCGGCCGGCAGGAGCGGCGGGGCCGTGCCGGGCCGGGCCGGGCCGTGCCGTCGGGGGGGGGCCGCAGGATGTACACGCTGACACGCGGCCCCAGCAAGCTGGCCACGCAGCGCCGCACAGGTAGCGGGGACCGGGGACCGAGGGGGCAGAGCAAAGAGGGACAGGCGTAGGAGGAGGGGGGGAGGCCGAGCGGCGGTGCCGGTGCCCCCCCCCCCCCAAGCTCCTCGCCGCCCGGCTCTGACGGCCGCTGCCGCCCGCAGGTCCGACGCAGCAGCCGGTGGAGAGCAAGGTGGGCGAGCCGCGGGGCCGGCTGCAGCCCGGCGCCTGGCCCCCCGCCAGGTGAGCCCCGCGCCGCGCCGTGACCTTGGGGAAAGGTGACCGCGGCCGTGCGGCGCCGGGACGGGACGGGACGGGACGGGGGGGGACGGAGGGGGGGGGGCGGGACGGGGCCCGGAGGCCCCCGCCGGTGTGGAGGGGGAGATCAGGGGTTGGGGGGACCGGACCGCGGCCGGGGGGGGGGTGGGGTCCCGGTGGGGGCTGCCGGGGGCGCTGCGGGGGCTGAGCCCCGCGGGGAGGGGGCGCGGAGCCTCGCCGGGCCCCCCGGGCCGCTCTGGGTGCGAGGCCGATCCCTCAAAGCCTGGGAGCACCGGGCTGCGAGCTCCCCCCCGCCGTGGGCTGGGAGCCCCCCGCGGCCGGCCCCGGCGGAGTTGTGCAAGCGCCGGGGCAGGGAGCGGGGCTCGCTCGGCCTCCCCCGGGTGCACGCAGAGCCTCCAGCAGCCCGGCAGGGCCCGCCGCGGTCGGTTACTGCCCGCCCGGGGTGTGCTCGGCCCCCCCCGGGGTCTGCGAGAAGGGGGCTCCCCCGCTGGCTCCGTGCGGCTCGCTGGCTCTGTGAGGCAGCCCCTGCGGCCTGGGTCTGCTCCCTGCCCTCGCCACCTGTCCCTTTCCCTCCCCAAGGAAGGGGGAGAAAAGCCTTTGGGATGGGCTCCCAGCTCTTAGCAGGAGTCGCTGGAGCTGGTGGAAGGGGGTTAAGCAACTGGAGGGGGGAGATAACCTCGCTGAAGGAGGACGCTGCTGCAGCAGGCGTGGGGCTGGGGAGCTGGGGCAAGCCCCGGGCTGGCTGTAGCGGGAGGAGACGACGCTGCTTTCTCCCCTTTCCTCCATCTTCAAGAAATGAATAAGAAAAGCTTCACCTCCAGCTTGCTTTCTTGCCTGTCATCTCATAAATTAACTGCTGAACCGTTCCCCCTCCTTAGGGCAGGCTGCCTGCTCACGCTCCCTGCAGCAGGCGCTTGAACGTGCTCGCTGCCCTGGGGCGTGCGTGTGGTTCTGGGGCTGGTTCTGGGGCTGCATGGCTCTGGGGGAGCCTTACCCTGCCCTGTGCCTTGGGGCAGCTCCCGCAGGCTGCGGGGGCACGGGCAGGGGCTGCCTGCTCCAGCTCTCTGCTGCTCTGCAAACCGTGCCCCCCCCCCCCCCCCCCCGCCCCGTGCTCTGGGGCCTTTCAGACTTTGTCCCGTGAGAAGCGTGACCGTTGCAAACATGTCCTGCCCCAGAGCTGCGCAGGGCAGCTCAAATACTGAACCTTCGCGTGCAGCATGCTCCTGAGCCTCGCTCCAGGTCCTCAGTTTCGGTCTGTCTGGCTTCGCAGGGTTTCCAGATGGGTTCGAGTGCTCTGCTCTGGGCAGGAGGGGTGCCAGGTCACGGGGAGCCCGCTCTGGTCCCAGTTCCCAGATCTCTGTCCCGGTTCCCCGAGTGCCTTGTGGATGTGCTGCTGGAGCTGGGCACCCCGCTGCTGCAGCAGGAGGAGCAGGGCCGCTCCAGCGAGCTCGGCATCACGAGTTCGGATGTTTGCCTGTGCTCAAAGTACTTCCCACTGCCCAAACAACATCTCACTTCCATTTTCCTGGTGTTTCAGCAATTCCTCTTCAGCAGCAAATTTCCTTAGTGCCAGGGCGGGAGGGGGCAGCTCTTGCTTTTGCTGTCATCTCCCCTCCGGTGCTTGCAGGCACAGTTCCCCTGGGGCTGATCCTTGTCCCCTTCCGCTGGGAGCAGCCTGGGGCTTTCCCCCACCCGTGGTGCCCTTCACCCTCCAGAGGCTCCTCTCAGGCTGGGTGACCTTTCCTTGCTGCCTGTTGCATCAATTTAATGCTTTCCAAGGTTTGCAGTCCAAGGCTGCGTGGTTGCCTGGCCAGGCACGTGCCTGCGCGCTACCCTCATTTAATGCCTCCGGGCCTCGGTTTCCCCTCGCCGTGAGGTGGAGGTGTTTGCCCTGAAGCACGCCAACTCCAGGCTTTGCAGAGCTGCAGCAGCTGGCAGGTTCCCGGTGCCACCTGCGGCTGCCACACGCTCATGTGTCCCCCCCCCCACGTCTCCTGCGTGGCTGTGAGCGGCCGTGCGTGCTGACAGGGCACCGTGGGGGCAGCTGGCAGTGCAGAGCTGCCTCCCTGCACGGGGCTGAGCAGCAGGCCCGTGCACCCTGGCACGCTTTTCCCCATTACTTTTGGGCCCAGACTGCTTCCCTGTGCCCCCAGCCTAGCGAGCGTGCTGTCATCCTGCAGCAACCCTTCTGCCTTCGCTGGGGGCATAGCTGAAACCTGAAAAGCAAATGTCCCTGCTTGGCCTGGGGACCTGCCTGTGGGCACTGCCACCTGCCTCAGGGCTGGTCTGGATCCTGCCACCCGTGGCCTTCTTCCACCCTCCAGCAGCGCCTCTGGCCCAGGCTGGAGCGGGTGCTTCAGCTTTTTCCTGGGGGAGAAGGAATTGCTGAGCGCTGCCTTCTGGACCTGGGCGCCAGCCCTGTCTGTCTGTCCATCCTGCCCCTCCACGCTGTGGCTCTCAGAAGGGAGTGATGGGGAGGGGACGGCGCTGAGCCGCAGTGGCCCTGCCGTGCTGCACGGCCTTGTCCCCGCTGTCCCCTGGCAGCCCCGCGGGCCGGGCTCGAGGCTGGGGCTGGCCGCGTGTGCATCGCTCGCACAAGCTCCTGCGGCACCCGTCCAGCACCGGCCACGCTGCAGAGCGAAGCATCACAGCTCCTTCCTACCGAGCGTCCCCCGGAGCTCGACAGGCCGAGCTGCCCTCCTCCTCCTCCTCCTCCTCCTCCTCCTCAATCCTCGCCTTGCTCCCACAGCCCACTCCCGAAGCTCGTCTTCAACAGAGTGAACGGCAAGCGGCCGCAGGTGCTGCTATCGCACGCCCCGGGGCCTGAGGAGTGCTACACGGCGGCCCACGAGGAGAACGTCCGCTTCGTATACGAAGGTGCGGGGGGTTCGGGGGGGGAGGCCCGCAGGGCGCTGCTGGCCTGGGCCTCACCCGTTGCCCTCTGTCCCCAGCCTGGCAGGAGGTCGAGCAGCAGCTGGACGACAGCCAGAGAGGGGAGAGTGCCCGCGGGCCCGTGCAGTACGTAGAGAAAACCCCGAACCCCAGTCTGAAATGTGAGTGAGGGGCGTGCGGCCCCAGCGCGGGGTTGGGTTGTGGTGGAGAGGCGATGTGGGGAACGGGGTGGGGATGGGGGGGGCCAGTGCGGGGCTGGGGCCAGCCCCAGGGTGCCCTGCTGGGGATGGGTGGCATCCCACAGGCCCTGCTGGAGGCCCAAGCAAGCAGGATGTCTGACTGCCGCCTTGTCTCAAAGCGGTGCCTTCTCCAGCCACCAAGGTGGGGCCGATGTCATGCGGAGAGCCCCTGGTCCTGCCCTGGGGCGCTGCCTCCCCTGCCCTGGGCACGCAGCACAGAGGCAGGGGACAACGTGTGTCCATAAGGGCGGCTGGAGCGAGCTCTCTGGACAGCCACCCCGGGACCGCTGCAGCAGCCGAGGAGGGTACAGCCCCAAAAAGAGAAGGGCCCCATAGCCCCAGCCTGGGGCACCGGGGAGTGGGGATCCCCGTGTTGTTTTTCCCAGTGGCAAATAGACAATGGGGACGTACACTGGTGGGAACACGCTGTGCTCTGCTGCCTTCTCCAGCTGCTCTCCTATGCTCTCTCCCTCCCCTCTCTTTCAGACTTTGTTCCCATTGACCTGGAGGAGTGGTGGGCAAAACAATTTTTGGCCAAAATCTGAAACATATCATAAAAGGGAAGAAAGTTTTTTTTTCTTAAAAAAAAAAAAAAAGCTAAGAGCCTCTGGTCACACACTGGACTCGGTGGTATTTAGAAACACCTTTTTACAAGATGTCAGCAACCCAGTGACCCCTCTGCCAGCCCACCGAGGACGGCGGGACCGGACCACAGCCATGCCCGGCCACACGCCTGCTCCTTGCGCAGGGCGGAGGAGCCGCGAGCGGCCCTGGCCGGGATTCCTCAAGTGCCAGTTCTGAGACGTCTGCGGCTCCGGCAGCCCCCCGGGACACTGCGGTGCCGCGCTGGGGCCAGGCAGGAGCGGCCTCCCCCCCGGAGGACAGCAGGTCGCTGTAGCAGGACTGCCAGACAATAAAGCGCTCAAACTGCCCGTGGCGAGGCGCTTGCGGCCGGCCGGGGAGGATTTGCTTGGTGGAGCTGGGGGAGAGTTGCAGCAGCCCCTTGGCTTCCTCTGGGCCCTCCTCGGAGCTGCCTCCTGCTTCTTCCACCCCGTACAGGCGGAGGCGGCTGCACCTCTGGGGCAGGGAGGATGTGGGGTAGGGCAGGAGGTGGTCAGAGCCTCGCTGTGCGTTGTCTCTCCAGCACACGGGGGTAAAGCAGCAGGGGGAAGGGGGCGAGGGCCAGCACCGTGCTGCTGGGGAAGGGACAGGGGGACACTCCCTGCAGAGGGTTGCTGGCAGCCCCACCGGTGAGTGCAGGGCCCCAAGGCACACCACCAGCCCCCAGTTCCCTTGCTGTCCCAAGCTGGAGCCCACCCCTCTGCCGGGGTAGGAGGCTCCATGGGACTCAGGCTGGAGCTGCCCCTGACTGAAGGAGGCCAGAAGACACCCACTGGAAAAAAAATCTGTTTTATTCCTATGGTGGGAACAAGAACAGTGCTGCAGCCCCGGCAGGCAGAGCAGCCACATCCCCAATCCCCGCTGCTCCTGCCTGGGGCCAAGCAGCAGCTGCACCCCCGGCATCCCGGCCCTGCAGGAGGAGAGGTGCAGGACAGGGCCCTGGGGACCACCACACGGCGTCGGCTGTGCCACAGGGTGGCCGTGCCCGCCTGGGACCAGCTCCAGCACAGGCCAGGAGTGCTGTTGGTCCCGTATCAGGGTCAGGGACCCGCAGGCAGGGCTCCGTTCCCATGCACCCAGCACCCCGTGTCAGGTCCCTCCTGCCCCAGCAGGACCCCCGTGTTGGAGGCGTGTGGCTGTGCCATCCTGCACCATGTTGACCCTCTCCTCCCCCTGCCAGCCCTCCTGCCCCCACTGCTCCCCTCCGTGGGCGCAGCTCTGCCCTGTCCTACTCGTCTCCCCCTGCCCCCAGCCAGCACCGTGAGTCCCAGCACGCTCTTGGTAGATCCAAGACAGCCCAACAGAAAGCACCACAAGCTTTCCTTGCAACTGAGCAGCTCAGAGCAGTGGAAGGGCAGGGGTGCTGGGGTTTTCCTCCCTGGCTCCCTCATTATCCCCCGCATGGTGCAGGGATGCTCCCAGTGAGCAAATCCCCTGCACCCACAGCTCAAGGGGGCTCCTAGGTGCTCCAGGGCTGCTGCTCACCAATAAAAACAGACTTTGTTAAGATCCAGGGAAATTCTTAATAACATGATGCACCATCATTTTAAACAACAACATTAGGCAAAGGGAAAAATGGAACAGGAAAGAATGATTCAGTTACAGGAACAAAACAAAAACCCAACCCAAAATGTAACCCAACCCCTGACAATGCAATCACAGGAAGGGAATCAGCACCCCTTGCCATAAATATTAATTCATTTAGTATGTGCAATTGTGTGTATTACTATAGTGCAAATAGCTCTGCATTGATCACGGAGCAGCCAGCCAGAAGGGGACTGCCCGCAGGTGACACAGGGACTAGTTAGAGACAGACAAGAATAAACACGTATGTAAAACAAACAAACAAAAAGCAACGCTGGGAAACACCAAAATAAATCCCCGTCGCTGTCTTTGGGCTCCGCGCACAGCTCCAGCCTCACCGGGGGCTGCGCAGGTGGTTGCAGCCCAGCACGGTGCGGGGGGGGACTTGGGGGGCAGAGCAGCAAGAGCATCGCCAGCCTCCAAGCCCCGTCCCTGCAGCTTGCGTAACAGGCTCCAGGGCAGTGCTGCTGTTTAAACCTTTTAATGGACGCAACACGGAGCCAGGCAGCATGCCCAGGCAGCCTGCAACACCTCCAACCCATCGCCACCTCCTCGCTGAGCCCCGGGGCAGGATTCATCACGCGCTGGGCATTTCGCCATCAGGGCGTCCTCCCCCGGCCCAGCGCCAGCCCCGCACAGCCTCACAGCGCTTGGGCTGCTGCCCAGCTCGCCGGCACCCACGGAGGTTTTTGGGCAGCGGGAGGAAGAGGAGCTCTCGGGGTTCCCTTTTGCCATGGCACCAGGAGCCTGGGGAGGTCGCACCAGGGGTTTTGGTGCCAACGGAGACGACTCAGCACACGCTGCTCGCGCTACCCAGGGCCGTGCAGACACAGCCTGTCCTTTCTGCCTTTCCTGCACCGCTCGCGTTCGGGGTGGGAGTTTTGCTGCTGGGGAAAACCTGCGGCTGCTCCTCTGTGTCCCCTCCAGCTAGGGCAAAGTGCCTCCGAGGGCAACCACAGAGCACCCTAATTAACCCAGCACATATTTTGGATCTAAGCTATTCAACAGCATCCTGATAAACCACAAGCAAACCAAAACACCGAACAGAATACAATTCAACATGCGTGCACAGACCATGAAGCAACTTCCTGATGCGTGTGAGTGTCGGGCAGGGTGTGCGGGGGGGACGGGACGGGTGTGTGGGGACCCGAGGCTCCTGCACCCCGCTGCCGATGGAGCTCCAGCCCAGCCCACAAGGCCTGTCTGCACCCATCCGTGCCTTCCCCGGCTTTGGGGGCTTTTTTTTTTTTTGTAGATGGGGACAAATGATGACGAGTGAAGTGTCACATGCGCACGCAGGCACACGCACACCCATATCCATGCACGTGCGCTGCGGCAGCACACAATGCACACGCACTGCTTATGTTCCCGAGAGCAGAGGGTACGATTCCATCCTCTCCCCACCCCAGTGAAAATTTTCTTACATTTATACATTATTTAAGACACACGCTGATATATAAATTACTGTCTCTATATATACTATGTATAGGCAGCAGGGCCAGTCCATGAAGAAGGACACCAGGGGGCTTTTGCTCATTTCCCTCTGTCCTCTGTGTAGTGCTGGAAGCGAGTGAAGCTCATGAAGACTTGCTCCAGGGATATCTGGCTAACCGAATAGTCTTCTAAGCGATACTTCTCTTTGGCTTTCTCCAAGGCCCCAAAGACCTGCACAGGACAGCACAGCAGCACCAGTCACTGCCAGTTACCTCATCCTGGAGAGAGCCACAGCAGGCTGCGACTGAAAGAGCAAAGCTTTTCCCCATGGAAACCACAGGGCAGCAAAACCTTCCCTGGCAGGAGGGTGGTGAGAAGCCAGGAGACGGATTATTTAGCAGAGTACCATTATTTAGCAGAGTACCCGAGCCCATTAAAAAAATACACACGTTTCCTGGGCTGGGGTCCAACAGGGCTGGTGGCTCTGCAAAGCCACCGCCTGCAGCCCCGGAGAGCAGCAGGGAGCAGCGAGGCTCAAACCCCGCAGGTCCTGGTGGGTCTGTGCTGGCTCACGGGAACCCGTGCTGTGCTCCCAGCAGGGAGACACCAGCTGGGATGGACGTGATGACCAAACACAGCCCCTCCACCGCCCGGCTGTCGCAGAGCCTTCAGGAAATACTTTGAGATGTACACAAGCAAAATCAGCGTGTGAACGTGCAGGAACGCAGCCACCCCTCCAGCCACCCTTGCCTCCTCCTTCAAACGGAGGAGACGTGCTCCAGCACCCCCTTACCTGTGCCCAGCTGAGGTTCTTGTTGGTCAAGTGGTAATGCACCATGCCCTGGTGCTCATGCTTCAGGACACTGCCTGGAAGAGACCAGGAGAGAGAGGTTCTGAGCTAAGAAACTCACGGAAGCTCACAAATGCACCTGGCCCCCAGCCTGGCAGCTCCCGGTACCTGGGAAAGTCTTCTCCACGAAGGCCTTGAAGGCCTGCAGCTCGCCTTCCTCGTCGCTCCGCGTTTTGGCCAGCAAGGTGTAGCCGCTGCCAAACTTGCTCTTCAGGTGCTGGGGGCTGCCCAGGCACTTGAACTGCCCGTTCACCATGATGGCCAGCCGCGTGCACAGGGCCTCGCACTCCTCCATGCTGCGGGACAGGAGGGGGCTCGTTCAGCAGGGCAGGAGCGCCGGGACGTGCCGGCTCTGCCCGCCGCTCCCCCAAAACCTCGGGCCAAGCCCTGCCCGGAGGAGTCACCTGTGGGAGGTGAAGATGATGGATTTGCCGCACTCCCGCGTCCGCGTCACGGCGTCCCAGAGCAGACGCCGGGCCACGGGGTCCATGCCGGTGGAGGGCTCATCCAGGAAGATGACGGGGGGGGCCGCCGATGAGGGCGATGCCGGCGCTCAGCTTCCGCTTGTTGCCACCGCTGCAGGGGGAGACGGAGAGGGGCCCGACGTGAGCACGGGGAAACCACGCGAGGCAAAGGGGAGAGGTCCCCTCAGAGAGGGGGTGGGTGCGCACAGGGGCACGTTTGAGTCCCTGCTCACCTGTAGGTCCTCACGAGCTTGTCCGCGTGGGGCTCCAGGAGCAGCCCCCTCAGCATGTTCTCCACGCAGCTGCCGATGTAGCGCTCGGGGATGCCCCGCAGCCGGGCGTACATGCTGAGGGTCTCGCGGCCCGTCATGTGGTCCAGGAGGGCATCGAACTGCGGGCAGTACCCGATCCGCTGCTGGACCTTGAGGGGGAAGAGAGGAAGCCAAGGGGGTCAGCTCGGCAGCAGGTCTGCACCACAAGGTGCCCTGGCACCCCCAGAGGTTTGCTTTGCACCTCTGCAAGGTTATGGGCTTAACATAACGGGGATGTCCAGGGCTGACAGTGGTAGGTGCGCCCAGGGATGGGGCTGAAACCCTGACCCACGCTCTGGGGTGTTTCAGGTTGTGACTTATCTCTTGCCTTGCCACAGGGAGTGGGCAATTCCCAGCAAGGAGAGACCTAGCAGGGGTTTGGAAGCATCTCACCTGCTTGTTTTAGGGAGACCACCATCTGAGTGTGGGCACTGACTCACATTTTTCACATGCCCAGTTACAGAGCTAACCCACTTTAAAGAAGCGTCTGCCACCCTCACAAGGTTAGGCTTCCCTTAGTTTCGTATCTGTTAACCCAGTGGAGAGGGGACTGCTTCCAGGTGAACAAATTAACAGGGAGAGCTGAGCCAGACGAGACCACATCACCCCTGACACTCGCAACCATGCCCTCCTCAGAGGCACTTTGAGCCCTCAGTACCTTCTTGATGTTGGCCAGAATGCTGTGGCCATCCACAAAGGCATCCCCTGACGTGATGCTCTCATCACCTGTCAGCATCTTGAACGTGGTGGTTTTGCCCGCTCCGTTGAAGCCGAGAAGACCAAAGCATTCCCCTTTGCTGACTGCCAAGGAGATCCTGTCCACCGCCAGCAGGGACTCCCGGCTGTCGTAGACCTGGGGGAGAGCAAAGCACAAGCGTGCAGGTCACAGCACGTGCCAGGTGCCCGACGGCACAGCCAGGCTAGCGGGGGCTTCACCAGCCCCCAGGGAGCCCGGCTCTGCTCCCAGCAGGACGCTCAGCAAGGACCACGCTCTCCTCACCTTAGTGAGCTCCTTGATGACCAGGGGGCTGCTCAGAGATGACAGCAGCTCTGGTGGTGACTCCAAAACCTTTTTCCTCTCATCTGCTACATCACGGTCCTCGGGAAGCACAGACACCCTGTTCAGCAGTGCCACCTAAACACAGGGACAAAAAGCACCGTCACCTTGCTGCTGTGGGACAAGGGGCTTGCTTCCTCTGGGCTGACCTGGGCAGGCGTGCACAGCCCTGGCAGGAGCCACCCCCTCCATCAGCCACCTCCAGGGCACCCCACTCCCTCTGCCAACCCACACGTGCCACGGGACCTGCCCCTCGGAGCAACCTGCCCCACGGCTGCTCCCCAGGGAAGATGATTGAGGTAAAAAGGCAAAGAGCCCTCGGGGTTTGGGAGCTGCAAGGTAAAAAGGCAAAGAGCCCATGGGGCTTGGGAGCTGCAACTCCTAAAGCATCCCAGCCAAGTGACACTTCATGCAGAGCGCCAAACGAAGGCAGAAGCAGAATTTGGAGCCCTAACCACCACATCTGAGTGACCCCATGAACCCCCAGCATTTGGATTTGACCTGAGCAAGGGACACAGGCCTGTCTCCAGCCTGCAGGGACTCCTGCTTTGTCACAAGGGCACCTTGCTTCTCCCTCCCACGTGCTTCAGCTCACCCATTTCCGCCGCCTGCAGATGCCACAGACCAAAGTTCTCAGTCTCCAGAGAAGGTTTGTCTCAATGAGGAAGAGGAGGAAGAGGAAGGAGAAGCCCTGGATGGTCAAGGAGGTCAAGTATCGCCCGATCCCAGGCGACTCCCAGGAAAAGTAGTTCATTTGATAGCTGATATCTGAGCAGGGTTGGAACAAAATCAAACTTGGATCAGTCCCCACTCTGGGGAGGGGCAAATAAGCTTCAGAGAAAGCTGTGAGCTTTGCCAGCCCCATCCCCACCCCCACTGGGCTCCCTGCCCACAGCTCTTTCCAGCACTTCCCACAAGAGGATTCAGGTCCTGGAGGGCATCTGGCACCAAGATGCTCGGCAGAGACACACTGAAAAGACTGAGTCACTCTTTCAGGACCGTGCCTGGCTTTTCCTGACTAGTCCATGAAACTTTCCCCAGTCCACATTTTCCTCCAAATCACAGAATCAAAGAATATCCCGAGTTGGAAGGGATCCACAAGGATCATCGAGTCCAACTCCTGGCTTCTCAGTAGTAAGAAAAAAGGTTCCTTATCTAGATCACTCCATTAGCGTCCAATGCTGCCCCATTTTTGCTTTAAAATGACACCTGGAGCTACTGCCCAGGTCGGGTTAGAGGCCTGGTGACACTGAAGCCACCTCCCCAGGTGAGCATCTCCTTCCTGAGTCCCAGCCGGGAGCACCCTGGGGACAGGCACCCCCACAGCAGAGACCAAGATGCCGTTGTGGATTTTAGCCTCGTCCCCACCACAAACCCCACTCCGTCACCTCCAGCTGCCACAGGGCAAATGCAGAGCAAAGCTCACCCCTCCAACTCCAGCTGGATTTCCTCCAGTACAGAACCAGAGCTGCCCACAGCCCTGCTGGACCCACACCAGCCTTCCCGACCCCCCCAGCCCCACGACCCGCCCCACAGAGAACCCCAATAGGGGCCGGCCAGGACCAAGGCAGAGACTCACTGAATGCCTTGCAGATGAAGATGGCTTCAACGGAGGAGGTGCAGAACTGAATGAACTCGTAGTTCTGGTAGAAGTCGCTGATGCACTGGCCCAAGCAGTAATTGGGTAAGGCGAGAAAGACTTTATCCAGGGTTCTGGAGAGGTCCACCAAGCCCAGCTCTGAAAGAGGACCAGAGGAGGATCAACAGGTTGGATTTAGCTGCTTTTAGAGAAAGACCCTGATACATCTCAGAAGGAGAAACAACACATTTTGTTATGCTTAATGGGTGAGAAGGGGCTGTCTTGGGGGTTTTCTGCTATGTGGCCCTAGAGCCTAAGTGTGAAAGAGTCCCCTTAGGGGCTGCGTCTTCTCGGTGACTGCAGGGTGCAGTGCTGGGTGTGCAGAGAGGGCAGCCACCCACCTGGGATGCTCATGATGGTGACAGCAAGGAAGGTGGCTGTGCCCGAGAGGATGTTGAAGATGGTGAGACGGGTGTAGGCAGTGGCTGCCACCGAGAAGAAGAAGCTGAGGAGGTACATAAGGGGGATGATGGCCCAGCCATAAAGGAGGAAGATCAGCATCACATCGACGAGGTGGCTGTCTTGCGTGAAGGCTTGCACATCAAAGGCTTGGAATATCACCTGGGGCACAGCAAGGTGAGGAGAGTGCATGTTTGTCTTGACTGCAAGTGACGCTATCCTGCCTCAATGGCCCAGGCTGCACCGCCCTGACCAGGTAACTGCTCACAGACAGCTCCTGCTGGCAGCACCAGCAGCCCATGCCCACCCCCAAGGAAAGCCCTCTTTCTGTAGATTTTGATGCCTACGGGTGAATCCAGGGAATTTCTCTCCATGCTCCCACACGTGAGATTTTCTAGTGCCAGTGCCCACACCCACTGCACCCAACCGACCTGGATCAGGGGAGCTGGGCTACGGACCAGCTGCCCAGCAGGACCAAGGGGCAACGTGCTTGCTGGTCCTTTGTATGAAGAGAAACAGTGCCGGAGCCAGGTGGCCTCACACTCTTCCCTCTACCAACACACATCCCAGATCTCCCAGAGAATCCACAAGAAGCACCCAGAGCTCATATGGGAGATCCCTGCAACCTTCCATGAGCTGCAGGGGTTTCACTGAGACAGGAGGGTGTTAGGCTGTCAGAAGTGACCTACCAGCATCAGAGCACAGGGAATGAGAAAGTTGATGATGTCCCAGAGCAGGGCGGACAGCCAGAAGTTGACCACGTAGACGCCACTGACAAACTGGACGTGCTTGGCCTTGATGGCCCGCTCACTGACCAGCAGGAGGGCAAAGGTGCTGGCAAGTGAGGCCATGCCGTAGAGTAGGTTGATTGCAATGGCAAACCCAGTCTGGCCCCTGCGGGAGAGCAGCAGGGCTGGTTAGGACAGGAACAGCTTGACAGACCGACGCTGAGGCTACACACGGACAACACGCCTTAACCATGCTTCTCGTGGAGTCTACACTTCACTAATGCCCCATAACCAAAGCACGTCTCCGTGGGACAAGCGTCTTGCACAAACAGCCCTCCTGGCACACCACAAACCTCCAGCCACCCTGCCTTTGCCTGGTCCCACCATCACCCCCAAGGTAGAGGCGAGGTGCAGACAACCTGCCCACAGGACTTCCCAAGTGCAATCACAGCTACGTTTTGGTCTGAGAACCTGCCGCCTCGGTCCTCTGCTGACACCAGTGCGACCAAGCCCATTTGTGCCAAATTCAAGTCGTGAGCCCTAGCAGGAAAGGAAGTGCCGCGCGATCAGACGTACTCCATGAGCTGGTCTTTGGCCTTCTCGGTGATGTTGCGGGGCTGAGGGTAGTTGGTGACCGTGATGGAGGCGTTGGGGCCAGCCAGCACCCTGAAGACAGCGTTGTCGGCCAGCATTAGGGCCGTGGCGGGGGAGTGATAGGCCTGGTTGTTGAACAGCGCGGTGACCATCGTGCGGTTTCCAGCTCCTTCGAAGGCAGCGGCAGTGATGTAGTGCTCGTTGAAGGCTCCCCCCTCCTTGGATGCTCTTGAGATGAGGTACTCCTCCAGGCCACCTGCTGAACACCGCTGCCGTTACAAGCAGACTCCAGGCAATGAGAGCTGGCCGGGGCCACCTGGAGAAGCCCCCAGGCAGCGCCAGCCCTGGTGGCCCACTCGGCCTCGAACACAGGGGCATGGAGAACACAGCTCTGCCTGGGTGAGGAGGGGAAGGAGCCCGCCATGGGACCCTCCTGTGCAGGACAGGATACAACAGGGTATGTCAGGTGGGACCCCAGCCCTGGCAGGAGAAAAGCCTGCAGCCCCTGCACACGTCGCTGGGCATTGCATGGGTGCCCTGCCAAGCCTCACCCAGCACCTCCAGCGGCGCCTGACGCTGGGCATCCAGCAGCTCCACGTACTGCTCTGCCAGCTTCTGCGGCAGGCCCGAGGTGGCCGGGACGGAGAAAGGCACAATGGTCTGGCCGTAGGGCTCCAGCGTCAGCCTCAGCAGGGAGGAGTCCCTGGGTCCCGGGAAGGTCTTGGCCACGATGAGGGCAAAGGCGGTGAAGATCAGAGGCACGAGGAACTGCGCTGCCACCATCTTCCAGTTGCGCCAGCTGTACATGGCTCGCTTCATGAACATGGCGTAGAACTGCTGGCAGCACAGGTAGAACTGGCGGGGGAGAAGTCAGGTCAGCGCCGGTCCCGCCGCCACAGGCAGCCCCCCCAGCCACCGCCCCGCACGGCTGCTGGAGGGAACGAGCCCAGAGCCCCCTCCCTGTCCCCCTCCAGCCCCCAGCCTGTACCACCACCTGCTTCCAGCAAAGGGGTTAGCAGGGCAGCTGCCTGACTTCAGTGTGGCTGGTCAGCCATTCAGAATCCACGGCTTCCCAGCAGGAAGCAGTCACTTTGGGATCTAAGGTCTCAGAAAAGCAGCTTCAGACACGGCCTTCACCTCAGCCCAACTCTCAGCACTGGAGGTTCACAAATAGGATTGCTGCGGCAAGGCTGCCTGCCAAAGCAGCTGAGAGGCCCAGAGCTCCCAAGCCCAGCACATGTGAGCGCCTTCTTTGCTTTTTAAACCATAAACATCTTTCTCCCTCTCTAGTTTGAGACATGCCGTTGAGAAGGACGGGGCAACTTATCACAGGCATGTAGGCAGCGGGCCATGAGGGACTGCAGCAGATCTGAAACACCCAGTGAGGGAAAGAAGCCTTTCTCATCTCCCTGCTGGAAATGCCAAGTGCTGTAGCAAAAGCAGATGAGAAACACTTGGGATCACCTAGACATCTTCAAAAGGTGGCATCTCTACAGAGCACAAGATTAACATGAAGATTGGCAGTGACCAGCCCCAAGCGACCCTTAAAATAATTTGCACCGAAGTTTAGGATTCCACTTCTCCATTAGCGACTTCCAAATCACACAAGGAGAGACGGGGCCGTGGGGAGGCTCCGTCCGGTAACCCCACTGCCGAGGTCCTGTCCCTGGGGCACTGACACCCAGCACTGGGGCACTGACACCCAGCACTCACCCCAGTGTTGAGCTTGATGCTGGAGCAGTCCTCTGTGATGAGCGCTCCGCTGTCATCCGTCATGTCCGTCATCCCGCTCAGGCTGCTGGAGTCATCCATGGCCCAGTCGTTGGAACGCCTCTCGTGCTGGTACTGCAGAGCAGGCAGCTGGATGGCCTGGATGTCCATGCTGGAGTCCACCAGCTTCCCAACTCTGCACCAGGAGGGAAAGGGGAGGATGAGAGACGAACCCAGACAGGATCACGCTGGAGAAGCCAAACCCAAGAGACAAAACCCACATGTGCTGCGGAGAGCCCAAGTGCAACCTGCGTTGGGTTGAGTCTTCCAACCTTCCCTCTCTCCCCAGGGCAGATGTTTTTTCCCCAGTCTGGACATTCAGATACCGAACTTTGGAAAGAGCCCGTGGGAGAAAGGTGCTGCCTGTATGAAGCTTCTTCCACAGTTGCAACTGCATTTTTTTTTTAATTCATTAAAAATCAAATGTTTGTTTTTTGCAGGGAAAAGGTGAAAACATGACTTAGTGGGACTTCACACCGACATTTGGACCTGGCGTTTTCAGCCCAGAGAGCATCCATGCCTGGGGGACTGTGCTGGATACCACTGCTGCTGATGCACATAGGGGCTGTGCCACAAGACGGCTGGTGGGACTGTCCCAGTGCTGCTCACAGAGCCCAGGCCACCCCTGCCCACACGCTGCCCTGGTCCCAGTCCCATTACCCTCTGGAAAACTCTTGCAGGACATGACTAAGGCACACGGATTGCACAGACAGCCCCGAAGGGTCCCTGACCACCACTCTCAGGGGGGACTCAGCTCATGATGGAGGACCCAGCTCGTCCCCCCACACACTGCTCTTCCCACCGGCTGGACCACAGCCCAGGTCCCTGCTGTCACTTAGCCCTGCCGGGGCCAGGGCCAGCCCCCTCCTGCCTGTCCCCCTACCTCAGGAAGACTTCCTCCATGGTGGTGACAGAGGCACCGTAGCTTGCGATGCCCAGCTCCTCCCGCTTCTGCTCCAGCTCCGTGAACAGGGCCTCAAACCTGAAAGGATGAGCGAGGTGTCAGGCTTTGCTGCTCATCCCTTCTGCTGCAGTCAAAAGCCAGCTCCACCAGGCAGAACTCCCCCTGCTTGGGGGCACCCGGAGGTGGTTTCACGGACGGCAGACAAAGCCGTGCAGTGCAGCACCTATCCAGGGGCACACCCTGGGTCTTGGATTTCAGCACAGCCACAGGTGAGCAGAGGATGAGAGATGGCAAAATGCTGGTTTGAGTCCTGCAGCCACCTTCAGGGCTGCCCGCAGCACTGAGTGTCCTTCTATCCCTAGGAACAGCTTTTGGGCTCCGTCTTCTGCTGTTCTTTCTTGTCACAGGCAGCCTCAGCCACCCTTATGCCACCGCCCCATCCAGAGAAACCAATGCTCCCAGCCTCCCACACCCTGTCCAGGTGGTTTCTGCATGACAGGCATGGTGGCACGACAGTGACGTGCCAGCAGACACAGGGGAGGACTGCAGTGAAAAGAGGAACCCAACTCGACTTTCTAGGACCAGGATTGCAGCCACGGGCTCACACATACCTGGGCCTTCCCAGAAGATGCAGAGAGCAGAGATCCCCCACTGCATGCAGAAAGGGGATCCACTCGGGGAGGGAGAGCAGGAGATGACACCATTACCTGTGCGTGCTCTCTTTGGGTAGGATGAAGGACAGCTCTGCCCCGGCATTGCTCTCCATGGTGGCGTTGGGCACGTACTGACAGATGAGGCGGGAGATCTCCCCCAGGTTACAGTAAGGCTCTTTCACCATCACCATGTGGTATCCTGCCCCTGGGAAGAGGGGAAAAAGAGGGTAAGCTACGGCCCAGTCTGGGCCAGACCTGGCCCTTCAGTGATGGAGCACAGAGAGGGGCTGCCAAGGCACCGCAGGGCCTTGCTGGCTTTGCATGGGCTGCAGACACAATGCAAAAGCCAGCGAGCGAGAAGGGCTGAAGGCAAGCCAAGGCGCAAAGCTTTCACAGCACCAGCCACCTCCGAGTGACTAGCTGTGAGAAACAAGCGAGGGTATGAGCCTCAGGAAAGGCATAACAGCACGATGGGGAGGCAGGAAGAGGACAAACACTCTAGCACAGCCTGCCTGCTCCTTCCTTACCGTATTTACGTTTGAGGAAGAGCGAGGAGCCGCAGCACTGCAGCTCGCCCTTGGCCATGATAGCTATGCGGTCCCCCAGCAGGTCAGCCTCGTCCATGAAGTGGGTGGTCAGCAGGATGGTGCGGTTGCTCCTCTGCTGCTGGAGGAGGTCCCAGGTGGCTCGGCGAGAGGCTGGGTCCATCCCCGATGTCGGCTCATCCAGCATCACCACCTGTGCACCGGAGATGGGCACGGGTCAAAACAGGTCTGGGAGAGGCACGGTGGCGCTGGAAGGGGTAACCTTGGGACCCACGAGCCTTGAGCTCCCAGTGTGCATGCAGTGGGCTTGCCTGGGGGAGTTCCCAGGCAGCAGAGCTGCACTGCAGCCTCACAACATCAGTCTCAGAGCTGCTTCCCTTCGTGGCAGTGCTTCCACCTCCTTCTCACTGCCCCTGCATCTCCACTAGCACACAACGGGTGAGGGACAACCTCAGAGCTGCAAAAAAAGCCCACACCGGCCCCGGGGAAAAAGGCTCAAAGCGAGCCCCACCGCAGAGGCTTGCCTTGGAGTCCCCGATGAGGGCGATGCCGATGGAGAGCTTTCGCTTCATGCCGCCGGAGAGCGCCTTGGTCAGCGAGTGGCGTTTGTCCTCCAGGTTAAGGATCCGCAGGACGTGGTTGATCTCCTCGGGGCACTTGGAGGCTGGGAATCCCTTCAGCTGCCAGACAAGGGGAAAGAGGGCTAAGTCCACCTGCAGGGGCAAGCGTCCCTGACAAAGATCCTTCCCACCTCGCGAGCAACCGGCTGCTAAGCCCCACCACGGCCCCTGCTCCACACCCTTCTTCTCCACACTCAGGGGCTCGCCTGCCCGCTGATGGCCCTGCGAGCGGCGGGCAGTGCTGCACCACGAGCCCCAGGCTACCCCAGCACCAGGCTCACCCCTGCATAGAAGTGGAGGTGCTCCTCCACCGTCATGTTGTCGAAGAGCACGTCGTGCTGGGGACACAGCCCCAGGCTCCGGCGGATCAGCACCATGTCCTGCGAGATCTCGTAGCCATTGATGTACGCCTGCCCGCTTGTCGGGGAGTACAGACCTGTGAGGAGCAGCAGCAGACCTGTGCTGAGGCTGCAGGGCAGAGCTGGAGGAAAGGGCTGGGCCCTGCCATGGCCACGAGCCCCCCCAGGCGCTGCCCGGCCAGCACCCGCAGAGGCTGGGGCACGGAGCTCTTCCCTCCCACCCGCAGGGGAGGCCGAGAGACTTCCACAGGCGAAGCTGGTGCCGCTGTGTGTGCGGGAAGCCCACAGCAACCCATCCTACAGCGGGCCCTTCCTCCTTGCAGGGCTGGCTGCGATCTGCTCCGGGCCCCTGGGCCGAGCAGCCTGCACACCCTCCTGGAGGACACCCTCAGGCCGATCCCCCAGGCTCCCTCCATCTCCCCCAGGCACTGATGTGCTTCCCAACACCCTGCCGTCCCCGGCTAACAGCTCAGCAAACCCAAGGTGCTCTGAGGAAGAGCAAAACCCCTCCCCATGCTCAAAGAGGACACACAGCTCCCCTTCCCCAGCCAGCCCTGCCCAGCAAGCCCGCAGGCAGCACCCCCTGCTCCTGCCCATGGCAGGACACAGCCCCTACCTGTGAGCATGGACAGAGTGGTGGTCTTCCCAGCACCGTTGTGTCCCAACAGAACGGTGATCTGCCCTTCATACATGTTCACCGTTAAGTCCTTGACTGCCTCTTTCACCTTGTTTCCCACTCTGAAGACCTGCAGAGATCACGTTAATGAGCTGACGCCGCACTCACGGCGAGTGCTGTCAGATCTGCGCCCTCCGTTCCTCCAGGCAGTCCAAGCCTGTGATGCTCACGTGGGGTTGGCATCAGACAGCAGCATTCAGCAGGCTCAGCGCAGTTATCCTGCACCCATGGGTACCTAACACTTCAGCCCACCATGAAATGCAACCAGCTCTGGGGAAGAGCCTTACCTGCACTACAGGGCCCTAGGTGAAGAGGGCAGTAAGTGATGGGGAACCTCCCCATAGGTGGGAGCTTTCAGAAAACCAAGCACAAGGTGCAACGGGCATTGCTGCTGCACGGGCAAGCACAGGTCAGCCTGGTGGGACCAGGACGGAGAGCACTGCAGGCCTGCTGTGCTGGAAGAACAGGGCTGCTCTGCCTGAACACCACACAGACCAGCAGCCCTGCCTTCCTCCTCCCATGCCTACTGCCCTTCCTGAGCAGGGATTGAGGCACCCTGTGAGCTCAGGGTGCTGTGACATCGCTTGACAAATTGTTGTGGGAAAAGACCTGAGCTGTGCTCCTGTTGGCCACCACACCTGGCTGCTCCTTGCAGAAACTGCACGGCCAGGGACTGCTCGAATGCTGAGACAGCACGGGGGATGGGAGAGCACAGGACCAGAACTGGTGCTGGTGCTGTGCTGGGAAGGCAGTACCTTGGAAAGGTGCTTTATTTTGATTCCTGACACGAGGTCAGAAGGCTCCTCCTCAATGTACTGGCTCTTCAGGGCTTTCTCAGGGTCCTCCTCCTCCTCCTTCTCTTTTCCCACGACAGTCCTGGGGCGCCCACACCAGTACGAGGGCTGACAGGAGAAGGCAGAGAGACACTCAGGCATGGCATGGACTGACCCTGCTCCCCCACGCTCCTCTCCATGCAGATGCCTCCCAGGGATCTGCAAGACCTCTCTTTTTGGGCTGTCAGTTGCTAACCAGCGCATCTGCAGCAGGCAGGCCAGCCAGAGGGTGGAACTGCTCCTCCTGCCCTGCTGCTGTCCCCCACCGTCTGCTTTTCCCTTATAACACCTGTGATCACACAGGCAGCTATTCCACCACTTTGGTCCCATGGAAAAGATCAGTGCTTCAATGAGAAGCAAAATTGCTCAGGTAGAAGCACCCTGCCTTGAAAAGCCTTAAGAATAAACACAGTGGACAATCAGCCCCCAAAACCCTGTATGCTCTAAACAGAAAAGGCCTGGGATCCACTTGCTGCAGTTACACCCTTTTTGACCTGCTTCTCTAGGAATGAAATGTCCAGGACCTTAAAACCCTGTGTAAATAGCAAGTCAGCAACTCCCGGACCCAGGGCATCTGAGTGCCAGCACACCAACATGCCCAGCACAAGGCTGCACTGGGGTACTACTGCCTTCTGCCCCAAATCAGCATCTCAACAGCTGCATCTCCACTCCACCAAGAGCTCTGCATGGGTCTAGCTTCAAGAGGAAGTCAGACGCCAGAGTGCAATTATGCTGCGATAAGGGGATTTAGAGGGGAGGAAGAAAAGCCTCCCCACGTTCATGCGATCAGAAGCGATGTGTCAGTGCAGCTTAGGGAATTCTCAGCGAGCAGCTGAGCTGCAGTGACCACCACAGTGAAGGCTGGGCTGACATCAGACCTGGCAGTGGCACGGCTGGCAGTGAGGGCAGCACAGCCGACGGGTGACGACTGGCTGGCCCTGCAGCTGCAGCCTCCCCAGGCCAGCAGTGACAGCACAGGACAGACCCCGCTGCACCTGGCTGCTCAGGGTGGTCTCAAGCGACTGTGTCTGCTGACCCTCACCTGGGTCTTCTCTCTAATGCCTTTGCTTGGGGCATGGAGACATGGTTAGCAACACCATGCGTGCCAAGAAGCGTTGGGACAAAGATTTAAAGACAAGAAGACCTGCAAGACATAGTTCATAGACAAAAATCTGGCTGCATCACCCTTTACCGCAGACGCACTGCAGGCCCCCCGGTTTTGGAAGCTGATGGTGCCACCACTTCGCTTTAGTCTGACTTGCTGCACAGCCCCAAACCAGAAAACATCGCTGGGTAATGCCCGTAAGTCCTGCTGGAAAGGGTGCGTAAGCATTGCTCACCGTCAGGAAGAAGTACCAGGGCTGCGGCACGCCGTACTCCCCTGGGAAGACAGCCTCCACGTACCAGGCCACCAGGCCGTAGAGCACCGAGTCCAGGAGCAGCATCCCCAGGACTTGTGCCAAGGTGAAGTTGTCGTCCACGCTGATGGGCTTCATGAGGTCCCTCCACTGAACGCCAGTCCCTGCAGTGACACAGGGCACTGCTCATCCCTGCCAAGGGCGCTCGCTCACCCCCAGAAGGATGGAGGGGAGCAGCATGTGTTCCCAGGGCTGTAAGATAGCATCCCCTACCCTAATTCAGTGCTCTATAATGAGAAGCACGTGCACAGCCCTACAATCTCCATTTCAAATACGTAGAGAAAAGACGTAGCAGAAGCGTACTAAATCTAGAGGCTCCCACCCTGTCCCTTGCACACATCACCAAACTTCTTCTATCACTTTCTCCATAACTGCCCTGGGAAGAAACCATCTCATCTCCAGCCACTGCCCTTCCATCCCTGCAGCCTCCTTTTAGTCCCACCACTTTGCAAAAATGCTGCCTCTGCTGGAACCAACAGCAAATTCCTACTAATGTAGAAATTTAAAAAAAAAAAAAAAGGAAAGGAGGAAACACAGTAAGTTCCCATCCCTTGGAACAGAATTAACTTTGCCACCAAAGCGGCATGTGACAGCATTGTGCAAAGCAGAGACTCCATTTGGTGAATGCCATATGCATGGGTTTGGAGAGGGCAGAGCCCTGGTTCTGACAAGAGCTGTGGAGCACCCGGAAATTACCCGTCCTGCTCTCATCCACCTTCTCCCCGACTTCTTTCTGCCCCTCCAACCACCTGCCAGCCCGTCCCGACCCACCGCAGGAAGCACTGATGCACCGGAGGACGTGCTCACCTTTTCCTTCAAACATGCCTATAAGCTGTGCCCCCATGGCCATGGCCACGTTGGAGATAAGGCAGGACGCCAGCTTCTGGCTGTGGGACATGAGGTCGTAGCGAGGCGAGATGAAGAAGTAGGGGATGTAGGAGAAGAAGTACAGGAAGCCACCAGCAGCAGCCGCAACATTTGCTGCAAGCACAGAGAAAAGCGGGAGGGAAAATATCAACCAACTTCTCACCAGCTTTCCATCCACAGAGATCCAGACCTTTTGTACACGGGGGGCAGGATGATGACTTGCCCAACCCAGTGCACTCTGGGGCTGCAGCAGCTGGACGAGGCCCTAACACATGAGCCCATCTGGTTTGGGAAGTGACAGTGTACACTTCCAATGTACTATGTGGAAAATGCAGCCAAAAAAGGGAGGAAAGGACCCCCCTCCACATGTCAAAACAAGTTATTCTACACGCAGCCCTGTTCAACCTCGTGTAACTCTGGAGCTGGCCCTGCTTAGCACGCATTGATGACCTCCAGGACTCCCTCCCAACCAAAATTAATCAAAGGTCTTACAGCACAACCCCCGGCATTGCATGGCTGACCCACCCAGCCCTGCAAGGAGGCGGGCGGGGAGGAACTCACCTCTCGAGAAGAAGGTGCTCACCATGAAGTTGAAAGAAATGGAGGAGATGGAGAAGATGGCGAGGAAGGTGAACACCAGCGTGGGGTCGCTGTTGGTAAGCACCGCTCCTTGTTCGCTCACCTACCGAGAAAACGGGGTCAGGCGTGGGGCTGACAGAGCCGCTCACAGTGGCAGGCACACAGGGCCAGCAGAGCCTGATGTCCTCCGTGGGTTAAAGGCAAACAGAGGCAGGTGGAAACACTCAGGCCCTCCCAGAGCAGTCCAGAGGAAGGAAACGGGGGCCGTCCTTGTGTGATGCAGGGTCTACGAGGCAGGGGATGCCTTGCTCTGCATCCAGACAGCCGCCTCCTGCTTCTCGTGGTGCAGGTATGAGGATTGGAGAGCTCGAGGCCCCGAGGACGCAGCCCTCAGCAGTGGGATGGCCCTGCCTGGACAGTGCCTGCACCCACAGAGCTCCCACCCAACCTCCTGGGGAGGCTCACTGCTGCCTTGTGAGGCAGCTACGGGGTGCAGGGCTGTGGATTCAACACCCTGAGGCTGAGAGCAACTGAAACAGACTCCTGGGTGCCCTCCACGTGCATTCACCCACAGAGAGCTCCAGCTTTGCCCACACAACTCCAGCCTCTGCGACACACAGGGACGAGTCCCAAGTCACCAGGGCAGCCCAGCCTGCGGCAGAGGAGCCCTGTCACCCTCGTGCCCCACCACCGCAGAGCTTCTGGCCCGAGGGAAGACACTCACCTGGACACAGAAGAGCACGGTGACGAAGAACACGGACACCAGGAGGAAGAGGAAGAACATGAGGAACCAGGCGCTCCAGTGCAACCAGTTGCTGAGCCCCATCATGTGCATGTACTCCTGCAGGGAGGTCATGCCGTCACCCGGGGCTGCTCTCACACTTCCTGGGCAGGGGAACGCGGGCACGGCAAGGGGAGGTGGAGACCGCTCTGCCCCACAGCACCAGCGAGGGAGGCGGCAGCCGCCGGGTGCCCCACAGGAGCTGAAGCATTCCTGCGCAGCCCTTCAGCATCACAGGGTGTCCCCCACCTCCCCAAGGAGGGACAATGTGACAGTGGGGTGAGGAGAACCTGAAGCCACAGCAGGAGGGGCTGGCGTGGCTATGGGACAGGGGGCAGGCCGAGCCCTGCACGCAGCCTGGCTGTCGTAACCACCGCGTCAGCCGAGCTCCCCGCCGCCCACGCACCACAGCACATAAACATGGGGTTCCAAATTTAAAAGACAAAAGTCCTGTTTCCCACACGCTGAACTTCTGCACCCGTGAGAGCTGCCTCTCTGCAGGCTGCCCCTCTGAGCACCCTCACACCAAGGGAAGCGGAGCGCAGAGCTACGTCCCAGCAGCAGGATTAGCGACATTCCTCTCAGGGCCTTGCTAATCCGCTGCCATCGTGCCTCCCCGACTCCTGTGTGCTGGCTCCAAACCCAGCGGGGATTTAACCTGGAGTACTGTGTCCAGTTCTGGGCTCCCCAGTACAAAAAAGACAGGGATCTCCTGGAAAGAGTCCAGCGGAGGGCCACAAAGGTGACACGGGGCCTGAAGCACCTCCCCTATGAGGAGAGGCTGAGAGACCTGGGCCTATTCAGCCTTGAGAAAAGAAGACTGAGAGGGGATCTTATCAATGTTTATAAATCCCTTAATTGTGGGAGACAGAGGGATTTGGCCAACCTCTTTTCAGTGGTTTGCGGGGACAGGACAAGGGGCAACGGCCACAAAATGGAGCACAGGAAGTTCTGCATCAACATGCTAAAGAACTTCTTCACGGTGAGGGTGACAGAGCACTGGAACAGGCTGCCCAGGGAGGTTGTGGAGTCTCCTTCTCTGGAGATATTCAAGGCCCGTCTGGACGCCTACCTCGGCAACCTGCTCTAGGGAACCTGCTTTGGCAGGGGGGTTGGACCTGGTGATCTCTGGAGGTCCCTTCCAACCCCTACAATTCTGTGATTTGGTTGCTACCTGGCTTGTTAGGGCACCCTGTGCAGCCAGGGCAGCATAGCCAGGATGCTCAGTGCACAGGGTATCTGCACGGACAGCAGTGAGGGCTGCCGACCACCAGGTGATCATGCCACAGGAGACGTGGTTCCTTCAGAAAGAAGCTCCCGGCAGCACAAAGCAAGGGAAAGCTCCTCCTGCAGCATCTACATCCATGAAAAGGGCAGCGCGGGAAACACCAGCTCAAAGACCCTCGCATTACCTTCAGCTTCTTCTCCTTCTCGTGCACGACAGCGCGGACGATGTTGAGCGAGGTGTAGGTGAAGCTGAGCATGAGCAGCAGGGGAAGCTGGTTCTGGATGGCGAGGACAAAGAGGTCGTTGACGTAGGGCGGGTAGGGGAAGCGCTGCACCACCACCGTGATGTTCTCCAGCAGGCTGGCGGCGGTAGCATTGGCATGGTACTGCATGATGGCCCTGTCCACAGCATGCTGCACTGCCAGGAAACCTTCTCGGATATAACCTGCATGGCAACAACACCAGGAAGTAGGGACGGGCGCGTGTTCTCCAGGAAGCAGAGAAGAGCACGGCGCCTTTGGAAGAGAAGCAGCCTTTACAGAAGGAGGGATTTCTTGGGAAGAGCAGGAAACATAAAAAGAGCTCATAACAGAAGGAAACGTTACTATGAAAACACTATCGTTCCAGCAGATGCTGGGAAAGATTTAAATCAGAGTAATTTAAATCTTTAGTAATCATCATTTAAAAGCAGCTAGCAGAGAACCTCGAAATAAACTGCAATCCTCTTAGACAAATAAAAACATGTGGGCAGAAAGATTCTCGGTCATCGTTAACCATCAACAATGCCACTGAGCAGAGCTTATTAGTGGTGTTTTGGTTTTTTTTTGGTAAACCAAGAACATGGGATACTACAGTATGTTTTGGTGAGGAAGAATATATCCCATTACTGACACATTTGGTTTAAAAATTTTGTGCATTAGAAAATACTGAAAGATTTATTTTTCTTTTTTAACCGTTCTATTGTTACTTGGGCTTTCTGCCACGTTACTTAAATTGAGACTCAGATTCTGTTTAGAACGCCCCAAGTGAGCATTTTGAAAGTTGGCTGCTTAAAACGCGCTAGACAGGTAAGGAAAAGGTGAGAATATGAGATTACTAAATGTTATATATTAACTAATTTGCTAAACAAATACTGTAGTGAGAGAATTGATCCCAGCTTCTGGTCACCCCGTCCTGCAAAATATTTGAACTAGCAGGTATTGTCCTCTTGTGCTCGGTTTTATTTACACTGTGAGCAAGAACAGTCTGCCTGCTTTCTCAGTCCCTCAGTCTTCTTCTTGATGTCGCCATGAAATCAGGAGGAAGAAGACACCAGACTGGGGGAAATATCCCTTTCACAGCCAGAAAGGAAGCTCCCGAAATCAAGAGCTGGGCTAGTCTGAAACTGGTGCCAGTTCCGGCAACGTGGCTGCTGCCTCCTGCTCAGTCTGTGGTCTGGCTTTCATTTAAAACCTGCGCTCAAACCACAGAATTGCTCTATTTGAAGTATTTAAATAGCACGATAAATCCTAGATAGTTTGGACCCTGAAATATACTTTCCATTAACCCATTTAAAAAGAGAAAAGAAGAACATCCACACGCCTATCTCCTTGGCTGGCAGAGCAGTGCAAACCCGCCAGCGGCCTCACCTGGCGTTCCCCCATCCGCAAACTTGGCCTCCCGGGGGCCGGGCAGCTGGAAGAGTGGGAAGAGGTAGCTGGTGTGCCAGTCACGGTCCAAGTTGGGGTTCAAGCCCGTCTGCTCGCTCCGTGGGGCGTTCCTGGGGCTGTACTTGAAGCGCAGCTCATAGTCCACCTGCGGGGACGACGTCCACATCACACACCAACCACAAAGGGGCGATTCCGGGACACGTCCCGGGAGCAGCTGCCGCAAGGTGCCAGGGGGCTGCATCCAGCCCCGCTGTCCCTGGGGACCCACAGCACTCACCTGGAGGGGCAGCGGGGCCGTGCTGTGGTTGAAGCGGTGCTTGAAGACGACAGCAGCCAGCACGCTGCCCGAGCGGTTGTCCACCCTGACGTACTCCTCAAACTCCCTCTCTGAGGCGAAGCCCTGAGCTGCAGGGAGGAAAGCTGGGCTGTGAGCTGCCGGTACTCAGAGAGCAGAAGTTAGATTTCCTTTCACAGAAAAACCTAACGTTATTTTCAGTTTGAAATACGAAGTGCTAAAATTTTCTGTGCAAGGAGATTTCCAAAATGCTTAGCTTTAGGGAAGCGACAGCCACTTTCTTCAACTATTTTAAGCCAATATTTTTCTAGATAGAAACTGCAACAAGATGCGACAAAAATCAGAACTAAATCCTGTAGCTTGACAAAGTAGAACCGTTGCCTTGACATTCTGACAAAACCGAGGCATCCTTGGAACTGAGTGTGGGTATTTATCCGAATAAAAATTTGTCTGAGAATTTCTGGTCGCCCCACTAGTTCCCAGGGTGGAAGACAGACTGACGAAGCATAAATTAGTCCAGCTGGATGCCCTTTTTTCCAACCTCATTTGCTTTACCCGACCAGGCCGCCGAGCAGAGGTCTGTTCTGGGAGACCTCCTCACCCCGGCCGTCAGAGCACAGGCGCTGCCCCAGCACCCAAGAAGCCGAGAACATCGCGCCCCGTCCACGTCACCACGGCGGTGCAGGACGGAGCCGCGACCACGCACGAGCTGCCGCCTGGCCCCGCTCACCTCGGATGCTGATGGGTAAAGCTCTCTCCACCGCCTCAGCGATGCTCCTCACGGCGCTGCTGTTGGAGGGGACGTACGCCAGCTCCCAGGGGTTGCTCGGGTGCCGGCGGTAGAAGAAGCCCGGCAGGTCATCCACGGACTCGGCGGGGTAGATGGTGGCGTTGGGGTGGCTGATGGAGTGCACCCGATGCCGAAGCGCAATCAGGATGGCAGCAAACAGCAGCGGGAGGCAGATTTCTATGACCGTTACCAAAATCTGCCGTTTCTGCAGCAAAGCCGAGGGGAGGGGAGAACAAAAACAGAACCGAGATGTTAACGCTGGAAGCAGATCAAGTGCAGTAACCACGACCAGGGCGCGTGAACGCCGGGTGACCGAAGCGCTCCTGCACCTCACAGCGCCTGCAGCCACCTGGGTTTCACAGCCGGGGCTTTCCTGCAGCTGGCCACAACGAAGGAAGCAGCCAAGTTAACCACGAGGCCTGGCGGGCTCTGATGGCTGCACCGAGGAGGTTCCCACACCTCCCAGGACTTCCCAGCCACGGCGGTTTCTGTCCCCTTCCCTAATATCCGTCCGGCTTTGAGCCACGTGCCTTTAGAGTCAGCCTGAGCTCAGCGAGCGTCCCAGGCAGCAGAGCCCGAGCACCACCCTCCGGCCCCTCGTTCTCCCCCGGGGCTGCCTCTCAAGACTTCAGACTTTGCACTAACTGCCAGCACGTGCTCAGCCTGGGCATTCATTAGCATTTAAAATTGGGTTCCTCCATTTCTGCTGGCAGGCGGCCGAGAGTCAACCTTTTGCAGGATGGTTTGCAGCGGGGGGGGGGTGGCAAGGAGCTGTGGCTCTGCAGATGCAGCTGTGAAGGAGCGTGAGCGCTGGGAACGGAGGGGATGGGGCACTGGAAATGGCCAGGAGTGAGGCACTGCAGCCCAAAAGGCCCAGAAAGCAAGAAGAGGGAAGGAAATGGGGGATAAAACGGGAAATGCAGTAGGATCTCTGTGAAAACGACAGAGGTTATTGCTGTAGCACGTACCAACGTGGGCAGCAGGGCAGAGGGGAGGGGGAACGGGACAGCCCTGGGGCTGGTGCTGTACCCAGCGCCGCGCTTCCTCCTGCAGCCCGAGTTGCCCACAAGCAGGGCAAACCCATCTCGCCCGACCTCGATCGCTGCAGCCACGGCTCCTGAGATTTCTCTGCACGCACCCAGGCCCAGCAAGCCCCGGTGAGATCCGCGGCACCGTGGAATATTTTGGGTGCATGCACAGGGCAGAAGCAACAACGCCAGCCTCCAGGGGCTGTGGAGGACCCTACAGGAGCACAGGGCACCGCAGCCCCTGTCTGCTGGAACAGGGAGTGACAGAGGCACACGGGGCAAGAGGAGCACCGAGAGGTTTATTCTCCCAACTTCGCTGTCTCGGCAGCTCGGGGTCTCTCCTCCCCTGCCTGCACTGACCGCTGCTCCAGCCCCGTGCTCCGCAGCAGCTCCTTTAGATCCACAAACATCAGCCCCCGAGCGGCGCTGCCCATCACGTTATAACCTCACAGGCTCTCTGCAGACTGGAGAAAGGTTTTATTTTTCAGACGGGAGGGAAAAAAGGAGCAAGTTGGGCAGCCTCTCAGCGCAAGGAGCACAGAGTCAGCCCTGGCATCGCAGACGGGATGCGGAGGCTCTGGGCTGGCAGGGAAAAGGAGTGTTCCAAAGGCGACGCTCATAAAAGTGAGCGTTGCAGTTGTCTGATGGTTTTATAATGCAGCTCTTGCAGACCAGCTGCCTCCTGCAGATTTACTATCATATTAACCCTCTAATAGTCCCTTGGACTTTCTCCAGAAGGGCTGCCTGGCTCCGTGAACTTGGCGGCTAATACACATTTACCAGCACGGGCTTTCGCTACCACGGAAGTCGTTCACGCTGCCGTGTTTCAGAGGCAACTCATCCGTAACCATCACCGCAAACGGCTGCTGCTGCCAGCCCAGGGCAAGCCGTGTGCCCCCACCCCGGTACCCAGCTCCACATCGCCCGCCGACGGCTTGGGAGCTCCACACCTTGGCCGGGACCACATCTCCTGCTGGAGGCTGAGCGGGGAACAAACGCCCCTCTGCATTCTGGCATGGCAGAGCCGAGTCAGTGCCCAGCCTCGGAAAAGGTGAGGAGAGGTACCCGAAGCACGCCCAGGGAAGGTGTGTTCCCCTCCCTGTGCCGGGAGGCTGCTCACAGGCACGCTCCTGGTGGGGCGCTGCAAGTTGGCCCTGCTCCTAGCACGGAGGCAGCAGCCCAGCTCACCCTCCGCTCTGCCCGCTGTTTACTTTTACACGACGCTGTGCTGATGTGCAGAAGGGGGACTGAAGCTGCAAAAACAGCCTGCTGCTCCCTCCTCCTGTGCTGCCCAGGCCTGGCGAGAGGCACGGCCACGCTGCTCCCGGGGGCTGCAGCCCCTTCCTGCTGCCACTCCGCTGGACAAGGCTGGCACCAGGATGAGCAGCGAGCCCCGGGCTCCCTAAATCCCTTGTAATTAGCAGGCTGCCACGCACAGAGCTGGGCTGGGAGCAGGTGCCAGGACAGTGGTGGTTTAAGGCGGCCCACGCACCCCTAAAAGCTGCTTCTGAGGACGGCGGAAAGCAACGGGGTAAAACCATCTGCGTCGCGGCAGGTTTACAGGTGCTGCGTGGGAACTGCCGCCGCTGGAGGACGTTAAAGGATTTGTGTAAGGAGATAGCTCAGAAAAGCCACCGCCGCACGGGAGGGCACGGGGGTTATCGTGCCCGTGGGCAGGGAAGCTGAACTCCGCCTGATTTCAGAAGTGAGGGTAATGGTGAAACATGGGCATGAGGGGATGGGGACAGAGGCAGACAGGCGTTGATCCCTGCCCGTCTGTCCCGGACACAGAAGCACAAGAACCAGGATGCCAGGAAAGCTCTGATGTAACCACGTCTGGCAGTGACAAAGGCAGTGTCCCCCCAGGAGCGCCGTGCCAGCCTACCTGCAGGATGTAGTTCTTCCAGAGGAGCAGCCCAAACTGCCTGAGAACAACCATCCTCCCATCGGACGGGGACCGCCGCCGCTTCGCAGGACTCTGGGGAACAGGAAAGAGCAGTGAGCACGGTGCCCTCGCAAACCCAGGCAGCTCCCCACTGCCAAGGCCCAGGAGCTTGCTTCGCGAGCTGCTCGGCCCCCAGGCTCGCCGCGTGGTGGAGCGGAGGCTGCTGAGCCCCGCCAGGGCAGCAAAGCTCCCTCCCGACCCACCTGCCCCATTGCTCCCAGCCTGGCCCTCAGGAACCCCCGCAGCAAGGCAGGAGCTCGAGCCCAAAAGTGCCGTGCTCTCCCTGCAGAGCTCCCGGGATGTAAGCCCACCTGCTGCCGTGGGTGGACAGCAGCCCTGAATCACCCCCGGCCCCGTGTTTGGGCACTGCAATACTCCTGCGAGCTGGGCACCCAAGTTTCATTTTGCCACGAGGAGCGCCAGGAGCTGATGATGATGACGGTGCGAGGAGACCGGCCACGCCGACGGGAAACATCCCAGGCGTCGGCAGCAAGGCCGAGGGCAGCTATCGCCGTTCCCAGAACGATGTTGCAACAACTGGCTCAGCCCCGAAACAGTGGAAAATAACCGCTGTGCTCCCTCCTCAAGGGTCATTAGGAGCCCTCGAGAGCCAGAGGCGCCCTGGGTTTCTGGTGCTATCTGGTCCCAGCCATCTGCACGGCCTCGAGGCAGCTGCAAGCATCTGGACGCGCAGCGAGGGAGGCTGCTGTTTGGAAACCCAGCCTGCGAGCACCAGGAGACGTCGCAGTCACGGAGCCCGGACGTGCTCGTGGGGCGCTGCACCCACCACGCAGAGCAGGGCAGGAGCCCCACGGGCAGCGCCTCCGCCGCACCGGGGCATCGGGAGAGAGCCGCCGGGCGAGCACGCTGCTGCCCAGGGCTCTGCAAGTCACCCCGAAGGCTGCCGTGCAAAGGGAGCCACCGCATGGGCCGTGACCCACTTCTGGCAGCTGCGCCCCCTCGCAGGGGTCCTTCACCCAGCCGCAGGCAGGGAAAAGCTTTAGTTGAGGGGTGTGAGCACAGGATTACAGAACCACAACCGGCCCGAGGACGGCCAGGAAAGCACTTGTAGCCCACTCTTTTGGTTAAGATTTCAGGCTGCGCCTCCGCCTCCCCGCGATACAGGGCGTCAGAAGTGTTGGTTTTGCAATGTTAGCGGTGCTTTCCCAGAACAAACTCTTGTCCCAGATGAGAGGCATGGTTGAGAGAAGCACAGGGGAGAAAGGTCCGCGCCCCAGGGTGCTGCACCCAAGCCCTTCCCTTCTCTGGAGGAACCCACCAGCCCTCCTCCCACTTCCAGCTTAGCCATCCCTCCGGCAGGCACGCAGGGGTTCCCCGAGGAAGCTCTCCGGCCCCAGCGGGAGGTGAGCTGTGCTGGCACTCACCACGTCACCCCACTGCAGGGGGTCAGCCCCGGCACGAGCACAGCCAGCCAGCAGCACGGCTGACCCTGGGACTACGAGACAAGAGGAGGAAGCACGGCCCCGCCAGCAGCTCAGGATAAATGCCAAATAATTATCTTTCACAGACCCCTGAACTCAAAGGTCTTGTGCCAGGCAGCTGAATTCACTTCAACACATCACATTCAGCAACTGGAGCCGGGAAATGCAAACCACAAAGCTGGGGGAAAGGAGCTATTGAGCCAAACAACACCCCTGCTGTGCTCGGAGACTGAGCCCAGCAAATCCCCTCTTCCCGGCTTCGCCTCGGAGGTGCCCTCTGCCACGAGGAGACCCGTGCTCCAGCCCCAGCCTCACAGCTTGGTCCACAGGCTGGCAGCGCCGGCAGCCACACGGAAGGACGCGCTGCCTCCCAGGAACAGCGTGGGAGATGCTCGGCAGCGGGTTCTCCAGCTCTGGTGGGTACAGCACCAGCTCCCCAGACCTCGCGCGGCTGCCCGGGTTCGGAGGCTTGCTGCACTCGTGCGAACAAAGGTGTATTTTCAGCAGACACTGCACGAAAGCATCGCCTGCAGACACGGGAAAGCTGGCTCTGAGCGGCGGCCACAGAGACACGGGCAGTGCCTCACCCGGCTGCCCCTGCGACGACAGCCGCCGCCTCCTCCTCCCTCTGGCTGCAGTGGGGCTGGTCCGCTGCCGCTGGGATCGCTTCCTGCGGCCAAAAGCACCCACAGACAGCTGGGCCTCCAGAGATTAATAGCGCCAATAGCCTCGGCAGAGAGCTGCAAGTACAAGGCGAAGCAGCCCAGCAAGGCCGGGGGGAGGTCAGTAACCCACCCGGCCGGAGCCTGGTAAAACCGCACCACCAGCACAGCGCCAGCAGCTGGGAGAAACAGAACGGCAGCAAGAGCAGGTTGAAAATCCACGAGGATCCGTGGAGAAAGCAACAACCAAACGTTTGCCCAGCCTGCCCTACACGGCCACGTCCCTGAGCCCTCCAGGTGTCCTCCTGGCTTGGCACACTTCTTCCCGGCCCTGTATCAAAATCCAGGTGCAAGCTCTGAGCAAAAAACCATCTGCTTTTTTACTGTTTGATACAAAGAAGTTAGAGTCTTGCAACAGCGAGCAATGTCTGCGCCGGACTGTCCTGTTCTGTGCAGTAACCCAGAAAAAGAAGAAGAGGCCCGCTCCAGAAGAAGCCCGTCAGACACCACCCCTTCCAGGCAGCAGGCAGGGGAGGAACAGCAAAGGGGATTTTGCAAAGGTGGCTGCTGCTAGATGTCAGTTAAAACAGACCGAAGCCCATCCCGTGCCCTCTCGTCCCCAGGGGGACGCCCTGGCAGAAATGCCACAGGTAGGGCCAGGACCCCTCCGGCCCCCAGCCCCACGCGCAGCAAAGCGGACGACAGGACCCACGCGCGCCCACACAAACCACCCGAGCACAAAAACCTCCTCCTGCACTTACTCGAGGGGCATCGGGAACCAATCAAGGCAACCAAAACCATTGCTCCTTTGTTTCACAGACAATCCGACAGCGACCTACCTGCCGCTCACCGTGCCGCACCCTCGGAGGCGAGCCGGACGCCTCCCGAGCGCCCGCACGGCGCTGCTGCTCCCAGCGGGGCTGTCACCTCTCTGAGAAAGTGTCAAGCACCTCTTGGGTAACGCCAACGCTACACAACGTCAGAAAACTCCAGTATTGCCAATCAAATTTGTCCACCCTTTTTTAAGTGTCCCAAGAAAACCCGCACTGAACTGTTTGCTGGCTGCGGAACAAGAGAAGGAAGGAGCTCGGTTACAGCAGGGCTGCTCTTACAGACTTGAGCGCAAAAAAAAAAAAAAAAGGTTTCCCAGGTTCTGAGCATCCCCAGAAATGATTTTTTCAACTCAGAACGTGCAAAACCTGAAGGGAAAGCCTTTTTGGGAAGGCGCTCCCTGGGTGAGCTCTGCGGTGAGGCTCTGCTGCCCCAGCCACGCTCCTGGGGCCACTCACTGGGGCCAGCTCCAGCGGGATCGCCGTCCTTGGGAAGCGGGGCTGTGCACAGATGGATCCGGGCGACCGTGGGAGGCACCGCGCATACCTTGCGAGAGGACACCACGCAATTCACCTGCAACCCCGTCGTGCCGGGGCAGATCAGGTTACCCTCCAGAGACGCTCTTCTGCCTGACCTCAGCGCTCGCTCTGCCAGCCAGGACTGACTTTCCCCGCCAGAGGCGCAGCCCAGGGGAAGCAAGAACATGGCCAGCTTCCGAGAGCACAGCTCTGGTAACGCGCCGTCCCCCGGTTCCACCTCCCCAGAAATACCCCGCTTTCTGCGCCGGAGCGCTGAGGGAGAGAGATCCTGCTGAGCACACGGGCACAGGGCTGGTCCCACGGCCGCCCTCCTGCCCACGAGGTGCCGGGGTAGCTGCAGATGGGCCCGGCGGGTTCGGATCGGGGCAGGAGGACGGGCAGGGACAGCGGCCACAGCCCGACCCCGCTGCCATCCCCCCAGAAGGGCCGGGCGAAGGCCACGTGCTCCTGGGAGCAGCGGTTATTTCAGAGCACTCGCTGCATTTCTGCTCTTCTGATGTCCTGTTGCCATAGGAACGCGGCCTGGAAATGGCAGACGTGGCTTTTTTTTAATCGCTTCTCCCACCAGCTCGGGGAGGGAGCATCCTTGGAAGGCTGGAGGCAGCAGCCGGGGCCGAGCACGGTGCCTCCTGCAGGGGGGGCAGCAGCCGTGCCAGGGACCGCGGGGTGATGGCAGCCAGGTCCCAGGCGAGGGCACCCCCGGTGCTGGAAGGGTGAGGCTCTGGACAGCGTTTCTGGGAGCCGTGAGCGATTTCCGACACCTCCAGGAAATCCTGTCTCCAGCAGCTCCAGGACAGCCTACCCTGGGCCGCAAGCGGCCGCAGCTCCTGCTGCTGCGTTTCCTTTCCCCCCTCGCTGCTGCGGGAAACGCAGGAGCCGTGCGACGAGCAGCCAGACCGTAGAAAAAGCCACGACCTACCGCAGTGCGAGAGGCCGGGCGCACAGAGCCATAAAACTCGCCGGGAGGCAGCGAGCCCAGCAGGATGGGGCCCGGCCGGCTCGGCACAGCCCCGTGGCACAGCCACAAGCCCCACGGCCTCCTGCCAGCCACCGGTGTGGCGCAGCACGGCCGGGGCCGCTCGGGCCCCTTCCCTGACGGCTCGGCGGTGCCGGCAGGGAGCAGCCAGGTGGGAACGGCGGCGTTGGACCCGCAGCTCCCGGCTCGGCTCTGCTACCCCGCGGGGTGACACGGCCTCACGAAGCCGCCCGCACCGCCGGCACCTGCTTGCCCAGGGGTCGGCGGCTCCTCGCCCGGCCACCGACGGGCCCCGAGGGCTCGCCCGCTCCCCGCGGGCACGCGCCCCGCACCGCGCGCGCGCCTTCGCCGGGTCGACGCTCGCCTCCGCACCCGTCCCGCGAACGCGAGCGGGGCAGCCCCGGCTGCGGGCCCGGCACCGGCGGCACCCGAGGCCCGGCCGCAGCGAGGCGGCTCCGGGAGCCCGCCCGGTGCCGAGCGCTTCCCGATCCCCGAGGGCGAGCGCCGGCAGGGGCGCCGCCACCCCCGAGGACCCCCCCGGGGACCCGCCCGGGGACCCGCCCGGTGCCGCGCGGCGCTGCCGGGGGGGGCTCGGCCGCCGCCCCGCGGGGACGGAGCCCGACCGGCGGCACCCGCCTCCCCCCCCCGGCCCGCACTCACCGGCACCCGCCGGCCGGGCGGCTCCGGCCTCAGCGCCGCACCCGCGCCGCCGCCGCCGCCGCCATCCCGGGAGCCGCCCCGCCCCGCGTACGCGCCGGGCGTGCGCGCGCCCGCGGCGTGCGCACGCGCGTGCCCGCGAGCGCGCGCCCCGGGGCGGCGAGGCTGCGCCCGCGGGACGCGGCTGGCTGCGGACGTGGGAGGGGGAGAGGGGGGGGGAGGGCGCGCGTGCCCGCGGGCGCGCCCGGCCCGGAGGTGCGCGCACGCGGGAGCGCGGGGACACCTGCGGCGCGCGGGGACCGGGGCGGCCCGCAGCCTCCTGCCCTTCCCTGGTGGCTAAAGAGCAGCGGTTCGTCCGGCCAGCCCTTGAGATGAGTCCTGCGAGGGCTGCTTTGAGCCCAGCGGCTTTGAGGATCGCTTCTCCTGCCGTGTTTTCATCTCGGGGTGGTTTTGTCAGAGCCCCCCCTCACCCCCCCCCCCCAGTGCCCCGGCTGACCCTGTCTGCCTTCAGAAAATGAAAGGAACAAAACCAGGACAAGGGTGAAGCTTCCTCAGTGAGGGAGAGAGCAAAGCTGCAACATCAGCTTTAAAAATAGCTGCACAAAGCCGAGGAGTGACACCCCGTGATCGCGCTGCGCAACAGGAGGGGGCCCGGGGCAGGGCTGGGGGCTCTGAGGGGGGCTGCAAGGGGAGGTCCTGGGCGGCCCAGCAGCAGGGGAAAAAGGGGAGCACAAGGGGGAAGCTTCCCCACAGCTGGCCCTGGTCACCCCCAGCAGCGGGTGTCTGCGGAGGGGACGATGTGCCCTCGGACACATCGCCTGGCTGCCAGCGAGGACCAAGCAGCCCCGAGCCCGGCCTGCCCAGCAAAGCTCCCGCCTGCGCTCGGCTGCCTGGCAGCTGCCAGCAGAGCTCATTGCAGGGCTCGGGGCAAGAGGAGCTCTCCCAGCTCTGCGAGTTGCCAACCCTCCGCAGAGCCGCACGCGTGCTTTGAAGCATGAGTGGTGCAGGTTAGCCAGGGTGGGATGGCCTGTGCCTTCCCTCTGAGCGCGGTCAGCTGGGGCTTGGTGCGCTCCACGGGTGGCCGGTGAGCTCCTTCTGGCTTTTCCCCATCGCTTGGGACCACGTCGCGAACACAATGCTTTTAACCTGCTGCAGGTATAACAGGGACGGTGTGAGCAGAGCTCTCGCGTGGGGTCTGTGCCGCAGTGCCAGGGAGCTCGGCAGCATGACCATGGGTCCTGGGGAGTATCTGGGGCAGCTGGTGCCTTTGAAAGGCAGTCCCATGGCGCTGCAGCCTCGCGTCAGCCTGGGTTGAGCCAGCCCTGCCGCGTCCACGCCCCTCCTACAGCATGGTTTGATCTTCCCCAATTACAGCTTCCCCGTGACCTTCCCTATTGCCTCACTCGGCTCTTCTCTGTGCCTGGCTTTGAAGGAAGCGGAGCGATTAGATCAAAACATAAGTCTTGCCAAAGACAGTATTTACAGGCTCCTCATTGCTCCTGGAACAGCAAATGAGAGATGTTGCAATGAGGCAGGGTGACATCGTGGTGACTCAGCTGGTGCTCAGGAGACGCACTGGGGCAGCGGGGAGGGAGCAGGGTCAGGACAGACCTGCGGAGAGGGGCAGCAGCACGCGAAGGTGCGAGGACTGGGGCCGCAGTTGGGTGCGGGGCAGGGAGGACTGGGCAGTCACATCCATTGGTACGCATGGGCAGAAGACAAACTGCAGTGACAGCCTTCTCACCTCCCTGTGTCAGAAAGCTGGAGAGCGCTTGACTGTGGGTGTCCCCCCCGCCCCGATGGCTCCATCACACTCATCACCAACATCTGAAAGGATGAGAAGTCATCCCCTGTGCTGGCACAGCTGCTAACCCCACTGCCGAAACCTACTGGTCACCTCCTCCTTCCAGATATTCCAGTTTACAACCATCTTCCTGTGTCCAACGTCAACCCAGCCAGTGGCTGTCCCCAGGGAGGTGACCTCTGGTGCAGCAGCACCTTTTCACGCTGGCAGAGCCGAGTTGCGTGTCCCCGAGCCTGGGGACACCAGCCCACAGGATGGCCCCTGGGCAGCATGGCCGGGGGGCTGAGGTCCGTGCTGAGGATATCCACACCTAGCGAGTGCTGGGGAGCACTGCTTGATGACGCCGGTGTGGCCGTGCGGCACCCAGGGACGAACCTGGCCACGTCCCAGTGCTCCCCGCCACCCACAGAGCAGGAGCTGCCAGCGATGCTTCCCTGGACAGCCCCAAACCACGAACCCCAGGTCAGAGACAGGCAAACAGAGCTGACTTCTGCTGAGATCACTTCCCATTTTGTCCTAGTTTCTTCCCACTTGTTGACTTAGCTGCAGTGTGGGCTGTTGCAATACTGGGGACCGTATTTGTTACCCCAGAGCGCCACCTCCCAAGAGAAGATGCCAGGGATGTTTCTCGTGCAAGTGGGGAGCAGATCGGCACCTTGCTGCTTCAGAGCCTCGGGGTGAGCATCCATCCGTTACGTCTTGCAGAAACTGGGAGCATTGCAGGAAAAGTCAAAAGTACACCTAAAACACAGCTTTAGAGGAAACTGGATACACTGCAGCCAGCGCGGCTCACACAGCAAGGGTGGGCAGGCTGCTGGTTAGGCAGGCTGCCTTTAGTCTTAGGAAAAAAATAGAGAAATCTTCAGAATAGAGAAAACATTCTAAGGAATGATGAGGTCTAAATGAAAACCAAGTCAGCTCTTAAACTGAAAACAGTCCCAGGAGGGTTTTTAGATCAAGGATGGGGTGAGATCGGTGGGCAGTGGTGCAGGGACTCATCCAGAGGTAAATTCGTAACTCTGCCCCTTCAGCAAAGTTCAGAGGAAAAGAGACATTGAAAACAGCCTCCAGGACAAGAGGAGATGCAGGTGGTGCTCTGCCGTGCCTACAGCCCTGGCAGAAGGAGCAGGCAGCCTGGTTTGGGTGAAGATAAGGCATTGGTGAAAGGGACAGCCCGGAGCGGGAGGCGAGGAGGAGCTGGTGGAGGACCGGGCGTGCAAAGGGCTGGGGGAGGCACAGGACCAAGCAAGTAAAGGCGTGGGGTGCAGTCAGGTGCATTGGGAAGCAGCTAGGTGCACTGGAAATCTGCAGGAACCCCCGGGGAGTGGCCCAGGAGACACAGAGGATGAGGGAGGAGGGCACTCCACCCAGAGAGGATGGGGACGATGTGCCCAAACTGCTGAGGGAGGCCACAAGGCTGTGAGAGCGAGAAACTGCTGTGTAGGGAGGCTTCAGTGGAGAAATGTGGCAGCAAAGACATCCCAAATGACTGCATCTGGAGAACCAGAAGAAGGGACATCCCCTGAGCCACAGACTGGGAAAATCCTCCGTGAATCCTCCGGGAATACACGCTCCCCTGGTCTCTGCACACTTTCCCAGACATTGCCCACTGCTGATGGCAGGATCTGGGCTTTAGCGTGACCTGATACGGCTGGGATTGTGCTTCATTAACGCTGGGCTCAGTTCTCAGCAGCAAGCCGGGCCATGCTGGTGGTATCACGGGATGGCAACCGCTGCCTCGGCCGTGCAGCAGCCTGTCAGGGGCTGCCAGGCTGCAAAATGGGCACAGGCAAGGGCAAAAACCCTTGGCAAGCTTACCTAACCTTGCCGGAAGGAACTACATAAAACAGAGAAACTCACAGGGAGAAGTGAAAATGAAATACAGAGGAAAATACATGTAAATGATGGGGAGATGTCATCTAGCCAGTGTGCCACCAAGACACAGAGGTTCTACCATGGTGAACCTGCTGGGGGATGGCTTAACAGCAAGGCAAGCTAGTCAAACTGCAAACAAATAGTTAAAATAAATTAAAATTCTTCAAAAATTGGCATTTTCTTTTTCAAACAAGGAAAACAGCAAGATGCAAAACCCTCAGCAAGTTAAAAGCCACATTCACAGAGACAAAATATATTTTGAGCGCAATTTGCTTACCACACAAAAATTATAGCCAGTGTTTGCAAACCCATCAGAAAGAAGAAGTTTGCTGGAAGCCCACTGCGGCTGGCAGGGACGGGGCCTCACTACAAAAGCTCTGCATGACATTAAGGATGGATTTACAGTGAGCTTTTGCTTGTAAAGTAACTGCTTAGAAGTTAGGAGATGGTGTGGGAATAAATGGACACGATCTGTGCCAGACCTGTGCTGGTCAATACATCCAAGAGAGAGAGCAGCTCCTGCTGGCGATGCGCAGTGCCTCGGAGTGGTTAAAATGAAAGCAGGCTGTGAAAAGCTGGGGAGGGGTTGCGTGATGTCAAGTGGCTGAGCAGAAAGACTTAAAATGCGATTCAGTATAATTGAATTCAAGGCAACGTAAAAAATAGTGCTATGTGTACGCAGTGACGGGCTCTAAACGAGTTTTATCATTCGGGAGGGAGGTGCCGGCACGCTGGCTGCAGCTCGCCTGCATGCTGCGTGTTGAGTAACAAAGCGCAAGGAACATAAGGAAGGAGTCAGTGGGCCTGCTGCCACAACCAGGCAGGGTCACTGCGCCCCGAGGAGGACGGGGATGTGGGAGGCAGCCAAGGGGGAGAGGCAGGAATGAGGGAGCAGAGTGCCAAGGCCAGGCAGGAGGCACGATGCTCGTAGACACAGCCCCTGCAGCGTAATGGGGTGCATGTGCACTGCTCGCCCTGCAGCACTGCCAGTACAAATTACCTGTCATGAAGTGGCCAGACTTCCTATCTACTTCCTCTTTCATCCATTTATTCTATTTTTAAAAAAAATTACTAATTATTACTTTTCTTTTCTCCTTCTTTGATACTAGCTTGGAGGCTCTTGGAAAGAAATCTTAAAGAATTCCCTTTTTTCACACACATTTTCCCATCTGCCTTTTTCCACCACCAATTTTTCTCACCGTTTTTTCTTGGCTTTCTGGGGTTTGACTTTTTAAAGCAATATGTATTTTGGTTTACTGAATGGATTATTCTCTGCCCAAATTGAATGTAATCAGGTCATGATCACTGTTCCCTAGGCAACCACCAACAGAATTATAGAGCTATGATCATGAATTAATACTGTTTAAAAAAGTCAAAAACACCAACAACAAAAAAATTGTAACTGCAGGGCTTAATAAGTTGTTGCTGAAACATGACATTCACGTCGGGGCCACCAGCTGGTGGCTTTGGTAGGGAAAAGCAATGATTATAGATCTTAATTCAGGAGTGAGGTGAAGACGCCACCAGCCTGTAAAGGTGTATTCAGCCAAATCTGATGAAGGAAATTCTGATGCGTAGCTTTGATTAACAAAGGAATTGCTATCTGCACCTATACAAGGGGCAGGAATATCTAGGACTGAGAAGAAGCTGGCGCAGTGGGGGTGGCTGTGAGGTCAGCCAGCTCTGCACACCCCTGCTGCACCCACAGTGCCAGGAAAAAATGACAAAGTGACCTGAGTGTGTGCTGCGTCCTGATGAACGCTGCAGGTAGGGATGTGGGAGCCCAGCCAAGCTGCTCCATGGCTGCTGGCATCGTCCACACGCTTCAAAGGCAGATGGAAAAGTGCTGGCAACAGACGGCAGCAAACAATCTGAATATGTGCAGGGCCTCCTCCGTCACTTGGCGCAGTTTGGGCTTTTCTGGGAACACTTCAAGTGCTTAGTGAATGTTAGGAACGTTTTTGGTGTTTGGAGGGGCTGGGAAGGGCAGCCAGCCTGAGGTGGGACGAGGTCTCCCCTGCCTTGGCCAGGGGAGTCTCTCCTGAGCCCCAGGGCTTTGCACCAGGCTCTGGCAGGGGGCTGATGCCAGGTGCCATTTTATTCAGGCAGCTTCTTCCTGGCCCTGCCATTTTATTCAGCCAGCTCCTTCCTGGCCCTGCCATTATTCATCCAGCTCCCTCCTGGCCTCACTGAGCTGCTGTGAGGGCAGCTCTTGCCTCAGCCTGCTGCCAGCCTGCTTCCTGCACGCAAGGTGCTCCACTGGCTGGCCAGGACGAGGTTTGGAGAGCGATGCCATCGTGACAGCACCCCCTGCGCCTGTCCCACCGGCACCTTCCTCACAGGCGGCCCTGTCGCACCCATCCGGGGCAGAACGGCCGCAGTCCATCCACACTTGTTGTGTTGGCCCAGTGGGGCCTGCCCGAGGTGCACGGCGTGCAGTACAGAGAACAGCTGGCCTTGTTACTCCTCCTGGCACCGTTTGATTAACCCCAGCACTCATTAACTTTGGAGAACCCGTTTTGTAGTCCTAAGCTCACTTTTAAGTAACTTTTAAATAGAATTTCTTAAATAACGAACCAATAACCCAAAACCAAGAAGGAAGTAACAGAAATATCCTCCTTCCTCCAGAGCCAGGACCTGGGAAGGCTGGCCGAGGCAGTAGGGGCAGCCCCCGGCAGCATTCCCCTTCCTTCTCTTTCTGTCCCTTCCCCTTCCTCATCCTCATCCCCTTGCCTTTCCTCATCCCCTTTCCCTTTCCCATCCTCATCCCCTTCCCTTTTTCCTTCCCCATCCTCATCCCCTTCCCCTTCTCCTTCCCCATCCCTATCCTCATCCCCTTCCTCTTCCTCATCCTCATCCCTCCCCATCCTCATCCCCCTTCTCCTTCTCCTTCCACTTCCCCTTCCTCATCCTGCTCCCCTTCTCCTTCTTTATTCTCATCCCCTTCCTCATCTCCTTCTCCTTCCCCTTCCTCTTCCTCATCCTCTTCCTTATCCCCCCTTTCCCCTTCCCCTTCTCCTTCCCCTTCCCCCTCCACGCCCCCCGCCCCACACCCCCCCGAGCCCCGCCGGGGCCCTGAGGCGCGGGGCAGGGGCCGAGGAGCCGCCGCCGCCGCCCGGCCCTTCCCGGCCCCCCCCGGCCGCGCGCATGCTCGGGCCCGGCAGCGGCGGGTCCCGGGGCCTACGCGGCGGAGCTGCGGCGATGCCGGGCCGCGGGCGGCGGGGCCGGGGCCGGGGCCGGGCGGCGGGGGCGCAGCGCGACGGCGGCGCGGAGCGGGAGCAGCAGCGGCAGCCGGAGCCGGGCTCTGCCCGCAGGCCGGCCCGGTTCTGCCCGCAGTGCGGGCGCGGCGTGGAGCCCGCCTTCAGGTTCTGCCCGGCCTGCGGCGAGAGGCTGCCGCCGTCACCGGGGAAAGCGGCGGCCGCTCCCGCGCCGTGGCGAGCCCCGAGCCCCGCGGCCGCCGGCGGGGCCGAGCTTGAGGCGGCCGGGCCCGGCTCCTCCCCGGGGGCCGCCCGGGCGCCCCCGTCCCCGTCTCTCGCCCCCCCGGCGAAGCGCAGCTCCCTCTCGCCCCGCAAGCCGCGGCCCGTCGCGGCGGTGCCGTTCCCGGAGGACGAGGTGCTGGAGGACCACGGCAAGAGGCGGTGGAGGCTGGGCCGGCTGCTGGAGCACGGCGGCCCCGGGCTGATGTACGAAGGTGCCGTGGGGACGGGGACCTGGTGTGTGGGGGGGTCCCCATCCCGGGCCGGGCTGTCGGGGTGTCCCCGCGGGGGCTGTGGTGCGGAGGCTGGCGTCCCCGCACCGGGTTTCGGCTCCTTGGAGAGCCCGGGGGGGCAGATGGGAGCCCCGTGGAGATCAGGCTGCCCGCAGGCTGCTCTGCTCTGTGCTGAGACCAAAAGCCTTCTTGGCCACTGCTGCCGCTTCCTGTTTTTTTTTTTTTTTTTTTTTTTTTTTTTTTTTAGGTTCAAAACCGACTCGCTGCAAGCCCCGTGCAGGAGTTCCTGTGTTGTAGGTGTTGTCAGGGCTGTATAAATGTCAGGTCAGGATTCTCGACCTGTTTCAGGGCCAAAAGGAACCAGAGAAATCATCTGGGCATTTTCTCAGCTGCTTAGTGCGTGCAGATCTTTTCTCTCCGGTCGAGTTCTGTATTTCCAAGGGAAAAGTTTTGATCTCATTCCCCACCGTTAACCTGAAAACACTGCTCAGGAGGAATTTTCTCCGTTAGTAAGCTTTGCCCGATGTTTGGCTTTAGTTTCCTTCTACTTGCTTATGCTGCTTCATAACAAAGGCAGGGCATCCACAGACATGATGGTAGAAAAAGAGCAAATCAAAAGAGCAAATCACTGTAGTTGTTACTACGATGGAAGGTGCTTTTACAGAGACACCCTTTGGATGATGAGCAGCTGATAACCTGTGTGTAGCATTCAGTCTGAGAGCAGCAGAAAGGAAACTTCCCCAAGGCAAAGTAATGGGTGCAAATTTTGGAGGAGGAGGGTCACATGTATATAATAACATTACGCAGAGGAGAAGGGACTGGGATCTCTTACAGACTTGAAAAACTACGTAGTGAGCCAGAGGGAACTCTCATCAAATTAATTTGGGGATGCCTTTGAGATTCTACTAATGATTTGTTCTTTGCGTGCCGTCTTCAAAGCACCCCATTACTGTAGCCATGCGTAGATGCTTCTGTGACTTAAGCAGATCTGCACTTGAAGCATGTCAGGGGTGCTGTGCTTCTGGAGCAAGGTAAGAATTATTTTGTAGCAGAAGACACTGTCACAGAGGATGCTTTTGCAAAGTCCAAGTGAAAGAAGCAGAGGATAAGTAAAAGTCGGGCTGTGCAGGCTGTGTTTAATGGCATAGCTGACACTGCAAGTAGCTTTTTTCTGTGCTTCTGTAACCACATCTGTTCCATCCTTCCACAGCACAGTCAGCATCTGGAGCCTGTCCTCAAAAGCAAAGATTCTCCCTCAAACTTGTGAGTTTTGATCTGTTTGGGTAAGAAATAGTGTGTAGTGTTGTGTCCAGGGCCTGACCCATCCGGCCTGTAGGACTAGAGGTGGAATTCAGAGCAGGTGGTCAGAGAGGCCCCCTCTAGCCTGAAGCTGTGCCGCCTCGTGGGATGTGCACTGGCTTCACTGTCCTCATCGCCGTAGGGAAAATCCCTTAGAGGGAGAGAATAACACCATTGCTTAGGAGATGGATAAAACTTCCCAGGGATCTCTTGCTTGGTTTTCAATAGAAGTTGGCTGTTCCGCTAGAGGCGTGAAGAAAAATAGCTATGAGGATTTCATTTAAAAGCAAACAAACAGACAAAAACCCCTTCATCCCAGAAGACTGCCCCTTCAATCCACAAGGCTCAGTAATCTCTAAAACTGAATTTAGTGCTGTAGGATAGAGTTCTTGTTTCATTAATGTCAGACCTGCTTTCTTCCTATATGGCAAGTGCATAAACCCTGCTGAAATCAGGGGGGAACTGGAGATGACAGAATTTGGTGGTTATGCTGAGGTTATACTGAGAGACTCTAACACCAGAGCACATCTTTAAATTAAACAGTAATTAAAGTTGTAATTCTGACCCAGCTTCCTAGGCGCTTCCAAAGATTTGTGTTCTCCGGAAACGTGTTATGTTCAGTAATAGCTGTTCTGCAGTTGAAATTGAGTTGATGACTGATGGCTCTGTGGGGGACGTGGTGGTGCCCACTCACATGTGCTAGTAAAATTATTCACTCTTCTGTCAGAGGAGAGCTGTATAAGAGGGTGGAGAAAGAATACAGTGTTAATGAGAACAGACAGCTAGCCGCCACAAAACTAGAACCAGTAGGTGGGGATCTTTGTTCACTTCTGTACGTAACACTCCCAGCTCCTGTATTTTGCACCTTCCGGTGTTTTGATCAGCAGTCTTCTGACTCTGCAGCCCAGCCTTGGCGGCTGTAGCGGTCTGTCGTATAGCACATGAGAGCATTTCGGTTCAGACTGGCTTTTCAGGCAAGATGCACGATGAAATACCTGGAACGTGGTCGTTTGTGTTGTCTGGAGACTGCTGATCCCGCAGAAACCGGGGCCGCTTGTGGGTGGGGCCTTTGGTATCAAACCAGCCAGGATGTAAAACGGCTGCCTCCTCCCATGCGTAGCATCTGTCCTAAGTTAGTGTGCAGTATCTTGAATGTATTTCTGTGTATGTCTATATAAACGTGTGTGGGCACGCAGACGTGTATACATTGATTGTAAACCATCAGGTCACTTGATAACAGCAGTAGTAAAAGAGTAGTAAAGCTGACTGGGGTAAAAAGGATGGACTTTAAGAATCCAACACATTACCCAGACACTTAGGAAATGTTATGAATACAGACTTTCTTGCTTGTCTTGTTTTCTGACAGCTAGCATAAAATGGAATAGCTTTGACTTGCCTGTTTGCAGCAATAACCTCATCTGTGCTGTGGCTATGAAGGTTGCCTCTGTCTCCTTCTAACACAACAGCTTCAGGACTAGAGCTTGTTCTAGGCTGCCGGATGGTTCACATTGTCTAGGTGCTCTTAACCAATGGATGCTTCTTAGTGGTAGTGCTTGAAACGTGCGGTGTGAGACAGCTGCTCCCTTGTTCTGTGCTGATGCTTGGAGTTGATGCAGCTGTCAGGTGCGGCATTAAATAGCGAGCCAAAAGACCTGAACTCTCTTCTCAGCTCTTTTGCTGTCTGTTCTTTTGTTTTTTTGGGGGGTGGGAAGAAGGAAGTTTTAAAATATTTAGTAGTCTTGTAGCAGTCTTGCCCAAATTGGCCATTCTAGCAGGGGGTGTGTAGCTGAAGTAATGCATTTTCTTTCTGTTTCCTTTAGGATGTCAAAGATGGCAAGATCTACAATGAACAGAACTTTTTCCAGCGAGCTGCGAAGAAAGACAGAGGTTGGTGCTTCTCGGAAGGGTGGGGATGAGGCTGCTTGTTAGGACAACTGGCATCACTCTCTTGTTGGTTCTGTCAGTCTCTCAGAAGGCAAGGCTAGAATAAACTAATTTGTTGCTTCGTCTGTGCCAGAGTGCTGAGCAGTTCAGCCAAGAGCTGCTCTCCCAGTAGTCGCCTTTAGGACACTAATAATGGCATTTTGAAGCTCTCTTGCTCTACCCAGGCTTTGTCTTGATCTCGGTGGTAGCTGTTTAATCCTGCAGCCTGGCTGACCGTTGCTCGCTCTCTCTTCTGTGCTGCTTCCGTGGGCATTTCTGTCAGCTGCTGTCAAGTATTTACTCAGTTGACTCAAAAACCTGAGCATGGGCAAATCTGACCAGGGAACATGGACAGGTGTTTGAGCAGGGGTTTTGGGGGAATTCCTGACAAACCTGCACTTCTGGGAAGACTGCAATCAAGTCCTTCCCAAGCCTATGTGTAGAATTTGCTTCTCCATCACTGCTCCTGACTCTCTTCTTCCCTTCTTGTTTTACATAGCCCCATAGCAAGCACACGCTTTAGCCTGCTCTGGTATTTCCAGCATGCCTTCTGTCTTATTCTTGCTCTGCAGTGCTATGTTCATTGACATGCTAACACCCCAGCATATTAGGCTGGCATTTCTGGGACAGAATTAGTATGAGAGTGACTTTTAACTGAGCTGCCCAGGGCAGATCAGGCCTTTGGAGAAAGGCCATCCCTGACTGAGCTCCTTAGCAGTATCTGCTGCACTTTGTCCTCTTCTCTTGCCTTCTAGTGGATAAGTGGAAGAAGCTACACTCTTTGCCCCTGCTGGGAATCCCCAATTGTGTTGGCTTTGGACTGCATGCAGATAAATACAGGTGAGGTGACTGTGAAGGGCATAGCTGAGCTCTTTTGTCCACAACTGCCATCCTCTTGGGCTTTCCTTCTTTCCCTCTTGCTCTCTGCTGTTTCATTTCTTGCTGTCCGCAGGCTCCTGAGTATGTGTTGCTCCTATCTCATTTACTACCAGAATTATTTATTACCAAAAAATATTGCCTCTCCCAATAGCCTGTTTCCTTCAGTCCTTGTGTTGCTGGTGAAGTCATTGCTTTTGCTGCTTCTGCTCCTCAGGCCCAGGGACATCTTATTCCTGCCTTTTAAACTTAACACAAAAGGGGAGACCGAGACTTTGTAATATGTGGTCAGCATGTCTCTCCTTTTCAAGGAGTTTTTTGTTATATATAAGAAATGAGGAAAGCTTTGCCCAGGTCAACATGAAGTGGGGGACAGGTCTAATCCAGGTAGAATGCTTGATGAGTGTCTGTTGTAGGGTTTCTGAACCAGGTAGGTACTGCCAAGTCCTTGTCTCTTGTAGGTTTTTGGTGTTCTCAGACTTAGGGCGAACTCTTCACTCCATCCTGAATGATGGCGTACGCCTGAATGAGAAAGCAGCTTTTCAGATCGTAGTCCGGCTGGTACGTAGAGAACCAATACTTTCCAAGAGACTCATTCGGAAAAGGCATACAACTTTTTCCCTAATCTTTTAAAGATGTTTTAAAGCTAACCCAGGGGTTTGGCTGGGGTCTTAAAGCAGCATCCCTTGAGCCTGTTGTGAACTTGAGTAGCATCTCTTGAGCAGTATGTAAATTTGAAGGAATTTGAGATAAGGAGAATGAAAGAAAGCTGGCACTTGAAAATCAGAGTCTGTGAGATGTGGTGCTTATTTATACCTGCACACAGCTTCAAGGAATTGCGTTGGAAAGTCCAGTTTAGTGAAAGCCCACGTGCAGAAGGAATGCATGGGTCTAATACGTTCACATTTTCTGTTTACTTGTAGCTAGACTGCCTGGAGTACCTTCATGAAAATGAGTACGTGCATGGGGACATCACGGCTGAGAACATCTACGTGAACCCGGCAGACCTCACACAGGTATGGAGCAGGAGCTGTGCTGCAAGGAAATGGCAGTGAAGGAGGGCTCGTGGAGCAGGACAGAACACCCAGGTTCCTGCTCTGGAGCAGGGGGACGATGCATTCTGTGCAGTGCTCAAGCAGGTGTTGTGGTGCAGGATTGGGGAACGCACAGATCTGACACCTGGAGGAGTGGACATGGTACCTACCATGCCACCTAGAGTCTGCAATAAGGAGATTCCTTGGAGGGAATTTTCAGGCTCTGTCCTGGAGACCTATGGAGGAAGAGGAGCAGATATACAGCTTGGGGTCCTGCCCCCAAGCAGTAATGCTCAGACGTGTGTTTATTGGTGTCTTGTAGGTGACCCTAGCGGGCTACTGCTTTGCGTTCCGTTACTGCCCAGGAGGGAAGCACGTGGCTCAGCGCGAAGGCAGCAGGACCCCTCATGAAGGCACGATAGAGTTTATCAGTCTGGACAGCCACAAGGGAGCAGGTGAGTCTCCTTCTGACACAAGCCAGTCAAGCTTGCCACAGAGCTGTTTCTGTGGCATTGCTCTCTGGAGCTGGCATTTGTTAGTAAAACTGCCTGGAAATCATCACCTGCAACTCAGTTTCTGGTCAGGCTATTTCCTCTAACCTCTCTCTGGGCTGCTGTGTTGGGACTTGCCAGGTTACTCAGCAACGGCAGCAAGAGGTGCAGGGATGTTCCTGCTCCATCTGGAGCCTTGGCTCTACTGCAGGCATGCAAGGAGTAGAAAACTGGGCTGCTTCCTGCTGGCTTAGCAGGGATATGTTTCAAACCAGACTGGATCCCTGCCCAAAACAGACCTGAAACAAGCCGGCTTTGCTCTGACCTTGAAGCAGTGAGAGCTGGAAGGGCATTTAAATTAGCCAGTACCTCTCATGGTTGCAATGTTCACACTGGGCAGATGTTCGTCCAGGGGCTGGGCCATGCTCATTCAACTGTGTGGTAGCAGGCTCTCAGAACTATTGATATGCTCTAGCACATCTCAGTGAAACTCTTGCATTTCTGTACTTCAGCTCTTTAGACTTGTGCCCCATCACAAGGCTGCCCATTTTACATAAAGGACATTTCAGATAGAGACTTCCGAGGTTGTGCAATGAGTGCTAGAGTCCCTACTTGCGTTTGAAGGAGAGGTGCTAGCTTGCGCCTCTTCTCAGATGGCTCCCAAACAATTTTTCATGTGTCAATCTCCCTTCTTTCCCATCAGGACCATCTCGACGGAGTGACTTGGAATCTCTGGGCTACTGTCTTCTGAAATGGCTCTGTGGCTTCTTGCCTTGGTCTCATGATCTGAAGAACGTGGAAACTGTGGTGGAGAAGAAAGAAAAGTAGGAGAAATCTTCTGCTCTTTTGGGAAATGCTCAGCAGAAAGTACTGAGGAATGTTCTGTGACTTGAAGAGAAATCACATGGTCACAGTACACTATTGGAACGTGGGTTAATCCACTGTAAAGGCTGAGACTGGAAGCAGGTGGCCAAAGTTGTGTCTTCCAAACAAAAGGGTTATTGGTGAACCCAGATTTCAGCACCGTTTAGAACCTGGTCACCTCAATTCAGCCTTTTTTTGTCCCTGTTGTTAAAGATGGGCTGCTTGAGTGCCTGCTCCTTTGCTTCTTACCTGACAGCACTCTGCACTGATTATTCCAGGTACAAAGCAGCTGTGACATGCCTTCTCCAACAGTGCTTCATCGGGCAGAGATCGATTCCAGGTGTGGGTTTGCTTTTCCTATGGGCTTCTTGTGGAGGGAGGATTGACTGTACTTGAAGTTAGAGCCTTCCCTGTGCTGGGGTGCTAGCTGGGATGGCTTCCAGTGGTGATGGTGCCAAAGCATTGCAGGGACCAGCTGACAGGCTCCTCCTGTGAATGAATCCCTTGTTTTCTTTGCAGCAAAACAAGGAGGGCTGCTGCCCATTGTCTGTATTCATGAGCCTTGCTGAAGAGGCAAGTGTTGTGGGGGCTTTAAAAATGCAGGATTTGGGTCGCTTCCCCGTCCTATCTTTGAGTTTCATATTAGTCTTCTGTTTTTACAGACCCACAAAACAGTTTGGGTGGGAAGGGACCTTAAAGATCATCTGGTTTCAACATCCCTGCCATGGGCAAGGACACCTCCCACCAGCCCAGGCTGCCCAAAGCCCCATCCAGCCTGGCCTTGGGCACTGCCAGGGATGGGGTGTCTACAACTTCTCTGGGCAGCCTGTGCCAGTGCCTCACCGCCCTTATAGTGAAGAATTTCTTATATCTAATCCAAGTCTACTCTCTTTTAAAGACTCCTTGTCCTATCACTACACTTCCCAACAAAGAGTCCATCTCCAGCTTTCCTGTAGCCCCCTTTAGGCACTAGAAGGCCGCTATACGATCTCCCCAGAGCCTTCTCTTCTCTAAGCTGAACAAAGCCCGCTCTCTCAGCCTCTTTACATAATGGAGGTGCTCCGTCCCTTTGATCGCCCTCATGGCCCTCCTCTGGACTCAGTCCAACAGGTCCTTGTCCTTCCTGTGTTGGGGGCCCCAGAGCTGAACCCAGGGCACTGCAGGTGGTGTCTCCCAAGAGCAGAGTAGAGGGGGTGAATCACCTCCCTTGTACCTGCTGGTCCCACTGCTTCTGATGCAGTCCAGGTTTTGTTTTCCTTTCTCTGCAGCTGGCCAAGGCAGGTGAGTGATCTGTCTACGGGGAATGCAGTCTGGAGAGGCTATTTGACAGCTTTGTAGAGATGATGGGTGGCCGTGCTGCTCCCGGCAGTGACATTCTCATTTTGCAGATGCCCTTCAGAGCTACCTGCAGCAAGTAATGGCACTGGAGTATGAGGAGAAGCCCAACTATGAGTTCCTGCGGCAGCTCTTCAAAAAGCCACTGGAGAAGATGAAAGCATCAGCTTATGACTCCGTGGCTATCAGGATAGTGCCCTAAGTAAGTGCCTGTAGTTTAGAGTGCCACAGTGCAAAGCACTTGTGCCCCTACGCTGCTTTGAGCAGTACAGCACTGCTGCCCTGCGCCGTACACCCTGCGGTGCTGCAGGCAGCAGCAAGAGGAGGTGAGAACAGAGTAGGGTGGTCTGTGAACTCACCAGAGGAGACCACAGGGCTCCTCCTGACTTTGAAAGCAGTACTGTTCTTTCACCATTCCCTCTTAAGAGACCAGTCCAGTGCTACTCAAGGCCAAGCTTAGCATTTGTCACAATATTTGTTTCTTTGAGTTTTTCTAGAAAGGCTTAATACTTGCCACCTTCTTCCAGGTACAATAAAGGCTGAACAGTTTGCAGGGCCCTGAAGGTGCTAATAAAATACAGATTGATGTGTACTGTGGTCCTTTAAAAAAAACGAAAATCCAGAACCTGGGCTGTACCTTTTGTAGTTCCTTTTCATAAAGCCAGCTTCTAGTACAGCTCTCTAGGCACAAGTGCTCTATTTTGTCCGTGAAACACCTCCAAGATGAAGGTTTGAGAAGAGATACAATACAAATAAATACAAAGACAAATCTATGTCTAGTCTGGGCCTGTATCAGTCAAGGCCTCTGGATTAAGCAGGAGCCCTAGGAACAGATTTCTGGGAAGGAATTGTACAAATGCTGGTTAATATTCCTGTTTGTGCCTTTTCTTTTAGATCAAGGAAACTTGCACAGGAAAACAGAGTTCAAAGCTTTCTGCAGCGTGAGCCCCTTTCAGAAGACATTTAACTTAACCTGCCTGTTTTAGAGACTTTTTAAAAGCATTTTCCTCTAATTTTAATGTGATGTGCTACTGAATGCTGAGCCACTGCTGTAACAAGTTACTGTGAAGATGCTCCTGCATGGCAAGTTAGTGTAAACAGCTGGAGAAGTGCACTCTAGCCACCAGGAGAAGGGCACAAAGAAACTAAATCAGGGACTTTTTTTTAAGTGACAACAGTGGCAGTGTGTTGTTTTATAATAAACTTTACGGACAAGCACCCAAGGCCCCCTGTCATGTAGTTATTTGTCATGTTCAAGGCATTTCTGTAGGCTTTCTTTCTGGGGATGCTATAGAGCTGTGATGCTGACTTGAGCTCCATGTAATTTATTTTTTTTTGCTGTGTAGTAAAAGCGCAGGATGCTCTCTCAACTGCTCATGCTGTTAATGTAAATAGCCTACAGGCTGTCCCTCTTGGAACTTAATCCTAATAACTTGGCTCAGAGCTAAACTCTGACTTCATCCCTAAGCAGTACCTTAACTCCAAGGTTAACTTCCAAGCCCCAGCTCAGTGAAATAGGCAAATGGGATACCATCCATAAAAGTAATACAAGGAGCCATCTTATTTATACAAAAAAAGTTTTATAAAAAGTCACTACATTGTGTGTATCTGAACTGTTGCCATCTGCCACAGTAAATTCTAAACAAAGGAAGAATCATGGAGTCCAGTTCCAGTGTTAAATTCATTGACATCTCCTGGAAGTCTTATACCTTGGTATTTAAATGCTCACTATGTTTTTAAAAAGAAAGCAGTTTTCCCAACATTCACAGGCTGACGGATCTTTAACTGGGGTTGGCTAGGCTGAGGTCAGCGTAGATGGTTCTTTCACGTCACTACGGATATAGCATAGAAGATTTCATTTTTTTTTTTTTTTTTTAAGAAAAGCATATGCTGCCTTTGTGAATTAGGATCCAGTTGCAATAAAAATTAAGTTAGGGCTTTCTGTAAGACAGAATGTTTGCCATTACTACATTGATGCCTGTTTCTAGTGTTCAAGTGATTTGTGCTTTATTTCAGGACACGTTAATAGAAATAGCAAGGAAGACTGTGCAAGACAGGAAATGAAGTTTTGCCACTGGCTGGAGGTGGCAGCTTAACCACGCAGTTCCAGCATAGACTAACAGTTCACAGAGATCACATTACTGTAGCATTGGGCAGTGAAGCATAAGGCACAGGAGGAGGATTTTTCAGGTGAGGGAACATATGGCAACTAAGGCCTGAGGCAAATAGGGTTTAAAACCATGTGAGAGGTAGGTTAAAAAAATAAAAGCTCAGACCTGCGGTGAGCCTTCATTTACCTCTTGATTGTATCCATGAAAACCTTAGATCAGTGCAGCAAAGAGTATATATATACACCGATAGACAAGGGAAGCACCAGCTGACTTCATCTAGTACCTGGCCAGAAGAAAAAGGCAGCACAACCTCAAAAAGGTCTTTCAAATGGAAGAATTCAAGCATAGTGTTACATCTAGTAACTTGGTAACCAAAAATAAATTCCTTTCTTTTATAGTGCCAGGCCTCACAGTGAAGCAAGCGACAGGACAAGTTTTCTATCACCAAGAATTAACTGGTGAGGTATGACAAGCTATAACATTTCATCAGTGGAAAAGGATCTTAATTTGCAGAGGACCAGACAATAGGGAATACTTTAAAAAGACAGATATCAAGGAAGGAAACAGCCCAGAAGTGAGCTACAGAATTGAAAGACAGGCTTGCAGATCACGAGAGGCAAAGTTGAGGGGAAGGATTCTTTTTGGAGGTATTGTCAATTATTCACTATCATCCCCGTACGACTATGACAGAAATACTGTTTCCAGGAAACCTAGAAAAGTAAAAAGCGTGAAGTCAGAGGCTTAAGAAGCCCAAGTTCACCCTTTCTTCACTGTGTTCCGCTACATTTTTTCGTTTGACTTGCCTTCTGTCACACTTGCTATCACTAGACCTTGCACAGACTGACTGTAAACATGATTCCAAGTAACGAGGCAGGCATGGCTCCTTGTTCGTGGCGCTGCCAAGAGACAGTGCTGAGGTAGGTTTGAGAGGTACTCCACAGCTGCCTTCTACAGACGATGTAGGACTAGCACCACTGACGGAAGAGTAGCCCGAGCTCCCTTCCTGGTTAGGATTTCTTGGGGCAAGGTGTGTTGAAACTCTGTGAGTGTCATCCGGTGTCTTGGCCTTCCTCTGTGGTGCCGCATGCTCGGACCACTCTGCAGAGAGGTTATCTTCATCGCTGGAGTCCTGACAGCAGTGCTCCGCTGGGTCCACATAAACCACCGTCACATCCAAGATTCCACTGGGACCTGTCACTGCAAGGATGATAAAAGGGAAAGGTTAGTTAACGACTTGTGCATCACTAAGCAGGCATTCAGCACAGTCAAGCAGAAAAAAACACTTGCAAATATAAACTTTGTGTCTACTTACACATGGAAGGGAGGGTAGTTTCCCCCTCAGCTTGTTTGGGTAGGTACTGCCTAACAACTGCTTGGAAAGCGAAAGGCCAGTCTGCATCAGCAGAACAAACATGGGATAATAATACAGTGCCTGTAATTGGCTACAGGCGATCCCATTCATCAAGTTTGGTCTACTGTTGTATCTGAAAATACTGTCTTGAAATGCTAAGCAGCTACCAAAATCCCTCATTATGTTCTGAAGCAATATGTTCCTTTTCTTCTGTATATTTCTAAAACAATTTAACAGTTATAATCACTGGGGAAAGGGGGAAGAGTTCTTCCAGCTGGCCTTCTACTGAAAGTTAGGCTCCTGGTGCCTGAGAAACAGTTTTAAGCAAAGATAAAAAGCCAGTTTTAATTCTCTTGTCTGCTTTTTATAAGGAGAATAAAAGCCTCACCATCTCCATCTCTCTCGCCTTCACTTTCCTGATCACCTTCATAACCAGAGCAGGAATCTAAACTCCAGTCCAGGAAGTTGTCTAGAAGGCTTTCTTCCTGGGTGGATAGTTCAGCTGTAGGTGTAGTCACAAAGCTGCCTCTGTCATCCTGAATGCTGTCTTCCCTCCTCCTGTAGCAAGGAAATCCAGAAGTCACGCATTAAAAAACAGATCTACTTTTCCAGCTCTTTCAATAGGTATGCCAATTAAGGCAATTACAGAAAAATTGATCATATTTAAGAATGGAACCTCAGGATACCAGAGAGGAGGAAAGGCTCATGCTAGTTTTCAGAGACATTTAAAGCAATGACTTATACTAGCCTTTTAGTTCTCTTTCCAGAGGGAGAGCTAAGGAAAGTCTCAATTTCCACCACATTCGTGTGCAAAGGACTGGGCTCCGGGTCCTCCTGTTTCACACCCAACACTGAGCAGAGCTGGCTGTAACTCATCATCTAAAAAATAAAGGGTCAGTAAGAATTAGATCAAGCGATTCCCTCTGCCAGGAGGCAGCTATTTTATCCTTATTTTCTAGGAGAAAGCTATCCTGGTGAGTTCTTCCTATATGTACTCAACCCCAACAGTTATAATCCCAGCAGGGGAAGTTTAAAAACCACAGCTTTACCTAGTTGTTCTCGCCTCCAAAAATCTGAAGTTAAAACCCGCTTCCCCTTATTTGAAGTTTTGTACGTCCTGCCATATGGTAGCTTTGCTCTGGGTGTCCAGCTTCAGCAAATGAAACAAAGAGCTAACCCACCTTTTCTTTGCCTATTTCTTCATAACGCTCATCTTCAAATCGTTGTTTCACTGCAGTTAAGGACACCTGCCTATAATCCTTTGGGACCTCATCATGGAAACTGGAAAGACAGATTGAAGTCCTAGTCTTAGAATGGATTACATGAAACAGTGCTAGCAAAACCTAGCAGTTTATGTGCTTTCCCTCTGTCCACCGTAGCTCTGTGCTAAGGAAGTTGGCATTTCACCAGAGAACTGGTAAGTAGCTAGCCGGGCCACTTGGTTTCTAAGTGTATGAGCACCTAATTCTTTATCTGTTTCTTGAGATATACAAGATATTTGTCTTATAATCTTTCAAAAATTAGTTACATTGACTACCGGAAGTCCTCCTGAAATTCACCAGTAAGCCAGTCACAATTGTCTGAAAAGAGTGTGGCAAGCTGAAACCTGCTAACCTTGAGGAGCACCAGGTCTTCGGTAACCCAGGGCCACTACCAGGACAAACAGAATAACTGTCAGTGAACTGGCCCCTAGACTTCAGTGCCTCATGGTAGAGGGAACAAGGCAGTTTCCCAAAGCCACCTCCTTCATTTGGAAGGGCTGACTATGGATGCAGCATGCCTGCAAGAGCTAGAATACACACACACGTTTCCTCCCAGAAGAGTTCCAGAAGTTTTACCATTTTTGGTGGAGGCTTAGCACACAGGGCAACAGGTCTTCAAGAGAGAAACCAGTGCACTCAGACAACTGGCTGGTCCAGGGATGTGCTAGAGAAGAGAACAGATATTACCATTTCATGTTCTATAATCAGATTTCTTTATGGGATAAAGATCATTTTTAAGTGATAACTATTGCCATGAGCTTTTGCCTCTACACAGTTTAAGTTAAGAATTAGCTTCAAGGATAAGTTTTTCAAGTAAAGCTAAGATATTCCTAAATATAATCCTACAGCGTAGACAACGGCAGAAATCTTCAGACTTGTTTAAACACTGGGCTTGCATTGGCTGATGCTAATACTCTTGTTCATCACAGCTATTAAGAAGTCAGACTGAACTCAACTCTTCATTCTCAAGTTTTACACCTGTTCCCCTCTCCACCCAGCCCCCCCACAGTGACTGGGACATCTTGCCTAAAGGCAAAGTAAACAAAAAAAAGGCACCCTAAACGGGAAAGGCAGACTGACAGACTATGTACTCCTCCAAATGGGCTTTCCTTACCTTGACCGTGTAGTATCTTAGCCAGCAGCAGTGCCGCAGCAGCCAGGCGAGCTGGGGAATACACAAAAAGGCTTGTGTTTAAGAGTGACAGTTCGCAAATGAAGCTGTAAAGGTGCAGAGTTCTTCTCTCCAGTGAGACTATGTTTGACAGTACTTCTTTGTAGTCCACAATAGTAGGTATCTAATACAAAGGATAACAGAGGTTGGCAATACAAGACAAGCACCAAGTATTTAGAACAGTTGTTTCCAGAAGACATTGTTTTCATTAGTGTTTTCTTTCCTATTTTTTTTTTTAAATACTACACTAACATTGAAATATTCTCCAGCAGAAAAGTAAACGTCCTCAACTTGTCTCAAGAGACATAAGTATTAATCTCTACAGAAAGAGAGATAGCTTTGCATCTGCATGCTCTTAAACACGCATGGCCTCCACAGCTGATAAAGAACACCTGCATAAAAAATAATGTCTTAGATAAGAAGCACTGATTACAAGAGCCCCACAGGCAAAATATTCCCTCCACTTTCCAAACTCACCCTTATCTTTCCCTCCAGGGCAGAAATGATCTCGCCCATCATCCTAACCAGGTCTTCATATTTGTATGTGTTGTCCGTTAGCCACACAGCTTCCCGTATTGTCAAGATCTCTTTGCTGATGAAACTGCAATATCAAAGAATACTAACAGTTAACCCCAGAAGAGAGTGAACTTGTGCACCTATGCACTATTTTTTTTTTTCTTTCTGTGGCCAATAAATGCATCCAAGATGGCCAAGGAGTTAAACTTTAATAAGTACCTTATAAAGTCAAGTACTGATTGGGAAAGAAAAACCAGCAATTCTTCATTTATTTCACCTTTTAGCTGGAACCACCTACTAGGACATTGCTAATTCTTAATTTATGAAACCTTTCTTAGCTTAAGATGCAAGATATTGAGGTAATTAACAGAGAAGAATAATTATCCACCGCACCCTTCTGTTCATCTGAGCAAAACAGACTAAACTAGGTAACAACACTGCTGCAGTTGTTCCTTACAGGGTTACTCATGCTAATGAGAGTGTGAAAGATTTCAGTTATTGATGGAACGCATTTAGACTTAACCACCACTATGGAGTTGTTTTCATATTAAAAAACATGTTCAAGGAATATTCTGTGCCTCATTTGCAGAGACTGGGACTGTTTGTATTTGAACTCAGTTCAAGCAGCAGTCATTGTAGAGGGAAGCCAAAGATTCTTTCCAGTACTATTATTAGCACGGGGAAAGAAGCTTGAGCTGCACAAACGAATTTGAATGATCACAGTAACCACCCCTCAGCGTGATTCAGAAACCCTACCGTGTGCAAATGACCATGCAGGCTATTCCCAGAAGTTGGAGTCGAGATCGAGGTACAGGTCTCAGCTTCAAATAGCGATCCACACATCCCACTGTCATGTGAAGGCATAGGCAAGAGAAGTCTTTCATGGTAGCCACTTCCACCAGCCAATCAATCAGGATATACCTAGATGGCAAAGACAGACGCATCCTGCCCAGTTAGAAGCCATTCAAATCAGTGAAAAACACCCACCCTTTCCCTAGTCATCTGAATTCCTTCTCCACTTAAAAGTTCAAAGACAAGACCACTGCCCTGGGAAGCCTGTTCCAGTGCCTGACCACCCTCTCGGTGAAGAACCTTTTCCTGATATCCAACCTGAATTGTGAGACAACTACTGCTCCACTCGCATGAGAGGGCACGGCTGTGGTTACACAACTCCACACCATGCACAAGGCGTTCCCACCTAACCCCAGCCTGCCCCAAGATGCTTCCTCCATCCCCTAAACAGAAGGCCAGGGAGTGTGTCCAGGCACCGGAGTCCTGAGCGTTCACACTGCTGAGGCGCTAGCTTGCACCTGATTGCACATAATGCACTGCAGAGGAGTAAAGCTGAAGATTTCATCTTCCAACAGACCTCATTCTAGAGATGTTTCCCCTCTACACATGTAAAGGGAAATAGTTTTTTGCTGTGTGGCCTGACTCCTGGATCTGAGTTTTTACCTCATTGTTTCATTTATTCTTTTCTGCACAGTGAAGATACTTTGCTTGCTGATAGGAAGGGAGGCTTGAAAGATCTGAGACACCATTTCACTGGAAGATTTTGGCTCTAATCCTAGCTGGTTTCCATTCCCACAAGCTTTGGCTAAAGCTATCTGTAGTAGAGAAAACACAAAAGAAAGGGTTTTTACCAAATGCAAAATAAAGCAGCTTAGAATGGTCCTGTAATTTTCCTGTTGAAAAGAGGGAACATGAGAAACTACTTGAGAGAACTGCTAGGTAATTGGTAGTTCTTAGTCTGGCTAAAATACCGAACACTGCACACATAATTCAGGGGCAGGCTTTTATGTCTATCACAAGCTTAATCCTTGGATTGTACCAAGGAGAAGTGCAGTATTTTCCAAAGGAGGGTGATTTGCAGAGTATATATACACACACATATAGATATTATTCAGCAATTTTGACCCTGCTTTTGAAGGGAGAAGTCTAAGCCTATAGTGGTGACAGCATAGATAAGACCAAATAAAGATAGCTTTCCAGGGTGGGGGTTGAAAAAAAAAAAATCTATCTTACCTGTGCTTCCCAGCAGCCCTTTGCTGCATAGTCCCGTAGCTTCCTGAGACTTTGGAGGTATCTGCCAGGATCTGACATCTGTAGAGAAGAGTGTAAACACATTTCAAAAACCATTACCTTTACATAACAAACAGAAGAACTGCATTACTAATACCCAGAGAAAAAACAGTACCTGCAGGTACCTCTATTATTTCAGCAACCTGTCTGTTTCTCACCATGACAACAACACTGTTTTTAAGAAAAACTTTCTTCAGCTCTTGCCCAGGGTCTTGCAGGAAATGAGACGGGTTACAGGAGATTCCAACATACTAGCTTTGGCAGGTTTTGGTTTTTTTTTTCTGTAAATGACAGTGCAGGCAATCTCCCCACTCCCGTTCCCAAGTGAGGAACCTGATCACTGGCCAGCAGTCCCTATGCCTTTAGTAGGCTCATTATGAAAGAACTGCTAACACCTTTTACAACTACTTGTAGACTCATTTACTTTAAACACCAAAACAGACACCAGAACTCATTTGTGAATGTTCTTACTATTCTTCTTGGTTATGAAGAAGGTAAGATTTGAGAAACAGCGACGTCTTTCTTCATATGCTCCTTGCACGGGACAAAGGTTCAGACATTACAGTGAAAATGTTTTGAGAAACAAAATTACTTACAGCAACCTTTCTGTTACTTTCCCAAAGGAGGTAGGAGCTGTTTAAACAACCCTGCTTTGAAGATTCTTCAAACATTTCAAGGGACTCTTTTCTTTTTTCTTCATCCTAAGAACAAAAGGCATGACTGTATTTACGCTGTCCAGACGGATCTCAATACTTCAGAAGCTACAGAATGGCTCTGTACTGAGAACTATAGAGCAGAATCAACAACTTGTGAGTCCACTCCAGATTATGAGGGCTGCTCCAACATCCACTCAGCATTTAAAGATTCCGTCTCAGGAAGCAGTGGTTTTCCTCAGCCAGACAAAATCTTTTACCTTGCTTGCTACTGACGGCCATTTGTGTGTGGTTGATACTCATTACGAATGGAAGGCTTCCTTTAAGACCTGACCACACAGCAAGCCCATGATCATGCTAGAATTAATTTGTTTCTAAAATTGGATGAACTAAGTTGATAATGTTCCTTTAAACAATTATTAGGTTAAACCCATGAGAGCAGAAATTGCTACGCCACTTGAGGAAGATAAGAACATTTGGATGACTTTTCTTCACTCAAGGCAAACACAGCATTAACATCAATAAAAGTCATTTTCAGAATCCCCAAACATATCAAATCAGAAACAGCGCTCACCTCAAAGAGACTCAAGACCTTAGCCAAGCAGTGGAGAATAGATCCCTTCTGAGCCTGAAAAAAGCATCAAGATAAAGTATTGCTAAAGATAAACAAGGAACAATAGCAACTTTTGCTATTAATTCTAGAGTAAAGTTGTTTGCCTTTCATTCTTCCCCCCTGCTTTTCTCAATGTTTTGTCATCTTTGAGACAGTACTGAATCTCTCAGAAGAGACAGCACAGGCCTCTGGTACTCATGATATACTGCGTAGTTTGGCAGCAGATTCATTAAGATGATTGATCCGCAGTCACTTAAACAGTGAGAGCATAGGAGCCCCTTGGGGAAATGAAAACAATTTTTCCAAAAGAAGTAGGTGCAGCTACCAGCCTGTCTTAAAGTCAAGGGCAGAAAGCAAAGTTAAGGGCAGAAAACAGTCTTACTTTCTCCAGCTGACACTCTGCTTTAAGACTCTCATAGACCACAGCTTTACAACAGCTTCCACTCAAGGACCACGGAGGACGAATAAAAAGCCAGATAAACGGGGCAGCGGACACATTCAAACGCTCTGCCAGACTGAAGAAATGAGACGCCTTTAATCCATTCACTTCTGCACGACCCTCAGAGATGGACACTAAACAAACAACAAAAAAAATGGAAATAGTTTAGAGTTTATTCACAACATGTTTTTGGCATTTAGTCAGGCCAAGAGAGAAAATAGGATACCACCAGGAAAAGATTGGATAGTATTTTCTCTTTAAAGCCTTAAAGATCAGGGAGATGGCAAGAGAAGACAAATCTTATTATAATTACTCTGTAGGAACATAAAACCCTAAGCCCAGGAGGCATTCTGCAAATACCAATACTCAAAGCAACATTAATTCCTGTCGCTGCACAAACGAATTAGTATGCAAGTTACCTGCCTTGCTAGCACCCTCAGCGAGGAGGTTCCTCCTGCCAGCCATCAGTCCCTTTGTTACAACCAACAGACTAATTAAGTAGCCAAGTTTGATCAGGAGTTTAGAAAAGATGACTTCTAAACATGAATTCATAAGCTTTGCACAGACTCATTTTGTCGTTTTAAAAGACCTGTGCACCATACCATCACTTAACACCTAGCAGTTTAGTGCCCAGTTCTTAAGTTGTGCTGAAAGATAAAACTGAAGAGGCACGATAACACAGGAGACCTAACCACACACTTCAGACAGCAAACTGGCTCTGAACATAACTGCTCTAGAACCTGGGTACAAAAACATCAGTGCTCAAGACATTGGAGAAATAGCTTTGCAAGTAGCCAGTGAAAACAATGAGGCAATTAGTCTGATCTGTAGCTACAAGCCATCAGCTCGTCTATATTTCTTTCCATCATGCCGTCTTCCCCAAGGACCCAAGTACAAGCTTCCACACTTACAGCCTTCATTGTACAGGTATGCTATTCCCAGCTTCACAGCAGCTTCAAAGTTACCCCTTTCAGCAGCCCTGTATGGGAACACAGAAGATACCTCAGGTTGAAGCCAGTAGGTGTTTTCAGGCCCACGTCATCAGACAAGGTACTTCAGTGGAGGCCAAGCTGTGAATTTGTTATTCACCAACCACAAGCATACGTGCTTTCACTAGATAAGTTAAAGGCAAATTATGCTGTGGCTTTTCTTGCTGCAACCCTTTCATATGTCCATGTCCAGGATAATTTGACAATTCACAGGAACAGTTTCCCAGTCCCATGCAACATCCCCGATACAAGAATGCAATAATACGCTTCGGTACATGCACCATCGAGGACATGCCTCAAGCCCTTATGCTCCTCCCTTCCAGACCAATTTTCAGATAAATCTTCTTCAGAAAGAAGATGATACATGCATCAGAGCAGAGGCAATAACCAGAAGCAGAACAGTTAGCATGACATTTAAACTGATTGATTGCCTTCAAATCAGATGAGTAAAGAGACATTCTCCTTCCTTTTTATGGTGCTTCCTTTTTTAATTTTATAATTACCCATTCAAACTGCACTTGTTTTAATACCGAAGTTTACCTGCTTTTCAATACAGTGGCTTGCACAAGAAGTGACCAAAACAACTAGGACCCAGCAATCCAGTTATGCTCTTGATCCTATGATCTCACTTGCACGTTCATATGGAAGCACCGGTAACGTTTCAGTTAACGTGTTATGTTCTAACATGGACTACTAATGCCCTTTGAGAGAAGTAACTTCAGTGTATGCAATTATTTGCAGCTTACACGTGAAGTCAATAATTCTTTATCACCCTATGGAAAGACTTCTATAAAAAAAGGATTGTCAGATTTTTCACTTACAGTGAAGATTGATTAGAACTGTATATCTAGCTTGAAACACCCTCCTCTACAACTTCAGAGGAAAATTGATTCTTAGAGCTTACCTTTCAAACACTTTCAGGTTTTCTGGAGAAGGCCACACATCTTCAAAACTTGCACATGCCCAAACACTAGCATGATTATCCACAAGGTATTTAAGATGTGAGTGCACCTGCAAGGTTGGGGGGAAAGCAAAAAATAACAATTATTAAAGTGACCAAAGGAGGAATAGTTCTTTGTGATCTAATTTTATATAGGTAACTAATTAATCACAAGTTCATCACAACTCTCTTCCTGCCTAACCGTCACTAAGGCAAAAGATGCTAAACCAAATCAACTTGTTCAGTCCCAGTGAGCTGGCAAGACAATTTCCACAGAAGATTTGCACAAATCAAACAAATACCACTGCTAATCTTTTTAAGCTTGAGTACCAAGAAATAAAATTATTAGGATAGCAAATATCCAGCTACTTCATGTATTTTTTGCCTTTCTTCAGGTTTACTCGGACACAGACTTTCTTGTATGCAGTCCTGGCTCCTAATGGCAGAAATAAGCCACTGCATGCGACAGAGGAGAAGCACTTGCAGACTCACAGCTCTGACCGATAGGATGTCCTCAGCAGGAAGGCCTTTCAGAACATGAAACAGAACGTCCTCAGGCAGGCTTAGCAACGTCAGGACTCGGGGCCGTTTTCTTATCCTTCGCTTTGAAGGGAAAGAAAAACACCTGGAGCACCTACAGTGAATCACTGGAAAACAAAACCACAGAACACCTCAGTTAGTGATGGAGCAGTACAAGAAAAAAAGGCACTTACAGAGTACATGCATATATAAACACACATTTGATCAAGTACCTATTTACTGCAGCATATAATACTTCTTCAAACATTAACTGTAGAGATTGAGCACGTGTCACAGAATGCTGTAAGACCTAGCTACGAAGAAGCAAGGGACTGGTTCATTTTTTTTTTTTTTAAGTTCAATTTAGTCAGTTAAACTAAGATGCTCAGAAGGGATGGCTCGTGCCATTCAGCTCAAATTCTCCTCATCAAGGAGAAGCCTCCTGTGCCCTAACTCCATCATTTGACCGTTCAGTTAAACGGTCACCACTACAATTCCATTTACCTCCCCCACCTCCCAGCTTTTCCTTCTCTGTTGATAACAGACCTTGAAATGTGACCGGGTCGATTAGGAAGTTAAGACCCACTAAACCCGCTGCAGCCAAAAGCCCATCTTCCTGGGCAGCCAGTTGCTGCCACGGGCACTCACGGAAGAACCTGAAGAACCAGGAAGCCTTTCTTTGAAGTCTTCACCGTTTTGTGGAGTTCACAGACCAAGGCGCTGGCTACTTCTGTTGCTGGTTAAGAGTTTACCCTCACTGCATTAGCCGAGAGAGGCAAAGCCAAGAGGAGCACAGCATATTGCTCTCTGAGGACAGGAAACCCAAACCTTTCTCCACCCGCTAGTGAGAGTGCGGTGCTTGGGCTGCCACGAAGAGCCTGGCTCCTGCCCGTACTCAGGACAGGCAGAGGCACAGGCAACAGAGGCCATTTCTGAGACAGAAGGTGGCTGAACATTTCCTTCGCAGACAGGAGGGCTCCAAAAATAAATTCCGAAGTGAAAGCGAATTAAAGGACCACTTAAAGGTCTTTGTTTTGGCCACAGAGGACTTCTTGGTTGTACTTCTCCAATCTGGTTCAAGTCTTACACAAAAAGAGGTTATACCTGGGAAATTTATTTACTTTTTTCCTAAAGAAGCTTAATAGAGGACAGACTCCGCTAGAGAATCCAACACTGTGCTGCACGCCTGAGCTAGCACCGTTGACCCTATTTTCACGGGATCATTTCTAATTTGAAGATATTTTGACGTAAATGAGAACCCTGGAGTCAAAGCAGCACCGTAACACGCACACCAAACCGCTGTGTCTGATCTGCGAGGTACGCCAGGTGAGAACCGGGCAGCCTCACTAGATAACAGGGCCAAAGGCACCAGCTGAGCCCCACGGTACAGCTCCCAGCTTCTCTCAGCAACAAGAGAGCAGACGGATAAAGGGGGAGGACGGGGCACGTCTGCGAGGCGCTCTCCTCTCCGTTTTTCCTTCCCTTCGATCTGCTCCTCGGCGCCGGTTCCGTAACACGCCCTGGCCGTAAGCCCGCAGCCAGACAGCCCCGGGGCCCAGGCTCTCCGCACATCCCGGCGAGAGCGGAGCTGCCCCACGGGAAGGGACCCCGGGACCCCCGCACCCGGCTCCGCAGGGCCGCAGCGCAGCCCCCGCTCCCCGCGCAGGCCCCGGGGGGGGCGGGGGGGGGGAGGCGAGCCCGAGCCCTGGCGGCAGCCCCGGCAGGGGGAGCGCCGCACGGGGCCCGGCCGCCTCCGGGAGCCTCCCCGCCGGTCCCCCCGCGCCCCCATCCCCATCCCCGACCCCATTCCCGGCCCCGGCCCCGCCGCCGTTTGAATTCCGCGGCCCCGCCGCTCGCCCCGGAGGCGATCCCCGGGAGCTGAGGGGCCGCGGGTGTGTGTGTGTGTGGGGGGGGGGATGCCGGAGCGGCGCGGCCCGCACTCACCGCCCGCCTTCATCGCGGCTTCTCCCCGGGGACCGAACGGCGGCGGCGGCGCCCGGAGCGGCTCTGAGCGAGGGGCGCCGCGAGGGGGCGGGGCCTCGCAGCGGGGGGCGGGGCTTGGCAACGGAGAGGCGTGGCCTGGCCGCGGAGGGGCGGGGCTCCCCGCTGCCCGCTCCGTCCCCGGGGCTCGGCCACGCCCCCTCGGCGCTCAGCGAGGGTCAGGGAAGGAGCGCGCGGCCGGCCCCGCCCCGAGCCCCGCCCCCTCCCCGCCGGCCCCGCCCCGGGGGGTGGAGGGAGCCCCGCCCCTTTCCGCCGTAGGCCCGGCTCCGCTGAGCGACGCCTGCCGGCCGCGCGCACTTTTTTTTTTAAACACAGCAGGCCGCCTGATTGGCCGGCGGGCTGCTGGGAGGCGGGGCCGGGCCCGCCCCGCGGGCCGCGATTGGGCGTCGAGGATGCGAATTCGAATCGGGGCAGTTGGCGGTTCGAGCACCTCGCGGGCACGGCGGCTGCGGCGCATGCGTGCGGAGAGCAAGGACCCCCCCCCCGCCGTGTCCGGGGCGGGCGTTGCCATGGCAACAGGCGCCGGTTGCGCGCCCGCTCCCCTCAGGGCCGGACCCCGCTCCCCCGGCGGTGCCACCCAGGGCCCGCACGGCGGCGGGGCTCGCAGCCTCCCGCCGGGTCTCAGTCCTTATCTCCACCTAGTTCAGCTCCCCTGACGGGCCGGGGGCTACGATGCGACAGAGCTGCGGCCAGGAGGGGCCGTGCCCGGTGGCTCCGTCACCCCGTGCCCCCACGACACGGGGCCCCGGTCCTGCCCCGTCCTGGCCTTGTGTGAGGGCCGAGGGGAACTGGGAGGACAACTGGGAGTCAGTGCAAACCTGAGTCAAGGGTTCAGGGGAAAGCCCGCGTCCTAAGAATGCAAAGAGCAGAGAGAGATAAAGGGTGTCTTGGAAAGGCCCGCAGGCAAACAAAGGGACGTTGGGAAAAGCAGTTAGTGCTTCAGCTCACCTGAAGCTTTTTGTGAGTCATCTGGAAAACGGCAGCAGGAAGAGGAGCGATCGTTCTGTCAGACATAACGTGGCTGTGTCATGGTTCATCGTGGTTGGAAACTTTCCCGACATTGCATACCTCGAATAAACATAATCCCAGCACAGCTGAGGTTTCTTCTTGGTAGTGCGTCTGTGAGTTTTATTTAAGGACAACCCTAGATTTTACGGGTGTTTTTCATCTGTAGAAGACAAAATTCTGGATGCTTCTGTGTGCGTACACCCGTGGGAGGGGTTGGGGTAGCTCTGAGGTATCACCAGTGCTCCAGCTTTGTGGCTGGAGGAGCTCAGCTCAGACAGCTCGGTGGCTTGTTTTAGGTGGCACCACGGCACCTGCTGTGCTGGGATCGAGAGCCCCTCGTGCCCACCCCAGAGCTGTGCAGCGACCACGGGGCACAACGGCTGTGCCTGCGCTGTGTGAACCTCTGAGTACGTGAGCTGCTGTGGAAGGCTGCCTCCCATGCAGGTCCCCCTCCGCTTCCATCCACAAAGCTGCGTAACGTTCCTGGGGCAGCAGCTGCTGGCATGGGAAAGTGGTATCAAGAACACACGGAATATTTAGCTTCTTTTAATTGGGAAGAGTTTTGAGTTAAAGAGTTAATCATGCTGTCGGCTTTTGTTCCTTATTTCTTCTCCCCCTCACAGCTGTTTCTGTCAACTAAAAATAAGTTGAACCAGCAAACAAAACATGAATAATCAGCTCCGCGTAGAAAGCTAAAATACCACCAGGAGATGCTCTGCGAGTCATGGTGCAGAGTTCCCTCAGGTAGATCTCCTTCCTTCCAGAAACTGGAGCAGCAGAGGAAGGCAGGCCACGGGGAAGGGGACAGCTTATAACAGAAACCCAGGCGGGCACAGAGAGGTGGAAGCTGGCAATGTGGTGGCAGGAACCCAAAGTCTGTGACTGTAGATGCAAGAAAGGTGTGGGGCAGGGCATGGCAGCAGTGCTCTGTGTAAGGCTGACGCCCAAACTGGTGAGCTGGCCCCAAAGCAGCTGCAGCTAAAGGGATGCTGCTTGCCAAAAGCCAGAAGATACCATTCTTCCAGTACTTATTGCTGGAAACGCATTACTCATTTACTGGAACAACTATGCCGACCTTGTATGGGCCTGACACAAAGTCAAGTGAAATTAATGTGAGAGAGTCTCTGTGCCTATCTTCAGCAGGGTTTATAGCAGGTTTACAAAGACAAAGACCTTCTAATAAGATATATTAGTCAAAGCAATATACTGTCTTTTCTGTGAAAGTGATAATTATGGTTGAGATTTTCAGCAGTGGTGAACTTTGTCCTGGTTTGTCCTCTCTGGAATCCGATGGCAGATGGCTTTATCCCTGACATACAAGATCAGAGGCAGACCAGTGTGCAGTGGGATTCATGTTGCTTAAACATGGCCGTCTGGCAAGAACTTTGAAACCCTGTGGTGTCTGCAAGCCCTGCCTGGAGCCGGCAGGTTGGGATTGGAGAGGGACCAGGTTGGGATGGGAGGGGGACAAGGCTGGATGCACCTCTTTCACACTCCTGCACTTCTCAGAAAGGCATGACACAAATATGAGTCTTTCCCCACAGAGAAGAAGGCTGATTCATGTGTGTTTTAATCACTGTTGCCTGAGCTGGATTTCCCTTTGTCGTGTTTGTCGTGTCTCCACTGAACAGGAGAATGTCTTTCTTCCCTTCACATCTGTTGGCTGTGGAAGTGAAGCTAAATACAGTGAAAGCCTTTTGTTTGCCTCGATTGCTGTGATTTAAACAAAGCTCAACAAAGATGTGAGGTGATTCTTCTGGGGGCAACAGATGCTGCTACTCTTGCTTAAGCTTCAGCCAAGGTGTTGATTCCTCTCATGAAGTGATTCAAGGGTCAGAGACCATGGCATCTGAGCATTATATGCACGGCCAGCAAATACATTCCCCTGGCAAAACAGCTTTATTTCCAAGGCAAGGTCTGTCAGGCCAGGAGACAATTTTCTTACAGGGAAAGAAACTCTCATAGACGCCTACAGCCCATCAAGAGCCCTTTCTCCTGCAGGCGCTGGGGAGTTTGCCTGCAGATCGAGCAGGAGGGAGTCAGGGAGTCCTGCCGCCACGGTGGCGGCGTGGGGCCAGGCAGGGCTGGCGGCCCCGTCGCTTTTCTGGGCAGAACAAACAGGCTCGTCAGAAATGTCTGTCCACTTGGTTTCCTTCGTGCATAGAATCTCTTGTTAGATTTGTTTTTGCTGTATTAATCTTTAAGTTCCCATGATGTTTAAAGTATTTCTGTGAGTTTGCTGAAAATACCTGTTAATAAGGCATATATCAACTTGCCTTTTTTAAAACCCATTTGTGGATTAAGAGGATATAGTGCTGCTGCTCATCAGTGTCCCCTTTCTTGGGAACTTCAGCCTTTTAAGCCTCTTCAGATGGTCAATTGTGGAAGTCTTTTTAGAGCTAGTATATTTTTTCACCATAATGTTTACGTGGACTGTGATTAGATTCATATATGCAGATTTTAAGGAGAGAGCAAAGATGAAGAGTTTCAGTCAAATAGGTCTTATCACAAAATGATAACAACTATGAGTGCAGCATCCCATCTAAAGAACAAATTAACAAGCCACTTAATTTAGACATCCAGAATGTGTTCAGCTTGTTGCAGGCAAGCAACTGAATACTAAAGGTTGTGTTGCATGCCATTGCCAAAGTAATTTCATTAAGATTTACACTAAAACAGCACTTGTTTACATTGCACAGTGGAGTGCCATGGTTTGCAGAAGTTCTTCGCCCAAGACAAGCACTGTCCAAGATAGTTCTGGAGTCAAAAATGAAATGCCTGTGGTATTACAGTGTACATGGAAGCTAATTAGCAAACTGGAAACCTCAGAGTAATTAGCTCTGCTGCAGCAGCATCGCAGCTCTACAGCCTTCAGGATCTAGCATTTCTGCAGGGGCTGATGTGGTACCATTTCAAATCTGAGGATGCCTGAGGCTAGGAAAGAAGTGGGCACCCGGGAGTCATTTCGCTACAATTTTTACATAGACCATGATCACTCACTAGATAAACATGACAGTTTTATGTTACAACATCTGAAGAATGCATTCGGTCAGTTGCAAAACAGTATCTTTTCCACAGTTCAAAGGACAAACAGAAGCAACCACAGGCCATTTACTGGATGAAAGGCTGAAATGCTCTATGAATTCTCCTGGCAAATATCATCCTCTGCTGTAGTAAGACTAAATTACTGAGAGGATAGAGGAACCAATTTTCTCTTGAAAGAGCCAATCCTCAGCTGAAATAGTGGTAGCAGCCTTTGCAACTTCTCTTGTCCTGCTTTTAAGAGGGTGATGTAACTCAGCTCTTTATTACTCCTGTAACACCATATAACAACTGCTGGGCTAGAGATGGAAGTTGCTCCCCAAGGGAGCTTTTCCAAATCTAGCTGCAAATTGGGTGGAAGTGTTCATCTGAGGTCCTTAGATGAGACAACTGTGGCTAAAGTTTTAAGTCAGGGTATCCCAGTGTATCCTCTAATGCCCACATCCTTGTACTGTAGGTAATTTCAGCATGATAGTAGTGAGTTTAATTTGAAGTCCTGGTTTGGAGAATATTTTTAGTTTGTACTAACATTTGTTAACAGTTCAGTTGGGTGACAGTGCAGAAAATCTGCAATAAAGGGCAAGGACAGAGCAGGATGCCTGTAATGTCTTCATCCTTTCTCCAAACTGTATTTCTCTTTCATAAGGAACGCACTTGAGAAACGTCCTCAAAGAGTGAAAACCTCCCCTTTCAAATTAGGACGTAAAACTACCACGAGGTGGCATCAAACCCATACTATGGGACGTAAGACCTTCAGCTGTTGGCTTGTCTTTCCAAATCTGAGGACATCTCAGTGCAGTTCTAACCCGAGGAGTGCACTAATATTTTAGCAGCGGAACGTCTTTGTTTCACATCTTTGTTATCTTCGGGCTTTGTTATCTTCGGGCTTAGTACTGCTGTGAATAACCTCATAGCCTTCCATGAGAAAATGCTACTCTGTGCTAACACATGAACACGAACATGGCCATTTGCATGAAGCAGGTTAACTCAGTGGTAATCAAAATTGAGGCCTGTCCAGAGGAACAGTGAACATGGCTTTTAACAACAAATGACATAGCAAAAGGGGCCTGCAATGGGCTTAATTTTCCTGAGCAGGGGATTGTGGTTCCCAACATTTGGTGTGCCGGCGACCGTCCTGTGTGGCTGCTGGTGCCCTCCACCATCTGCCCCGAAGCCGCAGTGGACAGGTGGTGTGGCCCCAATGCCATGCTGGGAAGCTGAAAGAGGAGTGTTATGAATAATAGACGGGTACCACTTCTTTAAAAAATGTATTTGTGCAGGAGGGGAGTGCCCGGCGCGGATCAGTGGTAGCAGCAGGAGTGCTTGCATGACACGGGCAGGGAGCGGGGCTCCATCTGCCAGCCGAGCTCTGCGTGTCGTCGCAGAGCCAAAGGCTCTTGCTGTGACCAGGCTTTCTCCTCCGGACGCTCTTGCTGATACGAGATATTCAATTTACATCATTTTATTAAAAAAAATATATGCATAGTTTTGAGGTACTTGGCACAGATGCTTGTAACACACGGCGCCTGGGGGCTGAAGTGCCGGGCCAGAGCTTTGGTCTGTGCTGGCACATCATCCTGTGAGTCTCTGAACACCAGTGGGGAGGCTGGGGCCTCTCCTCTCCCAGAGCTTATCTGGGATTCAAAAGCGCCTGGACACTCTTACAGGTTGTTTTACAGACACACACAAACACACGGGTTTATTTTAGGTCAGACCCCAGAGCTTCTTCTCTGCACATGCTGTGGTATTATGGGCCATGGAACAGCCTTCAGTACTCTGCTGCATGTTAATAAGCACACTTAGACAAAGAAAAAAGAGGAAAGGAAATAAAAAATATACCTAAGCAGTTTCCAGCCCAGCTTGCAGGCCAGACCGCAGCTCAGCACTGCCAGCACTGGGTCCCTGGGGAGCCCTGGCCCACCTTCCGTGGGAACTCTGGGGATAAAAACCGTACAGCTGAAACACAATTTGCCATGACTAATTAAGCATATTTATATCTATCATGTACACAAGTGAATGAAGAGACCACACATGCCCAGCTGGGCTCCAGACTGCTGCATATGCAGCTTGTTGAGGTCTAGCCCTATATGTGCTGCTGAGCTACGTACTGCCAAGCACTAATTCATCGCAGAAGGTGGTGAACACCCCGAGCTTCAGGACATGTAAAGGAATACAGCCCTCATTCTGCATCGTGCCTTGCTGATTACATGGTCTCAGCCACTTAATACTGGGTGTAGGGTTGTTTTTATTTCCTGTAAAGAACATAGTGTTTGGCAAAAGAGGAGAATGAGAATGACAACTGTGTACACATTTCACATATTTCTAGTATTATTTCTCCTCCAAAGAAGAACAGAGCTGTTATTAATAATCACCTCGCCAAGTTTCTGAATTGATATTTTGAAGTGAGCTGAGTATATAATTTAAGAACCACAGGCAAGGGAGAAAATGTGCTTTCAATTGAATTTGAAAGGGGTGGAGAGTTGATGATGCAGGGAGATAAACGGCAGCGATTCTGGAGGGCAGGAGCTATAGAGAAGAAAGCCATAAAGCAGACGTTTCCCAGACTTCGCAAAGCCAGGGGCAACGCAAGGGCTTGAGGCGTGAAAGGAGGTGCAAGAGGGGGAGACACAGGCGGGTCAGCCCAGAGCCCCTGTGCTCAGAGTGCCCTGCCTGGAAAGGGGCTGAGCATCACGAGACCTGGGAGGTCTGCGGGTGGCCAGGAAGGAGCACCAGCCAGTGCCCGAGCACTGCTGTCCCTCACCCTGCCAGATAGACGTAGAGACATGGTGAATGTATGGTTATTGAGGCAGCATCAGCAGGCAAGGCATGTAATGGGGGACTGAGCCTTTGGCAAACACTCATGCAGAGTGTGAAGAAGACAAGCTGGAGGACAGCGTAAGTACTTGGCAGCTTTCTGTGTCAGTGTTTCCTCTCTTGTAATCTATGACCTCCTCCGGAAATTAAGCTGCTGTTTAAGAACAGAGGAAAGGAGCGAGCTCTTTCACCATTATAACTCCAAACCCTCTGTAGTGTGACTCAGTGCCGTGACGTCTGCCGGAGCATCCCTCCAGTCAGACCGAGACAAGGGCTGTGAAGGAGAAGTTGTGTGGGACTGGGGGTTGCTCTCTGTAACACCAGCAAAATTAATTCTCCTTCCTGCAACGAATGAAGTCCTCACCATATAACGTTGCCCATGGCTAACCCTATGGTGGATGCTTCCTCTTCTTGCCTGCATGCCAGTGCAGGCCTGCTCAGTCCACAGGATTTATATTTGTCTTATTACTTGGCTCAGACCCATGGTGCTGCCTGGGCCCTGCAGGAGCCTGGCAGTGGCTGCTGAGCCGGCCTGGACCCACGGCACCGCAGGACCCACAGGTCACTTGCCAACACGTGGCCCTCGCAGGCCTTGCACAGCCTCGTCCCATCCTTGGGGCTCAGTGGCCTCTGGCCAAGGTCAGCTCCAGTACAGCACAGATGCAGAACCTGGGGTGCAGTGAGAAGCCTTCTGGGGGTCTTCAGAGCTGCTGTAAGCTCAGGCTGCTGCCCTGCATGAACTCGTCGCAGCTATGGCCATGCCTGATTGTGTCCCTCTCTGGTTCAGACCCAGGCCTGCTGACTTGACATCCTGCCTTGACCTCAGACCAAGCCCTACTTTACTGAGAAGTGCTGACCCTTCCTTCCCAAACAGACAATGTTTTCTCGGTGGTAGCCTACGTCAAAATATTGTTTGGAAGGTGATTAGAAGGCTGGAACACAATCTTCTGTGACTTGACTTGGGTTAAACACACCCAGCCAGTTTGAGCCTTGTAAACAGTGCAGCTTCCAAGGAGCTAGCAGTGGTGCATCTGCACCGCTTGTGAAATACAAGCCTCAGAGCACTGCAAGCACAAGCCATAAAAACGTCAGTCACCTTTCAGGCTCCGCTTCAACGAAAAGCAGATTTGTGCACATCCACAATGGAAACTCATTTCCCTGAGTTTTGTGATGCCAGGATTTCGTGGTGTCTCCTGTTACACTTTAGAGGCAATCTTTAAAGGTAGATCCATAGAGACTCGGATTTTTTATACAAAAACCAAGTGGAAAATGAAATGCTTGAGAATATCCTTTGAGAACTCAACAGAAAGAAAGAAACGTCTTTCCCTCATGTCTTTCTTTTCCTGCAAATAGGTAATGGCATGCATTAAATACAGGTCTAGATCCCAGAAGGAATTTGCCAACTAACTGCCATTGATTTTCCGTATGGATATATAACTTGTTTCCCCGCACTGTGCCTGCATTGCCCCCCTTTGCAGCAAACTTTGCAGGAGTGTAGGAAACTATCTGACTGCTGCATGTAATTTAAATGCAAGGGGAATGAACCATTAGCACATTCTTAAACAGTTTGACTAGAACAGAAAACAGAATCAAGCTGCAATGCTACCATCTTAGTAATTAGAAGGGTAAGGGTGAGAATTAGGCTGGCAAAAATCTCCCACATGACTTGTTGTGCAATGGAAAGTTTGGGATTGCAGAACAGATTCAAATCGGGCAATTTATGACAAAATTCTTTAAATTGTTAATTGACTTTTTTTTTTTCATTTTGGGGCAAATAATATATATATATTTATAATAATTTACAGGCACACCTTTAGACAAGTGGAGAAATCGCAGCTCCTCTTGGAATCGATGAGGCACGGAGAAATCACTGTAGGACATAGGCACTTTCTTTGCTTTTAGTTAATTGCGACATAAAAAGTGTCTCCATTTCGCCTGCAATCCCAGGTACCTTTGTTTCAGTCTGCTTCCCAGAAATTGCCTCTCTGAGTCAGTATGAGCAAAATGTCGGCCTCCTGCGGTGACAGGCACCAGCCACAGGCTCAGCCAGCTCAGCACAGGTGCAGACATCTCTAAAATCTAGTTCAGAAAAAAAGAATTTGTTCCTTATTTAGTTGATACTCCTTACTGTACTGCTGCAGTGGATCAGTGTGGGGGCATGCTACACGGTACATCCAAAACACCAGCAATTACCCCTCCCTGGACAGGCCATTAAACATTTCTGCAGCCCTTGGTAAAGAACCCCATCAGGTGAGGAGACGAGTGCAGGGTGATTTGTCCCTCTGCTACCATCCTCTTTTGGCTTGCCACAGTGCCAAGAAGTGCAGCAGTAGTCATGTATTCTTATGCCTCTCAGGCGTTTTGGTGTTTCAACAGCTGACCTATATGCTGTAATGCCATTGCTTATGTCCTATCTGGTTGGTGGCCACATGTTTGTAAAGGGAGCTCTGGATTTCTCCTGCCTGAATTGACACAACAGTGCAAAATGTGACCAGAAGCAGAGAGCATGTGGAAGTTCCTGCCCAACACAGCTGCCAGCCTGCATCTGAGAACATGATTAGTCCCTGTGCTGGTTGCATTAGTGACTTGTATACATTAATTAAAGTACCCAGCCCAGGTGCTGGCAGCCAGCAGTCCCAGGGGAACCTGCAGTGAAGGGCAGGCGTCTCTGGCACACAACCAAGATGCCGTGGGGGTGGAATTGCTCTGCAGAGCTCTCCAGGAGAGGCACCCCAGTCGCTAGGCTCTGGATGCATGGCAGGGGTTGAATTCAGGCACAGGTGAATCCCTGAGGCTGGAAATGCAACCTGCATTATACCAGCCAGAGGCTGATAATTCAGCCGCTGAAATAGCTTTCCTCTCGCTCTGGTGTTAGACAAAGTTAAATTAAAGGAGTCTTCATGCTAAATTACACTCATGTTTAATTACTGTTGTTGGCATTACATTATCACTAAATAGTATTAGCTGCAGGTGAGACCCTGCTGCTTCTGGCACCGCACAAACACTGCAGACTGTTTCCTGCCTAAAGTGCATGCTCACATATCTCTGCACTGACAAGTGTGGCAATGCATTAAAGCTCTGGCCAAAATCAGAAAAAAAATTGACCTATGCAGGAAATCCAAGTAGTCATATACAATAGGTTTGGGAATCACATTTTTCATTTTTTGCTGTAAATCAAGATTATTTTTTTAGCATCCTGTGAAATAAAAGATTTGCTAGGGAGTTCTGGCTTGAGAAAAGGAAGTCACTGATATGCTTGCAATTACATTTCTGGCTTTAAGAACTGCAAGGATAGAAGTGGTTTCTGCAAGTGGGCTGAGGGTGTAACAGAAGAAGCTTGGACAAGCAGAGCCAAAGAGGCGAGCATGGGAACGCATTCAAAGAGCTGCTTCGGGCTCAGGCGCATAACGTTACTGACAGCTGGCCAGGAATACACCACGCACGCTGCCAGGTCTGGGCCCTGTCCAAGGAATCTGCAACCCAACACTGGTAAACTTGAAGCCAGGACATCACTGGGGCAGGAAGGGGAGTGCGTACGCAACAGGAAGGAAGAGAAGAGCAATAAGCCCAGCTGCGGAAACAAAAAGGTTGCTGGAGGGCTTTGGAAGATAGCGAGTGACTGGCCAAGAGGAGACACGATGGAGGAGGGGCAGCCTGAAGAACAGCAAAAACAACAGGAGACAGAAACACTTAGGGGATGAGAATGGAGAGCCAAACGAATTCAAACTTATTAATATTACTTGCTGTGAATAGAAACAAGTGTTTAAGTGTTTGCTGTAAAAGTTCTGTTGTCCTGATGCTGCTGTGCTGAGTCCTACCAGTTCATCACCCCGTTCTGTGTCTGTCCCACAGCATCCCCCAGCCTGTGCCCAGGGGAGCCAGTCAAGGCAGAGAGCCCTGTGCTGCTTCCAGCGCCGCGGCGGCAGCCTGCTGTGGTCCTGAGCACTTCCATGGGCTGAACCTGGGTCCTGATGGCACCCAGAGGGTGAAGAGTCAGGCCAGAAGTCTCTGAATGTGCCTTCCAGGGCACTGACCCAAAGCTCCCAGAAGCTCCGTGGTTAAAGTGTTACCATCTTCTGATAGCTGTCTTCAGTAATTACACTCATAAAATCTTGTTTTCTTTGTGGTGATGCTGTAACTCAACAAGCTGGAAATATTCCCAGAATGGAAAGAAAACTGTATTCTGAAGACAGTTATTTTAGATACTTTATGAGACACCCGTAGAAAAAGTAACCAAGTTTCATCCAAAGAGGCAACATTGAACGAAGCATGGGTCCTTCTCCTCCCAGAGAGGCACCTCACGATGAGTGTTTGACAGGCCCCGTTGGTGGCGGTGTGCTTTTTCTTGCTGTTGTACGCTCCTTGCAGTTGACAGAGCCATTTCCTGCCCTTTGTCTAAGATGGATGTTGGTCAGCATGGCCTGGACTTCCCAAACTGAGATAAGAGCCAAGTTCCAGGAATCCAAATGCTCTTGGAGAAAGGTGCTGAGAAGTCTCTTGCTTGCTTGCTGTATTGGGTTTATGTGGCAAGGTTTTGGTAGCAGGGGCTACAGGGGTGGCCTCAGTGAGAAGGGTCCAGAAGCTGCCCCATGTCTGATAAGAGCCAGTTTCTTCTGGCTCCAGAGGGACCCACCACTGCCCAGAGCCAAGCCAATAAGCGATGTTGGTTTTGCCGCTGTGAGAGCTGATTTAAGAAAGGGGGAAAAAAAGTGCTGTGCAAAAGCAGCTGGGAGAGCAGGGAGTGAGAACCAGCCCTGCAGACATCAAGGTCAGTGCAGGAGGGCAGGAGGTGCCCCAGACACGCAGCAGCAGTTCCCCTGCGGCCTGTGGAGAGGCCCCTGGTGGAGCAGGCTGTCCCCCTGCAGCCCATGGGTCCCACACGGAGCAGATCTCCATGCTGCAGCCCGTGGAGGAGCCCCCGGTGGAGCAGGTGGATGTGGCCTGGAGGAGGCTGCGGCCCCCGCAGGAGCAGGCCCCGGGCCGGAGCTGCAGCCCGTGGAGAGGAGCCCACGCAGGAGCAGGGGGTCTGGGGGGAGCTGCCGCCCATGGGGGACCCGTGCTGGAGCAGTTTGCTCCTGGGGGATGGACCCTGTGGTACGGAGCCATGTGGGAGCAGTTCTTGAAGAGCTGCTGCCTGTGGGAAGCCCACACAGGATCAGTTCAGAAGGACGGCATCCCGTGGGAGGGACCCCACGTGGAGCAGGGGCAGAGAGTGACTGCGAGGGAGCGGCAGAGATGTAGCATCAGGGTCTGAACACAGCCCCCATTGCCCATTCCCCTGTGCCACTTGCAGGGAGGAGGTGGAAGAGAGTGGATGGCTGGAAGGTGGTTTTAGTTTGCTTTTAGTTTCTCGCTGCTCTAGCCTGTTAGTAATAGACAATAAATTGCATTAATGTCCCTGTGCTGAGTCTGTTTTGCCCATGACAATAATTGTTGAGTAATATCCCAGTCCTTATCTCAACCCTTGAGCCTTTTTCATTGTATTTTCTCCCTTTGAGGAGAGGGAGTGAGAGAGTGGTTGTGGTGGAGCTCAGCTACCCAGCTGGGTAAAACCACCACACCTGTCACTAGGAATGATGCAGTGCTGGGGAGCTGCTGGGGTCAAGGCAGCTGTCCCGGCCACAGACCAGCAAGGAGGGACTGCAGAAAGCACTCCTGAAGCTCATGTGATGGTCAGGGCAATGCACAGCCTCTCTGCTGAGAGTGCAGAAACCAGCCCCCTGGGTGCATCGCATCCTGCCCGGCGGTCAGCTGCCAGCCCGACACCTTACATCAGGGTTCGGCTGCTGCGTTCTTGCGTTGTGCCAAAGGTCCCTAAGGGATAAAGCTTTCCTGGAGAGTTTTTGGGAGTATCAGCAGGAATTCATTTCCAAAAAGCAAACAAATGGAAAAAAAAAAGAGTCAGTGAAGGGTAAAAAGTTAAGGTTGAGACAGAAAGGCTTCAAATACTCTAGAGTTATTGCTTCACTTACAGGACCACCAAAAGCCTGTGGCAGAAGGCCTCCTAAGCTGTAATAATAAATGAAATATGACTTTTCAAAGAGGTCTTAGGTTGGCACTAGGTGGAAGAAGCAAAATAAATTCCTGGGAAGTTGGGCTTGCCAGTGGATGACTCAGATGAAGTGGATGTGGCCTCCTTCAGTGCTCTGGGCCTTGCTGGGGAGCCATGGGCCAGTCATTCATCCCCGCGCTGTGAGCGGAGCAAGCCCGCAGCACCCAAGCAAGGTACCCAAGCAAGGTTGCTCGAATGGAGCTGGACCTTGTGTAGCACTTCAAAGGGTTGTATTGATACGCACAGGGGGCAGTAACTTTATTAACCAGCTTTACTTCACTGAACAGTCTCTCCATAAACACAGCCGGTACAAATTGTGTTCAAAAGAGCGTGTTAAAGGCATTAGCTGAAGATTGGCTGAGGAAGTTATCCATTCCCTAGTGATTAACCAGCAATTTCCTATCCATCATGGCCCAACACTACACTCTATTAGACTTTATGAAACATGCAGGGTGTGTATATGCAGAGAACACGGTAATTGCTTTAATTACAATTCTTTTGATTGGTAATTTTCATTCACTGTTGAGAATGCTGCCTGCCCTTGCATTTGCAGAGAACAGCTTTCATCCCCTCCTCAGGAACATGCTTTGCATGAGCTGCGGCTCCTCAGGTCCCTGCCACACTTCCCAGCAGAAGAACAAGAGGTGCGTCTGTGTGTGTATTTCCATGATGAAGGATGTCATGTTTTGCTCTTTCCTGTGCTCCCTGTAATCTGCATCTTCACAACCACAGCACAGCTTAATTTTCGAAAGCCAGCAGGCAGACCTTTTTGCCTCATCTGTTCTCAGACAAGCTCATTAGTGTTGCTGCTGTCTTTCACTTCAGTGCTTTCTTTAATCAGATCATAGCAGTCCCAGAGGATACCTGTTTCAATTGCCAGAGCAAACGATTATATTTCCAGAGCTCACGTCTGAGAGGAAGGATCACCCGATGCTGTTGAATTAGGGGCAGAGGCAGGGACAGTGCCATGTAGCATCTTGGAAGAGTGCAGAACCTGTGTGGAAAGAGAGTGGCAAAGCCATGGATGGCACTGGGGGGACGGGAACAGTTTTACCTGCCTTTTTTTTTTTCCAGATGCTTGGTAAATAACTTTACTGAAGAGTGATCTGAAATTGAGGATGTAACATACAAGACTAGCCAGAGAGACTGGCCTGAGGTGGCCGACCCCGCTGTGGGTAGCACATGGAAGGTGGGGAGCTCAGCAGCTCATTGATGGATCCCAGGAATGACTTGAGCAGAGGGAGCTTCTCTTTCCTGAAATCCAGTTCTGACGTCCTCACCTCAAGTCCTCCTCATAGGTGGTGTTCCCCAGGACACCCCACTGTGTGTGAGGGCAGGGCACCAGAACCGGGCCCACTGTGGGGGAGAGTGGCAAACTTGTGGGGACAACCACATGGGAGAGAGAAGAGTGGGGCTGGGCGAGGAGGATGGAGTCTCACTTGCTGCCCTGCCAGCTCCCTGGCATGGGTAAGAATGGGCACCATGGCACGATCATGTTTGCATATATCTCATACATGTTTAGAAAGACCCATTGTTTGGTCATGCAGGAGAAGGCAGAACCGAGGCACAGAGTACCAGCATTCTTTGGGTGACCACCCATGCACGAACCACCACGTGGTTAATGATTGACAATTTGTGCTCATTAAGAGTCACCCAGCAACACTTTGCTGATGTAAAGTCGGAAGCCACTGTGTCTTAATCAAGTGCTCCAAGGGTATGGAAAGAGCAGGATATTCAAAACCTGTGATGTGCTCCAAAGCACTGGGCTAAGAAGCTAGCAAGCTGCATTGTGGGGCTGGAAAAAGTGAGGACTTTGGAAAGAAGTTATCTCCAGAAAAATAGAGACAAGCTTTTTGTATGCATCTTAACTCCAGAGAAGTATCTTAGGGGCAGAGATGCAGCACATGACTAAATGATTAGTGGTCATGTAATGAAATCTGTATTGGGTTCATGTCTAAAAATATTTGTACTGTGCAATGTGAGAAAGCTATACAGCCAGTGCATCACTTCTCTCCCAGACAGGGAGAAAGTGAGGGCTGTGAGCCCCTCACTGCGTGGCCAAACCGAGGGCTGGTGCAAGGCACTGGGAAGGCAAATGTGCTTCTGGCCCCTGGACTGTTGTTTGCTATCATAGATGGCTTTACCCATGAGGGCTGGTGTCACCTGCAGCTCAAGAAAGAGAGCGTAAGGTTGAGGGGAACTTGTTCATGAAAAAAGAAAATGTACTAGAGAGACAAAATATGTTATTGTAAATGGGGGGCATTGCTGAGGGATGGATGCTGCAAACAGCTGGGGACAGAGCGTGAGTGATTGCCAAGGCAGAAGGCATCTGTGACACACTGCATTTACAAAATACATATAAAATAAGAAAAAAGGATGGGAAGCCTGCTGCAGCCAAGTAACCCTATCGGAACAACCTGCGTAGGCAGAGTGTTCCGACGTTGATTGAAATCAAGCCAGGTCAGTGGGATTAACAGCCTCCTCTTGGGAATGTACCAGGGGAACTCCGCATGGCTGCAGCAGGATGAGCCCCCTTCGGCCAAGGTTTCGTCAGCAGAAAGGGGCCCCGCTGGCAGCCCCGCGCCCACAGCGCAGGCTCATCTGTCCCAGGCCGGGCTCAAGCAGATCACAGTGCTAGGGGGCTTGCTGCACTGCCTTGGTCCCTGCAGCGGGTCCCTCCTCCACTCTTAGGCCAAAATTTGTGCTCTTCTTCATGTTGTGATCTGGCAGAGGCAGCCCTGGTTCAAGCAAGTTTGGTCTCTCAGTGGAGGCATTTGGCTGGGCTGTTGCAGTGGAATCCCTGAGATCCGGCACCAAGAACAGGACACCAGGGACCTGGGCACAGGCAGGACCTCAGGCAGTCCTGGGAGAACCTGGAAACCTGGGTTTATCACCGCCACAGAACGAAGCAGGTCTTGTTGTAGAGCACCTGGCTTGAGGCTGATGCTTGTGCCCCTGCACCTGGTCTCATGCTCTCATCCCTGGCAGGCAGCTGGTGGCAGCACCCTCCGGCCCAGCTTTTCAGGGCTGAAAGGCAGAAAACATTAAAGCAGTGGAACAATAAACATTCTTGAGGCTGCATTAAATATTAACTTTATAGCTTTTTCTCAAGCAAGAATAAAAAACAAGAAAAGAGAAGTGATGCTGAGGGTGTTGACACGAAGATAAACGCACTCCTGCAGCTCCTGTGGTGGGCATAGCTTTTGCCTCAGCAAGGTTCAAACATCATTTGAGAAGGTAACACAGAAGCATTCATGATGCCCCCACTTCTCTCCTTTCTTCCAAGCTTTGATCAGCAGAGGCTTAGCTGAACCGATGGGTGTGCGGTCAGTCACTTTTTCTAGCACCGACACTAGTTCCACTTAGCCAGCCTCTATGTGCGTGTCTGATGTGCAGCGCCGAGACAGATGCTGATCTATCTATTTACGCTCTGTTCCAGACTTGGGGCTTTTAGTCTCTGTAACCCAAAGAGCTGGAGATTAACAGTTTTAATTTAGATGTAAGCTTAAGGTGTGACAGAGGCAGACAGCCTCCAGAACGAGGGGCTGAGTTGCCACAAGCCGTCGGAGATGAAGCACATGGGCAGGACCCCTGGATCTTTTTCTGAGATTTGTCTACTGACACCGAGGTTCTCTGGAGTGGCTTGTGGGGGTTAAAGAACTTGCTACAAAGACCTGGGACTTGGAGGACAAACGTTCATCTAAGGGTTCCTGTCTGGGATACCCAGGGAGACAAGGTCAGGAAAAAAACCCTCAAAGATGACCAGGCCTTCCTATTTCACCTGAGGTGCACAATAGGGAAATGATAAAGGAGCAATGGGAAGCTTTGAGAGAGCTTTTTTTTAGCCTTTCCCAAGCAACTCAAAAGCTTCACAAATTGCAAGTGAGGGTTGTGCCTCTAAAGTTTGCTCTGTGTCACTCCTCATCTTGTAGGAGAGCACAGGTTAGGAGGGGCAGAAGTCGAAGTGTTTCCGTGGCCAGCACAGACGCCGTGCCAGCTACCAAGCAGAGATGGCTTCCATTTACTATGAATCATCACGATACCTGACTAGAGCACCCAAAGGCTGTGTTAAATCATCATCTTCTGACACAAGGCACCACAGTCCCTGCCCTACAGCCCAGTTTCAGCACGGGATCTCAGGATGGTAAGCAAAGGATTCACCTGGAATCACACACGGGTCTGGGGCAGAACTGGGAACCACTTCCAGATGTCCAGTCCTGAAGGCAAAGCCTTACAGTCATCTTTTTGCCACCAACGGGAAAGTTTCTTGCATTGACTTCCTTGTGCTCCTGGAGAAATTGTGTCGTGCACAAGCTGTTAGGAAATTGCAGCCTGGTTTCCAAGAGAGCAAGACTTCCATGTCAGGGCCTCAGATCTCTCTCTCTCAGCCAAAGGCTGTTTTCCATCTGGTTTTTGCTTGAGTATTGCACAATGTTTAGGCAAGAGGGTGGGAAGATTCCTGTTCTCAGAGAGAAACCAAGTGAAATGTCAAGGGGAACGTCCTTGCAAGCCTAGCATTTAGTATAAATATGCATGAAACCCCAAGGCTGAGTCCTTTTGTTTGAGAGGATGTTAATAATAATTTACCCTGCAGACTGCAAGGCTGCAAACCAGTGAATAGTAACCACATTCACAGTAAAACGACACATTCCGTAATAGCAATGGAGGAACCTTCTGGGCACTGCATCCTTTCATTAAAATACGAAGGAAAAAGATAGTATTTCTTTTCCTAGGCCTAGGAGTGCACTCCTTTGGTGCAACCCCAGCACTCGTGCGCTGAAGCCGGGGAGAGCTGCTCCTGGAGGAGCCCAGCTCAGCTGCAGAGAGCGGTTTCTGCAGTGACAGCACAAAAGTCAGAGGGCACTGGCTGCCTCCCCGAGCGACAGTACTACCCTGCATGAGAGAACATGGGCCTACTGAGAGTTCAGGTCCGGTCGCAGCCGAGATTTGTGGCTGCAGTTACCAGCAGAAGATGGGAGCCTTCCTCCGCTTGCAGAAGAGCAGAAAATTGCAGAGCAGCAGAGCAGGGGCTGGACTGGGGGCTGCGATGCCGCTGTGTCCATCGGCAAGTTTCTGGTTACAGCTTTGCCCGCTCCATGGGCACCGGTCTCCCTGCTGAAGATGGATGTGCTCCATCTGACTCCTGTAACTGGAGGAGAGGGTAAACAAACTCAGCACGGGAGCCAGGGGATGTTCCTTTTTCATCGGCTATCTGAAATGTGTAAGGTGGCATATGGCTGCCAGGGAGCCTCCTGGGCTCCGACATAGGTCCCATCAATCAGGAAGGTCTCAAGGTCCTTGCCAAGGCATTACCAAGTACAGTGGCAGCTCTGGACTTGCACTTCTGTGCCGGAGCAAATTTTCGGCAGTCACCTGCTGGTGTCCTTCTTGGGAGCATCCCGCAGATGGGGACGAGAGGATCCTGTGTGACTGACCCCCAGAAACCTGTGCTCCACCAGACTTTTACGTTCACTCCCCACGGGACCCCGTGGTCAGGTTTCACACCCGTCGGGACAGACGGCCCCGTCCTGGCCTCTTCTCCTCCAGTGTCACAGGAGGTACGCGCTCTCTGCTCCCTGAAAGCATGCCTGTGCTCCAGCACCTGGTGATGACACCGCATCTGACGGATGGAACGAGGCTGCAAACACTGATCAGACACTGCCAGGAGGGAAGATTAGCTGGATCCAGTGCTCCTTCCATGGGCTGCATTGTTTCACCCCGGAAATAACTGTACTTGGTCAGGGCAAAGCACGGCTGGAGCGGTGTGGCAGCTCAATGGCTATCTATCCCCAGCAGCCTCTGAGGAAATCAAACTGAATTAAAAAGTAACCAAGCACTCGGCAGGTGGCAGCTGCTCTGTTAGCAAACAAGCAGAAAAAAATCAGGAAAGGGAAAAATGAAAGAGAAGGAGCAAGCAGGAACAGAATTCAACATTTTAGATGCAAAATTTTTGAAAGGAAAAAAAATTAGATTGCATTATGAAAGCTGAATAAGGTAACACAACACTGGGGGAAAGGCTTGCTGTTTTAAAATGCTTTCTAAAAAGTGCAGTGTTCCCAGCATTACAGCACCTAACAGCAGGGCCCCGGGAGAGGATCTGCCCCTGGTTTTATGGCTCCTTGCTTTCCCAGGCTTCAGACCATGGCAGATCCTTTCTTGCTCCTGCCAGGGCTGAGTGTGAGTCCCCAAAAACGTCTGGGCCGTGCTGGGAGCAGAGCTGGCAGCAGGCACCTGCTGCGGGTGGCATTCAGTCCCGCTGCAGCCACTTCTAAACAACACCTCTCTATTTCTCTTGATCTTTTAAGAAGTTCATGGTTTCATGAATCTTTTGCTTCTCGGCTGATGCATACAAGAGCCTCTCAGCTGGCGAGGATTTGACATTGACCCTGTGTGCCTCAACGCCCACTCTCAGCAGCGGTCCTGCTGCCGGCTGTGCAACATCCTTGTGTGTGCTCACAGCTGCCACAGGCATGGAGGAAGCACGCTGACATCCGCCACGCAGATCTGCAGCTACTTTTCTCAGATCCTTTCAGCTAAGTTTTTTTGATGCTGCTCCAGCATCGAACCACCGAGGGTCGGACCTGGCTCCGAGAGGTGCCTCGAGCTGCCTGGCTTCACCGGAATCAGAGTGATGGAGCTAGACATGCGGGATGCATCTTCTGATCCCCACGTCTCCTGGTGTGTGGAGTGACCGCGGGCAAGTTGCATCTTCCCCAGGCTCCAGTCTGCTTGCAGGACAGACTGACGGCTGCTCCGGGAGGTGGGAATGTGGTGCCTTAATGCCACGAGCTGCTGAGACCCCGAGTGGTGCCGGACTGAAGAGCCATCACCATCCTCTTGTTCTGCTCTTCCAGGGGCTCATGGCATCTGAGCCAGCATCCTGGGGCGGACAGTGGCTGTGCTTCCTTCTTACAGTGCGCACACACGTGTGCAGGCGTGTGTGTGGCTCGTTTATAGCAAATTGGTGCTTTCCTCCTCCTGAGTATCTCTGTGCCCTCGAGTGTTGTGAGCTGTGCTCTGTTCCCTGTATCATACCTCACTCACCCCTGTTTTCCTGTATTGCAGCACATCGAGAAGACCCTAAGGTCTTCAGCACGGGGACAACATCCATCTCATCTGAAAGAAAATTGCCTTGCAACACCTTAGGTGCTATTTTAATAAAGGGTAAGAGTGATTATTTCTGTGGCTTTACAGTGTGTAACTCAAAACTCTTAAATGCTCCAAGCTGCAGGCCAGCACACCTACCGATTTCAAATTTTTCATGGCAAAATCCACACCAGCCTTTTGTTTTTACTAAATTACCCTGGGTTCCTTTGTAAGGCTTGTTTTTTTAACACATTCTCCCTCCTATGGAAATTTAACATTAGCATCTCTCCATCCCAGGGAACTTCAAAGCCACGAAGACATAAAATATCAACGCCTCCACACACTAAGCTAGAGTTGAAAAATACTGAAATACAGGAGTGCTAGGAGTGGACTTGTCTCTCTTCCAGGACTTCTACGTCATTCATGAGTAGTACCTGGAGCCTGAAATGCTGTTAGATCCTATTTATCCTGCAAACACACTTAAGCATTACATTGTGACCCTGACCTTGACTGTACTGAAAACAAGGCTTGCTCTTGAGCATGCCGAGGAAAGCATCCCGCTCGACAGAAATGAGAACCGCTTAGAAAGATAAATGATCGGTGCAGAAGATCAAACCGCTTGATGGCAGACTGGAGGAAATCAGCTATTTCCCATGCTTTCTGTTGCCTCAGTTTGCAGCAGTTAATAGCACTTCACACCGGGGCATCCCACCGCTGCTCCGAAGTTTGGGGCTTTCCTTTAAACAGAGGAGAGAGAAGCTGTCCCACGGAAGGCTGGGCAACAACTCAGCAGCGAACCTTTCCCTTTGTGTCCCTTCTTGGTGTCCCCCTGCCAGCCCCAGCCCTCCAGCCCTGCGCTGCCCTGCCAGGGCGTCCCGTGGGTTTAGGATGCTCCAGCTGTGGTCCCCAGGGACTGGCTCGTGCAGCACCCTTGGGACCCGCAGAAGGGCACGGCACAGGGGGACGGCCGTGGCAGCCAGCCCTGGCCAGCCTGTGTCAGGAGAAAGTGGAAAACTACAGCACAATCTGAAGAGCTTTCTATAGCCCCAAGGAGGCTGGCTAGGCACTCTTTTAAGCCGTGTTACTATAGCAGCCCTGATGGTAATTTACCAGTACATCTCCTTTTCTCTTCTTCACGCCCTTTTCACAACAACAAAAAAAATGAGATTAGTCCCATCTTCCCCAATTACCTCGCCATGTTCCCCCGGCAGCCTCCAGCTAACAGCTTTCCAGAAAAGCCCCGCACGGCCACCAGGCAGCCCTGCCTTGTCTCCTCCTTGGCGCGGGGAGGGACACAGCCTGTGCCAGGAGCAGCCGGTGGGGACGAGGACGGTGCCACAGGAGGGGACACGTGGCTCTCACACGACAGCACAGTGCCTCTGCTGTGCCAGCCAGGGTTTTGGCAGGAGCTTCACGTGGGCAGGGGAGAAGCTTTGCTGGAGGCATGGGCAGGAAACGCTCCTCTGCCCCTGCTCTCACCCTACGAATGTGTGGGGTCAGGAGGAGAGCTGCGGACTGGTGCCAGATTTCCAGGCTCTGGTTTCACCACTAATAATGAGGTTTAACTGAACAGATTATACATTCTTCTCTGGGGAGAGAAACGGGGTGTCGAGGCTCGGAGAAAGCTGACAGGGTTTGGGGTCTGGTCCCACATCAGAAGGCTCAGGGACTACTTAGAGCCTGTTGAAAGCCGGTGCTGAGCGCCCTGTACCCGGGCTGCCAGAGCAGGGCAGGGCAGGGGTAGCTGGGCACAGGTGAACCCGGGGCCAAAGGGGTCGGGGGGGTCCCTTCTGAGGGGAACCCTCCTGGACGGTGATGCTGCGGCCCCCACACCCGTCGTGAGTCCTCGCGGCATACCGGTGCAAGTGGATTTTTTTGTTCTGATGGAGCTACCAGCAAGAGCTGGTTACGTCTCCATGGGGGCCAGCCTGGACAGGGCTATCCCACTAACAATGTCCTGCATCCCCCGCATGGGCCCAGAGACCACCAGGAGACAGCCCCGGGCTGCCCCACAACCCCATCCCACGCGGCAGGGGGCTCCAGAGCCGCTGGTGACCTCCCCAGCACAGCGGTCGCTCGGCCAGCTTTTGTCCTTAATCCTGCTCAGAGGGGAGATGGGAGTCCTGCCTTCGCTGTCGGTGCTTCCTGAAGAAGAAAGCTGCTCGCTGTGTTCTTCCTGCACAAATCAAACTAATTACCCGTTCCAGCGGCAGCTAATGAGCTTAAAGCTTTCACAGCCAGCGCCTCCTTCCCTCCCTGCGGGAGAGGCAGCCTCAGCCGGGACCGTCCTTGGCTGCAGAGCTCTGACAGCAGGGAAAGCTCTTTTGGGAGCAGAAAGCATCACTGGTCTTGCTGAGGCTGCTGAACACAGAGCTGCCAGCAGTGTGTTCGCCAAACCCCTTGCGTGGGCCAGGCTGGATGCTGACAAAAGGGGGATTTTTGCCGCAGGCACTTCCCTGCTGCAGCTGGGTGATTCCCAGGTGTGTCTGTGTGTCCTGCAGCACCACACGCACACGCGGACGCCTTGCCAGGCTCGGTGTGAGTGCTGACACCTCGAGTGCCGTCTCTGTGCTGTGTGACAAGTTGAGCAGTGTGTCTGTGCTGCTGCAAGGCGCTGCTGGCAGGCGATGGCAGATGCTGCCTGTGCTGACATCTCTGGGGTTCATGGGGCTGCCTGTGTCCCCAGACATGTCCTCCTGGGCAGGGACAGCCCATTGCTATCAGCAAACTGCTCCTGGCATTTGTCCTCCTGGGCTCCCTGTGCCCACCCCAGCATGGGCCAGGATGGGAGCTGAGATCCTGTCACAGCAGTGCCACCGATGGTCACCAGGAGCAGCTCTCCAGGGCCACATATCACAACGCACTCCCTGTTCGCACAGCATCTTGCATGTCAAGCAACAATAAATCACTTTACAAGCCCAGAAGCCGCCTTACCCACCTCGCAGGGCTTCCGCAGGACCTCTGTGTGGGGACGGCTTGGCGTGTGCCGTGCTCGCTGCAACGTTTGACTTCCTTGCTTTATCGCACCAGGCGTGCGGCCTCGGTGCTGCGGCACTAATCCATCAGCCCGGGCTCGAGGCAGAGCCCGGTGCTTGCACTTGGTGCGAGCGGGCCGGGGGTTGCTAGGAGTGACTCACGCAGATGCACGGGCCACGGCTGCACAGAGGCACTAATGTAATTTTCTCAAACCATGATTGGTTTCCCGATTTCTAAAAAGCCGTCTGGCAGGCTGGGCCCCCTTCCAATGTTTCCTGGAAATATGAAGATGTTAGGAAGGGGCTTCTGTTGGAGACGAGGCCGAGCCCATCGCGCTGTGAAGTGGTGGCTGCTGAGGGCAGGCTGGCGGCTTCCCGACCTGAAGGCAAAAGCACAGCCCCAGACCACTGGCACGCACAGGGCTCGGGAGCTTGTGGCTGAATTCCAGCTTGGCTGGTTTGTCCCACACAGCCCAGCTTATTTTCAATCCAGCACCAAGTTTATCCTTTGCTTCTGGTCCTAAGGCTGTTGTGTAATGTTAATTATTGCATGCTGCCATACTCCGCCTACGTTATCAGATGTATTTTGGGACCAAGTGAGGTGATTGATGCACATGAAAGAATGGGAAGTGCTTGGGCACCTTTGGTATAAAAGGCGCTGAAGGACAAGGGCAGCAAATGGGGGCCTGATGCTAACATCAGCTGAGTTAGGAAAGAAAAGCGAGCAAAGATGTTAAGTGATAGTTTCATGCCATGTCTTTCCCCTGGGTACTTGGCAGATTATTCATTGCCTTTATTAACTCTGTGTTAAATTACCTTTCCTTTCCTTTAATTTTTTTTTCGAGAGGTTTATTGTTCCGTTTTTTCTGTTTTATCTTTAAAAGGGGCTTCTTGCAAAGTCGAAGCTTTCAGCGTGACACCCTGCAGAAAGAGAGCACCCGTCTGCTGCCAGCCCGGGCGCTCGGCGGGTGCTGGGGGACGAGGTCCCCATGACACTCAGCACCCTCTGCGGGTGGCCGACGGCTCTCCCCTCGCCGCCAGGCTCCCTGCAGCACAGCCAGCGCAGGCACTGCTGGCTGCCAATTAGGCTGCGAGCACTTGCCGTCAGGAAATGGCCCATAGTCACCAAATGGGTGCATTTTTCTCCCAAGCTGGCATTCACGGAAGCAGTTCCTTGGTCTGCTTTGCTTTTCGGGCACAGGAACAGCTGTGCCGGCCAGGGGAGCCCCAGCCTTTGCTGGCAAGGAGATGCTGATTGCAGCCGGGTGAGGAAGCACAGCAGAGAAGTGGATCCTCACGTGAGCGAGAGCTTTGGCCTTTGGGGTTTAGAGGACGACAGACACCAGCTGGCATTTCTGCGCTGATTTAGCGCTTTCACAGCGCCCTACCCCAAATTTCTCTCCGTGTCATGCTGGGTTGTCTCTCCGTGTCACGTGCATGGCTGTCTGCTGCCTTCCTGCTCCCACCTCTGGCAGGGTGAGACCTGCCCGGTGTCCCCTCGGTGAAGGGGAGAAGCCGGGCAGCGGCACCGCAGCACCGGCACTGGGCGCCCGTAACGGGGCCGGAGCTGGGCGCCGTGGGGCGCGCCAGGCGAGGAGCGCCGGGGTTATTGATGAGCCGGGCTCTGCGGTGACTCACAGTCACTGTCTGTACCTGGCAGTGACTCAGCTCTCACTCCTCTGGTGTGACACAAGCTGTAATAAAATCCCCGCTTGTTTGTCAGGAGATTTTTTTTCACCCTGCTTCCCACCCCCACCGCAAGGTTAAGGACAAAATTTCCCGGTATGGCAGCAGCCGGCACGACAACGCGAGCACATTCCCAATTAAAAGCCGTCTGGGGGCCGCCTGCTGTCTGCTGGCCAAGGGCCTGGAGGCTAAAAGGCTGAGGGCTAGCAGGAAGCGGGGCTGAGTGGCCACAAAATGAGATGGAGCCCACACCTGCTGATCGTGGGCTGGTGCCTGGCTGCGTGGTGGGAGCGAGGCCCCAGAGCTCTCCCCCGAGCAGTGTGGACCATCCTGGAGTGGAGCGGTGGTCTCAGAGACACCCAAGGGATGCAAAACACACCGCCGATCTCTGCTGTGTGCCACAAGTGCTGCCAGGCTGCTCTTGCCTGCAGCTGAAAGCCGGTTGTTCTGGGGGGGAGGTGGAGCATTAAAATCCCAGAGAAACTCCTCTGGGGTCCCTGACCCAACAGAGAGCTTCTAAGAAAATCCCCTGGGAAGTACCAAAGGAGAATGGGATTTCTGGCACTGCACAGCCCCTTCCTGCTAATATTCCCATAGGGGATGAAGTAGATCATTGCACTGAAAAAATAAATTCTGCTGGCCTAGTGCCTGGGAGCTCCCTGGGCAGCAGCAAAGCGTGCACAGCACACGGGGCAGCCACACAGCAGCTCCATGGTCCCATCCCAGGGGCTTTGCAGCCACATCAGCCACCTGTGGTGGTGCAGCCTACGGCCAGAGGGAGGAGGAAACAGCAAGGGTATGGCCCTCGTCAGCAGGTCTGTGGGTGTGTTTGGAGATATTCTCCAGAGCAAGGGGAATAAAAAGTCAATTGTAATTAATTTAGCCCATGCTTTTTGCTCAAAGGGTGATTGGAGAGTCCAGTTGCTTCTTAACTCCGGCAGAGTCCTGTCTGCTAATGTCAGGGTTAATGCACCCATGGGCTCTGAGCTGTGTGTAACTATGTCAGCATGTCCCTCAGCCAAGCAAGGCATTGCAAATGCCATGTGAAATTGGTTAACCCTGCTCCGGCTCTGTGCCCTGCCGAGGCGAGTGATGTTAATCTCTCTCTGTTGGCTCTGCTGGAGCACGTGTACAATCAGCAGCCAGCTGATCTGGCTCTCCTGATCTACAGCTCTCCTCAGCTGTACTGGCTTCCTAAAGCAAGTTAACCTGAATGCTTGCAGTCACCTTTCTGTAACTCTGGTGTGACGATTTGGTAAAGTGCCTCTCCTCGTTAGCTCGTAGTCACAGTCTCTTTGCAAGGTCCGCCCTCGGTTCAGACGGCAACATTTATTTTGGTCTTGCTGTGGAGTTGCCGTACCCATGCATGTCTGAATTTTCCAGATACCCTCCAGCCCCGCTGGAGCCACTCTCCCAACATACTCCAGATGTCCAGAAAACACAGACAAGTGCCCTGACCCACCCTATTCAGCCTGAAGCAGATTTCCAACTGGAAAAAGTGAGGATGCCTAGGCAGCTCCGGAAATACGACAGCCCTGTGTGCAGGGATGGATTTTGCGTGCACGGACACTTTGCAGTGCTAGTAGGCTAAGGCTTACAGGAAAATGGAGCTGTTGCTATTCTACATCAAATCTGGAAGAAAAACAATCATTCCAGTGTGGCCTTCAGCTACGAGGGTCTCCTCTGGATAAAACGTACAGATTTCATGTTTGTTTATGCTCTTGGCATATACTTCCCCAGTCACTCCCTTCCCAGATTTGTTGCTGCTGCCCCTTGCCATGAGTGCCAATCACTTTGGATGGAAAATGCCACTTGCCAACTGTATGTGGGTGCAGTCTTCAATTTAGGAAGCCCTTTGTATGCTTCCTGTGCATGAGATCATCAGCTTTTTCCTATGTTTCTTGCAGCAAATATGAAAACTTCCTTTCACTATAGGGGCACTGTGATGTCTGGACTAGATTGATTGGATTTAATTCTGTGCGATGTGCCAGCACTAAAAGGTTTTCACTGTTCAGTCCTAAAAGCCTTTAGCAAAAGGCATTCAGCTTCTATGTGTGCTGCCCCTGAAGGCATGCTCCTGCTTCTGCAAAGGTCCTCAGGAAAGGGAGACAACAGAAAGCTGCAGACAACAGAAATGTCGCAAAGAAGGTTGCTGTGCTCTGCTTTTGCCTAATGAACGAGCAGCAGGGAGATCAGTGGGACTGGAAGACATCAAACCTAAAACTGGTGTCTCATGAAATCCAGCTACTCTCCCTCAAGTCCCTGCCTTGCATTACTATGGAGGGAGGGTGAGGTTTTGCAGAAGCAAAAAGCCGTGCACAGGCTGACCTGTGCGTGGAAGCAGTGTGCTGAAGGAGTGCAGCAGGGACACAAGTCCTCATGCCCGAGGCACAGGTCAAGGTCTCCTTGTGTGTGGTCAGGAGGAAGCTTCACAAAAAGAGGGTGTGCTGGGGTTTGCTCCTGCCCGCGGCTGCCAGCCCATGCTGGATGCTGGCCACGTAGCCGAGCCCCAGCAGCACCAACACGGTGTTTGCCTTGACCTTTGGGCACTGCATACTTCCCAGTCAGCACAGGCAAGGAGCAGAGGGCAGCAGGCTTTAGAACTTTCTTCTTTCTTCTTGAGCACAAATGCCTAAGAGCTCCCAGGTCCGTTATGAGAGGTGAGAGGCCCGTGGCCCTGGGCTGGTGCAGTTGGAGCACTTCAGGAGCCGGCACAGAAGAGGTCAAGGCCGGTGCCCACCAGCCCCACTGAGGGCAGCCCCGAGGCTGCTCCACTCTGACCCTGTGCCATCACCTCTCTGTGGCTCGCGTGGCTCCCCTTCAGCCCCAATAATAGGTTCTGGTCCAAAAATGAAGCGTGTATTTTTAATGGTTTTATTAAATCTTAGCCCACAAGAAAGGCAGGCCTGGGTGGATTCAGACAGATCCTTCCTAAAAAATGCCATCCATCACCAGGCCTCCTGTTCATGCTGGAATTGTCTTTCTATTGTACGAGGCTGGATATCCATTTTAAGTGATAGTGTGCCACTGCTCTCAGCTGCTGCATTAAGGGCTCCCACAGCTTGGAGGCTTTCGAACACCAAAATCCAGAAACCAATTTCGACACTGAAGTTCCAACTCCAGAAGTGCCTATGTTCACAACAGCCAGAGTGAGTTTTGTGAAGGCCGTAGTACAGGGTTAAGCTGCTTTCCAGCATATTGCTATTTTTATTACCTCTCAGTTGAGTGATTTGAAAGCTGATCCACACGAGCAGTGAACAATGGAGCCCTTGGTTTTGGCATTAGCTCCCCGGTGGGTCTGACTTGGTGCATTGTGCCTGCAGGAGATGGGGCGCATGGCTCTGCGCGTGGCTGTCCCTTGTCCACTCCCACCTTGGGGAGCCACGAAAGCCCAGCTATCAAAGCCCAAATGATAGAAAAATGCAGTAATGGTGATTTAGAAATGCCAGTCGGCTCCTCTTCGGTCTGCAGCACGGGGGCCTCTTTTCCTCCCTGGTGGCTCCATCCCAGGGAGACCACCACGTGCCGTGATGCGTGGCGACCCGGGAGCGGGGTGATGCAGCCCCCAGCACAGCCCAGCTCCCTGGGGCGCATGGAGTACAGTGGCGCTGCCCAGGAATTTCCAAATATTTGTGCTTGTTTGCCTACTTCACCCCCAAACTGAAAATTTGGGAAGGCTGAGCCTTTTTTACATCCTGAACAGCCAGCACTCTGAGCGCTGCCGGCTCGTTCCTCTGTCCTAGCAGGGTCGGAGCCCTGCTCCCAGGTGGAGGAGGCTGTGAACTCGCCCAGCTCGGGCTGGATTCAGGGAATCACTTAAGGATGTATAAAAACCCCAACAGCTTCAGATCCATTCTTAGCTCTGGCAAGACGCTTCAGCATATGGTCCTGAACACAGGCTTAAAATAAATCCCACGGAAGTGCTTTACCAAGCTGGGGCACTGTCATGTGCCACTGCCTACAGCCTTCAAGTTTTGCAAATTCAGCCTTTATCGGGCACTTTGTGAAGTTCAGCAAAAGTAGATATAGCAAACAAAAGCTAAACAAGAGTGAAACCAGGCAGCCAAAAACTACCCACGGGGCACGAGCTGGAGCCGTGGTGCGTTCACTGAAATGCATTTTGCTGAGCTATGGCATGGCTTAATGCTTTTCTCCCTCAAAAGTGACTGTCGGGTGCCATGTGAAGAAAAATAACAAAATGCTTCAAAGGAGCTTGACCTTGTACTACATACCCGTAACAGCTCTGCGTAATGAAAAACCAGAGCAAACAACTCACTCAGCGAGTGCCCTGAGCAAAAGCTAACTGCTGTGCTGGCCCCACAGGGTTTCCACCGGGCAGCTCTTCAAGAAAGCAGTCCAGGACAGAGGACTCTGAGTAAAACAGCGTTTTGTTGTGAGCAGAATGAGGAAACGATGAAGTCCTGAGAACATTGTGCAAGCCTCAGCGAGACACAGTGCAAAAAGCTGCAGCGGCTCCGCTGTGCTCTGCGGGGTGCTGGATGTGGGGAGCAGTGCTCGTGGGGTGCCCTTGCTCAGCGGGTCGGGACTGTGGCATCGCCCAGCGAGAGAGGTGCTTGCAAACCTCCTGACATCTCAACAGAAGAGGACAAACTCATTCATGCTTTATTTTTGAGTTTCTAAGTGGAGCTCTGCACAATGGAGACAAACAAAAAGTTAAGTGTAATCTGAGGTGTACTTTTAAAGAAGTGTCACTGCCTTGATCTTGTTCAGCTAGAGTAAATTTGCTCTGCAAGAAATGTTGGTGAGAGCTCTACAGCCCCGGCAGCGTTAGCAAATGCCACTTCAGTTCAAACAAAACCTCTCCGCTAGTCTCTCTTTTTTTCTCCTGCCATTACTTTTCCTGGCTCCCGCTTCTTATCTCCTCTCCAAAGCCTGAAAACCACCTGCCACTTCCAGACCAGCTCCCAGACCAGCCACAGCCATGCTGCCGTACTGCGGGACCGCTCTGCACCTTCTGTGCCTTCTGCAGAGGGATGCCTGCAGCAGCAAGCGCATCCCTGGGAAGTCTGCTTATTGCTAAGAGGTACTATGAAGTTTCATGCAACCCCCTGGTTGCCTGCATATCCCCCCATCTTAACCGTTTCCAATTCGGCTACTATTAAATATCTGCTGGTTGGCCTGGATTTTTAACATACTTCAGAGCGTACTTTATATTGCGGCAGGACTTAGTGCAGATAGGTCCAGTTTTTCACACTAGACCGTTTAAGTACAAAAGTGAGGTTTTACACTGTAACTGCAGCTTGGAGCACGGGAGCAGCCACCAGGACGTGCGAAAGCACCGTGCTGGCGAGGCTCAGCAGCTGCCCACACTCCTAATGGAAACCGATTTCAGTTGAGCAGCAAGCTGTAATGATGTAATGGTCTCTGGCATTTTACCCTGATAATGTCACGGTCTTTATAGCCTTTTTAATACATTTCATTGCCTGACACTGTTTTGTACCCGACTTTTGTAAGATCAATGAGTGAAAACAAAATCCTTTTACAGATCAAAATTCTCTTTCACCTCCACAAGCTGTGTATGCAGGGACGCAGGAGAAGCGTGCTTTGCATCCTTGCCAGGTGAACCCCGGTGCTCCGGGAGCTGTCGGTCGGTGCTGGGAGCAGGGAGCAGAGGGCAGCGGGCACACGCGGGTTTCCTCTCCTGCTGCCTCCTGGCCGCCCCTTGTTGGAGCATCTTCCTTCCTCCCCTCGCATCTGAGCACACTTCAGAAGGTCTCGGTGTGGCCTTCTGGCACCCGCATCTTTTCTCTTTGGGCGAGAAGGAAGCAGAACTGTGCCTGAAGAGCGGCGGTCGGGACCCCACCGACGTTTTAGCTGCATCCCAGATGTCTGCAGTGCCCGTGCCTTCTTCCATGCGGAGAAAGGAACACCCAGATGCAGGCAGGAAGGTCATGGGGGAGTTTATGAAAGGCAATGAAGCACATGGGGCTTGTAGAGAGTGCAGTGCGTTCTTGGGGTGGAAACGGGGGTTTGTGACAAGCAGGACACTCTGCGGAAGGGCTGGTGCCTGACTGCGTCTCGCTGGCTCTGCACATCCTGTTGCCTGGAGCCTCGCCAGGTGCTCAGCACGTGGAAGAGCCAAGCACGAGTCCCAGCTTTGTCAGATACCACACGTACAACGTGACCAGATCCCTGTCTCTGTGCCTCGGTTCCTTTCTGCCAGGGGGAGAGTGTAACTAACGCCTTGTTTCCTTCGCTGTGCGAGCATCTTCAGGCAGGGATGCTGCGCTGCTCGCTTGCCAGCGAGGGTTCCTGACCCCAGTGAGTCTCTGGGCACCGCTCCAATAACTTTGCTGCCAGCAATTACACTTATAATGGATTTTTTTTCTGTGTTGTGGTAAAACACACATTGTTTTTAACCCCAGTTTGGGGGACCTGTTGTTGACATCCGATGTCACCGGAGGTTTGCTCTCCGCAGCTGGCAGAACATGGAAATGCCTCATGATGTAATGATACTGTTTTTGCAAGGAGGATTAAGCATTCATTTAAGATGTGCTCTGGTGCCATGGTGACAAACAAGGTTAATAAACTCGGGGCTGAGGCAGGAGGTACCTTCAAGCTGACTCAACAGCTGGGCTCCTCCAAACCTCGGGAGCAGCAGGGTAAAGCGGCTGCGGGACAGGGTGGCCCTGCAGCGGGAACGGGGACGGATGGGAGCCGGGGGTGGCTTTGACCCGAGGCATTTCCAGCCTGGACCAGGGATGTGTGGTGGCCCTGGCCCATCTGCTGGTGATGGGCGATGCCCAGAGCACTGCAAGGGATCCTGCTGTGGGGACCCGTGGCTCCAGCCTGCCTGCAACGGCGGCTTCCCCCATGGGACCTCCCTGGGAGCTGCGGGTGCCCGGCTCCATCTGCAGCGGGGCCTGCCCAGATTTACTCTGCACTTGTGTTTGAGTCACGGCACTGAGACTTTACAATATTCCTGTGCAGCAGAGACGGCGCTTACTTGGAAAAAAAAACCTTCCTGTAAGAGCAAGGTATTCTGCAATTGCCCATTTGGGGCTTCTTAAACCAATGTTCGAGCGATGCCCTGGTGGAGGGGGTGCTGGGATAAGTGGTCTGTTGGTAATTTTCCTATTTCCAAAGCTCTCCTCCAAATGGTGATTCAGTGCCTGGCATTCAGCCCCCCAGCCCCAGCTCCTTGCACGTCTCCCCTGGGAGGATGCTGCTCCTTGCCCTGGGAGATCAAAACCGTCCACACACAGGCAGGGAGGAAAGCTGTTAAAAATTTCATTCGCATCTCTGCAAAAAAAAAAATGACTGCAAGGGGAGTAAATAAATTAGTTTGTTACCCATGAATTCGGCCCAGCTGTCTAGGAGTTACTCATTATTTTGTTGGCAGCTCGGAACTGGAGCCAGGTAGCCTCTCTTGGCAATTCCTCACCTCCCCAGGCACGTGGGCTTGTTTTTAATGTGCAGGGAGCAGTGCCGGGCGCAGGACACTCGCATCGTGCCTACGACTTGGACAAGGCTCTGACCAGCAGCTCTCCCAGCCGCCCCGTGCCTGGAAAGCCAGGCCCAGAGAGGCACATCAGGAGAAAAAAGGAGCCCCGAGGATGTGCTGTGAAGCTCCGCGTCCAGCTGCGGGACGTGGCCACCGGTGTCCCCTGCGTGCTGGGCTCAGCCAGGGTGGCCGCGGCTCCAGCTGGGGCGGCCGCTCACGTCGGCTGTGAGAAACTAATGTCAGCTGCGTTTTGAGGATGCGTGTTTTTATTTTTAAGCTTCCACTTTGTAGCTGTTCCCAATCTGGTAACAAAGACTTTAACCCTTTGCTCAGACGCAACAAAACCATTCTTTTCCTTTTAAGCCTATTTAGTGTTGACAGCGGGTTTGGCTGAAGCTGGCAGGAACGGGACACATCTCTGTCACAAGAGCTGAACACAGTAATGTGGATAAATTGTTGGTATGGAGAAAGTCTTGGGGAGGCTATAACTTGAGGCAAGTTTGGGGTCGTTAGAACAGGGGAATACTTCCATTACACTGGAAGCCACAAAGAGCAGCCCGAGGGGCTTGGTGAGGGTAGGAAGCGAAGCAAAGACTGCTGTTACAGCGTGAGCTTTACAGGTTTATTCATTTTTAATTCTTTCGACCTAGAAAATGCAAACAGCATCTTGTAGCCCCAGATGGCAACAGGAGAGCCGCAGGGCTGCCTGCCCGAGGCACTGCCCCGCTCCTGGCCACAGAGCCTGCTGCTTGGGACCGCGAGGCAACCACCTGAGCCACCTTCACCCCAAACTGCGCTCTGATGGGAGACCCAGACTTTTGCCCTCTGTGGCCAACCAGGGCTGAGGCACAAAGAGTGGAGGACGGCTCCCAGGCACCCCACAAAGTGGCCTTGGGATGTGCAATGGGATGCCCGGGTGGGGTGCATGGCTGGGATGCTTGGGTGGGATGAATGGGAAGGATGCGATGTGGGATGCACAGCGAGATGCTCTCCAGAGCCTCCCTGGCTTGCAAAGGGAAGGGAAGAGCTACGGGCAGGAAGCTCCCAGGTGTCTGCAATGGCACCAGCAGGGACCTGAGGACAAGGGCGTGATGGGGCTGCTGTCTGCCTGCACAGAGAGCCACCAGTGCCATCCTTCATGCTGCCCCAGGACGGGTGACACGGGGGGTGCCAGCAGGGAACCAGGTGATGGCAGCCGGGCAGCTGGGTGCTGTGCGTGTGAGCTCTGACCATACGGGTCTTTTATCTTCCTGCTCCCGGTGTCTTTACTGAACAGGGCATAACTTTCTGGCCATGTATTCCTGCAGCCAAAAAAACAACTGCTCTTTAAGGAGATAAATTTTCCTTAGGTCTCACCCTTCAACGAGTGCGTTGCAGTGGTGTCTCATGGGGCAACTTGCCAGAGTCCATCCATGTAAATAAAACTATTGAAGACGGTAGGAGGGATTTTTGTGTGTGCGTCTTAGTACAGAACTCAAATCCAGTAAAGCTTTTAACAGCAACAGAAGAAAAGAGCAGCCTGCACAACGCTTCCCTGCCCGAGAGTGGCTCAGGCTCACCTGCGCGCTCTCTCCAGGAACTGCTCCACCTCGCCAGGTGAGCGCTGCCCCACTTTCAGCCACCCCAAACAAGCTCTTTCTGAGCAGAAAGACAGAGGCAATTGGGCACCGGGAAGCTGTATTTCGAGATCAAAGTGGGTGTGATGTAACAGGGCCCGGTGCCAGCGATTTCAGGCTGGAAGCGCCCGTCTGTGCGCGCAGGGCTCCCGCTGAGCCCCCGCTCCCAGCGCCGTCTGCTGCCTGCCCGTGCCCGTGGGGCTGCCCCCCCAGCTCACGCCATGGTGCTGGGCTATTTCGGCTGCCACCCCGGCTTTTCGGGGCGAGCAGCAGGAGGGTGTTTGTGGGGTGCCACCGGACAATGCTGCAGACGCAGCCCACTGCTTGGCCGGGGCTGGGCACTGGGAAGTCCTGCAGCAGGGTGCAGGGCAGTGCGGCGGCTGCACGTGGCGGTGGCAAGCAGGGGGCAAGCAGAGGGTGCGAGCAGGCAGCAGCAAACGTGGTTGCTGGAATACTTGTAGCAATAAGGAGAAAATAAAAATACTATGCGGTAACATCCCCACGCACGGCATCGCACGGCTCCCGTGGCAGTGAGCGCTGGGGCACGGGGGTTGGCAGCTTGAGGAGCCTGGGTGAAACCATTGCTTTGCTTCCCCAAGCTACACTGAAACCATGAACTTTGGATACACAACACCCTGAAGCAACCATCAGGCTTGCAAAAAAGCCTGCTGAGGCTGAGATACCTGCTAAACTCATTACCCACTGCAGAGCAGGGCTGGCCTCTGTAACATCGCCCTGGCTCCTCGTTGCCTGGGGAAGAGGAGCCACGGCCGAGCTGTCCCTGAACGGCCCAAACTGTGCGGGCACCTGAGCCCGGCCGCAGCACCGGGACACCGAGTCCCGATATCCCCCCCACGGGTCTCTGGAGCACACTCGCTGCAGCATGCAGGACACAGATGGGCTTTCTCCAGGTTTAATTCCAGGGATGGACTGAGAGCCGGTGGGGGTCACAGACCCCCAGCTCCCCGCACGCTCAACACGAGGAGTGCTGCTTTCCGTCCGCTTGCCCCTGCCCGCAGCTTCTGGCCCCATTCCCTCCCTCCTGCTGCGCACGGAGAGCCTCCAGCTGCCGGGCGGACGGTGCGCGGCTGCTCTCTGTAGCTCTTGGCACGTCCGTCTGTCGGGCAGGAGCCGGGAGGAGGACTGGGTTTGGGAGGCCCCTCCGGGTGTGGGGCTGCCTGGGGGCTCAGTGTCGGGGAGCAGAGGCACTGCCCTGAGGCCCCAGGAGCTGGACCCCCCCCCCGCTGCCTCTCGTGCTTGTTCTTAAAGAGCTCCAAGCTACATGCGAAGAACGGAAAGAGATGCCTCATTGCACAGTTTACAAAGAAGCAGTAAAGATGGAATTGCTCCTTTTTAATGCAACTGCAGCTCCTTATCCAACCACGGTGCTGGGAACCAGCACCACAATTACTTTCAGACTCCCCAAGCCGCAGGCTGCCACTGCGGGCTCACAGCACAAGCCCCTCTCCCCAGGCATCCCGAGCAGACGGAGGCCCCCGGAGGGGTCCTGCCCCCGCTGGACAGCAGCAGGGTCACACCGGGTGGGCAGTGAGAGCCCAGTGGGTGTCCTCCTCAGCCCCCTGTGCCGTGCCGAGCAGACATCTGCCCGCCTGCCCGCGGCTGAGTCCCCCTCCCTTGCCCCCAGCTTGCCTGACCCACAGCACCCACGGGTGTCACCCACGTTCCCCACTCTCGTGCTGCCAGCTCACACCCCGATGCTTGCTGCCTCCCGCCAGCCTCTCCCCGCTGCCAAGGGCGCTCCCCCGCGCCGCCCTGAGCCCCCCCCAGCCGCCCCACGCCTCCCCAAGTGCTCCGCGCACCCGGCGAGTGTCTCCCAAAACTCCGTTTGTCCCGAGAGGCGAGGGTCCTCGCACCACCACCGACAGAAAGGGGACAGAAGTGCCGCTCACTTCTCCCGACACCGAGCAGAGGTTCCCAGGCTGTCGTGAGCTGCCACATCCCCAGGCTCGGAGCAGCTCCGTCGGCTCTGCAGCCGTGGGGCAGGTGAGGTCCGGAGCAGCCGGGCGAGCCCCGGGGCGGCGTTCTGCAGAGCCATGCGTGGGCGACGTGCTTCTTGAGCCGCTCTCGGGGTCTCTCCACACCGGCTGTGGGAAGGGGCTGGGCGAGCCACAGCATGGGCACTGGGGGACAGAGCTGCCTGCAGCCCGTGGCAGAAGCGGGGATGGCTGCGTGCCGGCCGTGCCGTGGCTTGGCGGGTGGAGGATGGCGGCAGGCTGTCCTCGGGCAGGGTCCGGACCTCCTCGGGTGCCTCAAAGCCAGTGCTGTGCCCCCTGTTCCGCAGGGCGCGGGACGGAGGGGGGGTCTGTAAGCAGGGTCTCCAGGTGGAGCTGAGCCTCTGACCCCAGCCTGTGTCATAGGGCTCCCTGCTCTAAGGAGACGGGCTCCTGGCGCTGCCTCTTCCGCTGCCTCTCCCGCTTGGCCCGCCAGCACACGTAGGCGGCCACCAGCAGGCCCACCCCGAAGATCAAGGTGGCCACCGAGACCATCTTAGCGATGTCCATTTGTGGGCCATTGATGGTGAAGGTGATGCACGTCGCTGCTACGCCGATGACCACGGAGACGATGCCGAAGGGGAAGATGCAGCGGTACCAGGATTTCTCAGTCCCACCCGTGGCCAGGGCCAGTTTGTTGAGCGTGGCGGTGGAGTCAGTGGCCGTGGCGAGCGGCAGCCCCGCTTTTCCTCCCTGCAGGCAAGTGAGTGAGTTGGACTTGCAACCCATCATGTTGGCGAGAGCAGCCGGGAACGACGGGCGCAGGGCGCGGGCGGGATGCGGGTCGCGGTCCTGCTGCCGTGCCCACGCAGGAGGGACGAGGCCGGATCCTACATGGCCAGCTCTGCCCGGGGCTCGGGACGCTTCCGTGCGGCCGGGCCGGAGCTCGGGCAGCCGCTGCTCTGGCTCCCAGCTTGGGCTCCCGGCTCTTTTGCTGCCGGAGGGAGCGGGGATTGGCGGCGGCGGCGCTGAGCTCATGGCGGTGGGAGGACCAGCGCGGGCTCGCTGCCTGTTAACTGTTTCGGGCACCGGGCAGGCAGCTGCCTGCAGCCCGGCTGGGATCGCTCCCAGCTTGTTCTCTCCCGCTTTGTGTCTGCTGCCACCGGCCTGGGGCCCGGGTGGGCAGCGCTGGCCCCCCACCGCCCCGGCCCCCGCAACACCCCGCGCCCCGGCCAGGCGAGCGGCGGCCTCCCAGGGCGACATCTGCGTGGTTTGCTGCTGCAAAGAGCCCTCCCGGCAGCTGCACCAACCCCTCCTTGCCCTCAGAGCATTGCTATTGCCTCCTGCCGAGGTGCCCTTTCTCCCCTTTCACCCCCTGCTCTCCTTCTGCCAGCTTCGTCCCCTGGCACGGGGCTCAGGGCACCCTCGCCGCGAGCCCAAGGGGACACCGGTGGCACTGGAGGAGGCTGGAGGCTGAGACTCCGGACGGGCAGAGCTGCAGGAAGCTCTGCACATGTGGGAACAGCATGCATGACACGGAGAGAGGCTTCGAAGACCTGCAGCACTCCTGTCCTGGGCCTCTCTCCTACAGCACTCCCTGCTTTCTCTCCTTTGAGTGCCCAAATCCTGAATAAAGACGAATGATTTTGGAACAGCGATACTAAGCGCACACAGTGTTGGCTCTGCAGCCTGCTCCAGCACAGAATCACGCACTTGCAGCAGCAGCTGTAGCATGGCAAGGAAGCTGCCTCTGTCCTGGCCGGCTCCATCCCAGGCTCGTGGGGAGAAGCAGGAGGATGGGGTGAGGATGCAAACAGCCCGGGGAGAGACCAGAGGGACACAGAGGCCGGAGCTGGGGGGACCAGGTCCTATCTGCACTCTTTGCTCCCGCGCTGTTATTTTTTTTTATAATTGGTTTTCCTGAAGGAGAAGGGAAAGGAATTAGGCATTGCAGCAAACGTAAGAAACCTGGAGCCATTCCCAGGTCAGAGCTTCCCTCGAGCTTGTGGGGCCCAGCTGCCTCTCTGCACTGTCAGGAGGCCCAGAGGAAGCCAGAAGCAAGGAAGAAAACCCACATTTCGTTGGGAACGGACAAAATCTGAGCTGTGCAGAGAGTGGGGTCTACAGAGAGGTGAGAAGGCGAAGAAGCAGAGGAGCTGACACAGGGCGTAGCGTCTGACCTGGGACAGGAGAGGTTTGGGCGTTACTCTGGGTATGGGACACGAGTGCAGGGACCTTGCTCCCCGCGCCCACTGCGCGCTCTGGAGCTGTGCAGAGGACTTTGTCCCCGAGGATGCAGCAGCACGCCGTGCCCATCCGGACGCCTCCTTGCTGCCAGGCTGCACGGCTCCCCTCGCTGCAGTGCAACGGCTGCTGCTACTGCTCGGTCCCAAATCCACGCCTGCCTGGTGCTCTCGGGGAGCTTCGCTCGCAGCCTGCCCAGCTCTCCTTCGTCAGGACTTACGAGGCCGCGTGCAGCACCGGGCACGGCGACCTTCCCTGCTCTGCGTGGCAGCGATGGCTCTTTCAAGGCACACCACCCACTTGCTGCTCGCTGCGAAAAGGCACCGTGCCCCGAGCAGACCTGCTCCAACAGCCAGCGCTGCTGACACCCACAAAGGGAACCCGCAGCCTCAACCGGAGCCGTTCAAAGGGAGGGGAACTGCAAGAATTGTGTTTCTTTGTACACAAAGCAATTTGGGAAAGCAGGAGGCTCACAAAGGGGACTGAGCGTTTTCAGAGGGGCTGTGCTGCTATTAATAGGGATTCGTGTCATAGCAGCTGCGCCCACGTGTGTCGCGAGCCGAGCACATCTGCACCCATCAAAATGCGCCAGTGGGGGCAACCGGAGGGAAAGCACAACCCCAGGGTGCTTGGGGAGCCCGAACTCACCTGCTTCGGATGCTTGAAGCCCACAGCCAGCAGTACGAGCCCGTGCCTGGGCCATTCGCTGTCCCGTGCCTGGGAAGGGCCGGGCGCGGGTGCCAGCGAGCCCTGGGCCCCAGCACAGCCTCCCCTGGCCTGGCACATCTCCCCCAGCCAAGGCAAGCTGCTGACCCGCCCCAGGGATGCTTTTCTTCTAACAACTCATTTTGAGGGACCCTTCTCTGCTGTTCTATTGGAGCTTTGCTGCACAAGCAGCCTGGGAGTGCCAGCCAGGGGTGCCGGGAGCCCCAAACACCGCAGCAGCCCCTGCTCCCACCCCAAAGCTTGGGCTATTTCCCTCGGAAGGAAGACGGGGAGCTGACGCCCTGAGGACAGCACCCCAAGGGAATGAGGACTTTCCCCGTTCCCAGCAGGTTCAGCACTTCCAGCCAGAGGAGCAAAGCCTCTGGTGCACCCAGAGAGCGCTGCCTTTGTGTCTCACAAGGACCTCCTAATACTCCAAAGACAGTTTAAAAGAAATGCGCTCCTTTAAACAGTGAAAAAGCAGAGGTGCAAGGGGCATGCATCGCAAAGGTGTCCTGGTTTTGCCCTCTCATTTGAACAGAAAAGCAAAATGCCTTGGCAGGACGAGGCCAGATCTGCACAGGGCTCAGGGTCACCTCCAGGAAACTTCTTTCCCTTGCCTGCAGAAAGCAGCCCCATGGACTTGCCCTTCTCCATCCCGAGGTCAAAACTGGGCAAATCTTTCTCTGATTGCACAGTAGGTTTCTGCAAAACCCACGCATGCTCTCAGGGAAAGAGGAAACAGCTTCAAGTTGGTGTGAGCCTGTTCTTTTGCCTTTTTTTTCTTTTTGCACTGAGCCTCCCCCCAGCACCCTGCTCCGTGGCAGACAGACTCCTCCGCCTGCACCCTCAGCTCGTCTCCTCCACGCTCCTTCTGCGGCGAGCCTAAGGGTGTAATTTTCATGGCAGAAATAGGGACTCGCCTGTGCCACCTCCCTCTTCCTACAGGAGAGAAAAGCGCAGCTGGGCCTGGATGACTCACGCTGCAGGAGCCGAGGAGGAGGACGCCCAGCACAGCCCCACGGCGGGTGCTGGATGCGGCCGCAGGGATGCTGCCGAGAGCCGGGCAGAGCTGGGCTGCGGCGCCCTCCGGGTGGGGAAGGGCTCCAGAGCCCAGCCACCAGCACTGCACAAAGAGCTGAGGAAAAACAGCAACAAATAAAAACCCACACACCACCTGGAAATAGAAACTTCTGCTTCAGAGGTACAGAAAGAGAGCGGAGGGGACTCAGGGCTTCAGCGGGCAAAGAAAAGCTGCTTTTTTTGAGCAAGAAATGCAGATTCCTAGGAGGGAAACAGACTTGTTGAAATCTGGATGAGGAACCCAGACTCCCTCTAAAACCGAGGGATTACTGCACTTTTGAAGTAAGAAAACCCTGAGCCCAAGAGGATGCTGAGCACCCCAGGGAGGCCAGGGGAGGGGGGTGTCTGTCCCCAGCCACCCCATGCCCAGGGCCAGGAAGGAGCTTTGTGCCAGATGCCCATAACTGCACGGGCAAGCACGGATATCAGCATCTACTTTTCAAAGTAGATGGCAGAGATTCAAAATAGTTTGGAGCCCACAAGGAAATACTCAAAGAACACAGGGCCAGGATGCAGAGACACCTACACCCAGTCACTGGTGTGCGAGCCCCCTTGCTCCACTCACAGCTTCACCAAACATAACCCGGTACCTCAGCACACGGCAGTGGTTCGGTACCAGTCCTACTGCATTCAGGGTGGCCTCACAGCTACCTGCTGGAGTTAAAGCGACAGCATAAAAGAAAGGGTTCACAGATGTAAGAATTATGCTTCATTTCTTTTTCCAAAAAACTAGGAGGTAATAGGCCTGAAAACAAGAACCGACCACCACCTTAGGGCAGAGATAATTAAAGATAACCTCTGTTGCACCATCCACATACACGCTTGCACTAGCCGCAAGAAATGCTCACACGTGCCCACCCCGTTTCTCACTTTTGGGACATGAAGCTCAGCGTCATGGGGTCTGACTTTCAGAAATGCTTCAAACCACAGCCCGAGGAGTGTGCTCTGAACCAGCGACATTCAGGTGTTTGAAAACCAGACACCGCCAGACCACAAGAGGAACTGCAAAAACAGCCACCGAAGTTTATAAGAACTGAGGCAGACTTAGAAGTTTTTTTTTCTTTTATTTCTTTTTTTTTCTTTTATTTCTTTTTTTTTTTTTTTTCTATGACTCTGTAAGGAAATTAGTAATCCTGCCATGTATTTGGCTGGTATGGTACTGTTAATGCATGAGCCATATCCTAAATTAAGACTTGACAAGAAATAGTGAATAACTATTTATTGCACACGTATCCCCCCTGATAAACAAACTTTGACTGCAGCAAACAGTTGCAATGAAGTGACAGCAGGTGAATGCCACGTTAACGGCTTTGCTGCAACTGCCCCTTGCCACAGATGGCCCAAATCGCAGCTGAGACCTGGACTGGGGCTTTCTCTGAGCTGCAACTCCAGCAGTTTTAATATTGCTGCCTGTCTTCAGCTGACAAAAGTTACCTAAGTATGCAAGGACAGTTCTTAAGTGCTAAAAGGCTGCAAACTTGGAGGGAGGGAGCACACAAGGGAGGAAATGGGAAAAAACCCAACTCGTACGGGTTGAGTGGGGGCAGTGGTGGTGCCAGGGCATGCAGCCCTCGCTCGGTGCTTGCAGTCACAGCTGGGGAAACAGTGATGGCAAAGACAGTGTTAAGCCTCGAGCGCCTCCGTTAATTTTAAAATAAGAAGTGGGGAAGAAACTCGTCGCAGCAGGAAAGCTTCATTAGGGAAGCGCAGGTGGCCTCTCACGTTCCATTTTAAGTTACTGTATGCCACGGAAAACAGGCGGCAAAATACATCAGGACAAACAATCTTGGATTTGCCTCCCGAGGAAAGCATTCTGGTGACCTCAGAAGTGTTCTCCAGGTCTATGATTCAGCAAAAGAAAATAAATAAATAAACCGGGAGAATAAAGCAGCAACAGCCGCCAGGAAGTGTGGGTCTGAAAATAGCAGCAAAGTGTCACCTTCATCCCCTCCGACGAAGACTCCTGCAACAGTGACAAGTTGCTAGGTGACATCTTCCTCCTGTTCTGGGTCCACGTCCTCACGCCGCCGGTGAGCCCCACCGGAGCATCTCCCATCGCAGGAGGGGAGGCCAGTGCCTGCAGAGGCTGCTTCACTTCAGAAATAGTGCTACCTTTTGAAATTAGAGATTCACATCTTACAAGAAAGATGCTTTCCTGAGGTTTCAAATGTAGACAGGAGCAGATGGAAAAGAATTACTCTATCATCCGCCTGTCTCCAGCTGCGTGCCTTCTGAGCGCCTGCTTCCCGGAGCTTTGCAACCTCAGAGACCTCCCCTCGTGCCTCCTGCTGCACCCCCTGGCACCCACCAGCCCAGCACCCGGCATCAGACCGCAGCACAACCAGGTACGAAACAGAAATGGGCAAGTCCCACTAACCAGCAGCTAGCGGCAGGGCTGATCCACAGCAACTTTTTAGAAGTTTTCAGCCTCCGAAGAAGAGAGGCCACTGACACCTTCGTGCTACCGGCTTTCAGCTTCGGCTGCTTTCCTGGCCCCAGAGCTAAACAAAGCACTGGGCGAGCCCACGGCAGAACCTTGCCCAACTCATAGGGAAGGCACGCTGGATTTAAGGCTAGAAGGCAAGAAATATTCTTAATACATCGGGAACAGCTATTTTGCTACAATTAGTGATTTAAAAACAACAACTAAACATTGCTACTTCCATTCCTAAGCAAAATTCTTAACTCATCATCCATAAATGGAGGCTGTAGCACTCATGCACTGCTGTGAGGAAGAAAAGCAAAGTCCTATATGATGCAAATCAGTAAGAGTTTGTTCACTCAAACAACCCTATTTTTGCAAGGACGACGTGATAACTGTAGAGCTTCCTCACCCTCAAAGAGAAGACTCTAGAACAGCATAGTGATGAGCCCTGACAAAGAGCACCATTTATTCTTAGACAAAACCAGGTAGTTAAGATTGATAATAATTGCAGGGATTTTGCTAAGTGTACCAGATTTCCTAATTATGCTAAAAGCAAGCCTTCCAGGCTCACAAGTATGCAGTTGTGTTGTGACTTATATGGAGTCCAAACTTGTTAAAATATGAAAAATACTACGCCTGATTCATACCCGCACCCAGCAATTTGAATTCTGTCCCATTGTACCATTATGCAGCCAACACACAATCATAATTAGTACCACAGACTGTTTATGGTTTTATTAAAAAAACTCCTGTTAAAAAATAATTATCATTCTGGTGCTCTTGCCCTGTGTGTGTTCATGTGTCTTGTTTGTACCAAATACTCGATTTCTCCAGAAGGCAGTGAGAACTGCAGGTTCCCATCACCTTGCGTGAAGGCAATGCCCAACAGTTTCAAAAGCAAGACTTGCTGTTATAAGAGGCTTCATATCATAGAGAAGTATTTGGAAATTTAGAACCCAAAGCAAATATATACATACACACACACACTGCAAGATCCTCAGCTAATGCAATTTTCTGAATTCCGCAGTTACGAGGGTGTGCCAGCTGCATAAACTGATGTGCAACAGATTTAATAGAGGAAAAAGGATCATGAGGTGCTGCAGAGGAGTACTACAACGTAATTCACAGTGAAAACTCACAGCGCACAAAGCAACCTCACTCTGACTTGAACACGTGCATTAAGTCTCCCTTGTTTTTCTTCTTTTAAACTGGAGACAAAATGAGACCAATATATTGTTTCTCACTGCAACACACAAGGACTGGAGGGGGAGAAGCCTGAAGACATACAACCAGCAAGCCCAAGCACAGCTAGGAGCTTCTGTTCTCTGAAACCAGAAGCAAAGATTGCAGACAGGCTTCTTCCAAGGCCGGTCTTCTCTGCTGACTCAGAGCTTGCCTTCTATTTGCTTTTTCCTATCCTAACTCCAGATCCACTGATTATCTTTCTTGTTCTGTCTAAAAATAAGTCAAACATCTCCGTTTGCGTGCCTAAATAGCCCAGTGCTGTAATTTCTCGCCTTCTGAAATTACAGTTCAAAACTTGCTTTTAATTCCAACCCCTCCATTACCAGCTCTTTATATTCCAGCACACACAGAACAGTGCTGCTTGTCCTCTTCTCCCTAACTGGGCTCAGATTAATTAACAAGCAATAGATTTTTCTCGATTACAATACTAAAGACCTTCTTTTTTCACAAATTAAAAAAGCATGATGATAGATCTTTTCTTCTGGATGGTAGCTTTGATGTTACAAAAATAGTACTCGATCTGCATGGTGGATAATAGAAATTTTAATACTGATTTAATGAATTGTTTTCGTGTCAGACTGAGTCACGCTTAGGGTTTTTGTTTTGCAAGTTTTTTTTTTAATCACGGTAAAGGAAGACTAGGAAGTTTCCAGTGAAACAAGACTGTGCCAGGCCCAGTGTATATGCTTAAAAGATGTCTTGCTCCAGAGATGACAGATGTGGCAGGACCAAGCTAATGAGTAAATGAAATAATATCAATCTCCATTTTACAGATAAGCGAAGAGCCTGTGGTGTCAGATCCATCATCTGCTACAGCCTCTCAGTGACCCCACCTGGTGAGAGGACTCAGGAATGGAAACACACAGCTGTGAACTGGCTTCCTGCCCAAAATCTATGCTGGCCCTTTCTCCCTGCTCTCAGAAGGCTATTATAGCATTTCCAACTCATTGCTTGCGGTATACCAAGAATTAGATACCCTGGGACAGACCGGAGGAGTGCCACGCTTCCTGCATTACCAGTGTTCAGCATCCTCTGCATGGTTTGCATTCACATGTAGTAGTTACATACAGTAACGTTATTTTCAAATTTATCAGAAGTGGGCATAAAGGTTCTCAGTAAAGCTTCAGGTGGAAATCAAGCTCCTACACTAAAGACAGTCTGATAAGCACACTCTTTTCTCCACTATAAATCCTCTAAATTTTGGTTGTTGGTAGCACAACATTTCCATTTAGGCACCACGTTAGTCAATTCAACTTCTGTAACTCTGGGAGAGACTGCTTTGAGTTGAGAAAAAAAAAAAAAAAAAGCATGTGTGTGTGTCTCAATGCTTCTGCTACAAGTTTGCTGTCCAGAAAGCAAGGACTCAGCATTTTAGAGTACTGCTACCCTTTCTAATAATCCTTGACCAGCACAACTGAGTGCACACGGCCTAACAAATGGCTGATTCAGGTTTACGTGCTTCAGACTTGACTACATACAGTGCTTTAATTAAGCAGCCTGCTCTCTGGAGCTCATGCAGAAAGCTCATTTCAAGAATAATGCTGGCAGCAAATTTGTTACCTACAGAGTGAGCTGGGAGTTCTCCCCCCAGTTCAACACTTACCCACCTAAACTGCTTCTTGATGAAATGCACCTCTCTCATACAGTCAGTCTGATTTTGCCTCTCCAAACCATGATGCCTGGGCAGCTGGGAAACCTGTCCTGCTTTTGCTGCGGGCGTGGGACCCTGAAGCCCATGCTTTACGCAGTCACCCACTGTTAGATCCCCTCAAAAAGGATGGAAGAGGAACGATGGAGAATGCCTAAATCCATGCTGCTTACTCTCTACGTTCTGTATTTCTCAAAAAAGGAGCTGTCGCAAGCACTTGATGGCATATCTGAGAATATCTGCTGCATAAAACCGTTGAAGGTTTCAACACTAAACACCCAAACCTAACCTAACACCTAGTGCACGTGAAACTCTGTAAGAGGGTCTACTGATTGCAGTGTGCACTGACAGAAGCACTACTTGTTCCCACTTGCCAATCATATTTAAAAAACAAAAACAGTAAGCATAAAAGTGGCAGAGGGGAGGGAAGGGAGGAAGCTGGTAGAAAAGAAACTAGAGCAGTTGGAAGGGTTTTAATATCGCAGGTTCTGTAAAGAAATGAGAAAAACCAAACAACAACAACAAAACCACCTCTACCCACAATTCGGCTTCATGTCCTTCAGCAGTGAAAGCTAAAAACTTTATAAGACTCTACTCTAAGGGACAAGGCAGGAATAAGATCTGCTCATACTTCCTGACCCTCTCCGTGCTTTGGCTTGGCTCAAGTCTGGACAACACTGGTATCACCTATTACTTTCACAAAACACTGTATATTTCTTGCATTTATGGTAATACTATTTCCTGAGATCACAAATATAATCTTTTATCTTCATCTCATTTTGAAGTACCAACATAACTTTCTCCTGTAACAATGGCACATTTTCTAACAAAAACAACACCCCCCCCCAAACTCAGAGTTAAGCTGCTATTGAATCTTCCTATCTGCTATTGCACAAGATTCATTTGAAAAAGTGAGTCATTCAGATGATTTAAAGTCTTACATATTTATGAAAATTGGCAAAATTATAAAATGCCTTTCAGATAGTGTAGGAAGCATAACAAAACCACACTGCACCCAGAGGCACAGAACAACCCAGCTACCTGCCAGTCAACATCTTGGTGACTCTTCTGCAACTGCTCCTACATTTTCAGCTTTCCTTTGAGCTTGAAGCAACCCCTGCCCATGAGATCACGTTCCTGTGGGCTTCGTCTCTCTTTCACACTCCTTTCACACCTGTGCAGGCCCTGTTGTGGCTGCCAATTTACATCAGACTGCTCCGAGCAGCTCCTCACGCGTGCTGGTATGCCTGGTGGCAGGTCTCACCGATCTGATGGTGAAGTGCCTCTAGCTTCTTCCTTCACCCCAGATTTCTGATGAATTCCCATGCCGTCACACACACAGCCACCTTCAGGTATCTTGAAGGGGCAGATGCCTAGTCACACAGAGAAAGCTGGCTTGGGTCTGGGGGAAGAAAAATGTGGGATAAGCCTTCCATCCCTTTACCACCTACACAATCACGCTAAACCAGCATTTTCCCAACCTTTTTAACAAAGTCAAGAGGTCATATACAGTTGTCCCTTACAGCAGCTCCATACTACATCCGTCTGTTCATGCATCCGCTTCCACATATGCATGCAGAAAAAAAAGCCAACCCTTCAGATAAAATACATCCAGGCTCAAAAGCAAACATCCCTGGGTAGCTGCTGCGTGCTTCTGTTGCACATGCCAGAGCTGCCCTAACTGCCGACTCCATGCGAAATGAAATCCTATATATGAACAAACAAATGCAATCCGATAAAAAATAAATGAAAGAGAAAGTAGGAGATGCTGATTTTCATATATTTGGATAATTTTCAGTGAATCGGGAGCACGTCAGAAAGGGCCAAATATTTGGAAAAGAGAGACAACCTTATCTCCTGCCATGAAAAAATAATGACCAATGTCAGCATTGCTAAGAGATAAATCACTCCAAACAAACAGCTCAGTCCAGCGACATGACACAGTGCAAGTCAAACTAACAAGGATTAAAATGCTGCAGTGGCCCTTCTCTAAATGGACTTAAAAATGCAGAAGTATTCCATACGACTCTAAAGCATTGCTTAAATTGCTACACAGCAATGCCAGGGGATGTAAGGCCCACAAGCGAAGACCTAAGATGCATGAAGAACCAAAGCTGGAGTTTTCCCGTGGTGATAAGGTCAGAATTGCTCAAGTACCTGTATGTCCCATAGCTGGGCAGGATATTGCACTAGTCACTCTGGAAAACGACTCCAGCAGCCACCAGCACAGATTCACCAGCAATGCAAAGGGCTGAGTGCCATCTACCGGGCTGCTTTGTCAGCTCTCTACTGCTGCAGCTGGATTTCCCTGACATCTCCCCTGAGTGCAGACAGCCCAAACCTTCTCAGACTGCTGCCTCAAGCATGATCAACACCTAAGATGATCCAGCAAAAGTATTTCAGTTATAGGCTAGTGCAAATCATTACAAAAGAGCCTGGCGAGTTGTGAAACTGCCTGAAGAGGCCCCTGCTCTGAGCAGCAACGTGGCTGGCAGGCTAACAGGAAAGGACTGCTCCAGCTGCAGAGTGGTGCAGGTGCCAGCCCAGCTCGGAGCAGTTGGCTGTCTGGGAACCAGACTAGTTCCTGAAGAGGCACTACTGCATGCAACATCGGCTTCTGTGGCTGAAGACAGCAGAAACATTGCCAGTCAGTGAATATTAGTCAGTCACAACTATAATGCTGGTTATATACCAATTTGTGAACACGGTAATAGGGAAGCAGAAGCTCAGGTTCTCTGGATTTTCTGATGCTGGAAAGCTGTGCACCCAGTATACTGCGATCAGTGTAAATTACGTCTCACGGATAGCTACAGTCTGAATACAAGGGCAGTGTCACGGCTGAAGAGGTCAAGAATCCAGAGCTGGCTGGACAGACAGACCTTGGAAGACTTTGAAGAAAAGCCAACAGCAGTACCCATGGAAACACTGAAGGTTTCTGAAGCTTCAGAGAGCCTCAGAATTAGCAGGTTGTAAAACTCATATGGAAAGAAAAAGCCAAAAGCCAGGAATTTAGTTTCCTTTAGTTGGACAAACAAGCAGAATAAAAAAAAAAAAAAAAAAGAAAAGTTATCGGTAAAGATTTATTGCTTAAAACTGTCTCTGGTTATGTGAATGGCTGGTAGGAGGTTCTCACCAGATCAGTCTGCCAGCTCATCTCTCACCAGCACAGGGAATCGCTCGCCGCCTTCACAGAGCTGGGTGTAAATCGCCCGATACAGCTGAGCTGCAGAGGCCTCTGGGTATGCCTTGGACTCCAGGACAGGCAGGAGTTCTGTCATCGTGAGCTGGGCAGGAACAAAGAAGACACGTCACCAGAGCGGGGCCAGGGTGCACTTCGAGGATTCCTGGAACTGAAGTGGCTGCATAACAAGCAAAAGCTACCCAGAGCGGTATGAGTAATACCACATTAACTGGCAGATAAACGCTTTCTTTTGTCATATTTAACAGCGACACAGTTGTTCATCCCCTGCTCATAAAGCACACCAGCAGCCACCCAGCGCTCCTCAACCAGCGAGATAAGTGGCAGTGCTTTTCTTCTGCGGCCTCTGTCAGCGCCGCGCTGCAGAGAAGGCCCAGCGCTGGGATGAGATCAGCTCTCTGCAAGAAACTCAAAGCAAGCATGTACGAAATTGATTTGGGAGCTCTGCAACCACACAGCAAAGAGCTTACTCACCCACTGCTAAGTTCAACTCCTCATTTATAACTGATTGCTCTTGCCTCCTCCCACCTGGGTCACATTAATACAAGACAGGTGGGCAAAAGGCCAGCTCCAGCCCATGCAGAACAGGGATGCTCCTGGGGATGCTAGAGCTGTCTGACTTTCCCTGATCTGACCTCTGGCTTATTAAGCCTAGCTCATGATCTCAGTCCACACTCCCAAATGACCGCTGGCCTTTCACAGTATAATTAGCATCACAAAGCTCTGGGACGATGACCAGGACTGACAACTCGAGCAGAAGTGTACTTCCTGTCAAAGGACAAAGTTACCCTTTAGTGCCCCAGTCCTGCATTAATACTCAGAAAGGCATTTTGCCTGGAATTTTTTCAGCTAGTAGCTGCTAATGAACTCCAAGCAGTCTGCTCATTAAAACTCCACACAGCCTACTACGCACACTGCCTTCCCAGGAGAAGAGTGGACAATAAATTGCATGTGACAATCACGTCCCTCAAAGCGTGGTTCAATGGTGGAAACAAAGGAAGACCCAAACACAAGAGAGTACAGGACATCTGCAGGGGGTCCCCTCTCCAGTCCTCTATAAACCCCTGCAGGAAACAGGGACAGAGCACAGCTGCTAATCTCTGGAAAGAGTTAAGATTTGTGGACATAAGGAGAAAATTGGCACAAGAAGAAGTGCTACATTTCCCCACTTCCTATGAGAAAGACCCTTCTCTTTTCCATCCCCCTGATCTGCTCCTAATGCAGAAGAACAGAGGGAAACAGACCTTCACCAAAGACAAGCTAAGAGTTAACAGGACTTTTTATGATTCTTGCTGTTCCTCTACAGAAAGGCAATGGACAGGGCTGGCCCAGAAATATGAAGATCATTTCCCAGTGTATTTATCTTGTACCATTTCCATTCACTTCACCTGTCCCAATAATTTTGCTTACCTTGCATATTCTACACAGAGCTGCTTCAGATACTCAGTGCTCACCCAACACAAAGCATCTATTTAAATACATGTGCAGAGGAAATAGGGCCAGTCAATGAAGCATCAGGCTTCAGTAACTACTACATTCTGGGCACACAAATAGCAAAGATCTCACAACCCGTAATTCAAGGATATAGCACTAAAAGCCCTGCTGAAAACAAGCAACAGTCCATCTTCAGCCAGAAAGGGAAGTATGGCCACTTACAAATAACTCTTCCCCAGGTTATTAAAAAAACCTGCTTTTCCAAAGCCTCTGTCATTGAGATAGATCAAAGGGTATGTCAAAGGAAGAGGGTACATGTGATTTCACAGATCTCTGCCCTTTGCTGTTGGAGGTTGAGAAGAACAAATGATCCCTGTGCAGCAAGCTCTCTGGTGGAGAAGCTGACCTCCTTTCATGTTCTTACAGGAAGTCTCAGGAAGGTAGAGTCAAGAGTAGCAGCACAGTGGTTTGAAATTAAAAGGAAAACAACAGACAGCAGAGAAGTTCACCGGTTGAAGAGGTCACACAGAAGAGAATGACAGATTGGGGGCCCTAAGGGGACTATAAAGGGCTGCCAAAAGCAATCTCCAAGCACTACCAACATCCTCCACTGCCTTACTCCAAAAGAGTGGCTAAAAAAAGGGTCTGACACTTAAAGCGCTCTGCTGCGGTCTTAAAAGAGTAAGTCTGGCTATCTGCAAAGTGAGGCACTAATGGGACACAGATGACACAGACCACAGACATGAAGCATAAACACAGAAACACCACTGGGAGGGCCTGCTGAACTACTGCTCCTCCATCGTGATCCAGTATCCCAACTTTTGCACCACAATTGTCCTTTTCTTGCCCTACCACAGTAGCGTTAACACTCTTAAAGACTCACCTTTTGTAAGGCAATTTCCTGGCGCAGCATCGACACTTGCAGCTTCAAGGCAAACAGGTCCCTCAGCTCCTGGAAACTGGAGTACCAGAGGAGAGGCACAGCCAGCGTGCCTGCACTGCCACATGCCCGACCCCTGGCAGGAACACAGGTGGGACAGCAGTTTCCCACATCCCCAGTGCAGCCTGGGTGCAGCCTCATCTGGGACTCCACAGCTGTCAGGATGAAGAATTGGCAGGAGACAGGAATATGCAAGTTAAACCCGTACTCGCAGAACTTGTCACCTACTTACTCTTCCTAGAAATTAATGACTAATGACATTAGACTTGCCAGGGTAAGCTCCTCATACATGGCACAATCTTAAGTCACAGCATGCAGTGTCCCCAGTCTCTTGATGGTTCCGTCACCAACTCTTTTGAATTGCACCAGATAAAATTTTCGAGCCTCTCCCAAACACAGGTGGGTGGCAAACAGGTACCATGGCTTCACTTGCCACCAGAGAGGCTTTTATGTACTACTTTACCACAAATGACAACCAGGAGAAAAAATATGTTGGTCCATAATGTCCTGAACACAGAGGGCAAACCACTGTTCAAGCATAGCTGGCCACATTCATACCTGACCAGAAACACAAGGACTGGCTCACCTGCTTGCAGAAGCTGCAGCTTATACAAGCATTGGGAGACTGTGGTTTGCAAACCCTCCAAGGTTAGCAGGCTTTCATACTCTCTTTGCAGAGTGGGATGGTCTAGAAGAGAAGCAGAGGAAAATCAGTAGGCATGAGCATACTGCAACTTTCTTCCACATATCACCTCCTGGAGCGACCTTGGGTTAAACCAGCCCTTACTTTGGACAGGGAAGGCTCCTGTCCCTGTCCCTCATGTCTGGCACACACCAAGAGCAAAAGATGCATGGAATTGGAACCCACCAAAATCATCCTTACTTCACCCTCTGCCTCCTCCCCCATTTCCCTTTTTTCTTACCTGCAGGCTCAGCTTCCATATACTGGCTCAGAAGGGATGGGACATCCTGGAGGACCTTTAATTCCTCCTCTATCTCCGCAGGACTGAGTGCTGGCATCGGTGAACAAAACTCAAACAGCAGCAGCTTAAGGAACATTACACAGCACAAGCTCTGTGCGCTACATTGAGCCCCAGGCAGCTGGGATCAGGGGCGGTGGCAGAGGGTAAGCAGCCCATGACGTGTCATTTGCAGACAGCAGGTGGGGATAGCACAGCTGTCTGCGGCCTCTTTACCTCGTGGCCTTGTTTGTCTGGATACCAAGTTTTATAACTATTCCAAAGCTGCACTATGAAAAAGAAAAAATACTTCCTACAGACTGGACTTAACCTCCTGTTATTGGAGGCGTAACTCTCCACATGGAAGTACCTCCTGAACTGACTGAACCCGCTGCTTGCTGCACTGCACCACACCACACGCTCTTGGAAGGGGGTTGCGAGCTGAGGAAGGATACAGTAGTCTGGATCCTCTCTGTAAAACGCTTCCTTGCAGCTGCTGCATCTGCACTTGTTTGGCAGAGACGGCTTTTCTCCCATGCCCTGAAAATTCAAAAGGGAGAGGACATGGAAGAGTTATGCTGTGTTGTGCAAGACAGCGCTCACACTGAGCTGTGACACACCGATACGACATCAGCACTTCAAACACAAGCATCTTCCTCGCCACTTTCTTTTACCAGAAAAAGTGGCTGTTCACTAGCTTTTCCCCCCTCAGTTTTACAGACTGGTATTAGACCGACAGTAACACCCTACAGAAAGCTTCAAACACTGCAAAACACCCATGTCCTTTCTCTCAGCTTGGTTTGAGGGGAAGGGTTTAGAGCCAGCAGAAGAGACAACACACTTCCATAAAACAGAACGTGAACCTGCAGCACATCAGTAATTCTGCTGCATTTCCCTACATGTGGTTTTATCCCACAGGAAACATAATAAGCTTCCATTTTTTTCTTGGGGGGGGGGAGGGGGGTGGGGGACAAGTCTCTTGCATCTCAGTACATTTGCTCTTTTAGCAAACGTGTACAAAAAGGTTACTATGGTAGAGCAGATGGGACAAACACTCACCCTAGCTTTTACCGCCACGATTCCTTCATCAGCTGAACTTCCTCGAGACTCTTCTTTAATTTAACTTTTAAGTCTTTAAATTTAAATCTTTAAATTTAACTTTAAATCTTTTTAAGTACAAAGTGGCATTTTTGGCAAGAAGCATGACAGCCGTGCACCAGTATCATGGACACAGAAACCAGAGGTTTAAGCACAGTATCAAAGTAATCTGGATAGGACCTTGTATCAGAGACCAGGTTTTAGAAGAAAATGTTATGCTAATAACAGTGCTACCAAGGAGGTGCATTTAACCTACAGACTTCAACATTCCCACTGATGCCCAGACCCCAAAACATCCTTTATTCAAATGACTGCTTTAAAGATCTGGTGCATCTCAGCCATTTCCCCCCAAACCTGCCACAACAAACAGCAAGAGCCATCAGGAGGAAGCTTAAAAATAGCTACGTAGTACATGACTGTCTAACCCAAGCGTGCATGTGTCTTCTCTCCATCTGGATGGATCTTTTAAATCATGATAGAAAATGCAGTTTTCAGAAACACATTATGCAAAGAAATAGTAAGGTTAATGGAACAGAAAAGAACAGAAGTCACCATGCGTACCAGGCAAGACGCATTCTCTCTCTAAGTGATCTTCAGCACAAAGGTTATTTTCAATTTGTCACTAAGTTGAAAGTAATTGTGAAGAGTGTAAAATTGTACTGGAGTGATTAGGATGCTGAAAGGCTCAATTTACAGGGGAAAATTAAGGGAACCAAGTCTTTACAACTTGCTGAAGGGCATCTGACAAATTGCTGTCTGATAAATGACAGTTCCCCACAGGAGGAACAATTCTTGAGGGTAACACAAAGAGCTGTAACTAGATTCAGAGTTAAGCTTAATATCTGGACAAATCACCTAATTAGAAATATGCTAAATTATCACAAAATTTCCCGAACGAAGTGGTGAGAGAATCCTTCCTGGGGACTGGAGAATAGGCGAAAGACGTGCTTGGGTCAGCAACGGATTGGGAAACTTTCATTGCACAGGGTATACAGGCACCCATGCCACACGGTTTCCTGCCTTCAACCTCTAGAATACAGGCTGAGCGAAGACTTCTGCAGCACTTAAACCTGTGATCAAAGCATCCCTGTACGTTTTCAATTTGGGGATTAACAAGGATTAGCACTCTGAAAACAAACGTAAAACTACTGGCTAGATCAGCATGAAAACACGCACAGTTGAGAGCAGCCTTGCACACACCCGGGTGGGACTGATCCTCCTGCTCCAACACCGCAGGGCCGATGCCCAGCCTGCCCCAGAAACCAGCCAGGGCTCCCCCCAGCCTGAGCCCTCCTTCCCAGCCCTTCAGCAGAGGGCAGTCGTGGCCTGGATGACCAGGCTGGGCTTACCTGCAGTTCCTGGAGTAGGCTTTCCTGTAGGGCTGAGGTAGCCTCAGCTGGCATCTACAAAACAGGAAAATCGTTAACTTTGACTACTGGAGGTCAGCAGAGCCTGGTCTTCACGTAGAGAAAGTTACATTTTGTCTAAATTTGAAATGAATTTAGCTGTAGTGGAAGATGTCAAAAGCCCTGGAGATGGAATCCACCACTGCCTTCAGCCTGTCCTCAAGGAAGAGGATTAGTCGCCTCCACAAACATCAAAGGAGCTGACGTGGGAGAGCTCCTACACCCTACCACCAGCAACCAGCGCTTCATCCAAGGTGAAGAGCCAGGACCAAGCCCTGACAGAGCAGAGTGAAGACACACAAGCAACACCTTCAAGGAAGCTAATCATTAAAAATGTGTGCACACGCAAACTTTCCTAACTATACTGCCATACCTGAGCATGACAAGGCAGCTTTGCTTAGCGTCACATGACACAAAGCAACACAAAAGGAACATTTCAGCTTCCTCTGGGTATGTTCCTCTTAACCCCGTAGCAGAATAAAACCTAACTTGTGATTGCAAAAACATGCATGTTGGCAGGTATGGCTAGAGCCATGTGCAAACTACGAACACGGGACTTCAGGGGACTGGGGCGATTAGTAGATGGAGCGGGAGTTCAGGTGGTGTTTTCCTCCACCCCTACAGTGACAGGGAGGGGTACAGAGAGGACACGGAAAGCCCACCTGATAAACACATGACTCAGGGACTGGCGCCAACACAGAAATTTTGGGTTTTTTGACCACGGGGTGCTTTACTCAGCACACGACCTGATGGCTGCAGCTGGGTCCCACCTGTCTCCAAGGGGAAAACGGATCCTAGCCCAGGAGCTGGCAGGGCTCATTGAGAGGGCTTTAAACTGGGTAGGAAGGGGGATGGGGATGAAATAAGGCTTCTTAGAGGTGTGCTGGGGGAACAATGTCAAGGCTGGGGGAGAAGGCAATGGCCCAACTGAAGTGCACCTACACTAATGCACGCAGCATGGGTAACAAACAGGAGGAGCTGGAAGCCATCGTGCAGCAGGCAGGCTATGACTTGGTTGCCATCCCGGAAACGTGGTGGGACCACTCTCATGACTGGAGTGCTGCAATGCCTGGCTATGGGCTCTTCAGAAGGGACAGGCAGCACAGAAGGGGTGGTGGTGTGGCTCTCTATATTAGAGTGTTTTGATGCTGTGGAACTCGAGGCTGGGAATGATCAGGTTGAGTCCCTGTGGGTTAGGATCAGCGGGAAGGCCAACAAGGCAGGCATCCTGGTGGGGGTCTGTTACAGACCGCCAAATCAGGATGAGGAGATGGATGAGAAGTTCTACAGGCAGCTGGCAAAAGTTGAGAAATCATCAGCTCTCGTCCTCGTGGGGGACTTCAACTTCCCAGACATATCCTGGAAATGCAATACAGCTCAGAGGAAGCAGTCTAGGAGGTTTCTGGAGAGCGTGGAAGATAATTTCCTATCGCAGCTGGTTAGTGAGCCTACCAGGGGAGGTGCCCCACCGGACCTTCTGTTCACAAACAGAGAAGGACTGGTGGGAGATGTGGTGGTCAGGAGCTGTCTTGGGCAGAGTGACCACAAAATGGTAGAGTTCTCTATTCTTGGCGAAGTCAGGACGGGGATCAGTAAAACTGCTGTCTTGGACTTCTGTAGGGTTATGAAATATCAGAAGTCTTAATTAAGGGACTTCTGAAGTTCCAGCCATCCAAGAGTAAGCCCTTAGCACGGAAATGTGTACTCAGTTACTACAACGGCTTCTAAATTGTAAAGGGTCCGTTCTACTTACAAGGGTCTGAGGAGCTCTGAGACCAAAGCAGGTCCTACAGAGCAGTGGACAATAGAGCAGACTTGGCAGATGTGCCAGGCTAAATGTCCAGCAGAGCAGAACAAAGGTTCCCATCTCCCAGCACTCACCCCTGTTGCTGGACAGTGACTGTCCGAGGTGAGGTGCTCCCTCCAGAGATGCCTTCAGCTGTTGGGTTCTCCTTTCTGCTGGACTCTCCACGGGAACCACAGCTTTTCTTCCCTGCATCAATTAGCTGCCTGCCAGCAGCTACCAAGTTCCTTTCCCCAGATGAATCCCTTATGGAGAAGCTTTGCTGCTCCTTGAGGGCAGATTTGGATGAACCTGGTGCCCTTTGGAGTTCAGTCGCAGCACAGACCCCTTGGTCACTGGCACTGTTGGCAGGCCTGTGACTCCTTCCTTGTTTGGAAGCCACCCCTTTTGAAGAGCTCTTCCCAGCTGTCCTGGGACCCTGAGAAACACATCTGGCTGGAGCTCTCCTTTGTGTTTTTTTCACATCTGGGTCAGTCCTGTAAGGTGCTCTTAGCTGGTATGGAGTGGGCTTCTTCAAAGAGGCAGGCTTTTTGCTTACAGCCCTCACCTCCCTGGTCACAGGAACATCTCTGACAGACACAGGCACTTGCTGTTCTTGAGCATTCTCGAAAGCAGGTCCTTCATCTGCAGGTTTCTCTGCTGGAGCTACTTGGGCCTCTAACGGAGTTTTTGAGATGCTTTTCCGGACTTTCAGAGCCTTCTCTAAGGCCCTGTTCAGCAGCTCCAGCTCTTCCAGCTCCTTTGGTGAAGGCCTGCTCTCTGCGAGAGGAGAAGATGTATCAGAAGATCCAAAACCGAATCCTCCCCATTTCTCTCTACATTACCTCACTCTTCCAGCTGCTGCGGAAGGAAATGGAACCCACTGAACGGTGCGACAGGTACTGTGGCCACACTCCCACAGCGAGTGCACAGAGCAGCAGGCAGATATGCCCAAACCCCCGAAGACCCAGCACAGATGGGAGTCACAGAAGGAGATCCTCCGGAGGCAGCCTCCCCTTGGCTGACAAGTGTCATCTCGGTCGGGCCTCGGTTACCGCACCACAGCCCCATGTGCCACGGCGTTGGTGGAAGGGAGAAGCAGAGGAAGGCTTGCAGTCAGCGCAGCGCAGCGGAAGGGCTTCTAACACCTGAGCTGGCTCGGCCCCGGCCAGGCCAAGGCCCTGCGTGACACCAGGTCGAGAGGGAAGCGCTCACCACATCCATCCCCGGAGCTGGCCTCTGGCTTCGGCTCTTCATCGTCCTGGCTGTCCCTGCGCGGGGGGCACACAGAGCACAGACCGGCAGTGCTGCACACCCCCCCCGGCCCGCCTCCCTCCTCCGGGTCCCGCCGCCCCCCGCTCCCGCAGCGCCGGGAGCCTCGGCCGGGGGGCTGCGGGGGGCTGGAGGCGCAGACCCGGCTCGGGGCCGCACTCACCGCCGCAGGAGGGCCCGGCTCCGCGCCGCCCGCTGCTCCAGCTCCCGCCGCCGCTCCGCGCCGCCGCCCAGCGCCGCCGCCAGCGCCGCCGCCAGCCTGCAAGGCCCGGCCGGGGCCGTCAGCCCGAGCCGCCGCCGCCGCCGGCCAGCCCCGCAGCCGCCGGCACCCCGCACCCGGCACCCCGCAGCCGCCGCCCCGCTCACCGCCGCCCGCAGCCCGCAGGCAGCATGGCCCGCTCCGCTCCGCTCCGCACCGCTCCGCCGGGCGCTCCCGCTCCGTCCCGCCCGGCCAGGGCCTGTGCGAGGCGGGCGCTGAAGGGGAAGGGCGGCCCCAGCCCGCGGAGCACCGCCCAAGGGCTCCGGGGCCGGCCCCGATGCGCCGCCCGCCCCCGGCCGCCCCGGTCCGCCCCTGCCCGCCCGGACCGCGGGGCCGGGGGGTGTTGGGGGCCGCGGTGCCCGCGTAGGGCGTCTGAGGTGTCCTCGCCTCGGAGGGCTGGATCCCCAGGGTGGGATGTCCGGGGTTCCCCGTCGCCCCGTAACTGCAGGCTTTCGTGGAGAGAAAGCCGGGGGGCTCTCGGTGCGCCCGCAGCGCTTGTGGAGCCAGGACTGTAAGCCCCTCGCGAAGCGTTATTTTTATATCAGTAAAAGCGTGGAACTGATCTCGCAGTGCGTTCTAGGCTGCCACCAGCATCGTCGCAGCCTGCTTCCAGAAGCCGTTTGTGCATCTGGGGCGTGCAAAGAACGGATTTCTGCAAACTTCGCAACAGAACCGGAGCATTATGTCATCCTCTCACCAGCCTGTGTCTCGCAGGTAGGCCCGAGTTCACAACACCCAACGGTTCTGCTTTCCGAGGCCAAGCAGTGCCCAGCCTGCTCCTCCACGGGCCAGCGGGCCCCGCAGCGCTACCCGAAATGCCGGGCAGGGCACGCAGGAACCGCGCAGGTCAGCGGCTGCAGTGCTGCGAGCCCGCCCGGCAGCGGCAGGGCCCCTGCAGGCCTTCTGGATGGATCACCTCTTCGGACACAAAGCGCTTGGAATCGCCAGGTGTGCTATAATTTGCATTTTGGTGCAAACAACGAGTCCCTAAGGTGTTTTTGGCCAAATAGGTTGTTTCATCTCAACTCCAAGTGCGCAAAGCATCTTCTGACTCCCATCTTTAGGCAGAATTGTTGCCACGGTTTTCTCCCAAGGAGGTTTAAAAGCCAGTCGCAGCTGTGGTGCCAGGGCGGGACAGCTGCCGAGGTGCGGTTCTGCTCCTGCACAGCACAGGGCCGGTCTCTGCTGCAGCCACGTGCTACAGGAGAAGTGAGGCAAAGATCTTGTTAGGCACCTGCATGCTGTTGACATTTAAGCAATTAAAAACAGCTGAAAAGAAGATCAGTCTGCTGTACTGTAGGAAAGTCACAGGAGGCTTGATCTGATGTCACTAGCTTCTGCATCACGTCTCCGTGGTTTGGAAATGCTGAAAAAGGAAGGCCCCCACCACCAAGTTTCACTCAGCATTTGAGATGAACCAGGCACGCGACCCCTCCAGAACCTCTGGCTTTGTGCAGGCGGCGGGATGCCTACCGAGGCTAAGAAAGCTGCAATGTTGGGAAGAAGGATGGAAAGGACGCTTCCCCTGGGAAGGACAGGTGGCCATTTCATGCCACCAGTGCTAGAGCCTGTCCCTGGCCTGGAGTCGGAGCAAGGCTGGGCGAGCACCGCTGCCACCAGGAAATCAGAGGGGCGGCGTGTCAGGAGGGTGAGGCCGGAGCTGCCCCTTCCAACAGCAGCGAGCACAGCGTTTGTTAAGCTGTGGAGCGAAACTGTGCTGCAAGAGTTGGGGTGAGGTGATAATTAGCAGGTGGAGAGCAGAAACTTTCTGACAGGGATCAAAGCACTCTGCTAATACTTGAGGCTCAAGACCTGCCCATGACAGAGCAGCCTTGCTGCTGTAAGAGTGCTCCTGTCCTGTGTGAGCAGCGCCTCTCCTGCTCTGTCTGCACCTCTGCCACCAGCTCCTGCTGCCTTTTGTTGAGCCTTGCAACAGGGCAGCTGCTGGGCAAACTGAGTCGGACCTTCTCTTGCGGATGTGGAGCCTTTCCTGTGGCTCATCTGGCAAAATCCAAGGTAATTGTGTCTGATTTTTTTTCACTGATTGCAACTCCTGGTAGAAGGGGTAAAGAGCAAAAAGCAATATTCTGTTCACATAGCAGTGAGCCCTGACCCAGTACTGACCTGATCTGCCGGCACAGGAGACATTTAGGTCAGGACTGAGCGACTGTGTTTCAAACTAACAGAGTCTAAACTATCATTCTATTTCATGTTAGTGCTTGCTGGGAAAATGCTGGGTTCTGTGATATAGCACATGCTAAATAACATTTAAGTTGATGCTAATTACTACTTAAAGATCTATTTACAAAAGACAAGTAGGTTAAAATACCTGTGCAATGTAGAAGTGGCAGCTGCTCCAGTTATTTTCAGTCCCTGCAATGGTAATGTGTTTTGCATAGGTGAAATGTGGGGGAAGTTATGGTGTCAGCATTTGTTGCTCACATTGACAGGTGCCTGGTAATATTCTGCAATCCATATTCCTTCTTTACTGGTGGCCCAGCTGTCAAATGCCTGGAAGCTAATAAATATAGCTGTCCATGCACTTGGATCTCCTGCTGGGTGCCTAAAGGCCTTTGAAAACTCAGCCCAGAGGCTATCACAGCAGGCGTCCCTAGGGTAAAATTCAAGCAGGCGTCACACTTGGATGAACACCAAGGCAAAAAAAGTAAGAGACCAAAGCAGGGCAGATTCCCTAAAGTAAACTGCTTCTTCACCCAGTGCTTATTTCTGTGCTGGAAAGTCTTAAACGATCCTGTTAGACTATTGCATCTAGCAGTTCATCACTAATAAACCTACACAAACTTTATTATATTATCCAAGCCATACTCCTCCTGTGTGCTGCCCTTAGAGATGAGAGCATCTGCTGAGCTGACACAGGAAAGTCCTCCCTGTATACCGCAGGGTAATGTCCCATAAAAACTCCTCAGGTTCTGGAGAGACGCCTTAAAGACTGGAGAACTGACACACTCTTCTTTGGGTCCCAAAATATTCTTATTTGAGCCGAGGGAGGGGAAAGCCTCACAGTAATTCCAGCGCAAGCCTGTGGATGTTGCTGTGCTGCTGTAAAAACGCATAAATATCCAAAGATCCTTCTTCAGCCCTTGTTGTCGTCTTTTTGGAGCAAAGACTCCGGGAAATTAATCTGTGGGAAACATGGGTTATAAATAGATTCCCAAACCCTATATTTTGCTGCAACTGAAATCCCTGCAGAATTCACAGGGCTATCAGCAAGATGTGGGAAAGGGATGCAAAATGCCCTGGGAAGAGGCTGTCCGCAGCTGGGAGTGAGGGACGCCTGCGTGCAGGGGGCACGTGGATCTCCCTGGGGTACCCAGCGGGTGCTGTGTCAGCCCGCAGGCATGTTCCCGAGCTGCAGGTCACAGGTTGCACGCGTCTGTAAAATCGAGACAAGCAACAGCTTTGTGAAATTGTCCGGGAGATGAATGCTGGGAACGGTGGGAAGATCCAGAAAGAAGAGGGAATATCTTTCCAAATGTGGTCTCCTGAGGCGTGGGGTGTCCGAACAGCAGTTTCCACTATCGGCCTGGAGTTTGGGGCAGGCAGCACTCCCGTGGAGGGCACGCTGGGCGCTGGCAGCTGGGTTTCTCTGCTGTGCATTACTGCGGGCTCCAGCAGCGCCTGCTCACGCTGCAGCCACCAAGCGGCTGCCGTGGCCCGATGGGGAGAGCTCTCCCGGGAGCTGGGGAGATGAACCTTCCTCCGGGGCCTCCGGCTGCAGTGCTGGAGCACAGAGCTGGCCACGGGCAGGATGGGGGGGTCTGCGGCACTGTGAGGCTGCCCGTCGACAGCAGGGGATGAAGCTCTGGCCTGCGGCGAGGGGGATCTCTGCCCAGGGTGTGCGGATCCGGTCCGGCTCTCCACAGAGCCTGTTTGGCCACGAGGATGGAAGGAAGCGAGGCGCTGTGGTGCGGGGGGAGCAGGGTGTTTCAGCAAGGAGATCTGTGCTGTGGGCTGAGTCTCGGGGTCAAGGAGACTCGGCCAGGGTGTTTGGAAAACATCTGCAGCGATTCGTCACGCTGCGAACACCGTGTGCAGGAGCCTTCTGCCTTCGGCGGCTGTGTTTTCTGCCGGCGGGTCTTCTGACACGCTGCAATAGCAACAGGGTCTTTCCTTCCCTGTCCCGGTAGAAAAAGATGCACTTAACACAAGCAGTTCCCGTAAAACCAGGCGGGCAGTGGGTACGCCACAGGGGAAGCAGTGGATTAATCCCCTGCTGGGGAGCGAACGTGTGAAGGATGATCGCGTTAGCACATCTTCAAAATCCTGAACCCAAGCTGAGCTCTCGGTTCACACCAAATGCTCACGGTGTCGCTCAGAGTTGTCAGACTGTGAATAGGTCTGGTGCAGTCCTGTGCAGAGGGTCCCTGTGTTGCTGAGGAATTTACGGGGCTGTTTTACTCTTGAGGCTTCTCGCTGGCTGATTTACAGGCTGGGAAAGCACAGCCACATGGAAACCCGAGGGCTCCTTCCTTTTTCCCAGCCTTCTCGCAGCACGGGTCTTCATGAAGTGGGGGAGATGGGGTTTCTGTGGGACTGGGAGCACCCACCCGTGGACCAGGACTTCTCCTGCCGCAGACTCACACATGGATAGTATTGGACCTGCCCCTGAAACATGTGCAGTGACGTGTCAGGGAGCCTTCACGCCTGCATGCCCACCCACACCTCGCTGCCTGGGGGCTGCTTCACTTAGGGTGGCAGGAGAGCCCCTCCAGCACCAGCACTGCCGCTTTCAAACAAGAGGCTCACTGCAGCTGTGATGTGGAAGGGCCCCAGCAGAGCAGAGTCCCTTGAAGTGATCTGCTTCTTCACCCAGGGCTTATTTCTCTGCTAGAAGGCCTTAATCCCACTAGACAGCTTTGCCATGAGGTTTGCATGACCGCTTGGTGCTTGGGGTGTTTGCACCCCGAGGAAGGAAAAAAAAAAAGAAGCCATTGGAGAAACTCACGAGAAGAACCAAAAAAAAAAAAAACAAAAAACAAACAAAACCAAAAATGATAGAAGGTAAATGCAAAGAGCTGAGCTCTGGGGCAGGAACCCCTGATCCACAGTTTGCAGGGGAGAATTTGCTGGGGAAATAACCCTGCCTGCTGTCTGGTCGTGTGCTGTGTCCCGTGCTTCTGCTGCTTGCTGCAGGTGGAAACCGCCTTGGTCTTGGCATGATCCATAAGGCCTGTGACCCCGAGCCCCCCGTCCCTGCCACGGTGAGCAGCCTCTGGCCCGCGGTGGTGTTCCTGTGTTCGGGAAGCTTAAACAGGAACACGAGGGCTGGGGGCAGCAGGCGCCTCAGCTGTGCTGACTCCGATGACCCCCAGCCTCCGATGCAAGCGAGCTCAGGCTCTGACGGATGCCGGGTTTGAGTCTGAGCCCCGTGGAGGATGGAGGGGAGCAAAAGCCAAAGGGAATCTTTTCCTATTTCTCTGAGTTGCTGGTAAAGTATAAAGCCAATTTATTTTCTCATCTGCTGCTGTAATACTCACAGATAAAGGCTAAAACCTTGCTGGCTCTCTGCTTATTAGAAGCCCAAACATGGGGCATATGTACCTGAGAGAGGTGAGGCTTCCGAGACAAACACGACTACGTTTATTCCCAAATATCTTCCTTCCAATTAAAGAAAGGAACATCAAACCTTTAACTTGGACGGGGCCTGTCTTTTCCCACCTCAAGATGTTTCTGGTCAGGACGTGAGGGTTGTTTTGCTGCACTTGCCTGGAAGCGCCCGTGCAGCGGCATTGGGAGAGCACAGCTGGGCTCAGCCCAGCCTCCCCACACATCCAACGCCTCCCTCTGCTGGGAATGGAACAAACGGTGGGAAAGAAAAATCTCCAGACACTTGTATATCCACATGAACAGATGTCCTCAGAGGCAGAGTTCTCTGTGCTTTTCTGGCAGCAAAGCCAGGACAATAAGCCATGGCTTTATGAAATGCGTTTTCTAATCGCTCTTTTATTATTCTCCTTCTTTAGCTAATAATATGGAGTTAGAGGTGAAGGGAAATGCCAGTTCTGGGTGCCATCCCTGCCTCTTCTGTGGCGTAGTGACTGATGCTAGAAGAGGCTGCAGTAATATATTTGGATTTTAATAGAGCATTTGATGCCGTCTCAAAAAGTCCGTGCAAAACCGATTAGGACAGACTATATGTGAAAGCTAATGACAGAAAGAACTGTTTCAGGTGGAGGAAGGTGTTTAAATTTCTGCAAACATTACTGTCAGATTCAAATCTGATTAATCACATCAAATTAATATCATATTCATCTTTGGCAGCGGACTCAGACAAGACCTTTCAGCTCCAGGCCATCACATCATCTGTTGCATAGGTAAGAGCATTTGATGAGCTCTGTCCCGTTCCCTGTGGGCAGCAATCACACTTAGAGCTGAGCTCATTGATTTACTTTATTCAGTTTCATCTTCCCCATCTGGAATTCAAAAATTACTGCAAGTCTCCATATGCTAGAAATCTCCTTTTCATTACTCCTGAACTTGATTTAGCACATAAGACAGAGTTTTTCAAGGCGCTTTCGGCTATAAAGGCTTCCAAATACAACTGTCCGTTTTTCATCTCTCTGAGTGCGTTCAGCTGAAACCGAGTAAGCACCTTTCGAATCAATCGATTCTGAACTGCTCCAGACATGTAGACACATGCACATCATCCTTGGAAAGACTTCTGCTCTCTGATCATATCTCACACTCAGTTTCTCGCTCACCCATCTGCAAGGAGGGCATCTCCGCAGTCCCTGCTGATATCTGCACTAGAACAACCTTCCGTTTCTCATCCTTGTCAGCAAGGTTGGCATTATCAGACAGCTCCAGCTCTTGGATTTATTCATAAAAGTTCCCATCTGCTGTTTTTGAATGGCAGGGGAATGTAAATTCTTTTCTTAGGGCCTCATCTCTGAAAAAATATATATATCAGTGCTGTGTGCCTGGATCATCCTGGAAGGGTCGATATTTCCATCCCATGCCATCTGCCTGCAGCAGTCATCCTCCATCTCTCGAGCAGTTTCACGCTCCTTTAGTATCCCCACTGGGTGTGCTGAAACGCTAAGACTCTAATCATCAGTAGAAGCAGTTATTAGTTCTTAATGGGAGGTCATATCATACTGAAGATGAAAAAGTTGCTTCGGTTCTCCTTTGTACTTTGAAGCAAGCGCTGATTAAGAGCCATCAGAGGTGCTGTCTCACAATCAGTGGCTCCAGCTTTTCCAAGGAAGCTATTTTAAGATGGGCCAGCTATAGGCACCCTCTTTCACTGCCTGATTTCCCCAGGCAGTTTGATCATGCCCAATGCTCTGTAAGACCGTAGCAGCTTTGAACCGTTGTTTTTAGCATGTTAAATCAGACGCATCATTCCAGTGAGCATCACCAGATCTGCTGCACACCTGGCTGTGAAAACACAAAGTGAATTCCCTGTGAATTTGGTGTTTATCTTCACTAGGGCAGAGCCCAGCCTTGGCCTCAGTGAGGAAGGGTCTGGTACAGCCATGTGGCTGCTCCGGTGGTGATGGGGAGCGCAGGCATCAGTGCGGAGCTGCTAACGGGGTGGCTGAGAGGGTTTCCAAGCCCCTTCATCCCCCAGTGGATCAGCCAGCACTTGACCACCTCTGTATTCAGTGTTAGGTTTCTATCTCTACGTTGAGCTGGCAGAGAGCCTCACCGCAGGGGGGCCTTGAGTGGAGACAGCCTCCCTTCAAATCCTAAAGGCCCCGGGTGAGGGGCTAATTCTGCCTTAAATCACCTGGGAAAAGCCCACGCTGTCCTGCTGGGCTGGGGCACCGTGGAGGGACTGAATGAGAGGTGTAAGAGGCCGGGAGCCCTCTTTGTATTTTCGGTGTGTCAGGTGGGGTCAGTGTCATATCAGGAGCTGGAGAAGGAGGGAGCTAGCCCAAAGCCGTGGCTCTTTTCACAAAGGACAGAAGCAGGGATACTGCAGTCAGGTGCTTGTTATTTTCCTCCAGAGGCTGCTCTCTCCCTGCCAGGCAGGGCAGGTGCCAGCAGTGTGTTCAGGAGCTCTTAGCACGGCCCGTGCTGGGGGCTGTTTGCTCCATCCAGTCCTCGCACATCTGAAGAGGTAAGCAGGAGGGCTCAAAGCAAAGTGGGAGCCTGGGAGCTGGGGATTAAGTATCTGGGTATTTGGGGGGTCACAGATGAACCCAGGGGGCCAAGTAGCTTGAACATAACCTGTGAGTCTGTGGACTGGCAAGAAATTCAAAGTATCAAGACCAAAGAACTGCCTGCACGCTGTTCTGCTCAGGGCTTTCAGGGGATTCAGCACACCTGGAGAAGAGCTCCCTGGGGTCCCAGGCAATCCTGGCTTTGTGATCCTGGGTGGTGTTGAACAGATTTGCTCCACGTTTGAGATGAGGACTGCAGGATGGCCAGGCTGAGCAGCTGGTTGTGCTGAAAGGTGTCCGCCTGTCCCTGCTCCCTTGCCCAGGCTCTGGGTGCTGCTCCGTGGGCCCATTGATGTACTAACATTGCAGCCTGCCATACCAGCAGGAAACCTTTCTGGTGACTGCTGAAGGTGATGAGAAATTAGATTAGCAAGTGCCTTTTGGAGCCTCACCACCAAGCATCAGCAGCGAACCTGTTCCCCACTGAGACGTTCACAGGCCAGCGTTACTTCCTTGCTCGTCCTAGGATAACTCCAGCTTGCTCAGCTGTGAAAACAGCATCTCTCACGCTTTTCCCAGCACCTCCTGCAGCTTCTTACAGCTTTCTCTGACTCTCCACTTTTGGAACCAGTATCTAAGGCAGAAATCTCACAAACCATTGTCGGAGCTGCCCCCTTTCTTGGAGAAGACTCTGCCTTGATGTGAGTCCCCTCCAACTCCACCAGGCACTGACAAACAGCTCTGGGAGCGGGGCCAAGGCTGGGGCTGAGCGTGACAGCCCCAAAGGCAGGGCCCACTGCAGCCGAGCAGCTCCCTGGGGGCCGGTCCCATCGCCCTGTGAGCCTACGTGTCGGGCTTGGCCAGGCAGAGGGTCCTGGGCTGCTGGCAGTGACTGACGCTGGAAATGAAGAAGGTAATTCAGCCTGGGAAGGAGGGCACCGTGCTGGGTTATTGCCGTACCTGTGCTACAGATCACAGGATGGCTTAACACTCATGAGCTGTCAGACCTGGCATTTTTCATCAACCTGAAACTGATTTTTTTTAGAAATTACTGTTAATTACGCTACCCAACCAGAAAGCACAGCTCTTTGATCAGCCCTTCATGAGGCAAGTGCCATCCATCACTGCGTCTTGTGTCAGCTCATTAGGTGTCACCTTCATTACAGACCACGCTGGAAGCCTTGGCAGTGAGAGGAGGGGTAAGACAAGGTTTTTGCAGCTAGGTCTCAAACCACATACTGACAGTTTATATGAATGAGGCCTTGTAATGAAGGTGCGGTCTGATCAGCAGAAGATACTGCCTGGAAGGGAAGGGGTATATCAAACGGACCGAGTTTCTGTCAACGTCTCATCTGCAGCCCCCGGCGGGGATTAATGTTACCTGTGTGAAGTATGATAAACAGGCCTGTGCACGCACCAAGGTCCTTAGAGATGTGGTACACAATCGTGTTGCCGTATAACAGGCTTTCCTTCCGTGCCAAGCAAAATGGCACTGGTCAGGCTGCCCTTCAGTGCGAAACCCCCTTCCCAACTTCAAACTGGCAGAAGGAAGATCAGGCTCTCCTATAAAATCAAGGTCTCTTAAGATTCAGGGACTTAAGTAACTCTAGGAACCCCCTGGCTGACCTTGCTGGCTGTGCCTTGCAGGGGCTTCCACTCGTGCCTCGGGGCTGGGCGGAGGTGCTGAGACCCAGCTCGGGGCTGTGCGGGCCCCGGGGGGGCCTTGCTAAGCCTGCTGCTGCTCCACGGCCCTGCAAACCCAGTGGGAAGGGAGCCCAAAGAGGACACTGAGAAGCTGAGAATGCCTCTTTTAGGCTCGTGTCTGCTGGTTTTTTTCCCTGGGTGAGGGGTGAGTGACTGTAGGGGGCTCAGCACCACAGACACTGTCGTTTAGGTGAGGATGGGACCAAATTCTGTTCAGACAGGGAGAAACCTATCTGATGACTATCTTGGGAATAAAGAGAGGTATGCTGAAAGGCTCTGTCTTAATAGTTGCAGAGACCGAAATCCTGTGCTTATCCAAGCCTACATTAATCCCCAGCACAAACAGCTCCAGCGCCAACTTCTCCGACACGGCTGGAGCAGGTCTCTTAACCCCTGTCACTGGAGAGCCCCACCTCTGTTGTCCCCCCACTCACCAGCACCTGCCCTCTGGGGTCCTGGTAGAGGAAGGAGACTTGTCCTCCTCCCAGCGGGGTGACGGTGCTCTCTGCGTGCCCTGCTCCTGTGCATGCACCGGTGCCGCCCTCGCCGCGGGGTGCAGCCCGCTGGGGAGGCTGTGCACCGACTGCAGCAGGGCTGGCCTGGGCGAGGTGCTCCCGTGGGTGGCACCAGGAGCTTGGAGGACCTGCTCTGGAGGTGAGCTGGCCCCTCAGAGCCTGCAGCCATGCAAGGGGAGCTGCTCCCTGTCTGTGGGCTCAGCAGGGTTAGCCTGGACGCAGGATTTGGCTTCACGGGTGCAAAATTTCGGTGTTAGCTGAGTTAGCTTTGTTGTCCTTGTTCATGTGTTGTCTGACGATGTAAAGCATAGCTGGTGTCTTGGCCCTGAGAAAGCAACATGCTCTGGAAGGCTCTGCTGTCCGTGATGAGGCTGCCCTTCCGTTGTGAGTAATTGTTCTGTCTGAGCTCTTTGTAGAGGACTGGAAAGCGAGAGACTTTCAGCATTAACTGCAGCTCATTTTTCCGGTAGCCCACTGGTTCGCAGCTGAGTTGGAGCTGCCTGAACAGAGGTTAAGAGCCGTTTTGTCCAGTTGTGTGGAGAAGCTATCTAAAATAGGAAGAACGAGATGGGGAGAGGAGTGCTCAGGACACCCTGGATGATGAACAGTGGCGCCTGGGGTGGTTCTTGTTGCAGAAGCCATCAGCAACAGAGTCGTCACTGCTAGAAATCAACTTAGCCAAAAAGCGCTGGCATTCACTGCTCCTTCTACCTGTCCAGAGAGCTCTCTGTCTCCTGGCACTCCGGGACCTCCTGCTCTCAGGGCACCAGGCAGTGCCCTGTTGCCATTCCCCTCGGGGCCTCCTCCCCGCAGTGGCAGCAGTGACATGGGACATGTCTGGCCCCAAAGCACCACGTGCAGCCCAGCAGCCTGCCTGCGCCCCGGCCGCGCCAGCCCCTTTATCCTTATGTGATGCATTAGACAAACAACCAGAGGAGAAGTCACCGGACCTGGTGCTCACCGCTGCAGAAGAGCTCCTAAAAGAGGTTAAGATTGAAAGAAGCCTGGGTTGCAGTGACCACACACTGGTTGGGTTTGTGATCTGGCCTGGCTAAGAGCAAAGTCAGAACCCTGAGCTTCATAAGAGTCAGCTTCCAGCTGTTCAAAGAATTAGCGGATGAGATCCCACGGGACGCGCTCTTTAGGGACAGAGGATCTGATCGGAGCTGGCAACTCTTTAAGGATATTTTCCTCGCAGCGCAAAAGCTCTCTATTCCATATGTAATAGATCAAGCAGGGAAGGTAGGAAACCAGCATGGTTGAATAAGGATCTGCTGGTAAACTTAGGCAAAAGAAGGAAATGCACAGAGGGTGGAAGCAGGGCCGCGTGCCCTGGGAAGGGTAGAGAAATGCTGTCTGGATGTGCAGGGATGGGATCAGGGAAGCCAAGGCACTGACAGAACTAAACTTGGCAAGGGATGAAGAGAATAACAAGAAAGGGTTCTACGGGTACATTGGCCACAAAAGAAAGACCAGGGAAGGTGTAGTGCCTCTGACAAATGAAGATGGAGAACAGGTAACAACAGAGGAGGAGAAGGCAGAGGTACCTAACTACTTCTTTGCCTTGGTCTTCACCGGTGGTCAGACTTGCCACATCTCTTGAGCCCCTGAACCTCTAGATGGGGGCCGGGGGAGCAGAGTGCATCCCGCTGCAAGTGAAGAGCAGGCTCAGGACCTCCTGATGCAACTGAACTACAAGTCTGTGGGGCCTGACGACATGCATCCCAGGGTCCTGAGGGAACCGGCTGATGTAGTCACCAAGCCCCTCTCCATCATATTTGAAAAGCCCTGGCAGTCAGGAGAAGTTCCCCATGACTGGAAAAAGAAACATCGCTCCCATTTTTAAGAAGGGTTGAAAGGAGGACCCAGGGAACTACAGACCGGTGAGCCTCACCTCTGTGCCTGGGAGGATCACGGAAAAGATCCTCCTGGAAGCAATGTTCAGGCACATGCAGGACAAGAAGGTGATCCGGGACAGCCAGCACGGCTTCACCAAGGGCAAGTCGTGCCTGACCAAGCTGGTGGCCTTCTGTGATGGAGGGACTGCATCAGTTGGCAAGGGAAGACCAACCAATGTCATCTACTCGGACTTGGCTCCGTGACTGCACCCAGAGAGTGGTGGTCAGTGGCTCCATGTCCAGGTGGAGGCCGGGGACGAGTGGTGTCCCTCAGGGGCCCGTCCTGAGACCGGCGCTGTTTAATACCTGTATCAGTGACACAGGCGGGGGGATCGAGTGCACCCTCAGCAAGTTTGCAGATGACACCAAGCTGAGTGGTGCAGCTGGTACACCAGAAGGAAGGGATGGCATCCAAAGGGACCTGGACAGGCTGGAGAAGTGGGCCCATGTGAACTACATTAGGTTCAACAAGTCCAAGTGCAAGGTGCTGCACCTGGGTGGGGGCAATCCCAGACATGAGTGCAGACTGGGAGAAGAACTCACTGAGAGCAGCCCTGCAGAGAAGGACTTGGGGGTTCTGGTGGATGAAAAGCTCGACATGAGCCAGCAGTGCGTGCCTGTGTGCCTGCAGCCCAGAAGGTGAACTGCGTCCTGGGCTGCATCAACAGAGGGGTGGGCAGCAGGGGTGGGAGGGGATCGTGCCCCTCTGCTCTGCCCTTGTGAGGCCCCACCTGGGGTGCTGCATCCAGGTCTGGGGTCCCCAGCACAAGAAGGATGTGGACCTGTTAAAGTGAGTCCAGAAGAGGGCTACAAAGATGATCAGAGGGCTGGAGCACCTCTCCTATGGGGACAGGCTGAGAGAGCTGGGCATGTTCAGCCTGGAGAAGAGAAGGCTCTGGGTAGACCTCACTGCAGCCTTTCAGTACTTAAAGGGGGCTTATATAAAGGATGGAGAAGGATTCTTTAATTGGGTAGATAATGATAGGACCAGAGGGAATGCTCTTGAACTAAAAGAGGACAGATTTAGACTAAACATTAGGAGGAAGTTCTCCGCTGTAAGGATAGTGAGGCACTGAACAGCTTGCCCAGAGCAGCTGTGGATGCCCCATCCCTGGAGGTGTTTGAGGCCAGGCTGGATGGGGCCGTGGCCAACCTGATCTAGTGGGTGGCATCCCTGCCCAGGGCAGGGGGTTGGAGTTAGGTGATCTTTAAGGTCCCTTCCAACCCCAGCCATTCTGTGATTCTGTGTCCCTGGTGCAACACAGCACCAGGCGGCTGTGTGGAGCTGGATCGTGGATAAACGTGTGGGGACTGATCCCAGAGCTTGCTGCTCTCTTTGTGGAAAGCCCCACCGGGACAACGCGGGCACGTCTGTGGGTGTGAGGAGCGGGTACCGCTGCCGGAGTCAGCGCCGGGAGGGTCGGTGCCTGGAGTTTGCTCCTGTCCGTGTAGGCAGCAGCGTGCCCTGGAGGCGCTGTGAGATGCAGCCAGCGCACAGCATCTCAGACCCCCTTCCTGCCTTTACACGCCAGGACTATGAACTCTGGCGCAGCCCCAAGCACAGCCACAGCTCAGCACCAGCCCTCCGCTGGCTCGGATGCTTTGCATCGAGGGTGCCCTCAGTTGAGAGGGGAAAACATTTTTCCTTCCTTATTCAGAGGATGCCTCAAGCGTTTCGGCTGGGAGCTCAGCCCATACCACAGCTCCTCTGCCAGATGTGGGCCTGTTGTCTTTTTTTTTTTCTGTTTAGTCATACAAAGAAAAATGTATTTGTGTCTCCCAGAAACCATTTTCGCTGTAGAATCTCTCCTTCTTAGCCCTAGAGTGTATTTTCCCCTGCTGAATTATCTGGTTTGGTTAGTGCTCGTGGTTTGCCAGATGTGAAGCGTGAGGGTGATGGCATTCTGGAGACGGTACGACACGGCCCGGCCTGAAGGTTAGCGCTAACGTGGGGCTTTCAGGATGCTCCTTGGGTTGCAGGTGAGCGTCTTCACCTGGGTGCTTCTGGGCAGCCCAGCTGGGAAACCACAGAGGTCTCATCCTCCCCGTCACCAGGCCCAGCCTGCCGTGAGGGGCATCGCCGACGACGGGCAGCAGCAGGACCCTCTCAGGCTGGCTCGTACAAACGCCCGGCGTTTTAGTGGTCTTAACTTTTTCACTTGGATGAAATGCCGCGGCTGGGCAGCGTGGCAGGCGGACGTGCCCCAAGCACCGCCTGCAGACGCGGGTGATCCACAGCAGCTTCTGGACCTCGCAGGGTCGCTTTGCCCGGCGAGGTGCGGGGCCGTGCCCGCTGCAGGGGCCCCGCGGTGGGCTGCAGGTGCAGCGGGTCCCCGGGGATCGCCGGCAGCTGGCGGAGGGGACAGGAGGCCTGGGGGGCCGCGGGCTGCGGCTGGGGCGTTGTTACCAGCTCCGGCTGCCTCAGCGGCGAGAAGCGGCCAGCTGGCACCGAGCAGGGGAGAAGCACGGGGAAGAGTAACAGCCCTCGCCCTGCGCCTTATCGGATCCTCGGGTTTCTCTTGGGGCGGCGGGGCCGGCGGGATGCTGCGGTGCCGTGACGCCTCGCACCTGCGGTTGCCGAGCTCGTTGCGGAAGGAAGGCACGGGGAGCACCCGCCCGGCCGCCCTCGGGGCCGCTCCTCGAAGCCGCCCAGCTCCGGCGGCTCTCCTGGTGCGGCCGCCCCGGGGCTCCCGGCCTCACCCGGGGGCCGAGAACGGGAAGGCTCCCGGCGGGCGGTCCCGGGGCTGCTGCCGCTGCTTCGCCTGCGCTCGGCGCCGCTCAACCGAGCCGGGACGCGGCCGCTTTCCGCCGGGCACCGGGGGGCCGGCGGCGGGCCGGGCCGGGAGGGGAAGGGAAGGGAAGGGAAGGGAAGGGAAGGGAAGGGAAGGGAAGGGAAGGGAAGGGAAGGGAAGGGAAGGGAAGGAAGGGAAGGGAAGGGAAGGGAAGGGAAGGGAAGGGAAGGGAAGGGAAGGGAAGGGAAGGGGGGAGGCTCCCGGGGCCGCCCCCGCCCCGCGCCGCCCCCGCCGCCCGCTTCCTCCCCCGCGCCCCCCGAGCCGCGGCCGCAGCCGGGCCCCGGGGTGCGGGGAGGCGGCGGCGGCGCGGGAGGGGCCCGAGGGACGGCGGAGCGAGTGAGCGCTGCGGGGCGCTGCCCCCCCTTTCTGCTGCCCCCCCCGCCTTCTGCTGCCCCCCCCCCCTTCTGCTGCCCCTCCCCCTTTTCGTCTGCCCCCCCCTTCTGCTGCCCCCCCCCTTTTCGTCTGCCCCCCCCTTCTGCTGCCCCCCCCTTTTCTGCTGCCCCCCCTTTTCTGCTGCCCCCCCCTTTTCTGCTGCCCCCCCCTTTCTGCTGCCCCCCCAGTCCCCCCACTTCTGCTGCCCCCTTTCCCCCCCCCCCCTTTCCTCCACCGCGCCCGTGGCTTTGGGAGCGCAGGGGCCGTGCTCCAGGAGTCCGCGCGTTGCAAAACATCTCCTGGCTTTGCAGCACACTTTCTGCTTTTTTTTTCCTTTTTTTTTTTTCCCTTTTTTTTTCCCTTTTTTTTCCTCCCCTTTTACACTTGGAGTAGCTAATTGGATAGCAAAACAGGGACTGCAGGGGTGGGATTACTTCATGCTCTCGCAATGCTGTTTTGCTGCTCGGTGGCAGTCCTCCCGCGTGGAAGGGCTCAGCCGCGGCCGCCCCGTTCCGCCGCTGGTTCCGAGCGGGGCTTTGCTTTCCAGAAAGATTTCATTGTCTCTCCGGCTAAGTTGGCTTCAGAGGAGATTTGTTCTCCTGAATGGTGCATTCAGCAGGTCCTGCGGTCCTTTCGGTGCGGTTGTGTGCTCTGGGGTTTCCTCGGCCGGCAGGTTGATTCCAGCACTGGGGCTTTTTTCTTCTGCCTGTTTCCAGGAGATTTCCGTAGAAAACGCAAAGCCCGGTGACAGACCTGGGAGGGAGCCCTGGCTCTGCCCTGTCCCCCTGGAGGTTACGTTCCTCTTTTTTTTTTTTTTTTTTTTTCCCTGTTGAAAGCTGGATTTCCTCGGGTTCAGCTGGGAATGGGGGAATAGGGCAAGTTCCCATGTTGATGGCATTGAAGCTTGGCCAGCCAAGTGACGCTACGGTGTGTCCAGATGCGCCCTGTAAAAAACTTCTGGAATATAAGCAAGAAGCCCTGTGCCCTTTAAAGAAAGAAGGGAAGGAAGACCGAGGAGTGGGTTTCTGGCTGCTGGTTCCTTTAGGCCAGGAGTCCCCAGGATGCGTGAACGTGGGATGGGATGGGATGGGATGGGATGGGATGGGATGGGATGGGATGGGATGGGATGGGGTGAGCAGCCTGGCTGGGGCCGGTGGTGAGCATTCACCCCGCTGAAGGCCGTGTGAAGGAGGGACCATCGGGAGCCCCCTTTTCTTCCCCGTGCCTTCCCCTCCCAAGGGCAGGAGGAGATGCTGAGAGGGATGCTCAGGAGCAGCTCGCTTATCCTCTCTCTCTTTCCCCCCCGGCTACTTTTTCTTGCTCTCAGCAGATAATTACAGCGGTAAGATAGGGAGGGAGGGAGCTGTTTGCCTTCCTTCTGTATTGTAAATATTCTGCCTATCAAACAGTAACTCTAGAAATAATTAAACCCAAGGGGAGATGCTTTGTACATCTTAAACCTGGGCTTCCCCTGGCGGTGTCATCCTCCCGGGTGCAGCTGTTTTGCTTTAGTTGCTCGAGTTAATTTTACTGCAGTACTGAGGACTCCTATGTGGTTCCTAAGTCTTTCTGCATTTTGAGGAGTCTGGGACTCGCTCGGTAGCTTCTCTTCTGCCCCAAAAGGGGCAGCGCTGTTAGGTGGGAACTTCCTGTTCAGACCGCCAGGGACAGGGCGGAAAGTTGACCTTTGTTGCAGCTTTCACCCCACCGCACCAAAGGTAGCCTTGGTTGACTTTTTTTTATAGAGTTGCTCGTCTTATTTAAAATTATGAGAACATACTTCCCATAATAGTCGTATGACTTAGCTTACATCCTTCCCTCTCCCCTTCCACTAAGTAAAAAACCAGATCTGCTTTGATGCTAACAAAAATCATCTGAGTGCTTCCCAGAGCTGGGGTCATGTTTGCGCCGTGGAGCTGCGCCCATCTCGGGAGGTCTTCTCCAGCGCACAGAGAGGTAGCTGGCAGCGTAGGGCGGCAAATGTTTTTGGTGAGGCTGGTCCATGCCCCAGAAAAGCCCCAGGCTCGGTGAGGAAAGCGCCGCGATCTCAGCGTCTGTTCCTGGAGAACAGCTTCTGGCAGGAGGAGGCATCTCCTGCCCCGGGCAGCGCGTGGGGTGAGGCGTTTCTCGAGTGCTGCTTGAGAAGTTGTACTTCTGGTGTTCATCTGGGGGGAAACTCGTGCGGCCGTGTATCGTGTTCCTGCAGGATAATTAAATCAGGATAATTAAATTAATAGCCAGAAAAGGGCGAGATGTTACCCTGTATGGCAGCCATTATGACTATGGGGCTTTTAATTACCAGCCCTTTCCCTCCAGCTCGAGGGCAAACACTCTTCTTGTTAGCTTAAAGGATTTAATTTTCGAAGAGGGCACGCCATTGCCATTTCCACAGCGCTCAGCCACCGTGATTCTCATTTACGGCCCTCCGCTTGGCAGCATCGTTGGCGCTGGGAATCGCGGGGAGCGGCGCGGGACCGAGCTGGGGCCAGCAGCCTGCGCCACGCCGCTCGCGGTGGACACGGAGCGCTGTGCCACGGCTCCGGACACCCGTCTGAAGTTGGTGCTCGCAAGTGCGACTACAGGGGCTGCCGCTTGAGATCCGAGAGCTGTCCCCTCCCCGGCAGCGGGGGATGCGGGGATGGGTGCCCTTCGGCGTGCCGCTGGCGGTGCCTGGCTGCTCCCCGTCTGCCGCAGCGCAAGGTGGCGGCTGCTGCTCCTGGGGGCTCGTGTTTTCTTCCGAAAGGAGAGATTTGTGTTGGCTGCTCCGCCTGCCCCGGGCTGAGCTCGACACGCTGTGGTGGCCAGGGCTGTTTTAAGCGTGGGGGGTTTCTCCTCCGTACAGCCTGCGTCTTCTCCTGGCTGCGCTCGCCTTTCTATTTTGACTTGTGTCCAGCTTCTCCCAGGTTCAAGGTGAGATGTTAAAGGACGTCGGCGTGGGCAGCTGGGGCAGGTGCGTGGTGCTGAGGCAATATAAAACACCGCAGCCCTTTTGATGGAGGCTGCAGTCCCTGGAGCAGGAAGGGACAAGTGGCAGCTCAGGATACCCCTGTCGCCTTGGGGTGCCACTTTCCCACGTCCCCCCGCCTGTTCGCTCAGCAAATCGTAGAATCAGGGAATGGTTTGGGTTGGAAGGGACCTTAACAATCTAATTCCAGCCTTCCTGCCAGATGCTGCTGGAGCCTCCTGCTATTTTATGTGCTCGCCTCCAAACTGCACGGTCGTGTCTCACTGGGTGAGAACGAGAGCGCTTGGGCTGAGCGGTGATCCCCGGAGAGCCAGGGCATTGTTTGTTCGTCGGGAGCGCCAAAAGATACGCAGAAAGGCTGTGTAGCTGGAGGCTGGGGATGGAGCTTTGCTGGGACAGCAGTGCCGTTTCGGCAGCGCTGAAACGCTCCGGGCAGGGCGTCGGGCAGGGCTGGATGCTGTAGCTCGGGTGGACCCAGCTGATGTGGTCTCTGCTCCGCTTCGGCTGCTGGGTGGGGTGGGTGTGGGACCTCGCTGGGTGGGGCTGCTGGCTGCTTGCCCCTCCGCTGCCTCCCCGGAGGAGCGGCTGGCAGCGCTCCGCGTCCTCTGCTGCTGCTCAAGCCCTGCTTTCCGGGTGCTGGCGGCCCTGGGCGAGCGGCCCTGGCACAGCGTGCTCTAGGTGGAGCATTTGTGCTGGAGAGCCCAGGCTTTCAAGAGCTTGAATAGGAAGTTACTTTTCGCGATAAATTGATGGCTTCATTTTTTTTTTGACCTTTGAAAGCTTTTCGTGCTCTAGCTACGTGTAGGAAATGAAATTTCTCATGCTGAGAAACAGCAAGTTCTAGCTCTGGGAAAGAATGACCGACGTGATCTTCTGTCGGATGCCTGGCAGAGCTCGGATAGTGCGAAACAGGGCTCGGGTCCCGGGCTGCGTTCCTTCATTTCAGAACGTCTGTCTGCGAGACTGCGGAGCTGAAAAGGGGAATCAGGAGAACACAGCACCGCTGGCGTGTTCTGATGGCTGGGGAGCTCATGGAGAGCCACCAAAGCACAGCGGCTTCTGGTCTCAGAGAAGGGTTTCAGTGGTGACTGAACAGTAGCTTCAGGGAAAAATGAAATGCGAAAACGATGAAGGCTGAGGGCTGCTTGATCCTGAGGCTGGGTGAAGTTTGGGCATAGCCTGAAACGTTTCCTGGATCCTCCTGGGGCTCCTCTGACACCCTTCCTGCTAGCCGTGGTGCTTGGCCACTGGGGCTCTGGTCCTGCTGTGCCGAATGGTGCTGGCTGGTGTGCTCTGTGTGCATCGCTCTGGCTGTCGCTGAGCTGTCATCTCTTCCCTTACCATTTCTTTAGCTTTCTGGGGGCATAAGAGTCTGTGCTGTCCCTGTTCTGCGCGTTTTGTGGCTTGTGTTCATAAGTCCTCTCCCAAATGAAAGGCAGCAACCTCATTTTCCTCCCGGGGACTCGTTCCCCTTGCAGCTAAGCGGGCTGTGGAGTGCCCAGATTAATGCCCTGGGTGTGCCTGCGAGTTGCTGCCGTGCTGGTTACCTGGCTTGGGGTGGATGTGGGACGTAGATGGAGGTGGTACAAACCCTTATACTCTCTCTGTTTTTATTTCCAGAACTCATCCGGGGACATCATCACCTCTGGGTGCCTGGTGCTCGTGCCACGCAGCAGCCTCGGCCGTGGCAAAGGACGGCTCAGCCTCGTGGTGCGGCCGCGGTGACGCCGGGAGAGCTGCCCACGTTTGCAGGCCTGCGGGCGGTAAGAGCCAGGCAGGGCAGCTGTCTGTCCCACGTGTAGTACTTTGTAGGTGGTTCAGTGTGCAAATATGGCTAAGAGACTCCAGAAGTCCCTCTGAGGTATTTGTTCTGCTGCTTCCTCTTGTGAGCTCTGCTCTCTTTGCTGTATGTTGGTGTGTGATTGAAATGGGGAGAGTGCAGTTGTCCTCTGGCTGTGCTCAAGCTTCTTAGACTCTCTTCCTTTCTCTCCTTTTTGCTGCAAAAGCATTCCTTTCCAACAGGGTACAGGGGGGAAATTGGTTAAAGTCTCACTTAAATGCTTTTTTTGGGGGGGTCGTAAGCTGAGTGTAATGCATACTGCTTATTAAATCGCGTATCTATCTTGGTTGGGGATTGCAAAGCACACCGAAACCCCTGTGACTTGCCAGCAGATGCAGGTGCTCAGTCTGCCCTGCTGGATGTTGCCCTGCAAAGCCACGTGCCTGCAGGTGCCCGGAGCTCTGCCCGGGGCGACTGAGCTCCAGCCATGGCTGCGCGCTGTGGACCCCAAACGGACGAGTCGCCTCTTACCGCAGGCTTTCCCTTGGCTGTGAGATGGAGAAAAACCATTCTTCCCAGGAGCGCAGCTGTAACACCCTGGTCACTAATGAGCAGCAAGTAGTGGAAGTTTTTGGGGTGAGGATGGAAGGCGAGGGGGTTGTGGCAGCAATGTCTTGAGGTCTTTTTGTCCTGACTGTCACAAGCACAAGGAAGACCTCAGCTTGGCCTTGAAGCCTGTGCTGTGACTGTACCGTGGGGGTGGCACGCATCCCCATCCCAAGAGCAGATGATTTGATGACATCAGGTGGGCTAAATCAGATGCTGGCTGCAAAGTTTTGCCAGTGTGCAGTTCCCTCGTGCAGGAGGGGACTGATTCAAGGGCAGCTGGCAGCTTCGTTTTGGGACTGATGTCTCCGAGCAGAGGAGAGGTATGTGAGAGCTGGCTCCGCAGGGTGCTTCACGGGGTTGATGAGCACAGTGTGCAATGTCACAGGGTACTAAATGGCAAAGTCCCTAACCCTTGTGGGGCTTTACTGCCAGTGTGGATGTCCAATGATGTTCTCCTCCTTCCAAACGAGCAGATGAGGCTGGCTTTGCGATGAGGCAGGAGGAAGCTGGCTGTGCAGGTCTGGGCTCAGCCGCTCGGCCAGTGCCCGCTGCGGAGAGGCTTGGGGAGGCTGCTCGGCACGGCAGCCCCTCGGGCTGTTGGTTCTGGCAGGCCGGGTGGTGTTTTCCGTCTGGTGTTATGGCAGTAGATGCCGACTGATTCCCAGGAAACAGCGTTCTGGATATGTGGAAGCTGGCGTGGGTTTCCTCCTATGCAAAATGGGTTTGTAGGAACATACCGGGCTCCTTTATAGAGCAGCTTGAGAGCTAATGAAAGGCATTGCTGTGTAAGAGCAAAATATTGTCAGTGAGTTACTCATGTCGTTAACGAGGTCAGATCATTGCCTTGTAACCAAATTAGTTTGTTTTGCTCTAATCAGTTTTAGTAGCTAGAGTGCTCAATAATTACTTGTGTCTTTATGAAAGAGATGGGGCAGCATGAGTATAGCTGCTGGCAGACTTCTCTGGCTCTGAAATGAATTGTGCAGATTATTTGGGAAGGCATCCTTCCAGATGCATGATGCACCCGGAGCGATGCTGTCAGATCCCGGCTGCAGCCAGGAATGACTGTGGCCTGTAGCCTTGCTCCTCTGTAAACAGCCGTCCTTGGGGTGTTCAGAAAAGCGTGTGCAGCAGGAACGTCTTTGGACTCTGCTGCGAATGTCTTCTTTTATACCAAGCAGGACTGCAAACAGCACGTGAGGTGTCTCTCTGAACTTTTCCTTCCTTTAACCTATGTACATTGCTGAGACCCCAGGCGCTATCAAATACATCTGCTCTCTAAATCAGAAAACGTCCTCCTGGGCGTTTGCGCCTCTCGTATCTTTTCCTTTTTCCAATGCGAGCGGTGTGTTCTTTGAAACGTCAGCCTGTGGTGGCTTGGGTGGACGGAGAGGGCTGAATGCAGCTCGTGAGGATGGGGTGCTGAGAGCTGCTGTCCCTGCGTAGCGGTGGTGACTTGACTCAGGAGGAAGGACTGTCAGCTGGCCCTGCTTCTCCTTACGGGTGACGGAGACAACTACGTAGTGTGCCATGCAGCAGAGGGTCGTGCATGTGCCCCCCGCGTGTCCAGCTGCTGCACAGCAAGAGAAGAGCTGTGATGGTTGGCAGCAGCTCTTCTGGGATTAGGTCCTTCCATGCCCTCGGTCTCTTTTGGTAGACTTGTACCTGTAAACTGAGCCAGAGAGAAAAACAAGAGAAGCTTCTGATCAGAAGTTGCCCTCTTCTCAGTGAGAGACTTTCTGCAAAAGGACGAGTTCCTGCTGGAGCCACCAGTTCTGTCTACCCTTAACCCACTGCCGATTTTAGCTAGAATATTGCTAATTCTTGCTGTTCTTTCTAATTTCCTTTGAGGTATTTTCTTCTGGCTCAGTTCAGATGTATTTCTCCCTGAAACTGGACAAACTGATGCTGGGTAGTGTCGCTGTTCTGGAGGGGTGCCTCCTGGCGTCTCGTGGGACTGAAGCAGCCCTCGGCTTGCTGTCTCTGTACCTCAGGGTTTGCCTGTCTGAACGGCCCCAAGCAGTGAAGGATCACCTGCCCCGAACGCACGCGAGGCTCGCCGCATCTAGCGCCCCATCAGGGCTGCCCTGCCACGGGTGGAGGCGGTGTGCTGATGTCCTCTTCCCTCGGTAAGAGCTAGTGGGAAGAAACGCGCAAATACCAGGTCGTGTAGCTGGTGCTGTCTCTCTTGGATGCAAATCCAGCTTCAGAGGTTTGGCTGCTGCACGGACCTGCTCCTCTGCTCCTGTCTGTGTTGTGAAAGCTGCTGACGGACAGACCGGGGCTGCTGAGCAGACTGAGCACGTGGCGGCTGGTTTGAGGCAAGGTTTTGGAGACAACTCCAACTCCCTTTGCTTGGAGGTGGGATGATGTGTCTGGGATTCGTTGTGGAACCTGCAGTTGCTGCCGTGGGTAAGAGATGGGGGAGGATGCTGGGGGTGGATCTCAGGCTGGGCAGAAGCTTGCAGGGCAGCAGTTGCTTGCAGAGACCTCTTTGGCCCGGCATGGGAACCAAGGCATCGCCGTAGCATGCGTGGCTTAGTGACGTTAAATTTGCCAAGTAAAAGCTCTCACCCTTGTGTGGGTGCTTCCAGCTGTCCTGTGCGTGGAGGACAGCTCGTGCTGACTTCCCTGCCTTCTCCTGTGCGCGAGGGCCAGGCCTCCCGTGAGCTGCCAGCCCGTACTTTCACTCTGGTTCTCTGTGGTGAATCAGCCCAGGAAGCTGAACAGACGAGAAGCCACGTGCTGGTGTTAAGGTAGCGTTTCTGGTGCTCTGCTCCCGGGCTAGGTCTCACCTACTTCTTCCCGACCAGCGGGTCTGTAGCACCCACCACAACGATGCCTGGGTTGACCTGCCCCTAGCCCTGAGCCCTAAGCTCTGGCCTAGTTGGCTGGGCTGAGCAGAGCCCACAGACTCCTGACTTCTCCTCCTCCTCCTCGCTGTCCCGTGGAGCCGGCGTCCGGCCATTGCGGCCACCTGAGCTGTACCCCTGCATCCCGCGGTCCCGGTGAGCCCCCAGCCGTGCCTGGGAGCTGGCTGGGGGCGTTGGGGAGAATCCCCGTCCCCTCCCAGCATCCCGGGCCGCTGTGCTCTGGCTGCTCCATCGGCTTCCCCAGCGACTGGGTTTGAATTTCCCACATTTTAATTCTATTGCACGTCTTCTACTCCTATGTCGTGGAACAAGGAGGGCTCTGTACGGCAGAGCCTCGCTGGAGATGTGCATTTTGGCAATTCTAAAAATACCCCTCGCTTGCTGAGGCTTGTGCGGGTAACCATGGCAACGTGGCTCCAGGAGCAGGGTTAAAAACAGTTGCACCAATTAAGGAGAAAATAGAGCTGTTACAGCTTATAAAACCTAAAAAAAATGAAGAAGAAAAAAAAGGCAACAAACGCGTGATGCTGTGGTCTGCAGGCCGTCTTGGATGGGGTCAGCATCTTGGATGGGGTCAGTTTAAACTGCCCCCTTCCCCTCTGAAAGCAGCCGAAGCGCACGCTGAGAGCCCTGCTCTCCCTGCCGAGCGGTGCTCGCAGCCCCGGGTGCTCCCGGCCCTGGCTCTCGGTGCGTGCCTGCAGCCGCCCCCCACGCACGGCTCTGACAGCAGCGGCATCGCTAGGCGAGTGGCAGAGGAGGGAGTGTGTTGTCCCGAGATTAAACTCTGCTCGCTCGAAGGGCAGCCTGGCTAAAACCTGGGGAGGGTTTTGAGGATGAAAGCTCCGTCTGAAGAACGATTTTGGCCTGCTGCGTTGGACTGTGCGAGGGGGCAGATGTGTTCTGAAATTCACGCACGGAGCCAAAGCCCCTCAGTCAGTGGTGATGCTTTCATTGACGGATTAGCTCTGGGCTGGGGAAGCAGTCCTGGTAAAAGCTACCAGATGAGCCCGAAAGCTAAGGGCTAATTCTATTCCGAGTGTGTTTGCTTTAATTATCTTTGCTGAGCCCGGGCCAGGGTCATAGGAAGCCTCCGGGATGTGCCACTAACCTGCTGGGTGTCCTCAGGCACGGCGAGCTGTGCCTCTGCTCGCCGGCACGCGCAGGGTCCTTACCCTGGGAGGGGTTTGTCAAAGGGGCTGCTTGTCCTGGGGCCCCGGGTTTCAGGTTGAGCCTCTGGAGCCTCTTCATCTGTGCATACAAACACAACTGCACCAAGCAGCTGTTCCTGCACCTGAAGGAGGTGTGCGCGCAGCCTCCTTGAGAACGGGCAGGCTTTAGGTCCTGAGAAAGGAGAATTTTTGGAAGGCAGGAGGAAAGTAAAGCTTGTTACATTAAGGAAACGCTAACCTTTCTTCTAATGCTACGTAGCATCACTTCAGAGCGACCGTATACGTATTTTACCCCAGTGGGGTTGAAAGGGTGCTGCTGCTCTTGCCCACTCCTGTCGTTGAAGTGAAGCAAAGGGTCCAAATATCTGACGTTGCCTTGGGTTAGCCGCTCTTCCTGGCGTGCTGCTGATTTATCTCTTAGAGCAGCGTTTTCCTCCAAACCGGCGTCATCCCCAAGTGCAGTGCAGGCCCGGGAGGGTGCAGGCTGCTTTTTGTGCTTTTGCTTGTCCCCGGGCGTGCAGGCACGGCCGCGGAGCTGGCAGCGAAGGAGAGGCTGAGGTTAAAGCAGCGGTGGACAGGAGCTGGAGGCCTGTGGGGAGGAAGGAAGCGGGGGCCGTGCAGCTGTGCTCGGAGGATGCTGCGCCTGCTGGAAAGCAGCAGCGGGGTCTCCTGAGACGAGTTAGGTGAAGGAAGCGGCGATGAAGTCACTGGTTTGCTTGGCTCGCTGGTGGCGGGAGGTGTTGCTAGCAGTGCTGGTGGGGACGGGGCGAGAAGGTCAGGGTCAAGGCAGCGAGAAGGCAAATGCACACTTCTGTCTTGTGTGCATGGGCCCCTGTCGCCGTCCCCAGGCTGGCAGCCTGCTGAGCGCTTTTGCATGTGGGCCCTTCAGTGTTTAACACTGCAGTCACTGCAGAGGGTTCTCTGTGTCCTCCGGAGCTGCTCCTTCCCCTTCCCTGGGTGCGAGCCGAACTTGAGCCGTGCCCTGTGTCCAGCAGCTTGGGCATGATTTTGGGTAGGCACAGTGGGGCTGACGTTAGTCCCCGGGGGAGACACTTGTGGCTGTCCCCACAGCACTTGGGGGCGCTTGGCTATCTGGCTGGGGGGACCGAGGGCTGCAGGACGTGGCATTGGTCCAGGGCGATGGGTGTGGAGCCCACCCCAACCCCACAGCAAGGCCTGCTTGTGGAGGGAGTCCCAGTCACGATGGGGATTTGGGTTTGTAAACTGGTTTAGGCAAATTAAAAAAGATTCCAGGGTGGATGCCTTTAATTCGCTTTGAGTTATGGTTTGCATCAATTTGGGTTAATTGGGCTGGAGGCCTCCCCACAGCGTGTTTCTGTGCATAGGTTAAAACAGAAGCGTGCGTGGAAGTGCGTTGGAAACGGGGCCAGGCTGGGGGAGAGGCAGAGCTGCGGGCAGGACGTGGGGAGGGCTCGGGCTCGCCTGGGGGCAGAGCTGGCGGCGTGCGGAGGCGCCGGGAGCCTTCCCAGGCTGCGGCTGGGGTCCTGCGCTCCGGGCGGGGCCGGTTCGGCAGGAGAGGGCTCGGTTGTGAGGCTCACGCGACAGGGATTTAACAGGCAGCAGGCAGCCCTGCGTGCTTGTCCAGCGAGCTCCCGGTGGGGAGGACGAGGACGGAGAGCCGGGCAACGCGCTGCGGCTGGACCTGGCTGCCCTCAGAGCCACGGGAGTGCCAGCAGGCACAGGCTTGGTGTGAAGCCTCCCGGGGCAGGAGGTGACGGGCGGTGAGGTTTCCCCCGAGCTTGGTCCTTCCCCTGGCGTCTCCTCTCGCCGTTACGCCGCGTACGTGCAAGTGCAGTGACTTCTGCCCACGTCGCTTTGCAGGTGAGCTGGGGCACGGCGTGCGTCTGGTCCACGAGGCCTCGGGAGCCCTTCCGCTGGGCTCCAGCTCTTGTTCGGTGTCGGTGTGCCTCTCCCCCTTAGCAGGGTTGCTGCAGAAGTTAATCGGACGCTTTCCTGTTTCTGTCACCACTGCTTCTCCTGTGGCCACGCTCCCCTGTGAAGTGCCCCCAGTGCAGCTGGCTCTGCTCACGGCCGCATCCTGCGCGGGGCCGCAGGGGCGCTGTGTGTGTACGGGGAGGGGAGACACAGCCCCGGGAGCTGCTGCTCCCCCTCAGGAAGGTGTAACGTCAAGAGGATTTCTTACAAAGTGTGCTTGCCCTATTCCCGCAAAATTAAAATTAGTTCTAATTAAGTGGAGGTTAACCTCCGTGCATGCTGCAAATTAATGGAATGTGAGATTAACTTATCTTGCAGCACTGGAGGTTCTTGAAAATTACTTGGAAATGAATGTAGCTGTGTGTGGTTTGAATTTTTAATTTATGTTAATAGTTCAGGTTTGAGTTAATTAATTTTCAATGACAGACCTTGGATCTTTTCTTTTCTAACTTCTACTTCTGCAGCTTAAAGTATACCTTTCCAGCTCTTTTTGTAGTGAAACGAATTGGACAAAAACGCATAATATGATAAAAGCACCCTAAATACAGCCTGAACTGCATCTGTGCTGAAGCTTGTCTGGTCTCCATCGTGTGGGCTTTCGCTGTGGGGTCCCCTCTGCCTCTGCTTTCCGGGGTCTTGGGGGAAAGGAGTGTATTACATCACCCTGGTGTGAGTTTGAGGGGGAAAACCCATTCTGTGTCCTCTTGTTTTTGGCGGTAGTAATTTGGCTTTGCCTTTAATTTTGTTTCAAAAGTAGCTTTGTCTGCCTGGGGCAGCCGTCCTTCTCTGTGCAGCTTTCCCTGTCGCAGTGCCCAGGCGAGAGCCAGCGGCTCGTGCTCCAGTTTGGCTCGCCCTGGCAGGGAGCGCTGCAGCTCCTCGGGGAAAATCCAGTAGGACCCTGGCAGGGCCCCGGTGTTTCTGCTCGCAGCAAGTCCGTGCTGCTTGGGGGTGAAGTTGGGGGAGCCAGGGTTTGTGCTAGGATGGGGATTTGGGGTGTAGCCCACTAATTTGCCCTTCTGCAGGGGGCGGTGTTGGACCAGCCGCTTGAGTCATCCCAGCAACATTTTGCAATTAAAATAGCAGACATCCTCTCTGAAGTTTCCCAGCCCCTGCAAGAGCGTTGACCTCAGGAGCTGGCTGTGTGTGAAGCCAAATCTTCTGTGAACGGCTGTTCTCTCCTCCCAGCCTCCTTCCCCTGTGTGCTCCTGAACCACGGGGACCCCCGGTCATCTCTGGGTGCAGATCCAAGCCTACCTGCCTGGGTCTGCGCCGGTGGTGCTGCTGCTGGCACCCCCCTGCTCGGCCTGCGTTGGGTGGGAAGCTGTGGTCGTGCTGTTCCCAGCTCCTTATCTCTTGTTGCAGGCCAGGCCAGGGCTCGGTCCCGGGCGCCATCCAGCCGATGGAGCGGGGTCAGGCTTTTCCCTTCCCAGCTCGGGCCCTGTTGCGCGTCTGTGCTGGTCGCTGCTCCTGGGGCACTGACTGCAGCATCCCCAGCCCAGGGAGGAAATCATTCCTCCTGAAATGTCCGGGTCTGCCCTCACACTCCCAGCTCCAAAGATGAGCCCGGTGTTGTTTTGCTTGCTGTAGCTGCCGAAGGGGCTGCTGTGGCAGTGCACCTGAGGTGCATTTGACATCTCGTCCCTCATGGTGCTGCCTGTGATGCTCTTGAGCAGTGGTGGGGGGCTTCTGCATGTCCAGGAGAGCAGAGGTGGTGGGAAACACCGTGCGCAGCTGTAATGGCAATGCTCCTGGGGGGTGTGTGTGTGTGTGCTGCCCTGCTGGGTGGTGGCACTCCGTTCCTTGTCCGCCTGTTCTGGAGCGAGGCGGGGTGCCTGTCCGTGTGGGACATGGGGACAGTGAGGTGGCTGGGGCTGGAGAAGGGTCCTGCTGTGCTGAGCCCTCCGCGGGGGCCAGCAAGGCTTTCCTTCCGCTCCGCGGGGCGGGGAAGCTCCCTGACCTTTCGTGCAGATTTGTTTCTGCATTACTTGCCCTTTTAGCGCATGATTGAAAACAAGCTGTAGGGATGCAGCCAGAGCTCCGCAACTGAGCTGCCGGGATCAGTCAGGAGCGTTTCTCAAAGAACCAGAGCAGAAAACAAGCGTGTTTTAAAAGAGTAGATTTTGTTGTTGCTAGTGGATTGCCTGCCTGCGTGGAGATGAAGACCCAGCTCTGGGTGCTGCCATACCAACTTGTCAGGAGAGTCGTGACCGCTTGTGTCACTGTTCAGCACAAGGAATCCCAGAGTGGCCGAGGTGGGAAGGGACCTCTGAAGATCACCCAGTCCAACCCCCTGCCGAGCAGGATCCCCTGGAGCACCTTACACAGGACAGCATCCAGGCGGGTTTTGAATATTTCTAGAGAAAGAGACTCCACGACCTCTCTAGGAAACCTGTCCCAGTGCTCTGTCACCCTCCCAGTAAAGAAGTGCTCCCTCATATTGAGCTGGAACCTCCTGTGCTTCAGTTTCTGCCCATTGCCTCTTTCGCTGGGCACAACTGAGAAGAGACCGGCTCCATCCTCCTGACACCCTCCCCTCAGATATTTATACACACTGATGAGGTCTCCCCTCAGTCTTCTCGTTTCCAGGCTAAACAGGCCCAGTTCTCTCAGCCTGTCCTCACCAGGGCTGAGCAGAGGGGGAGGATCACCTCCCTTCACCTGCTGGCAACACTCTTCCGAATGCCCCCCAGGATCCCGTTGGCCTTCTTGGCCACAAGAGCACATTGCTGCCTCCCGGTCAGCCTGCTGCCCACCAGGACTGCCAGGTCCCTCGCTGCAGAGCCGCTCTCCAGCAGGTCAGCCCCCAGCCTGTACTGGTGCTTGCGGTTATTCCTCCCTAGGTGTAGGACTCCCCACTTGACCTTGTTGAACTTCATGGGGTAATAGAGCTCGAATGCCCCCCGGCGTGGTGCTGGGGGAGGCTCTGGATGCGGCCTTGGAGGTGCCTGCTGCAAGCCTCGTCCCCTGATGGTGCCAGCGCTCGCTCGGGTAGGCAGGAGCAGGGGCCAGCCCTGGCTCAGTCCTCTGTGCCAGGCTGCGGGGACAGCAGTCGCTGGTGCAGAGAAAAGGCTAAAACCTTATGAAATCGTTATATCTGAGGAGTACGTGACCTATTCATCTGTCTTTAGGCGTTGGGCAAATATGGAAGAATATTGGATAAAACACTGCAAATATTTGTAGTTCCCTGAGGGAAGAGCTCTGAGAAACTTCAGACTTCCTTTTCGTGTCACGTGTGGTCCTTTTTTGCTCTGCTTTTCAGGTACGGATCTTGAAGTGCTTGGCGGAGGGAGGAGGTGAGCCTTTCCTAGCCAGGGAATTGTAGGGCTTTGCCTCCTGGGCCCCGCGTCTTGCTGGTGTCTGGCGCTGGCGGCTGGCTGCGTGTGGCGGGTGCTGAGCCCCTTGCCCAGGGGACCGATACCGCAGCCACACGTGGAGTCTCACAGATCCGCTAGAGCTGGGCCAGGTGGTTTTGGAGCTGATGGAGGGACTTTTGTCCTCCTGGACAATGCCCCTTGGGGCAGGAGGCGTGGTGGGAGTGTGTGCAGTGCTGGATGTTGGAGCGCCTGGGAGCTGGACATGCTGCACCACAGCCAGGCGTCAGGTTTTGGCCACTGTTCGCTGAGCTCCGTCTCTGCTGCCTTGAGTTCAGTCCTTCCATCCTGCTCCTGTGGAACTAGGAAGTTCTTCTGTGTGTCTGCACCGAGCAGATGGTTCAGGGTGGGAAACTTCCAACAGCTGAAGAGGTCGGCGAGGGCTGTGCGGTGCCATCTCCTGCTGCAACGCTTGTAAAAGCCGGACACTTAAAAGCAGGGAAGTGTGCAGTTCAAGGAGATCATAAATCTTACCTTGCCCGCATCGCAAACACAAAATGTATCCTTCACACCTGGTGCAAAGAACAGTACAGTTTCAAAGGACCGTCAACTCTCCCTTTTACTGGGGCATTGATATTCAGGCTCAGCTAGAAATTCTCCCCCCAAAGTGACAATTGCAACAGGCCTGATCCTGGCAAAGGGGCTAGGTGCGAGTAACTTGACTTGGTGTAACCACAGGGATTACTTGGGGCCCAGTCCAGTGGCAGCAAAGTCACAGAGCATCTTGCTGTAGGCCTAAATGGGTTCAGTGAGTGTAGTGGGAGCGTGCCCAACGGGTGTGCGTAGATGTGCTACGCCGGGAGTCTGTGGTCAGCCCTGTGGGGGGAGCAAAGCGGTTGTGTGATTATGGACCCACAGGTTTTGTTCTGTCCATTAGCATGTCACGTAACCCGAAGTGAGAGGGGATGGCTGGGGCTCCTGAGCCTTTGCGTGTTGTCCCTGTCCCGCTCCATCAGCGAAACAAAGTACTGCAGGCCTCCGAAGCTGGGGACTGGTGTCACCCCTGCAGGGTGGCCTGGCGGCCACCTTCGGCATGAGGGCTGTGGCATTGACTCATAAAGCTTTGCTGAGGTTTTGGGTCTTGCTGCTGATCCGGGGGTGCCCTGGGCAGGGCAATGTCAGAGCCTGTAAGCGGGTTTGGGAAGGAAACAGATTGGCTGTGCGCATCTCCAAGGGCCTGTTTGTCCTCTGGTTGGTTGTACCTGGTGAGTGTCCTGGGGCTCCTGCACTCCGGGGTTGTGCAATGAACCTGTGATTTCAGCCTGTTTGGGAAAACTTCAAATGTCAATGCTATGGTAGTTATGAAATTTTCTACTATACGGTTCATTTTCAGGTAGAAGGTTATATTTGTGCTTCCCTGGTTTTCAGAGATGTCCCTCCGCAGGCATATGGTAAGCTGGGACCTTTGGTCCTTATAGCAGATGTCTGTATATGTTTATATACCCACCCTTGTGCGGTTCTCCCTCCCCCTGCTCGCTGGAGGTGCTGAGCATCGTGATGAAAATGGTATGAGATTGTTGTTTTGTTCTAGCCTGGGTTTAAGCGATGTGTTTGAGAAGCAATATGTGCTTCAAATGAGGGACCTTTGTAAAACTGCAGTGTCTCAGGAGCTCTCAACAATCATCTTTGAAAAAACATCCATCTCCTCCTTTTCTTTTTGCTTTGGATTTCTTTCAAGCTGAGTGCTTTGGGGTTTTGCAAATGTCAAGAAGCAAAGCCATAGCTTACACTGGGATCACAGAGCGTTTAAGCAAAGCCCTCTGAAGCCGCCGCGCGGCGATGCTCCTGCAGGCTGGGGCAGAAGCGTTTGGTTTCGTCGGCTGCACTGATCTTGTGTCGGGGTGGGCGATGGCTCTTCGAGCTCCGCTTGTGCTGTTGGTCAGACCAGCAGAAGGCTGCACCAGGAGCTTTGTGCTGGAGGATGCTGCAAAGCATCAGAACCAAGAGCCTCCCGGGCTGGCTCTGCTGTGGGCTCTGGGTGCGTGGGTCGGCGTGGTGGCAGTGGGATGCTCCTGGAGAGGTGCCTGCAGCTGCTGGCGGTGCAGCGCCTGGTTCCGTGTGCTTGGTTCCCTACTGGTGGCGCTCAGCGGCTGGAAGAAGGCTCTTCTGGGGGCCTTAGGGACAGAAGGCGAGGGGTTGGCTTTGCGGTCACCTCGGGACTGCTCGCTTTTGAACAGGTTGGGGTTTTATCACTGTTTGCAGCATGTTGTGTAGAAGGGCAGCAGGTTCGTGAACAGCAACGAGAAAAGTAACTTTGCCTGATGTAGTATGCTGGAGCCAAGTGGCTGGGAGGGGAGAAACTTTCCTGGGATGGGAGAAACTTCAATAGCCCAGAAATATTTTTGTTTACTTCTATGTGAAAATGGAGCTGGCAATAAAGTGGGCTCCAAGGAACTTCCCACGTGGGCTGCGAGCCTGAGCTAGCAGGCAGCGGGTTTCACTGCTCCTTCTCTAAACGTCAGACCACAAAACCATCTCGAGGTGAGAGAGCCCTTTCCCAACGGCCTCAAATGGTTTCATGAATTTCTGCTTTGTCCCAGACCCAGAAAGGCTGCTGAAGGTTTTGGCAGGCAGGGACTGGCACCGACTCCCGAGCAGCTGCACTGGTGGTGGCCGCTCTTAATAGCGTGCGAAGGGGAGGTGTGCGGAGCAGCGATGGGACAGGGCGGTGCGCAGGGGATAACCTCTGCTTTTGCAGAGGGGAGGCAGTTTCCCAGTTCTCGATTCCGTCCCTGATCTTAGGCTCAGGGTGGTGCTGGACTGCAGCTGGGCAGGGGCTGCTGGGGGTCCCCACGCCTGCCAGGACTGGGGCCGGCCGAGCGTCCAAGCGCGGCAGAGCAGGGAGGTCGGGGAGCAGCAGGAGATCTTCTGGCCCCAGAGAAATGCTGCTGTTGACGCTGTTTTTGTTGCAAGTCAATGATTCATTGCCAGCTTTAACGGTAGAGCAAAGCGTATTTACTCGCCTTGTTTGGACGGATGATAATCGCTGGATAAGAAACTGTCAGATGGGAATCAATTAGAGGCTTCCACTCTGCAATGAAAGATCGCAGTTGACATCTGATGCCCTGTGAAACTAAGTAAGGACAATGCTGCTATTTATACAGCTCCCCTCCAGTTCCTTCCCTTATTCTCCTGTCATCTTCTTTGCTCCACTGCTGGAACTTTGACCCTCTGTCAGTTGCTCCCCGAGCAAGTGCCCGTAGCGGTCCTTTCGCAGTCCTTTCGCGTTTCCTGGGAAGAGATCTTTGTGTTGGCAAGGGGTGTGCGTGTGGGTGGGACAGCAGAGCTGGAGGAGCGGTGAATGCCTCTTCCCTTCTCTCCCCAGGACGAGGCAGCGATTGCAGAAGGCTGGGTTTCTGCCGGGGGGGCTCGGCACAAGGCGTGGGGTTTGTGGCCTGCGAGTGGGGCTGGGTGTGTGGCTGTACCTGGAGCAGTGGGCTCAGAGGGGGCTGAGGACGGGCCGGGTGCTGTTTCTGCCCTGGGTTTGCTGCTCTGGGTGGTGGTGTGGCCTTTTGCCGCTCGTCACTTGGTTCCTTGGTGTGTTGGATGGTGACACGGCTTCACCTGCTTCTGCCGGGGGCTGCCTCGTGCCAGGAGCGGTCGGGGTCTGAGGGCGGCCTTGGCAGTGTGTACGTCGTGTGGGGAGGTGGGATGGGGCAGGGAGGCGATGGCTCTTCCAAACAAAGCCTCTGCTGTGCTGGAAGTCCTGCAAAGCTCCCGTGTTAGGGCGGTCATGGTCAGCCGGTGTCACCATGACATCTCCTTGCCTACGGCCGAGCCAATGCTGCCGGAGCCGCGGTGAGTCAGCGGCGGTGACTCAGGAAGGTCACTGGGTGTACGTGCCCTCAGGGCGGGGGGGGGGGTCGAGCTGCGTTTGATACAGCTTGCTTGAAAGCTTCCTTACCAAGTGGGGACGCTTCGCCTTCAACTGGGGCTTCTCTGCTTGGGTGCCAGCAGGCTGCTGCCGCGGGGAGCCCTGGCTCATCGGAGTGAGCCCCGGGGGTGCGGGTGCTGTCCTGGGGGCTGCAGCGCTCTGAGGGGCACGCACGAGTGAACCGGCTGTCCACCTGGGAGAGACGACCCGTCTTAAACTGAGCATCCATGCGGAAATACGATGTCGTGGAGGAAAAGTTTGCAATGGGCTCGCCTCCTTGTTTTCTTGCTTGGTACCATATTAAGTGCACTGAAGAGCATTTCCCTGGAATATAGCCAGCCCTGAACATGAATGCTCTTGTCACAAGTAAAGGAAAAGCTTTTTAGTGAGGTAAAATGATTAGCTATTCTTACCTAGGGACTTAATTTTGAGGTTGGTTGAAGCTCTGAGGACAGGCACTTGATCTTATCTTAGCTGCTTTCTCTCATTTTTCTCCCTTTAATGTTACAAAATAATTCTTGATGTCTGTTTTGATTGTTGGTTTTCCAAGTATTCTCCAGTGAAGGCACAAAATCCTGTGGAAACTTCAGATGTGGGGCTTTTTCTGTGACACGTGTGGAGCTGTGGTGCTGTGCTGTGCGGACCCCTTGGGAAGAGCCTTTGGGTTTGCAGGATCTCTGATCTGCCAGCTGGGACCTACTCTGCCAGCAGGGACGTGCGTTAGGCTTGGCAGAACCAAGGTGAAAACCAGCCCTGCGCTCTCCTGCTGGTGCCTTGTCTCTGCGGCACGTTGGCATGGGCTTGAAAGAGAAGAGGAGCAGGTGAGAGCGCTTCAGGAAGGGTCCTGCAGCGGCTGAGGTCAGCTTTTGTTGGCGCAATGGCTAGAAGTACCGGGCCCAAACCCAGCGAAGCCGTCCGGCCCCGGCGCCCCGTGGTGGGAGCCGCTGAGCCTTGCGGGATGGGGCCGGCGGCGTGTCCGTGCTCACGGGCAAGGAGTGGGGGCGAGCAGGGTCTGCAGGCCCAGAAGTGTGCGTACCGCTTGGGTCTCCTCCCCTGGAACTGGACGAGGCTGATCCCGTACGGAAATGTAAATGTCTGGCCAGGTAATAATTAACGGCGACGGCTGTCCTGGTGAATGCCCCTCCTGGGGTTACACTGGGTCCGTGCGGCTGGTTGTGCTGCCTGCGCGGAGCTTGGTGCGCCCTGAGCGGAGCAGGGCTATGGGCACGAGAGGCGAGGGCTGGGTTTTGCCCTCCTTTCCTCCCCTTTTCCCCGGGTACTCTGCTGCCTGCCCTGGCCGTGTGTGGCTGCGCGAGCCGGACACAGCCTCCGCTGCGCTCCCCATCCCACTCCCAGCGCCCGCATCCCGGCGTGGTGCCCGGTCGGATCTGCCCAGGGGAATGCGGGGCTGCGGGATGCGACCTGCCCCGGGGGGCTGCCCACGCCTGCCCGGCCTGCCTCTGCCAGGAGCCACCGTGCTGATGGCTTTGGCAAGTTTATGCTGTTGATTTTTGCCTCTGATGCCAACATCAGGAAGCATGCTGAAATAAATTAAGAGGAGGGCTGGAGGAAAGCCAAAGCCTTTCCATGGCTCTGGCTGGAGAGCTGAAGGAGTGAGGTGTCTCTGCCTCGGCTGCTCTGGGCTGCAGGATGGACCGAGAAGTAGCTGATGTGCCGTGGGTAAATTAATCCACACACCTGCGAAATTGTAGCTGCTCAACTTAATGATGAACTGCAGCTTATCCTGGTACGACTGCGAGATAAGGGCATCGTAAAAAGTTTACAGCCGTAATAAACGGGTCCTGATGTAAGGACGGTGTTGTTCTTTCACACCGCTGCTGGGGTGCTTCCTGGGGAAGACAGGCAGCTGGCTTCTCCCTGCCCTGGCCCCAGCTCCCCCTTTGCTGCCGTGGCTGGAGGCCAGCGCAGCTCTGGCACTGCCTGCTCACACCCTGCTGCCGGGTGGGAGCGCAGGCACACGCTGCTTCCTGCTGCTTGGGGACCGGGCTGCTGGCGCAGAGCGAGCCTGGTGTGTCACGCTGCTTCTCACCTCGTCAGTGTTTTAGCTGGTAAGTCTTTTAGCCGGGGCCTTGAAAAACCGCGGATTTTCTTTACTGAACGTTATGCTTTGCTTTAAAGCTCCTGGTTGGCATCAGCTCTGCCAGCACATCGCATCCAGGCTGGCGGCGCTCCCAGCAGCACAGACACGGCCACGTCCCCGCGTCCGTGCCCCCGTGCCCCGGCTGCTGCTGGGCTCTGCCCTGGCTCAGCGCCCAGTGCTGCTTCCCAGCCTCTGGGATTTCGGTGCCAAGCGTGTGCTGCGTGGAGGTGAGGTGTGCTCATGCCGTGGGGGAGCCGAGGGGGCAGCCCTGGTGCCTCCGGCCCCTTGGGGCTTGGTGGTTGCCTGGGTCTCGCCCCCTGCTCGGCCCTGGGGGGCTGCGGAGCTCTTCCTGCTGTGTGGGACGATGCTGGATGCTACGTGGTTGAACAGCCTGCGGAGCCTTTTTGCTGGCAAGTTTTATAGGCATGGCTTGGGTTTCTGGCTCACACGTGAATTAATGAGTAGCAAAGCTTATTTCTTTCTCGTTTTTCATACGTTCATGGTTGTTTCATGGGTTTGATTGTGGGGTTTTGTGCTGTATGAAATGGTGACAGGTCACCGGGGCAGTATCTGGCCTCTGAGAGCCTGGACGTTGTAGATAAAGGGAGTGCTGGGGTGGGTGATGGAAATCAGCGATCCCGTGATAGAGCCAGGTGCTGGGGTAGGCAGTGCTGAACCCAACCCCAGGTCACCACCTGACATGCACGCACACAATGTTGCTTAATGGTGATCTTTTTTTGTACTTCAGGACTCACTACCTGGTACTTCGGAGCTGCAGGGTCCTGCTGTGTTTGTGGGGGGGCTGTGCTGAGTTTGGAGAGGGGAGCCCTGTCCCGTGGCTGTGCCGCCCCACGGGAGCTGCAGCAGAGCGTTGCCCATTGCAGTGAGCGTCCTGCAGGGCCCTGCGTGCTCTGGAGGCTGTCTGCTCACTGTCTTGGGTCGCTGGCCTTCCCCCTGGAGGAGAAAACACAGCAAGCAAACATGCTCTGCGTAGCTTGGTAGCCAGGTAGGGAACGGTTGAGGAGCTGATGGCGTTTTTATTGTCAGGCTTTGCTGTGCGTGTTCACAGGCTGTTTGTTGCACAGGTCCGTGTAGGGTTGTTGTCCAGGCGTGGCTATTGTGGTTGGTACTCTCCAGGGTGACTGGCCCCTGGGGAGGATGCTGGTGGTGGTGGGCCCTTTTCTGGAGCTGCTGGGAGAGGGCTGGCCTCTGCCAACCCCCTTATCTGTCACAGAATCATAGAATGGCTCGGGTTGGAAGCGACCTTAAAGACCAAACCAGCTCCAAACCCCTGCCATGGCAGGAATGCCACCCACTAGGTCAGATTGGTCAGGGCCTCATCCAGCCTGGCCTCGAACACCTTCAGGGATGGGGCATCCACAGCTGCTCTGGGCATCCCTTCCTTCTGGTGTACCAGCTGCACCACTCAGCTCGGTGTCATCTGCAAACTTGCTGAGGGTGCACTCGATCCCCCTGCCTGTGTCACTGATACAGGTATTAAACAGCGCCGGTCTCAGGACGGGCCCCTGAGGGACACCACTCGTCCCCGGCCTCCACCTGGACATGGAGCCACTGACCACCACTCTCTGGGTGCAGTCACGGAGCCAAGTCCGAGTAGATGACATTGGTTGGTCTTCCCTTGCCAACTGATGCAGTCCCTCCATCACAGAAGGCCACCAGCTTGGTCAGGCACGACTTGCCCTTGGTGAAGCCGTGCTGGCTGTCCCGGATCACCTTCTTGTCCTGCATGTGCCTGAACATTGCTTCCAGGAGGATCTTTTCCGTGATCCTCCCAGGCACAGAGGTGAGGCTCACCGGTCTGTAGTTCCCTGGGTCCTCCTTTCAACCCTTTTTAAAAACGGGAGCGATGTTCCTCTTTTTCCAGTCACGGGGAACTTCTCCTGACTGCCAGAACTTTTCAAATATGATGGAGAGAGTCTCAGGACCTTGGGATGCCTGGTGTTTGTCCCCACACAGGGGGAACACAGAACACAGGCGTGCAGCAGGGCTTGGCACAGGGGGATCAGAGCTCGGCTGCCACGGCTCCGCTGGCGTCCCCTCCTGTCCCTGCGAGCTGCCTTTGGGATCCCGCTACCAACCCCTTCCCCAGGGGTGAGATCTCCTTAACGGGCTGTTGGCGCAGCTCACGGTGCAAGTGGCTAGAGCAGTCAAATAGGGAGAATAAATGTCTGCTCTGTAGTTTACTTTTCACAGGCTGGTTCTTGGAGTTGGCAGACGTAGAGCGCTAATGAGAGTGCGGGGGAAGAGCTTTGCTTTGGGTAGGAAGGCTCTTCCCTGCAGGGTTTTGCTTAAGTAAGCAACTTTATGAAGTCTGGGAGGACAGCTAAAGCTCTGGGCTATTAATTGATGCTGGATTTAATCCATGTGCAGGTCAAAAAAGAAAAAAAAAAAAAAAGAAAAAAAAAAAGGAAAAGATAATTGTGCTTGCGTCTCGTTACCCTGCAGTTCTGTGCAGCAGCTGAATGGTGAAGGAAGAGCCTGAACAAACAACTGCCCAAACAGCGAGGTGCTTCGGTTGCGGCAGCTGCCTGGGGAGGAAGTTTGTGCTCGCGTTCAGTCCGTGGTGTCGGCTGTGCGGGGACGTCGGGGCTCCAGCTGGCACCATCAGGCAGCAAAGTCTGCCTTGGGAAGGACTTTAAACTTTAAAAAAGTGATGTGTGTGCATATATGTATCTTTATATATAAAAAAAAATATAAAAAATATATAAGGCGGTAGGCCAGGGCCCATCGCCCCCACCTGCTGGTCCCCGGGGCACCGTTACTTCTTTGGGATTGCGGTGGTCTGGGGGAGGCTGCCGCAGGTTTGGGAAGAGGTCCCACGACTCGTTCCTACCAGAAAACACTCTGACACAGTAGACATAGAGCCAAAGAGCTCCTCAGTGTTTACTTTTTATTTTTAGAAGACAATAAGCGAGCGGATCGGGCTGCAGGCGGAAACGGTGGCTCTGAAATTCAGGCCCCCCCCCCCCCCGCCCTTGTCAGGAAGCACACGCTGCACGTGCGCCCGGCCGGGATGCTCGCAGACAAAGAGTTTCTTGATGCTTTTTTCTTCCCCCTTCAGCTCCCTCGCCTCTAGGCAGAAGATTTGCCTGCTGACAGACACACTGGAGGCTTGCACGGAGCTGGGCTCCCTGCGCTGGGAGAGCGCAGCTGTGCCTGGCTGCTTTGTTAGCAGCCGTTTGCCCCGGGGCGGGGAAGAGCTTCCCGATTTTTCTTTTCGGTTGTCTTGGACCGGGGAACGAAACCATCGTTGGTGTAGCACTGGCGGTGGTGAGCACGGGGCTGCGGGGGCTCCCGGGGCCGTCCTTCCTGCACACAACGCGGTCGGTCGCGGTGCCCAGCGGGTCCCCGGCACGGCTCGAGCCCGTCGCGCCGTTCCTTTTGCTCCTTCACCCCTCGGGTGCTGCGGCGAGGCACGGGCTGTCCTGGGGAGACGTGTTCCTGCGGCTTGGTTGTGCCTGCTCCTACCAGACATCCCTGCCTGCCACCGAAATGCCCCCGTTCTCCTTTTGCCAAAAAGAAGCCGTAAGACCAAGCTGAGCATAAAGGTGTGTTCCTCGTGGCCGTGCCGGCGAGCGGGGCTGCGGTGGGAGCTGGGTTTGTGCTTGCTGGCTCCCTGCTGGGCACGGGGGCCTGGCAGCGCCGTGCTCTGCCCGGTGCCTGGCTGGGTGGTGGGCGGCTTGCTGTCTGCTTTCCTCCGGGGCTTTCTCCTTGTCTGTGGTATCTTGTGTTTCTGAGGCCAAGGAGCCTCGTATGAAGCATGCTGTGGGCAGGTGTGTGGTGGCAGGTGCTGTCACGGTGGCCAGCAAGCCCTTGCAGGGGCCGTGTGCTGCTGGGGACGGGCTATTGCTGTGGCTGGAAGCTGTGCAGACAATCGAAGTTCGTGCAGAGAACAGCGAAGGCTCTTTCACAGAGCCGGGACTGCCGCAGCGTGGCACAGCCCGTGCTCCTCCAGGGTCCCCCTGCCCTCGGGCTCCTTGGGTCTGCATCTGGCTGCCTGCCTCTGCGGGCAGGAGGTGGGTATGCAGGGAGGAGGTGGGCACGGCCGTGAGCTGGGAACGATCTGGAAGAGCTGCTGCTGGGTCGGGGAGGCAGCGGCGCTGTCTGGGTCGCCACCAGCGGCACGGCACGGCCCCCATCCCGGCTGGGTGGCTCGCTCCTTCGTTCCCTGCACGGGGAGCGACTGCATCGTGCTTGTAATGAATTTCCTCCCCTCCCATCCTCTCAAGTTGGCAGGGAAGGGAGTAGCTTGTTCTTGAGCGTTTGCCAGCCTTCATAAAGCAAGTGTTTGGCATGGGCTTTGTGGCAAACCAAGTTCCTGCTGGGCAGCAGCGCGGAGGGAGTGGTGCTGTGTCGCCATCCGACCCCCGCCGTGCCTTTCTGCCGTGGGTACGGAGGGGGACGCTGTGTCGTAGGGTCCGTGAGTAGCTGCCTGTGTCCCTCCCTGCGCACTAACACATCGCTGCTCCCTCTCCAAGCAGCGGGAGGCTTCGTAGCCGGCAGCAGCCCGGAGCTGCCAGCTCTGCTCGGCCGTTCCTTCCTCCTCCTGCTCCACAGCTGCCGGGAATGCCAGAGCAGTGAACGTGCGGCTCCGGCTTCCTTCTCGTGAAGGTGCTGATTTGGTGGCAAATGGGCACAGAACTCTTTCAGGGACTATGAGTTAAAAGCAAGAGGAAACAACCCAAACCCCCAGGAGTTCTCAGATAAGTCTTCACTTCTTCTTGGCAAAACGTGATTTCCCTTACTTTTCCCTGAAGGGAGCTCCTGAAGCAGTTGATTTCTATGCTGTTTTTGGCTGTGACCATTTCATGCAGAGAAGTCAAAGTCATTAAGGTAAAAATCAGCATTTGCTGGGCCAGTGACCCTCATTTTGCGAGTAAGGCACAAGATTTAGCTATAAACGTAACAAGCTGACGAATTATCGAAAGGTGTATGAGTCAAACCCCGTTGATAAAAGGCAGGTGGGCCTGTTTCTGTAGGGGGTCCTGCACAGGCTGCCGGGTGGGTTACAGTCTCCGGCCATTGGTCCCAATGTCCTAGGGTATGAAATGAATCCCGCTCCAGGAGCAGCTGCTGTGATACTGCAGGACCAAACCTGCCCCAAGAGCATCCTCTCTTGGCTGAGAGATGTCAGTTAAGACGTAGAGGGGCAGAGAACAGCTTCATAAGTAAACGCCTGACTCTGTCGTGCAATCTGGATGTGAACAGTAGTGCTGCTGTCTTGTCAGGATGGCCGGGAAGGGTGTGCATGATGTTTTCTTCCTTTTGTAGGTCATTTTAAGGTAAATCAGAGAGCTGCTCTGCGGGCTTGCCTTTCCAGTACCTAATTTGTCCAAGTGATTCTTACGTTGGGTAATGAGCTGGAAGATTTTCCCAGTGCTGAAGGGCAAGCCCCTTAGCTGCCTCATAAATTATGTTTCCCTGGCATCTTTCTCCATGTCCGATGCAGTGATCAGAGCACTAACTGCTTGGCTGAGGTTGCAGTCCCCAGTTCACAAGCAGGAAAATGTTTCTATCTGAAACCGGGGTTTCCAGGCTTCCACCCGACAAATGGTCTAGATTTTGCAAGACTTTTTTTGAAGAATTTTTGGCCAGATGCTTTCCATTGTTTTAGCACCCACAGCCAGAACAGGAGCAAAGGAAAGTGGTTCCCCTGGCCGGGTGCGTTAACGCAAATCCAGCGGCGTGGTCCTGGCTTGGTGAGGGCAGATTCCTTGATTAGCAGGGGTGACGGAGGATGCAGCTCAAATATTTCTTTTCCGTCAGCGTCCAGCTTTAGTGAAGCAAAATAAGGACTTGTAAATAGCGTTCTTCATTGTGTTCATTTCTTTTCCTGAACAAATTTCCCCAGTACTATAAATGCTGAAGCAGAGAGCAGTTCCGCAGTGAAGACCGAAGCTAGACAGATATTTGTCTGAATTTCAGTGATGCTGAAGACTGGCAGCTGCCTTTATCAGTCTATCATAGGGCAAATCTGCAACAGGCAGCTTAGTGATATGTGCATTAAGGCTGGGAGGCTAAAAGCAAAGGCACTTTGAGCAGAAAGATATGAAAATGGAGCGGTGTTGTGATGTGTCAGAAAAAGCAGTGAAAAGTCTATTTTTAGGAGTTTTTTCCTCTATTATCCCTAATGGAGGAAGACTTTATGCTAAAGCTTCCTCTTGTTCTAGCTTTCTGCATTTCCCTGTCCTGTTGGTTTTTTTTTTTTTTCCTCCTGTGGGAGGTGGTTGCTGCTTCTGCCTCGGCTTTTTAATGGGGCATCTCATCTCCCTTACCATACCAGGTTTCAGGCTAATGAGGATATGTCCCTGTAATAATAAATGAGTGTCAGCCTGGCAGTAAGTAAATGCGTTGGGTGTTCTTGCCAAGCCATGCATATTTATTGAGGTCAGTAGGAAGCCCTAATATATTTTGGCTGCTAGCGCCAAATGGAGGGGAGGAGGCCATATGGAAGTAAAAGCACGTACTTGTTGCTCACGCATCTACTCTTTCTGTTGAATAAGAAATGAATGTAATCAATTAGCTAATGTAATCCATTATCAATCCGGTGACTGGTGGTCGTCCAGGAAGAGGACAGCACACCCCGGTTTTGTATCGGCTTAGTGTCGGAGGTACCAGGTGGACTAAGGGAGGTTTGTGCCCTCACCGGGAGCGCGGGTGCTGTTGTTGCAGCAAAGCTCTGCCCGTCCGCAGAGGCAGGGCACCGCGCCCGTCTGCATCGTGGCCTCTCCGGGACAGAGGCAGGGTCTAGGTTAGGCCCGGGGGGATCACAGGCAGGGGGCCCCACCGCTTGGGTGGGCAGCGAGGGGCCCCGACTGCGGGCTCGCAGCCTTCCTTCCCCACGTCTCACCGCTTCCAGGGATAAATGCTGGTGCTGCAGTCGGGAGCAGTGCTTGGGCAGGGTGCTGGGCAGGCGGCCTGTGTTTTGTTGGAGTAACGCAACGAGACCTGGCTGGGACTGAGGTGGGAACGACAGGGTTTGCACCACTGATGAGAGCAGCATATACGCAGCCAAACCTGATGATTTCACTGCAGCATTTCAGTCGATTATTTCAGCTTTCCGTTGGGAGTGCTGATTGATGATGAAAAAATGTTCTGATTCCCATTATTTCTGGTCAGGTTTTTCGCATGGAGTTGAGGGCAGGATTCCCCTGCTCAGGGGAAGCGTGCACAGTGCTGGGCTGTCCTCGGTGCCCTTGGTGGGTGCCGTTAAAGGTTTCCCATGGTTCAGATCCGTGCTGGGATCACCCGAGAGCAGCGTGTAGGTTGGAGGCAAACCCAGCGTCATGCAGTGAGGACACGTGGCTGCTGGCTCCCTGCGGGCAAGTGGGCTCTCCTCATCCTGGAGGCTCCAGCAATAAGCAAAAATAGGAAGGGAGGAAATGGGAGAAAGCCTGTTGTCCTTGGGGGGCTGTGTTTGTGTTTTTGTTCTTTTCATATGGAAATCATTCCTGGCACCGACTTAAGTTCAAGTGCTGGGAAGGGAAGGGATGGGATGGGTCTGAGAGCACTGCTCGGCTTACCCCCGAGGCGTGCCAGCCCGGGCTGGAAGGAGAACAGGGGTGGTAAATGGATCTCGGGAGGGATGTGCCCCACCACGCCTTACCCTGATCTGCCCAGTGGCGCAAGGCTGCGCTAGGGGGGTTGCACTTTGTGCTGAAGGGCCTTGCGTGCTCAACCGAGGTGAGAGCCGTGGTGGGACCCCCAGCTCGTCCCACGTGTGGGCAGATGGGAGGAAGGAGCGCTGGCGACTGCTGCGGTCGGGTAAGTAACCTCCGCGTGGGAAGCAGCCCAAGCCCAGGCCCCAGTGGCTGAGCTATCTGCTCTGTTCCCCAAAGCTAACTTTGCCTTTGCGCGCACAAAGGCCGGTTTGTCTCCCCCGCCTTGGCAAGGCTCACCAGCGGCTAACGTTGGCTTTGTCCTCTGCTGGCCCACGGAGCTGCAGATGGGCCCGGACAGGCGGCTCCTCAATGCCGGGATTGTTCGCGGCCACCCCCGCCTCGCGCGGGGGGATCGGGCAGCGTGCGCCTCCCCAGCCCGGTGGGTGCCCGAGGGGTGCTGGGCACCCCCCTGCGAGGGCTGCGCTGCTCCTGCCGCGGGGCAGAGCAGGGATGGAGCCCCTCGGGGGGCGCTGCCTGCTAGGTGGAGGGCCTGGCCTTCTGCCCTGCTCCTCTCCAACCCCCTGCCCCTTTCTGGGCAGTTCGCCCGCGTTTGTCTTGACACGTGGAAGAAGTTAGAAGATGGACTGTGAGCAGGGCTGGACCTGTGGCGCTGGGGATCAGGGCTGGTTTAGCACGCGTGAAGAGGGGGAGAGCAGGTTTCCACAGCGTCCCTCCACCCCAGGACTCCCAGGGTCCCCACGGTGCGGGGTGGGCGCCTGCCCAGGTGAGGGACACGAGATGGCAGTGCCGCACCGTGGTGCCGCTGCTCACACCACAGGCTCGGTGGCAGCGGGGTGCACTGGTTCCCCTCGCCCGCGCTGCCCCGGCACTCTCCTCCTGCCCCAGCACCCTCCTCCTTCCCTGGCTAGCAATGGCTTTCACAGCCCCGGGTCTTTTGGGGTACCCCAAATCAAGCTCCCCATCTCACGGAGGACACATCTTCAGCAAATAACCGATGGGTTTCCTGCAGGGCTGCTGGTCTTGCTTGCTGGTGCTGTGAAGTGTGATGCTCCTGGGGCTTTTTCTGCATTCTCTGTCCGTGGGTTACAGCTTTGGGAATACGAGGAAAAAGTCCTGCAGAAGACGGTTGTATTTTTTTTTTTTTTAATTTTTTTCCTCACCCCTCCCTGTTATTCTGACCCACATATTCCTCACTGTGTTTGCTGAGTTGGCTTAGTTAAGGACTCCACTAATTTCTGGAGGATTAATTAGTCCGTGAATATGGGGAGGGGAGGGTGATGGCTGCTTCTGGGTGCATACAAAGCTGCCGATCCCGCTGGCAGGGGGTGCCTGGCCGGAGGCCACCCCCGGGTGAGGTGCTGCTGGACCTGCGCCTGTGCCTGTGTCCCTCCTGCAGCCCCGCCTGGGGCACGGGGACCCGTCGGAGGGAGCGCACAGCAAGCTGCTCTTTCGGGAGCCCTTGTTCACTTAAAGCCGTGCTGCTGTGCTCGGCTCGGTGATGATTCCTCATACGTATGGCAGCAGCAAGTGTTTTTCAGGTTGCAAATAGCTGCGTGCCCTAGGGAGCACATAAAGGAATGTATTTCCTTGATCTCCACAGGCCCTTGATGTGCTGCTGAAAGCAGATCCCCTGTTTAACAGCAAGGCAAGGGCAGGTTTTCTTTGCTTTATCTGCTCCTCTGCTTCCCTGTGCTGTTTTGGGAGGAAAGCCCACAAAGAGGCTGTCAGCAGCAGCCTCGCTGCTGTGTAAGACAGCGATCTTCGTGCTCTGGGACTCGAGCTGCATCCCCGTTTGCTTACTGGGACGCTGGGGCCCATTGCCGGTGCCGCGGGCCCGGGGCTGTGTGACTCGTGGCTCTGCGGGCAGAGCTCCTGGGGTGATCGCCTGCGCCGTGCGGGGCCGTTCTGCTGCTGTGCGTCCGTCTGCACGAGGGGTTTGTTGGCACCGGCACCTCCGTGCCCGTGGCACAGCCGTGCCAGGGACGGGGTCCTGCACGCCCCATTTTTAGAAGGCATCGCAAATACCTGACCTGCAGTGAACTGGCAGTTCTGCTGGAAGTAACAGTTGGTTTTCTTTTTTTTTTTTTTTTTTCTTTCCTTGTGTTTTGGCAGAATCATAGCAATAAGCAGTAAATGATTTCATTAATAACCTGCAAATAGCTGCTCACCAGCTGAGCCGCGGGATCTGTCTGTAGGCTTGCTCCTAGACGGAAGGGAGCTGCCAAAAAAGTGCCAGTGCTCTAGCTGACATGTTGAGCTAATAAATGCCGTGGGCAGAGCAGCAGCACGCGGCTGCTGGCGCTGGCTCCCAGGGCTGCGGTGACCTGGCTGCTGCAGCTCAGCCCCAAAACCAGCACTGAGGGGGGCTCTGCCCCCACGGATCGGGGTTGTGGGTGAGCAACTGCTGTCACCCCCTCCCCAAGGTCCAGCTCAAGTGCCTGCCCAGGGGCTGCCGCGTCTCCTGCCCGGACCACAAACTGACGTGGCTTCTGGCTTCTCTATTTTCCAGCTCTCCGCTTTTCTTGCTGTTGGAGGTCAGAGATTTGGGAGCACCCATGCTTTGGTCAAAGCGACTGTGAATGTTAGCTTTTATTCCCTTCTGTCAGCCCCTGTTGGCTGGGTCCTACGGAGCCTTCTACAAGTGCACGAGACGTAGGGGCAAGGAAGCGTTGAGAGCGTGATGGATTTGGTCTCACCCTGTGATGGGGGTCCAGGGAGACGAGTAAAGGACTGTCCGTGGAGCAGGGCCCTGCTGGCGCACCACCTGCTGTAGGAGAGCACACAGGACTGTCCTGGATGCTTCTTGGCTGGTATAATACACAAATTTATATATTTTCAAATGCATGTGCCATGCTGATGGGCTGTGCGTGAGCTGAGCCCAGCCCCGAGGCAGACCATGGACTATTGCCTGCCTGGGCACCAGGGATGATCCTAGGGCCGCACCAAAGCTCTTCGGTGCCTTTCCAGGTTGCAAAGCACCTGGGGTGTGGGGATCTCAGCTTGAGTTCTCTGAGAAAATAGCTCTAGGTGCATCTTGCACGGATGGTTTTGCTACACAGAAGGGCTCTGCAGATGCAAACGCGAGCTCTGCCATGTGAGCTCTTTCCCTGCATCGGTTTCTTTCGGTCAAGTCTGATGTTTTACTGGCTAGGATCAGTTGCGGTGAATGCTCTCAGGAGATGTCGGAGCTGAATTTAATGTAGCCAGCGTGCTGCTGCAGTCTGCAGTGCAACACAGAGCTCATCAAAAAGAGGCACCCTGAAGAAGGCTATTAAACTGCGGCTATCTGCAAAAGATAAGAAGATGCTTTAGCATATGGTGCTCCTGTTGGGGTCTCAGCCTGTGCTCCTTCGGTCCCGCTGGCCCTGGGTGAGCGAGTTGCGATTAATTCCCACTTGTGCCAGCAATGCCAGCTCACGCTTTGGCTTCCCAAGGTGCCAAGGCACTGCCACCCTGGGGACCTGGCGTCCTCCTTGCTCCTTTTTGGAAACCAAGGCCCTGGGAGGTGTCAGAGGTCTGGCCGCTGGTGGCCCTGCGAGCCCCCGGATGCTGGTGGGGACCAGCGCGTGGCTTCTGGCGAGCGTTGTTTCCCTCCTTCCCTTGGAAGCAGGGGCCCTCTCGCTCTCCACAGGCACGGCTGTCTGCACATTCACTTTACTGCTAATGGAGCTGCTGCTGTACCCATTGGTTCCCGTCTCGGGAAAAGGCTCACGAGAGCAACTGCAGCTTTCCCTTTGCTCTACAGTGCCTATTTAGTTTGCACGTATTGCTGCAATGATGGCTAGATTTCATCAGACGAGAGGCGCATCTTTCTTAATAGCCTGTGTAATTTCTTCCAGAGGGACGCATTGCATTAAATCTTTAATCCAGCAAGCTGCTAAGGGACCCCACTCAGATGCCCTGCATTTGCTGCTGATCTCCTGTATGGCCCTAATGCTGCCCCAGGGGCTTTACCCTATGGCGTGGCTGGTGCTGGTGCAGCGAGTCCTCGGTGGAGAGCCAAGGTGGCAAAGGTGGCATTGCTCCCGTGCTTTCTTCTCCGCCTTCTCCGTAAAGTCCCATCCTCTGTGCTCCGGGGAAGGTAGGTAGGTCACCCTGGGTCACATCAGCCGGGGTCTATGCAGCGTGAAATAAACTGCGCAGGGATTGAGATGCGGTGGCGCAGGACCGCTGCGAACAGCCCTGCTCAGGGAGGTCACCGCTGCCTTCGATTTCTTTTCTTCCCTTCCTCAAAAATCCCCGCTTGCCACATCTCCTGAGGAGCTTCGGGGTTGCCAGCTGTCATTTTGGATGGATTTTTCTATAAAAGGCCTCTTAAAAATCTGCTGGTGTGCTGCTGAGCCTGATGCTGCCCGCACTGCTCCTGCGGGGGGTTCTCCAGGCGGGTCGGGTGCTGCTGGGCATGTTACGGCCGTGCTGGGGACGGGAGGGAGAGGACGGCGCTGGTTCAGCTCCCACCGCCCCGTCCTGCTGCTGCAACCCTGACGTTCGCGTTGCTTTCTGCGTGCCCTCGCTTGGCTGGACTTTTTCTTCCTTCCTCTCCCGGCTTTCCATCTGTGCAGCCCTCTGTGAGGCAGGGAGTAATTTGGGAGGAAACCGTGTTCATTTTTCACGCTGAGCCACCAGTGCAGCTGTTTGCTGTATTGACAGTTGCCTTTGATATACTTTTATGGAGACGGTGACCTGTAAAAGAGTGAATCAAAGGCTCGAAGCTAGTGCCTGGGGTGTACCTTAATACAACATGGTCTCACCTTCTGTTCATCCGCACATATCAGGCGGTTGGTTACCTGTGACATCTGCAAATCGGGCAGAGTTCTGCCATGGGATGCAGCTGACCTGAGAGGGGCTTGAGGGTGGCTGGGACGCCTTCAGCCTTGGGAGGCTGGAAGAAGGTCTGCTCACCAGGCTTGCAGAGCTTAACTCCTGCAGCAGTAGTTCTGCGTGAGGCCTGTCTGATGAAGATGATGCTTTGATTCTTTATTTACCGGTCCTTATTTTCATGTTATCTACCCCCTTTTAAATGCCTTAGTTCACCACACCTCTGTGCTCGCGTGGCCAGGCTCCTGGGATGTGTGAGGCCAGCAGAGCCCACCCCTTGCCCTGCTCCGGGGCTGTACTTGGGACTGGCCGCTCCTGGGGGCATTCCCAGAGGTCTGGGCCGTGACCACAACCGGCAGGCAGCAGCACCCAGTGCGGCAGATCAGACCTGCTGCTGGTGCTCGGTGCTGACACCGATGCTCCAGTGCTCTGGGCTGACGAAGTGACTGTAACGTGAAAGCTGCTTAAATTGCTGGAGCTGCCCTATTATCGGTTAATCTTACTCCTGAGCCCCATGGGGTTTCTTGTGCTGTTACAAACGCATTCGTCCATGAGGCTTTCACAGGTCTGGCTGCTCGGATCGCAGCTCACTTCTCTGTGTGTCTTGGCCAATATTGGCCTGCCAGGTTGGAAGGACATGGCTGGGGTGGAAACATTGCGCAGGTTGGGCAGCACCTGGGGTGTTGGAGCATCATGCAGGAGAACTGAGCTGTGCACAGGGTGCCTTTGCTCCCCAGCAGCTGATGCAAGGGACTCCAGGGCTGGGACCCCCAGCGCTGGGTGTCCGGGGGCTGCTGCCTGTGGCGGAACTGCCTGGGAGCGTGGAGATGAGCCTGAGATGCCCTGCTGATGGGGGAACCCAGCAGTGCTTGGTTTGGGTCTGTCTGCGCGGGTCCAGTCCTTGTATTTCACGTGTTGAGCAGGTCAGACTCCGTGTGCTTTTGGAAGACTCCAAAGAGAATGAGTGCTCGTGTTTTTGACGCTCCTGACTTCGCAGAACTTCTCCCAGGGTTTTTGGGTGTGATGGGTTTTTCCCTGCGTGCCTGCTGGCCTGTGTGGGAGTGGGTCTGGGGCATGCGGAGCCAGTTGCTTCTTGCATTGTCTGTGGAGGTTGCAGTGGGCTTGGTGAGGGCCTGGCAGTGGAGGTGACAGTGGAGCAATGAGGTGTCCCAGCTGGGGAACCTCTCCCAAACACCCAAAGCAAGGGCAGCCCTTGGTAGGAGGAGCTGCTGGGTTCTGGGGAGGTCACGCAGCGGATAAGGAGCCCGCAGAGACCCGGGTCCCTCAGGGGAGGGAGAGCAGCACCTTGGCTGTGCCCGAGGCCCGCAGGATCGCGTGTATCCGATCGTCACTGGGCGTTGCACAACCGAGCTGCACCGCGAGCTCCGCCCGCCCCGGGGCAGTGACGTCCAGGGCGATCCCCTGAGGCCGGGGCCTGGTCCCTGCCCCAGTTCCTTCACTCGGCGAGGTCAGGGAGCTTGCAGCTGAGAAGGAAGCGGGGAGCTCAGCTTCTGCCATCGTGCTCGGCCGTGATGCTCCCCACAGCTCCCACGTACCGCCTTCGCAAGCATCGGGTGGCGAGAGAGCGCGGGGCCCTGCCCCAGGCGCGCCGGCTGGGGGCTGTGGGTGCTGGGGAGGCCGTGCCGCAGCGCGGGGACCCGCCGGACGCTGACCGGGGCGGTGCAGCGCTCCTGCCCCGCAGGTAACGCCGCTGTCCCCACTCGCTGGGCTGTGGGAGGGGTGGGCTGCGTTGTGGGTGTGCTTACGACGGCCTGCGTGCGCGCGGACGCTCCTGTACGCGGGAGCACACGTGGGAGGTGTGGTGAGGAGCCCGCTGCGGGGGAAACAGTGCTGGTATTTGGGTTTTTGGCACGAGGAGGTGCGCCTCGTGCTCCACCAGCTCCTCTCTCCAGCGGCGGCTGGTGAGGAAGGCCCAGTTTTGAAGTTGTTTGAGCTTTTGAGCGAGAGGTGCGTCTTGTCTTCCGCCTGTTGGCTGTTTCCCAGCCCCAGCTCCGCGCAGCCCAAGCCCTCCACGTCAACCTGGTGAGCAGAATTGCCCAGCCGCTGCGCACAGCACTCGCCGTGGTTTTTGTTTTTTTTTTTTGCCTGTCACATTGATGCGAAGGGGTTGGGTGTTCGGGGGCTGTGGTTCTGGAGCCTCTGCCGCCCTCCCCGTTGGTGCTACCCCCGCGGTGATGCGCGGCCTCGCCGGGGTGTTCCTAAGAGCTGTTACCTTACGTGAGCTGCAGCTTATGGGAACAACTCCTGCCCGAGGTGCGAAGTCCTCGACATGAAAGCAAAGCCCTGCCCGTAAGTTATCTTGGCAGTGTTGAGCATCTGCGTCCTTGTTGTCGGTCTGCCTGGTGGTGGCTTTAAATATTTCTTCCGCTGGGAAGCGCGGGGTGTGATCCAGCTTGTCAGCTTTTTTATTGATGTAGGCTGGAGCGTTTCTTTTCCCTTGGATGTTATTTAGGTTCTGTGCTCTGCTTGGCAGTCCTGGAGGTTTTAATTTTACAACTAGCGTTTTGGAAGTTTTAGAGGTTTGTTTTTACTTTATTTTAATTAAATTGCTATGACCTGCGGGGAAATCGTTCAGCTTAATTTAAACGAAAAGCTGTATGCTGAGTAAATCCAACATCTATCTGATGATTGCGCTGCTCCAAGTTTTGACATGAAAAGTTAAAATTTGACTCCGGGCTTGAAAGTTTGCACTCGTCGACTGCAACAGGCATGGCCGGCTCTGTGTAGTAAGAGGATTACGATAATCCATTGTTTGGGAAAGAAGCTGAGATTTTAGTAGACTGTTTTGACGCAGAAATGGGACAATTACTGGGTGAAAGGAGAGAAGAAAAAGGCTGAAAATAAAAACATCCTTCCCCGGGGTGGGGGTGCCTGTTCCCCCGCTGCCTGCCTGGCCCTGGATGGCCCCGGGGCTGCGGTGCTTGCGTGGGCAGGGGTGGGTGTGAGCTCCGGTGGGACGGTGAGCGCTGGCGGGCCCCGCTGCTGGCTCACGGAGGTGTGCTTAGGGTCGGGAAGCGCTGGGAGGGAGAGATGCTCGGTGCCGTGCTGCCGTGGCTCCAGCACTGCTGGAAGGGCTTCGTACAGGTGCTGGCGGAGGGAAGCACGAGCTCCCTGACGAGTGGTTTCCCAGAGGGGTTGCTGCATTTAGCTGATTCCCTTCAAGTCGGGCGGGACAGAAGCAGTCGAAGGTGCCCGCAGGGAGCGGGGCAGGGGGAGCTCATCCCGCTGGCTCTGCTCCACGTGGCGGTGCCCTCCCTGGCCGGGCAATTCCCTCTGCCCAGCCCCGGGCTTTGGACCTCAGGCTCAACCTCGTCTGAAGGAGCTTGGCCATGCCCCAGGGAGGCGGCCGAGGTGCCTCTGGAGGGGCTGGGAGGGGAGGCCGTGCGTGGGGCCGATCCTCACCGGCACGCAGGTGGGCACAGGCGGCCGTCCGTGCGCGCGGCCTGCCCCATTGATCGCAGCCCTGTGACTCTCCGAGCCTGGAGACTTCTCTCCTGATATCGATTGTTAGTCTAAAGATAGATGATGTTTGCCGTGCCATAATTACAAAAAATATTCTCCTTGTTATTTTCTGAAATCCTTGATCACGTTAACAGGTTTTCCAATTTTTGCTTAGGGTTTTGCTAGGGCTTTTTTTCAGGGAAAAGGAACAGCAGTTTTGGGATGTGCTGAGCTGTGTCTGTTCCCAAGCTGGCTGAGGACATGGGGATGGGACATCCCCTTTATGCCCCAGTCAGAGAGAGCCTGGGGGTTTTGTGTGAAGGAACAGAGCCAGTTTTGGGTGGGTCCCTGCTGGTGGTGGGGGCAGAGCTGTGGTTCCCATGTGTGCTGGGCACGGAGTGACTGTGAGATACCTCTGCCAGCTCCAGCACCCTCAGATTATTCTGCCTTTGCCTCTCCTTTTGCTGTGTCTCCTCCCATCACATCACTGCTGATGTTTTATGCTTTCTGTAGTCCTTCTGAACTCAGCAAACCATCTTGTTTGGGAGAGACTGACAAATTTTCTCTCTTTTTCCCTTAGCAAGCATGCAAAAACCCCTGCTGCTCCTTCAGCTGGCTGTGCCACAGTTTGCTTTTTCCTGTCCTTATCTTTCCCCTGCAAGCCTGAGCCAGGTTTTTGTGCCATCTTCAAGGAGCAGGCACAAGGGATGTCCGTGCTTCAGGAGGTAATCGTCCCTGCATGTGCTTCAATTTAACTGCACAGCGCTGCGCCCGGGGAGAAGCTTTCGAAGCGGGATGAAATAACTCAGTAATTCCTACCGAGGTGTGGGGCCAAACCCGACTGCCCTTTGCTGGTGGCTGTGCCTCTGCCTCCCAGGTGCATCTCTGTAAAGCTGAATTTTGAGCCAAGTTCTCTATCAAATACTCACTTGCACCACCGCGTGCATCGCCCTGCAGGGCGAGGAGCTGGGTACCGAGGCAGGCAGGGTGCTGCCAACCCCCAGGGGGGCTTTTAGCTATAGGGTGCTGCAGTGCACCTGAACTCCTTAATGGGGCTCACGTCCTCTCCACCGTGCTTTGTGCACACGAAAGTGCCCCAGATTTACCAGAAAAGGTCTTTGAAGTCTCTCCCTATGGAATTCAATGCTGTTGAACGAGAAGGAGGGTATTTTAGCTGTAACTCGGGCAGCACATCTGGATTTGCTGCTGGAGTCGGAGTAATTGTACTAAATGAGTTCTAACGCAGCAATACGCCAGGCAAATTAGTAAATTGACGTGGCTGGTTTATGCTAGGTATCAGCACTGAAATTTGTATGTAATGCAATATAACTGACAATTAAAGAAAAGTGCCTAGTTAGCCTGAAATTATAGCGCCTCTCACATACTTAGCTTTTTATTACGACTGTATCGCAGTGTAGAACTTCCACAGGGCTTTACGGCCCTGCCAGGAAGCGCGTGGCAGTCCCAGGGCTGCCGTGTTGTGTGGTTTAACTTTGCGTGGTTTCTGCACGATGCCCTGCGTCGTGCTGAATCTGTCTGCTGGTCCAGCTACACGTAGGGTGCTTGCAGAAATATTCTGAACTCCTAAAGGCCTAAATGACTTGGGACCTTGGTAAGCTCTTGCAGAACTTTGCAATGTAGTGTTTTAGTAGGGATGAGCGTGTGTGTGTGCATTTAATAGGGGGACATTTAGTACTTGCTAGCAGTCTTTTGAGCGTTTACTTCTTAGATTGCTTCATGTTTGCATTTAACATGCTTCTCTGTGCACATGGTGATATCTGGCTTCCTTCATCTCGTGAATTAATGTGTTCCACGCATATTTTCAACTGTTCTGCAGCATTTGATGGCACTCTGGTACACAGGATTAATTGGATGTGAAAAACGGTGGCTCAGTCACTGGGTGCTCTCAAGAGGAAGGCGGAACAGTTTTATTTCCTAAACCCCAAGTGTTTACTTACAAGATTCAGAAATTACCTTACCCTCTAAAAAAAATAAAATGTGATTATCAAAATTCTCCATTAACAGCTCAATTCATTCCTGTGAGGTTTGATGGGAAGCCTGACCTCAGTGGCCAGTGTTCAGCACGTCAGAAAACTCTTGTGCAAAACTCCTTGAAGCCCCCGTGATGCTTTCAGCGGATTTCCCAGGTAACTCAGAGAAGCCAGGCCAAGTGTCCTGGTCCTTCCCCAGCCGGCACTGGCAGAAGGCTTCTTGAGAAATCCTCCGATCCAGCCTGGTGCACTTGTGAGCATCGCCTGGTCCATGTTAACGCCGTCCTCAGGGGAGGGACGAGCTGCTAAAAGGGGTGCAGACGGAGAAGGAGCGATGGGGTCTGCATCAGCTGTCTTCTGGCTGCTGCGTGGCTCTTCAGGATGCAGCTCGGCGGAGGGGCTCGGAGAGCGGCTGTCTGGACCTTGTGCCGAGTGGTCTCGGCGTGGCAGAGTGAAAGCAAAGCCCTGGAGAGATGGGGCTGGAGTCCTCCGGCGCTGCAGGCGCAGATGAAGCCGTCAGCTCTGTTTGAATAACGCCCTTTCCCTCCTTCCCTGCTTGTGCCTAGCCACTGCTGAGAAGAGCTCTCGGAGTAAAAGTTGCCCAGGGAAACAGCGAAGCAGCCAGGGATGGTTTGTTCGCCTGGGGCTCGGGAGCGCAGCGATGGGGCTGCGAGGATGCTCGCCGGGATGGCACAGAAGCCACCTCCCTGCCGGCTGGTGGAAAGGGGGCCCAGCAGAGATGCTTTCCACACCCCTACAGCTGGGCACGCCAAGTGTGGTGGTGTTTCAGGCTCCTGTGAGGTAGCTGTTAGGATTTCTGCCTGAAAAACGCTCTGTTGCGGTTGTTTGCAAGCTGGGACTTGTGCCGGTTCCCATGTCTTCGCCTTGTTTGAACTGAGGGCTTTGAACTGGGAAATCCTGGTCTCTGTTGCCCTAATGAGCACGTGCCCAGGAGTGTGTGAGATGGACCTGGACACGTGGCTTGTTTTTTTTTTTCCCCTCCAGAATGCCTGCAGACAAAGGTGTGAGATGCTTGTAAAAGTGTTTCGGGGATCGCCGTGCACAGGTGTTAGGGTGCACGTGGCAGAGGTTGGCATAACCACAGCCCAAGGTCCCAGTGCTGTATGGGTTTTGATTTCTGCTTTACCCAGCGTCTCCTCTGCAGCTCTTTAAAAACAAAACAAAAACAAACCCATCAACTTATGTCCCCTGCAAACTTAACTACGATTTCATTTAAAGTTTTTCATTCCCCTGTTAAATGGAAGTGGGAAGCTGACTTTCGCATCACTGAGTACAAGGCAGCAAACCCCAGCACAGCGGATTGCTAATGTGAAATGAGAGAGATTTCAGCAGTAGCTCAGCAGGTTGTCCCTGCTTAATAAAAGGAGCACAACTCCTCTGGGAGACAGGCGGGTGCAACAGCCCTGTCCCAAAGGGCTGACCACGTTGTTCCCTGAGCAGGCTCTGAGGGCTGTTTCTCTGCCTTGGAGGCTAGGAAACCGCCTTGCCTCGGCCCGAGGGATCTCTGAGACTCAAAGGACGGAGGAGAGATGGGGGCAGCTGCTGCCCCCGTGCTGGGTGTGGGATGTGCCCGCAGGGCCTGTGGTGCGGTCACCCCGGTATCAGTTTCGGAGGTGTCTGTGGAGTTGCCCTGCTCTAAACTTTCAGACCTTGGCACCTTGCCCTGAACACGGGGTTTTATAAAGACACGGGTTCCTCTTGTTTGCTTCCCTAGTGCCAGCGCTGCCAGGCTCCTGAGGTGAAGCCTGGGAGGGGGCCCACAGGGCTGGGGGCTGTGCGCAGGCACCAGGGTGTCCCCTGCCCAGCCGGGTGCCGGGGGTGGCTGCCTTGCTCCTTGGAGTCTGGGCTTCTTCTACAGTCCTCCAAATTGCCCTTCTGTCCCCAAAACAATACTGTTTCTGCCCTTTGCAAAGCAAATGCAAAGCAAACGCGGTGCCATTTGCAAAGCAGTGCCTGAAGCAGCCCTTGGAGGAGGGTCTCGCTGCTCCTCTGCCCTCCCATCGGGTGCTGTGGAGGAAGGGAAGAGGCATTTAAATGAACCTTGCTCAGCTTTGTTCCCCCCCCTCCTCTCTGCTTCTCCCGGTCCCACCGCCCTCTCCGGTGGCCTCGGCACGGCTCAGACGATGTGACCGATGTTACCGATGTGACCGTCCCTGCCAGGTACCCGCCGCCCTCTTCCAAGGGCACTCGTGCGCCCCAAAACCCAGCTGCCGCCGGTACCGTGTGCCTTGAGCGCGGGAGTGGAGTTGTCCCCTCCTGCCCTGCATTTTCCCGGTCCCCCCCCAGCTGCTTTTCCGCTGCCTCCCACCGGCCCCCCCGCCCCGCTGACCTCCTTTGACGTCTCCCGTTTTGCTGCGGATGGTAACGGGGAGCCGGTAAGAGAGCAGGGGCGACAGCGTTACGGGCGAGCCGTGCGCTGAGCGAGCCGATGCTCTGCCTCGCCCCGCTCTCCGCCGACGAATTGATTTTTGGGGAGCACCCTGCGCCCCCTCCGACCCCCCCCCCCCGACCTCCCCTGGCAGCGGTGGAGTCCCTCGCGCTGAGAAGGTGGGCGGCGAGGGGTGCTCGGGGGGGGGCATGGAGGGAGGGAGGGAGGGGACCGGGCACAGCCACGGGCGCTGCTGTGCCCACCACTTCGCGCCCAGCTTTGCGGGGCTGCCGGCGGCTCGCTCTGCTTGGCCGGGCTAAATGTCAGCTCCCGGAGCGGGGAGGCAGGCGCGGGGACGGTTCAAACAAATTAAATCCCCCCCCCTCCCCCCCAAAGAACTGCGGGCTGCTGCTGACAGGCGTGGGGAGACCCGCGAGCGGGGGCGGCCGCAGGGGACGGCGGGCGGTGGGGCTCGGCGGGGCGTACCCCGCCGCTCCCGCTTTTAATTCAGAGCGGGAAGCGAAGGAGCCGGGAGGGAGAGGAAGACGAGAAGGGAGGAAGGACGCGGGGTTCGGAAAGCCGCGCAGCAGGCTGTCGGCAGCGGCTGGTCGTCCCTCGTTGCGAGCAGGCTGGTCGCAGCGGATGGCTCTGAGCGGGGAAATAGCAATGAATGATTTTTTGTTTATTTTTTTTGAACATGGCCTCCGCAAGGCTGGGATCAGGAGGATGCGAAGGTAGCTCGCTGATCTACCGCTGAGTTAGTACTGGCTTTCTTTGCTGTTTCCTCGAGGGTCTCTGGCATGGCTGGGGGTTACCAGCAGATACCCCTTCCTCTGGACACGCTTCGCTGACCTGATCTGGTTTGGTTGGTGAGGCTGGAGCGAGCTTTTGAAGCCCTTTTTCCTTTTCCTCCACCCAGGCGGCAACAGGCACTGAGGATGCAGAGATGAGCACTCCTGATGAGGGGAGGTTTGGGAGCAGGATTTCCCTCCAGGTCCGCAGCAACCCTCTATCTGCTGCCTGCTGTAGAAATGCTTTGTGCTGGAGCAGAGCCCATAGGTGACCTCTAGATGGATCAGACCTGCTCGTTTTAAATGTCTGTCCCTCTCCTCGTGCTTAGGTGTTCGGTGACAAGCTGGAAAATCATGTTAGGTAGGTGCTACAGGAGGCAGAGGGATGCCTTTTGCATTGGAAAACAGGGAGGGAGGAGAGCTGGTAAACTCTGAATAGCAGCAGGAAGAGCAAGCAGGGATGCTCTCCGCCTCCTGTGCTGGTCTCTGTGTGCCATAAGAACAGACTCCCTGGAAATTCATCTCAACAGCTGATTTCTCAGGTTCTCTCATCGCCTGCTGCTGATCCGGACAGCATCCATCCCCTCACCCAGCTGGGGACTGGCTCCCTCATCTTGTGTGCGCATGCTGAGCATCTGCTTGCCACGGGGGCTCGCAGACGTGTGCCACCACTACCAAGGGATCCTTTCCAGAGGGCATTATTATTTTTTCTTTTTCCCCTCCTTCTTAACTCAGCTCTGCAGCAGCTGCAACATTACAATAAATAAGCGTGCCGACCCGAGCTGCCGTTGTGCAGCCTGGTGCCCGTGAACGGCTCCGGCAGGCAGGGCGTCCTCGCCTCGAAACTCAAGGGCTCGCCGTGAAGCACACCGTGGACGGTCCAACAAGTGGCTCCTGGCCGGACTCCTCCTGCCTCGTGCTCTCTCCCGGACCCGCGGCTCTCCTTTCCTGCTCCTGCGACTGATGGAGCGCGCGGGGTAGCGAGAGCGTAGCATGCGTGAGCGCGTGGTGGGACCGGTGCCCACGGCTGCAGGCGGGCGCACGCTCGGAGGTGGCGGGGGCCATGGCTTCGTTCGGGAAGCTGACGGAGTACTTCAGCCTGAGGAAGTCGAGGACGGAGCTGCGCTCCGAGCGGCGGGGCCGGCGCAGCGGGAGCTGCTGCTGTAGTGTCACCGAGTGCAGGTACGGGGTGGCAGTGGCCCATCTGTCCTGGTGCGGCTGCGTGCACCCGGGGCTGGGGGTGTGGGAGGTACAGTCCTTGGTACTTCGCGTTCTCTTGCCATCTCCCGTCGCCAGGGGCTGGGGACGAGCCAGGAGCTTTGCAAGCGGTGTCTCGGTCCTGCCTGTGGTGCCAGACCCTGCAGGGCTCATTGCCTGGGGATGGCAGTGGCAGGCGCTGCGCCCTGGTGTCCGTGTCCCTGCCCAGGGCACGTCTGAGGTGTCGGCGGTGTGTCTCGGGTGTCTGCTGTGTGACTGCCTGCACGTATCCCTGCTTGCTTCTGTCTCTGGCTTTGCGTTGTGCCACTGTGCCCGTTCCCTCGTTACGGTGGCAAGGTTACGCGCCGTGATCGCCCTTTCCTTCCTCAGCCTCTCGCTCTGTCGCATGCAGAACCCGCGGCTGCACAGACAGCAACAAGTTGCCTCGCAGCTGGAGTTGGAAGCGTGTGCGCTGGCTGCCCTGCCCGTGCCCCTCCAGGTTTGCTCGGGGATGGGGGTGATGTGGGGGGCTCCTCCGGCTGCATCGGTGGTGCCGATGGCCGCTGCATCTGCTGTCCCCGCGTGCCAGCTCAGGCAGAACCGAACCTGCACCAGGTGGGGCTGACATGGGGAAAAACAGCTCCGAGGTATCCACTCACCTTCTTCCCTGGTTTCTGAGAACCTTGTGCTCTGTAAAGGATATTAAGGAGTTGGTGATCTGGTGCTTGGGCCCCTCCTGCTGCTCTCCTAAGGTGCCGCAGAGACGGCGAGGCGTGCCGTGCCGGTGCTTTCTCCCCGCTTCACGCTTACAGGGACAGTCGCCTCTTGGCTCGCTTGGAGCATGGCACATTTTCTCCTGAAGCACAGAGATGTTCGTGGCTGAGCTGGGCGCTTTGTCCTCCTCTTCCTCGGCACTGTGCTGGGGGAGGGCAGCACGATGCCGGAGCTGGAAGGTGCAAACCCCAGGTTTACCTCCGCCAGTGCAGAGCACGTGTGGGGAAGGTCGGGTCTGCAGGTGCTGCCAAGTGCGTGCGTCCCCAGGAATTGCTGGCGTGTGGCTGAGTGCCTTGTGGAGAGTGAGCGTGTGCCACGTCCCTGCCTCTCCCGGCCGCAGGGACATGAGGTGACACTCCTGGGGCCCTGTATCCTGTCATCAGCTGTGCACAGGGTGCTATCGTCCTGGACCTGGTGTTTGTGGGGGGCTGGGTGGCTTCCCGTGTAAAGGGAGATGTCGCGGTGCGCTGCCAGCTCTAGGCCATTAACCACAAAGTGGCACTGCTGGCGCATCGCTTGCATACCAGATTTTCTGGGGTGTTGCTGGGTGTGGATGTGCTAGCGCTAGCGCTTCCCCATCGCACAGGTGTGGCTGCACCCACGGTGCTCGCGGCCGTCGGGGTGCTGCGTGGCAGAGCTCTGCTCCGTAGGGTGGAGGACGGCGTTCCCACCAGCAGAAGTTTCCCCGCGTGCCCCAGTGGCCCCAGCACGGCTGAGCTCCAGCTGCAGGGAGCTGTGCTCTCCCTGCTCGTTCATGCAGTGTGTGTGGCAGCACCCCTGGGTGGCACGGTGACGTTCCCGATGCTCCCAGCTCCTCCGGCGACGCAGTGTTTGCGTGCTCCCGCCGATTCTGCGTCTGTTCCTTGATTGCATGTGGTTGGTGATGGAAGTAAAAATAAGCGTTGATTGAAGCATGGAATGCTCTTGAAATCAGTGTCGCTTTTCACCAAAGCTGCTGCTTTTCTTCGTGCAAAGGAGATCCTAAACAAGAAGACCCTGCATTCCAGACTCTGAAGCTCGAGGTCTACCAGACTCCACCAGAGCTCTGCCCTGGCTCTGTGTGATTCAGGGCCACCAGGCTCCAGCCACTCTTGCCAAAGCTGTGGTGCCCACTGGGACCGCAGCAAACAACCTCTGACAGGTCCTCGGCACAGAGGATGCCCTAACTGGAGTTATTAAATTCTAAATATAGTGGTCCCACTCATTCTCATAGGACCTAAAAAATATTAGCAGGTGTGTAGTTGTGGTATTAAGTGATATGCCTGCATTTTTAAACAACGCCTACAGATAAAGCAGTGCGTACGCGGTGGGTTGAATAAGTCTGCTGGATTTGGGAATCTGTGTTTTAAGTCAGCAGGGCTTGAACTTGTGTGCAGAACAGAACACTAACACAGCAGCAGTGTTGTCTTTCCCCATGTTCAGGTGATACTGGCCAAACGTGTGGCCAAAATGCTTGCAGGTGCTCTTCAGCCTCCTCGTGCCCTCCTGCTGTGCCGTGACCCGTGGCACAGAACTGTGTCACAATTTGCACATTCTGTTATACCAGTCAGTGGGAAGCTTTTGCAGCCCCAGACTTGCCAGCGGTGCTCGGCAGGAGGATGGATGCTCTGCTGTGGTGCTGTGACACCGATGGCCTCTTTGCCGAACCTAATGGATGATAAAATCTGTAGGAGTGGAGAATCAGGCGGTGTGACCAGCTGGGGATCAGTGTCCTCAGCAGGCAACTTCTCCTGGTGCTTGTGATGAGCATAAACACGAGCCAGATCCGATTTATTGTGATTTATTCACAATCACTTTTTGCAATCTAGTAGGAGTTTTTGATAAATGAGCCAAATGCTCGACTTGACCAGCTTTGGAGCTGTGCTGGTTTCTGCAGGATGAGGGCCTGGATTGCCTCAGGGTGGATTTCCCTGCCCCCCGAGGCTGCAGGTGCCCATGGGCTTGGGCAGAGAGACAGGAGGGGACGGGGCTGGGGCTGCTCGCTGGGCTGCGGGGTTTCGCTCTTTGCTTCGTCTCCCAGCACCGCCATTGTGTGCTCGTGCCTGCTGCTCTGCGTGTCTGGCGCGGTGGAGTAATGAAAGGAGAAGACAGGCTATATGGAATAGCTCATCTTCATGTAGTTATCTTTAAACTGAAAGGGATGGACAACCGATTTCAAGTCCCTGCGGCTTTTGAAAGTGGACCAGGAAATGGAGGAAGGTTGTCGTCTTGTAACCGAGCTGAGAGGATGGCCTCGCTGCGTGTGCATGGCGTGGGCTCCAGGACGAGATGGAGGCTTTGGAAGCAGGCGGGCACCTCTCCAGGCTGCTGCTTGCAGCCAAGGCTGTTTAGCAGCGGGGCCGCCTGGCAGACTCCTGGCCCGAGGTCCTGGGTGCCTGCGGCCCTCCTGGCAGGGAGAGGATCCAGCGCCGTTTGGTGGAGCTGGTGGGGTTTGGGTGGTTTCTCGAGGACACCTCTGAAGTTGGTCTGGACCTGAATGCAGCGCTACCAGGCGGGGGGGTGGGGTGGGCAATGTTTTCCTGGCAGGATTGTGCTTGGTTGTTTTCGGGTATTTAAAAATATCTCTTCAGCTCTGGCAGCGTGTCTGTGTTCAGGCATGTGGTCGTGATGGGGAAGAGGAGGAACTGGCAAGTTTTGGGCTGGAAAACTGCACAGAAGGAACAAAATCCCGTGTCAGCTGCTCAGGGCGAAAGGTGGATGGATAAAAATGGACGCAGGTCTTCTACCTCTGGCTTGCGGCAGTGCCCTGCTGGAAGAGTCCCCATCGCTGGAGCACGACGGGGTACTGCCCTGGGGGGTGTTGCAGAGCCACAACGCGTGGGGTATGGCTCTGGGGGCTGGAGGCTTTGAACTTTGGGTAAAACTTCCCCAAAGGGCACGGCTGTGGGGCACGGAAGGTCTTGTACGACAGCTGGTAGTTTGATGGATGTTGACACATTTTGAAAAAATGTTTCTGCTTCCAAATAATCACTCTATATGGAAAGAGAGCTACATTTTAAAAGAGAAAGCAAGTCAGGAACTTGGAAGTTTCTAAGCTGTGTTTTAGGCTGAGCAAGAAGTTTCCACCTGACATTATTCAAAAAAAGTGTTTGTGGCAGTTGTGTGTGAGACCTCATTGCTCTGCCAGCTCTGACACCCACCTCGCCTGCTGAGAGGCCAGCAGAAAAATGTGTGTGGGTGCATGTATTTGCATTTTTGCTGCAACAGATCATTGTAACCTACATAAAAGAATTAAAAAAAAAAAAAATTAATGCACGTGTCCACTGCTGATGCATGGAACTGCTTTATGCTGGTGCTGAACCAGGCCAAGCTGGAAATAGTCCTAAATCCCGTGTCGGTGACTCAGAGCCACAGCCTGCTTGGCAGAAGTTAATCCTGTTAAAGTTACCAGCAGCAGACACTCAGCATCTTTACGACTTAGCTCCTGTCGCCGTGTGTCCGTGTAAGAGCAGGCAGCAGCGCTGTAGGAGTCCAGGCTGAAGGTGTTGGCCCCGGTGCCTCGCCCAGGCAGCGGGGTACTGCTGGGGACCTTGGTGGCAGTTTGTGGGGTGCATGTGGGGCTGTGCAGCCCATGGCCGTCCTCAAGCACTGCTTGCAGCGCTCGAGGGGTCTGAAAGCAGGACAGCTGCTGCTCCCTCCCAGCCGCCTGTTGTGCTTGGGCCTTTCTCACACATCCCCTGGCCCCACAGCGCTGTTGGGGTGAGCGGAGCCTTCTAGCCCCTTCTAGCCCCTGGGTTTTGCAGCTGCTGCCCCTTCTACCGTGCTGTATGGTGGTGGTGGTTTGAGGCTCCCTCCCCACTACTCTGCCTCTCCTCTTCCCCGGGCAATGCGAACACTGCACCCCTTAGGTCTTGGGAAGGGGGCAAGGCATCAGACGTAACGGGTTTTGTTTTGTGAGCAGAGTGGCAGTGCCACGGGAGGAAATGACATTTAGCTTCTGTTGTATGACTGAGCTGCCTGGGCTCTGCATGTTGAACCTAGAGGTTTTTTTTTTAGCTTTGCTCTCAGAGCCTTTTTCCCTGTTGTTTGTATTGCTGTGGCTGTGCCATAGCAGGAAGGAGCTTGGGGAGCAGTGTGGAGAAGAAATCTCTCTTCCCAGTGAGCCTGCTCTCGCATGGGGCCCCTCCGGTGTGCCCTGGCTCCCGGCTGCAGGTCCTGCCCCGGGGGACTGTGGCCGCCCCTCTTCGTGTCCTGTCGTGATGGCTCCCACCAAATTGCATGCACATGGGTGCCTGAGCTGGCTGGGCAATTCAGGCTTGCTGGTTCAGACAGGCTGGAAAGGCACCTCTGTGCTCTTAGCATCCTCTTTTTGGGTCTGGGGGCTATGTCCCATCTAAATCCCAGTGATGGGGTGTGCACCCGGCTTTCCTCCTCCACGCCTAGCTCCTGAGCTCCTTTTAAAGCCCAGTGCTAGGACAGGAGATGAGGTTGAGAGCCGACTATCTTCTGCACACGCTGAAGCTAATCTTTGCCTGGATTAGGCAGAAAACAGATAGTCATCCTTTATTTTGGAATGATAGCTGGGTGGCCCAGCGGGAGGAAGAGGAAGTCATATTGGTATTAAGGAGAATTACATATGTAGCATGACTGCAGAAAACTCCGGCAGCAAGCCTCGGCCTGTGAGTCATGGTTGCTAGAAAGACTGTTTGATGCCTCATTCCCCCACTGTTTTGGCACTGAGTCACAGCTGGGTGGGTGTGCAGGTAGGAAACAGAGGCACCGGCAGCACACACCGGGGGCTGCGCGCAGCGCGGGGAAGGAAGCGGTTTCACACGGCGGATGCGAATGTGAACAGCTTCTAATAAAAGTGGTGGCTGGCGAGGGGAAGGTTCCTGCCTGCAATCAGGGGGCAGGGTTATGTCCCTGTTTTACCTCCCTCGGCTGGCTGTGTTTGGGTTTCTGTGGCAAGATTTTGGTAGCGGGAGCCTAGAAATTGCCTCAGGCTAGAGAAGACGCTAACTTGGCTCTATACGAGAGAAGCTGCCCATGTTAGAGAAGTCCTAGAAGGGACCTGCTGCTGGCCAGAGCTGAGCTATGAGCTGCACTGGCTGTGCCTCTGGGAGAACAGGTTTGAGGAAGGGTTAACAAAGAAAAAACAATGCTGTGCAAGAGCAGCTGGGAGAGAGGAGCAGGAAAATACAGAAAGAAGCAATCCCAGAGACACCAAGGTGAGTGAAGGAGGGGCAGAAGTCCCCCTGCAGCCCACGGGTCCCACACGGAGCAGATCTCCACGCTGCAGCCCGTGGAGGAGCCCCCGGTGGAGCAGGTGGATGTGGCCTGGAGGAGGCTGCGGCCCACGGAGAGCCCCCGCAGGAGCAGGCCCCGGGCCGGAGCTGCAGCCCGTGGAGAGGAGCCCACGCAGGAGCAGGGGGTCTGGGGGGAGCTGCCGCCCATGGGGGACCCGTGCTGGAGCAGTTTGCTCCTGGGGGATGGACCCCACGGTACAGGGCAGAGTGACCATGAAGAAGCATCAGAGATGAAGCATCAGGGGCTGACCACAGCCGCCATTGCCCTGCACCACTTGGGGGGAGGAAGGAGAAGGGAGTGGCCGGGGGGGAGAAGGTGTTTTCAGTTTGCTTTTAGTTTCTCGCTGCTCTAGCCTGTTAGTGCTAGGCAATAAATTACATTAATCTCTCTCCGTTGACTCTGTTTTGCCCTTGACGCTAATTGGTGAGCGATCTTCCTGTCCTTATCTCAACCCCCGAGCCCTTTCCCATCGTATTTTCTCCCCCTCTTCCTCTGGGAGCGTCGCATGGCGGAGTTCAGCAGGGTCCAGCTCCCCCTGCTCGCAGCCCCTCGGCTGCCTCAACCCTTTGGGGTGTGCTGTTTGGTTACGTACAAGTGGTTGTGCAGGGGAGAAGAGGAGAAACAGCCTCAGTTTGGGTGCGTGGGGGGGGCGGCCATCTGCAGGCCCCTCACGAGGAGCAGGTCCTGAGGGCCCGCAGCAGGGACAGAGCTGTGTGGGGCTGCTGAACCCTTGGAGGGGCAAGGGGGGCGTGACAACCCCACATCTGGACTCTGGAAGAAACATTTCAAAGGGGAAAAGAAAAAAAGGAGATTCTGGAGCGTTTGAAATAGGAAGGGCAGAGTACTTTGGGCCTGAACGGAGCTGGTGTTGGTGTGTTCTGAGAGCTTGGGTGACCGCCTTTATTACACAGGCCAAACTCCCACCTGTTTTAACATTTATTTTTGCCTGCAAATCCATGTTTATGAAAAACTGGGAAGCTTCATTGTGCTTCTCTGTTACGGAAAAAATAGCTAAAATTTAGATTTTGCAAGGACTCTGTCCTGGTGTGCGGTGTGAGATTCCTCTGAGCTGCACCCCCAGCTGGCACCACCGTGGTTACAGGGGTTGGTTCGCAGAGCAGTAGAAATGTATTAAAATAAATGTTATTTATTCTTACCACCCTGCTGGCCCTCCAGCAGTCACACTTGTGGGACCAGAAGCTGTTTCCATGTCTCTGCTGAGGAAGCTCCCTGCCTATGGCAGGGGGTTGGAACTGGATGATCTTTGAGGACCTTTCCAACCTGAGCTGCTCCGTCTCTGACTCTGGTGCTGGCTGGGCTGGCCTGCTCGGGGTTTCGTCCTCCGGTGAGCCCTGGTCAGCACAAAACCCCAGGCATGGCTCCAGCCTGCTTCTGCACCAACCACCCAGCGCCCATCAGATGATGGTGAGGAATAAATAGGTGGAGAATATGCATTCTGTGACCGACACAGAAATGCAGTTCTCGTTACAGGTGCTATTAACCCTTTGGGGTGTGCTGTTTGATTACGTACAAGTGGTTGTACAGGGGAGAGAAGGAGAAGCAGCTTCAGGGCTGGGCTGTAGGGCTGGAAGAGGCACCGAAGCAGTGGGTTTCATAGCCATGTGGGTTCACTTTCCTGTGCATGTGCCTTGTAAGGCTCTGAAGCAAGCAGCTGCGCTGGCTTTTAATGGCAGAGCAGCCTTTTCCGGAGAGAGGTGGAGAGAGCAGGAGCTTATTCAAAATGATGATTTTTTGGGAGCGTTTTTCTTCCCAGGGGGCAGCAGACATGTTTCCCCCTCGCAGGACCTGTCTCTGCCTTTATCTGCGGTTGCTGGGCTGGAATTGCCCCATCCTTGCAGCCGAGCTGGCAGGCAGGGCTGTGCTCAGGAGCAGGAGCTTTGCTGCTGGTGCTACCAGGGCTGGGCCCGCGGGGCGGCTCCGTGCTTTGCGTGCTGGTGGCAGTGGGCACGGCGCTCTGCTCGCTGAGGCTGGGCGTGCTGCGCCTGGCGGCTGACCAAAACACCCTAGTGCGATGACAGGGGTGGGTTTCCTGTCTGTTGTTTCAGGGCTGTTTGCTCCTCGTGCTTTCTTTGTGTCTGTCTGGTGGTGGCAGACGGACGGACAAACCCACCCAGCCTCATGGTGGCGGAGGCGAGTGCTGCCACCAGGAGCCCTGCCCTCGCCAAAGGCTTTGCATCCTCTCCTTTGTGCATCTGTTACTCCTTCATTAAAAAAACCAAAACCAACCAAACAAAAAACATTTCTTAGGGGTGTTACTGCAACATGTCATAAATCTGCCCTGTTGGCTGGGCTTGTGCTCTCCCAACCGTGGTAGTATCGCTTCTGATGCTGCTGATGTTCTGGTGCTTCAGAACAAAACCCAGGATGGCCAAAGGCTCTGGAGGGAGGCAGCTGCCCTGTGGTGCCCAGGAGGGTTTAAAACAACAATATGCTGTGCAAACCTGTGCTTTGAAATAAGCTTTTTGACCAAAATATCAAATAATTATTTTTTTTGCCAGGGGTTAGTAGAGATAGGCCAGCTTTGCCATTGTTAACCTCAAATGCCGGAAGGCTTGGTCGTGCTGTAGAAACGATGGATTTTAAAACAAGCCAAGCTTTCTGCGTCAGAGCATTCAGAGTTCATGCCTGAAGCATTTCGCCCATGTCTGTGAGCAGCAGCAGTCTCCTGTACGAGATGATCTCAGCTTCCTTTGTCTCCTTTGCTGTGTGACTTGGATTTTGGAGCACCAAGGGGAAGTCGGCCCCATGCCTTGAGGCTTGAGATGGGGTCGGGAGCTTGGCCAGGCAGCCGGCGAGCACCTGGGGGGGCCGGGTAGCAGTGAGGGCACATTCCTGCTCTTCTCCTGCTGCGGGGCTTTGCGCCCGCCTGCGGTCAGTGAGAAGAGGCCAGCGGGTGCTGGAGGTGGTGGCCGTGCTGACGCCGTGCTGAGCCGCCTCCGCGTCCTCCCCAGGAGGTGCTGGCACGTGTACAGGAGGCCGCTGCATATTTATCTGCAAGGTAGCCAGCCAGGATGCTCATCTTCCGTGTTACCTACGCTTCATTAGCCTTTGTCTCTGAAATTTTCTAAGGGCAAGCAGGAGTTGAATAATTGCCATGATAGAAGAGCGGGAGCCAGGGCTATGGCTCAGCATCATGTGTGTCTGGGAACGGGCAGGTTTTTTCTCTGCCCCAGGTTTTGGCAGGTCACATAAGCTCTTCTCGTCACTGCTTTCCTCAGCCTTTAAATATAAACTGTTAATAACGGTGTGTGCCTGAAAGGTTTGTTGTTTAAAACAAAGGACTGTGTATAATTGTCTGCATTGCTCTTCTCCGTGAGCCCTTCACGTTTCCCTGCTGAGCGTTCGAGATGCCTTCAGCATCCGCTCTGCCTCGCGGGTGCCTGGGGGCAGCAGAGCCTGGTGCTGGGCACGGGGACGTGGGCGAGGGTGCAGGTGATGCTCTCCGGCCGCGCAGGGAGGACGCTCGCTTGCTTTGCTGTCCTGCTGGCACGAGAGCGCATTCACCTTCGTCTGCCCTCCTTCCCCACTTACCAAAGAAAGCTCTGTGAGCTGGGGGAATCTTCACACCCCCTAAACGTTTCTGCTGCTTTCCCTGGCCCTGGGGACTTTCTGTTTTCGGACTTCTGTTTTTTCCGAGTGGCTGCTGGAGTGTGGCAGGGACAGCACGTATCTGTGCTGGGATCTCGTCGGGGCGCGTGGCTGGGGAGCAGAGCTGGGGTACGCGGTGCTTTTAAGGAGAGACACCAGCACGTTGGGAGCGAACGAAGGGCCCTCGGAGTATTTCATTTCCCCATTTAGACTCAGCACATAAGCAAATGTTGAAATGGAAGCCTTGTAAAGCACAGCCACGGTGCTTGGGTTCAGAACTGCTCATCTGAAATGTATATATTTTCCCAGAAAAAGGGAGAGATGCCGTCTGGGCCCTTGCTGGTGTCTTTTCCTGTCGACCAGCTTTGCAAAACCCAACGGGGATGGTGTCAGTGGCGCTGGGGGTGAGTGCCCACACAGTGGAAGTGGGTCTGCCGCACTGGAGGGATGCGGTGCTGTCGGCAGTCCCCATAGGTGACGCCGACTGTCGCATGGCTGAGCGCTCTCGTGGTTGCGGGGTGCTGTGCCGGGGGGCTTTGATCACCCAGCGCATCGGGACCCTCCCGGGCATCCCTTCTGGTGGGACCGGGTGGGTTATGTGGGCTCCGAACCATCAGGGCTCGGTGGGAGGCTGCTGCGATGGGAAGCGCTTTTGGCCTTTTTCTGGGAAATTTGGTAATTGTTTTTTTTTTTGGTGGGCCATTTCTGGTGCGTGGCTGGGCTTGGAGGAGGCAAGAGACACTGAATGCTCTTCCTCCAGCTCTCCCAAAGCATTTCCCCGAGCTCCTCCCGGCATTTTGGGGCACGCAGGGTGTGCGAGCTCTGCTCCTGCACCTCCCAGGACCCTCGAGGTCCTTGGCACCCGTCGGAACGGAGACGCTGCTTGGCAGGGCTGGCGGCGGCTGCGGCCCCAGCGCCGGGCTGCTCTGTGCTGTGCCTGGGCGATGGCCCCTGCCGGAGCGATGCTCTTCACTCTGGAGAGATAGCGGGAGAGGAAGCTTTTGCAAACCAGCTGGTAGAAATCATGATATTTACCGGCTCACAGCTGAGCTTGGGAAAGGTATTTTTATAGCTTCACATGTTTTTTTTTTTTTTTTATTTCTTTTTTTTCCCTTCCTGAACTTGTAAGCTGAATACTGTTTTGGTTTTTTGTTTTGCTTTGAAACTGCTTCACAGCCAGATAAAAGCTGCTCTGTTTTCAGCTATCGTCCTCCGCTCCACAGCCCTTGTTACCTTTTAGCAGCATGAAGACAGTTTTGCGGAGGCTTGGCTGGAATTGGGAAGAGGGCGATGCTGCACGGCTCAGCTCCTCCAACTGTGCCCGGCTCAGGCAGCAGAAGGGCTTGCTGCTGCCTCTGGGCTGGTCCCAAACAGCTGAAGGATGTCACCGGGCACGGTGCGTGGTCCCTGCCGTGCCCCCTGCCTCCCCGGGCCCTCCCGAGCTCCTCTTGCTCCAGGGATGCTCTCGGGAGCAGGGGGCACGTGGCAGCGGTGCCTTGGGGGGTGGTGGGGAGCGGCGTGGGGCGGGTGGCAGGGGTCGGCCGTGCCCCGTGCGGTGCCGTGGGGTCTCTGCTCCGCCGGGCACCTCCCTCGGTGGCTCTGCGTGATGTGCCGGGGGACCCGGCGAGGTGCGGGGCTGCAGCTGACGGCTGGGTAGCTTGGCCTGAGCGTGGGGCAAGAGCAGAAGATCGGCTCGGGGTGGGTGTTCCCGAGTGTGAAGGGTGGATTTCTCAGCGATCCGTGCTGGCTTCGCAATTCACAGGGTCACTGGAAAAGCGGCAGTGACTCACGGCTGAGGTTTTCAGAGCAAACTCGGGTGTGATTCTCCAAGCACGCCGATGCCCCGTGAAGGCTGCACTGCTCCTGGTCCCTGCGGCTTTGGTTTCCGAGGCTACCCGGGTGCTGTCACCCGGGCTGGGTCCCTGCAAGCTGGTCCAGGGAAGGGTTTCTCCCAGCAGAGGATCGCGCTGGGGGACTGCTCCTCCCAGCTCGTAGCATCTCTGGCTTTCCTGGATCCAGCTGGAACCTGTGCCGGTTTTTGAGGCCGGGTTGCTAAGTGACACCTCGGTGGAGGAGCTGCCTGAGCAGCGCTGGTGCAGCAGGAGCAGGCGCCGCTGCACGGGTGTGAGCTGGGGGCCCCGTGCCATAGCTGGGCTCCCCTGGTCCCCCGTCCCTTGTCTGGGCTCACCCCTGGGCTTCATCTCACCGTTCTCCCCCAAACCTTCAGCTTTGTAAGCTTCTGTTTCACGACAGATTTGGGGAATGGATTGACTGAGAGCATGCAGGGGAGTCGCTGAAAAGCAGCTGTGAAATTCTGGGCGGTCCTGCAGAAAGGGGGGAAACCTTTGGCTTCTCCACTGCTTTTTTTTTTTTTTTTTTTTTTTTTTTTTTGAATTCTTGTTTGGCTTCTGCGGATAGGACCTAAACCGTACGAGGGCTGTGTCCCCTTGGAGCTTTGACACATCCTTGCACGTCGGGGCTGTGCCCGCGGTGCAGCACAGGAGCAGGCAGGCGAGGTGCGGGGCTCCCTGCCGCCTGCTCCCCTGCGGCTGCGGTCACTGCTGGGCACTGCCTGCACCTCCAGCCCGGCTCTGTGCCCTGCTCTCGTCCTCGTGTTCCCAGTTTTCGGCAGCTGTCTGACTCTGCACCCTGGGAGGAGGAGAATTAGCGCAGCATGGCTCTTGGGTTTCGCCTGTGAGCTGCTGGGGTTCAGAGCTGTGGCCAGGGGAGGCTTTGGAGCATCGCCGTCCTCGAACGCTTCCAGGAGCTGTGCTGGAGGTGACCTGCGAGTCGGTGATATTCACTTGGATTTGGGATTGCGAGAGCAATGGCTTGGGGTTATTTTCCCTCCTGTTTGTTTTCTCTGTTATGTTGCTGGCTTTCTACTGTGGCCGGCATGGGGATTTCTCCATCCTTTCCTTGGGTGAGGCAGAGGCTCTCTCTTCTCTCTTTTAAAATGAAAATAAACCGGGTCAGGCTGGGAGGTGGCTTTTTCCACACCAAAACAAACAGGGAGGAGAGGTTGGGGGGAAGCAGGTGTTGCTTGCAGGGTTCTGGCTTTCCCTGGGTGACTTGCGTTAGCCTTCTTTCTGCGCCTCCCTGCCCTTTATCTCTGCTCAGCCCTTTCGCTCTCCTTCCCTGCAGTTCCAGCCACCGGAGAAGCCACCCAGTAAGGACACCACCAGTAAGGACATCGCTGGGAGGGAGGCACTGGCTGCAGCCCTGATTTGAGACGTGCTCTGCCTCTTTTTTTTCGTCACGGCGGCTGCTTTTGCTAGCTGGTGTGCTTTCAGGAAAAGCCTGGGGAAAGCAGCACCTGTGGCCCTGGGTGTCGTGGGCTGTGGCTCAGGTGGGGAGGGCGAAGCTGGGGCAGTTTGTGCTTCTGCCACCACCCTGTGCCCTGCGGCTGTCCCGGGGGGTGACAGGGACCTGGCCCTGGTGCCTGTGCTCACATTTCCCCATCTGGCCGTGGGCTGGGAGCGACGGGGCCATCACCGGGCTCCTGCCTCAGCTTTCACGTGCAGCCAGAAGGATTTTGCCACCCTTGTCAGGACTTGAGTATGTGCTCTCCTTCCTACCAAAACACCAAACAGCTGCTATTTATAGGCTGTAACAGCATTGATTATGGCTTTTCTAATTGAGCTTTACATTCCCATCAGGGATCTTTACTAATGGGATGTGGCATCCTTGATAACACAAAGCTCTGGAGCCTGCCCGGGAAGCATCCGTCGGTGCAACGTGACTTCCCGGTGGCAGGCATCGGGTCCTGGCTGGCAGCTGCTGCCGAGGCCGTTGTACACGGGGTGGCAGGTCCGCGGAGCTGGGCTGTGCTTGGGAATTCAAGTCAGATTTCAGAGAGAAACAGGTTTCTGGCTGCCAACTGAGTCTTTGCTCTTTCTGATATAAATCATTGTCTTCAGCTGCACAGCTTAAAAATATCTCCTCCAGGGGCATGGATTCTTCCCTTTTTACCCTCGTGCAGTCTGGGCGAGCGGCGGTGTAGGCACAAAGTCGTGTTAGCATTTAAAATGCTAATGCCACTCTGCAGTCGATGGAGCTATACGCAGGTGCATTTATAAAAGCACCGAGATTTACGTGCCAGAAAAAAAATATGTTTTGAACTCGGACAGAGCCCAGGGCTCGTTTCTGCGGCGCAGCAGTGTGCTAAGTTGCATCCCTTTTGTCTTGTGCCAGCGCAATGTGTTACCGTGAGAGCTACGTAGGTCTCACTGAAATAGGAACAGCCCGGGGTGCTGGTTCTATTCTCGCCTCTCCTGGCATAGCTTGCTTTCACGTGGATGCGGGTGAAGCACAGGGAAGGCTTGGGGCGGAGGGCTGGCACGGTGCCGTCCCTGCGGCCGTCCCCATCCCCTCAGCGCTCAGTGACCGCTCTGTGGGGCCGGGCGGCATCGCCTGTGGATCCAGGGTGAATCCAACCAACGCCACCCCTTTGTAAACCTCCTGATGTGCCCCCCGGGTAGAGGCCTGGGTGCGAGGCCCCTGCCTTCCTGCCCTGCGTCCCGCGGGAGGCGGCTGCGGCTCGGCGCCTCGCCCGGCTCCATCACAGGGTCGCGGAAGGGTTGAGGCCGTCACTGCTTGCCCGTGAATCGCATCCGATGCCGACACCAGGCGGGCACCGCTGCCACATTTGTAAGGGAGTGAGAAACGATCATCGTAATAAATGGAGTGGTGACAGGCAGCCGCAGCGGGTCGGGAGCGTTGGCACGATCGGCTCTACCTGCCTGACCTTGAGGAGTCGCTCGGAGGAAATGGGATAAATTCAGTGCTGCGGGAAGGTGGGGTGCTGTCCCCACGGTCTGCACTGGCACCTCGGCCCCAGTCCTTGTGGTGCTCAGGGAGCACAGAGGAGGGCTGTGGGAGCAACCGCAGGGAAGGAAAGTTCATTTTGTAAGAAGAGACTGAAAGAGCCTCCTTTATCAGCTTGGAAAAATGCAGGAAAAAAGGGGATATGACTGCTGTATGACGGAAATTAATCGTGGGAGCAAGCACCGGAGAGGGAAAACAATTATTTAAGCTGAAGGTTAATATTGGCGCAAGAACAAATGAGTACCGCCTAGCTGAGAACTGAATTTCAGGTGGAAATTCAAAGTTCCTTCTCATTCAGCTCGAGATTTGGGAAGAGCCTTTTGCACGGAGGAGCCTTTCGCCGAGCCCCTTGGGGTGTGCGGGGAGCCCGGCGGGGCGCGTGCGGTGTGACAAGGAGGGGACAGGGCTGGGTGGCCGTGGGTGAGACCCTGCCACCCCTGGGTGGGACCTCTGCAGTGTGGCCTGGGCCAGCGCTGTCCCCAAGGACAGCAGCTGGGGACCGTCCCTTGGGGCATGCTGCGGGATGGAGCTCAGCGAACAGGGAGCTGCTCCCTGGCTCCCTCCACCCCCCCAAAACTGGTGTACTCTGGCTTTTTGGAGGAAAACTTTGGCTTGTGGTCCCGCTGAGCACCTGGGCATGCAGCTGGGGCTCCCCGTTGCCAGCCTTGGTTGAGTTGTACCCATGGAGACCTTGAGCTTGTGTTTGTACCCGCGTGGCACGAAGCCCGTGTCACCTCCGTGGGGCGTTCCCTGCAGCGTGCTCCACCTCGCTCCTCCGCACCTTCCTCGTGCGTGTCTGGGGCCCCCAGCGCTTCTCTACCACAAAAAGCATCAGCTGGCTTAGATGATACTCAGTGCCCTGTGGAGGTTTTATTCCCTTAAAAGCTTTTCGTATTGTTTCAGTCTTGAACCCTCTGGTTTGTTTATTTACTGACTTCTGACAGTCTGTGAGTTTCAGGGTGGGCTAGGCTGGAGGTGCTAAATGGTCAAAGTGCTGATTGTGGCTCGCAGCTCAAGATGCAAATCCTAATTGGAATGCCCCGGGGAAGGGAGAAGGTTTTGCTGAAATAGCAGCGGCTTTGCAAACTGGGAAGAACCGCGTGCTGTCAGTCCAGTGGCAGTGCTGTGCGTTACGGACGTGTCCTGCAGGGAAGGTCCTGGCTTGAAGGCAGCCGTTCCACCTGCTCCAATGCACGCACCCTCTGTTTTCTCCCCTGCAGGTCTCTGGACAGAAAGCTGCAGAGACCGCTCCTGGGGAAGTCCCGAACGCTGCCCAGCATCCCGCAGTCCCCGGTCCTGAGCAGGCTTCCCCTCCTTGACTCCACAGCATATAGGGAAGAGATGCCGGAGCAGAAGTCCTACAAGAAGCACTCGGCCTCTGATGGCCAGAAGGGCTGCACGGTCCCATCTGCTGGTGAGTGCCGGGGAGAGCTTTCTGCCCGTTCTGCCTGGGGGCCAGCAAAATTTTATCCAACGTGTCCTTGTTCTCTAGGGGTGCGAACAGCAAGGTAAATCCAGTCCCTGTCTGTGGGGGGTTTATCCTGCCTCAAAACCAAATGTTCTTGATGAGATTTTTTTTTTTGTCCACTTCTGAGCCTTTCTGAACCTGATATTTAAACCTTCCCACCTTTTATTACACTGATGAAAAAGCTGCATCGGGCTGTGAGAGCCCCTGGCTTGGAGGTGATGCTCAGAGCGTCAGACCTGGGTCTCCTGGCCACACGCGAGCTGCTGCTCCGGGTTCCTCTGGCCTCCCCAACGGACCGAGGTGCCTTTCTTCTGCAGCATCGAGTGGCTTCAGGGCGCTCGTTGCTGGTCCCCGCGGGGTGGCACTGCGTGGCTGTGCCGTGGTCCTGGCCCGGGGTGGGGGTTTGCTGTGGCAGATGCTCCCCAGCCTGGGGGCGTGCGTTGGCCTTCATGTCAACAGAGGATTTTTTTACCGCGTTCTGTTCTTGTGCTGATCCTGATGAAATACTAATATGGTCAGACCAGCTGCTCTGAGCAAGTTTATTGGCAAAACTGTTGATGGGCAAAGTGTTTCACGCTTCTGGTGCCAGCAGAATCACGCTGGGGCCATAAGAACGATGGGGAAAGCGATTAGCACTGAAACAGAGATAAGGCTGGCGAGCCAGGGCTGACAATCCAGTGCAAAATAAAACCCTTATAAAATAGCTGCCGTCTACCAGCACTATTTGATTTTTTTATTTCTTTAAAAAAAATTTTAAATCTAACCCCCTCGCTGTCAGATTGCTGCAAGCTCTACCAAGCAGAGCAGCTGTCCAAGCCATGGATTAATTTTAAAGCTCTGCAGACTGCGTTTCATTTCCTGGTGCTACTAATTCTCCCAAAAGAGCAGGTCTGGGCGTGGGAGGGAGGACTGTGGAAAGCTCGTGTAGCTGCCTCCTGGGGACAGGAGGGATGGGGACACTTGGGAGTGGGTAGGTAATGGCAGGTAACTCCGTGCTTGGAATCAGAGGGCTCGTGCTACTCCGTGAGTCCTCCAAATCTCCTGGGCCACCAAGGCATGGTTTGCAAGGACAGACCTGAATGCGTAGTGGAGATCTGCGTCCTGGTAGAGGGCAAAAAGACGTGCCTACCAAGACTCGTGTGTGCAAGAGCACCCACCGCAAAGGGCGCAGCACCTGCAGCAGGTCTCTGGCTGGTGTGCTGGTGCTTCCAGAGAGCTGTGCTGGAGGGGGAGGTTGGCGTGAGGCTGGGGGGTGACATCCCAGCATGAGCCAGACTGCAAACCCTGCCACCTTCTGCTGCCAATATCTCCTTTGACTTGTACATGTCAAACAGCCACCCTAGAGCAGACTGGGCGCAGCCTGCCCTGCGCAGCAGTGTAGGGGAGGGAGCTGGTTGCACCTACACCTGGTTAGGATGTTGCTTTATTTGTGGCTGGAAGGTGTCTGGGATGGTAGGAAGAGGAGTATGGAAATAGTTCGGAAGCTCCCTCCATAGCCAGAGCTGTAGATGAATGAATGAGTTGTTGTTTTCTATCCAGAACCTCCCAGGCTTTTTTTCTGGCTCCTTGACACTCCGGAGCTGCTAATTAGCTACTCATTAAGCCTATCAGCATGCTGTCATGAAGAAAAGATGCTTTTCTCAGCATTGCCTAGTTATTGTATCAGTCTCTCACAGCCTGGATCACAGTTTAGCAGTATTTACCTGTAATAGGCAGGGCTCAGACAAATTTAGTCTTCGGTGACTTAGGTAAATGCCAGAGCCCTGGCCTGACTTGCAGGGGTGCGGCATCTCTCTGGCTGCAGGGACTGTGCCAGTAGTGGAACGTGACATCTGGACAGGAGGACAAGAGCAAAGCACTGCATGGGCCAGAGGTTTACGGAGCCCTCTGTATGCTGGCGAGGAAGGGAGGGTTCCCCCAGCACCTGCCTTGCCCCAAACCATTGACCATTTGCTAGCATTGCGTTGGTATCGCACTGTGAGCCTCGTGTGCTGGCAGCACAGAGAAACGCGCTGCCTTTCGCTTGCCACTCCTTATTCCGTGCCCATGGGAAGTCTTAGGGATGGGATCGAGAATTTTTTGCTGTTGCCCTCTCTTCTCTTCCTTCTGCAGCAGGACCCTGAGCTCGGAGCAGAACCCTGCAGTCAACTTCTCTAATACTCACCTGAGTGTGTTCTGGTAGCCCACAAAGGCTGGAGGAGTGCCAGCCTCGCATCTCTGTTGAAGTCCAGCACGGGCACGTGGCCACCTCCTGAAACACCTTTGCTTGCCGTGGTGCGCTTGCAGCAGGATGGCGGTGCTGGCTCCCTGCTCCTCTCCCTGCTGCTGTGCTGCTTGGTGAAGGGAGGGCTCTGACGCTGTAGCCTGGGACCTGGGCAACGTGCCACCAGCATGCGGCAGAGGAGCACGAGGCCCTTCTTCCACCAGGCCGCGAGTGCTGAAGAAAGCCTTGTGCCGCCCGCGGGGCTGAGTGCTCGGTCTGGCCGCGCTGAGCGCGTGGCATGGCTGGAGGGTCTGTGTTCTCGCTGCCCCTCCATCTTTCATGTCCTTCTGTCTCCCTAATGAATGCTTCAAGTCCAGAAAGAAGAAAGGGTTTGCAGCAGTCACAGTTGCCAAGCCCAGGAAGATGCTTTTAGTCTTTTGGAGGTACCCATTTTGCCAGGCGTAGCGCTGGGTGGTGGGAGGGTGGAAGATCACGAGGGTAGCTGGCCTCCAGCCTGCGGGCTTGCTCTTTCCCCTCCAGGGACTTCTGCTCTTGGTCTTTCCCTCTGACCTCTCCAGGCTCCGGGCTTCATCACTGACTTACCTGCTTGGTAGAAATCAGGAACAAGCTCCTTCAGCATGTACAAAACCTTTTTGGGATAGATAAGGTCCCGACCTCCTCTGTGACACTTCCCTGTGCCCGGGGAGGAGGCCCTGCACCCCTTACACCCGAGCAGGGGAGAAGTGGATCAGGAGATGAGGCGGATCAGGCTGGGTTTGGGTGAGCAGCTCTGCCTGTGCAGAGCTCAGCATGCAGCCTTGGTCGTCCTTGCTCCGGGGCAGCAAGTGGTGGCTGTGCCCAGCTCGCTGTGGGGCCAGGAGATGAGCTGGGGCAGCGGGGCCGGCTCCTTTGTGCGTGGTTTTGCTGCTGTCAGCGGCGTGTCTGCCCCGGCCCTCCTGCCTCGTCCCCGGGCGGTGCTGCAGTGCGGTGGCAGCTGGGACCTGGGCGCCGATTGACGTGTTTGCGCGTTGAATAATCACAGCTTTCAAACAGCAGTTCCTGTGTTGGATGAGTTGACATTTGGAGAGGAGCAGCAGCAGCTTATTAAAGTGAAAGCAGGGGTAAAGAGGAAAAAAAGAAAACAAAACGCTCCTAGGTAGTGATGTGCTCAGGGTTGCCTCTTTTTTGGCAGCTCTAATCGCTTCTTCTCCCTTGTCCTCTTGATTGTGCTGGTTTCTGCTCAGCGTGTCCCTGCCCCTGGGCAGGGCTCGCACCCAGGAGATGCCTTCACACCTGGAAGAAGCTGCAGGGGCTTGGGGAGCAGGGGTGGCTGTGAAAGCAGAGGCCAGCAGTCCAGCCTGCCTCTCGCTCCATGCGATGTAAATCCCACAGCCTTGCGAGGCAAACCAGACTTCACTGGCTGATTTCTGGCTGGTTTTCACCTTAGGGCCCTCACCTGCTTTCAGCTCTGGAAGGGTTTTGCTCCTCAGCCCTGGATTAGCAGGGTCACGATCATTTGTGCCTGGAGATGTTGGGTTTTTCAGAAAGCAAATAAAAACGATTTTGCCTCAGGAACAGGCTGTGGGAGGGGAGGGTTGTGAAGGCAACCCTGTGAAGTGCCCTTCAACCACCATGGCTAACAATTGGTCCGTTTTTATAATTGAGCAAGAGGGGTGTTTTTGCTAATTTATTATGGCTATCAAGAAGTGATTTGGGCTGGGAGGTGAGGAGCAGGGAAAGCTCGCTGTTTGCCAGGTGTGAGGACGGGATTGGCAACAAAAAGCACGCAGTATCCGAGCTGCTCGGAAAATAGCGGAGCAGTGATGTGGAGATGCTTACCCTCGTGCTTTGCCGTTTTCCCTTTTGTTGCAATAAAGTGCAGTCAGTCCTGTCGCAGAGCACCAGCCCTGCGTGCTCCGGGCTGTCCTCTCCCGTTCCCCACGGCAGAGCTCCGTGCCCGGGGGTTTTGTCTCTGGCACGGGTTTGCTGGTGCTGGGCTGTGCAGGTCTTGAGGGACCAGAGATCTCGTGTTTGGTCTTAGTTCCGCTGTTGATCTGCTCTTGGCCATGACATGGAGAGTGCTTTCTGCAGAAGGAGGTAACTGGAAATCCTTTTCCAATTTACGACGCTTCTGATGCCCCGGTTTCCCTATTCACAAAGTGAAATTTATTATAGTTACCAATTGCAAAGCATGTGAATACCTGCAGGAGAGGGCTTTGATGCAGGTATGTAGGATTCAACTGTGCAGTTCTACTGCAGGAATTTTATTCCTTTTAGAAAATAAAACTAGGACATTCTCTCTTAATGTGGGATGTCTTGTTGAATTTGGGGTGATGGAGAATGAGTGAGGTTTTTGTGTTCTTTACAAGTGATCCTTTCAAATGTATGACCCTATTAGAATTAAATAATAGGAAGTTTTGAAGTGTTCTTCTGAACCCCGTGTGTGGCAGCACCCATCCCTCGTAGTCCCATGGTGCGCTGGCAGAGCGTGGGTACGGCATGGGTGGAGGCGGCCTGGGGCAGACATCTCTGCCTGCACCCCTTCTCTGGGCTGCAGGGGGACACAACCCAGGGATGGCCACAGCTCTGATGGGGCGGCGTGTCCCTCTGTCCCCAGGGGAGGCCTGGCGGCTGGAGGACGACTGCATGGACCCTCCCGGGGATGCCCAGCTGCAGCCGCGGCTCCGCACGGCGGTGGAGGATGCCCCGTTCAGCCACTTCCGCACCCGCTCCTTCTACATGCGGAAGAGCCTGTCGGTCGACAACCACCTGGGGTCCCTGGGCTACGCCGTCCACCCGGCGGAGACGAAAGCCGAGCGCGTCAGGACCAAGCTGCGGCGGCAATTCGTGAGTACTCGGGGCGCCGCATCCCTCACCCGTGCTGAGTGGGTTCACAGAAACACCGACGTGTCACGGAGCTGGTTTTATGTAAAGCATTACCGAAACAGCAAAGAGGTCTCTCCAGCTTGGTGGAGCAGATAGCTGCGTCGGCTCCAGTTTGCCCACGCTGTGCCAGGAGGCCAATTGGCCCTGCTGGGCAGGCTTTGTGGTTCCCGTCCCCGCCGTGCTGCAGGCTCGCTGTAACAGCGGGGCTCGCGCTGGCTCAGGTGGCTGCTGCTCAGCCGGGCGATGTGCGGTGTGGAAATCTCATTACACCTTGGGACACTGCTGTTCAAAATACAAAACAGGGTTGAAAGCCTAAAGGAGTTTGCACTATTAGCCTTGGCCGCCGGCAATTTGGTCTTTCCAGGGGTTTGCCTCATGCCAGCAGAGGGGTGTGGGAGGAGGCTGCACTTGCAGGGAGGGCAGCGAGGCAGCCCCGACACCCTGGGGCAGCCCAGCCTCCTCCAGCACCTCGGAGCATCCTGGGGCCAGATCAGGTGCCTCACGCTCCCTGATCAATGTTTAATGGGCTTTGCGTCTCCTCTTTCCCAGAGATACTCGATACAGGGATTCGTGTGGCCTTCCTCCTGCCTCGTTACTGTCCTTGGGGTTGTAATGAGGGCTCGAGTGTCCCCACCCTGAAAAGCGCTCGGTGTTGGTTGGAAATGGATGAGGGCACTCATACAATGGGAGCAGAGTGGGGACCGGGCACCCATGCAACCCAAAGTGCTGTTGGGAGCCGTCAGCCAAGGCTGGCGGTGCTCACCCTGCCGTAGGGCTTGGACCTACACAACGCATCTTTTGGAAGCCCCGCTCCCGAAGCTGCTGACTTTCCTACAGCCTAGAGGAAATCCCCTCCTCCCTGGGCAGGGATCTTGGTCGTGGCTGCTGCTGCCTGCCCGTGGCAGGGAGTTTGGGGGAGCTGGCTGGGACCCCGGCGCCGTGAGCGGCCCAGGGACCCATCTCTGCGGGTGTGGGAAGCAGTGGCAGCATCCCAGGGAGGAAACGAGCAGCAGCGGGACGGGGAATCCGAGGAGCTGCCCAAAGAAGTCGGAGGTGTTTCGGATGAGGCAGTCCTGCTGCGGGGTAAGGAGCGGATACCTGCTTTCTAGGGCTTTGAGCCCGGATCTGCAGCCCACCTGCCTGTGCTCTGGCAGCTCTGAGTGTCGTCTGCGGATGACTCTCTCTGGCCTCTGACTTCGTGAGGGTTTTTGCCAGTCAGTTTTGGGGACCTTTAGCTCTCCGTGGTGCACCCATGGAGCTGATTAATGTTGTCCATCAAAGAGCAGAGCAGAGGTTTTGTAGATTTTTTTTTTTCTTGGTGTGTCATTTCTGGTTTAATAGCTGAAAGACGTTGTTGCCATAGGCTCAGCCATGGGCTGTGACCTTGTCAGACCTGCTGAGAAAAGCAGACTCATCCTACCTGTACAGGGCGCGAGCAGGGCTCTTTGAAAGGGCTGGGCACCCCCCATGCAGCTGGAGAGCCAACGTTTCACGTTCAAAGTAAAGGTCCTGCCAACTGGGGAGGTATTTTAAAGAAGAGGTGGGCTAGCACGGGGCTCTGTGGCCTCCCAAGGTCTGCTCGTGCCTTTCCTTGCTGGCGTCGGTGTGGTTTCGGGGCTCATGCTCAGCCCTCACCCCCGGCATGACGCCCGCTCTGCCCTGCGGAGGAATTCGGGCCAGGTGTGCACTGCCCTCCTCGTGCACAACAGGGCATTTACGGGAGAGAATGTGATCTGTCTTTTCTGCAGCGGCTCACCTGGGACCTTCCCTGAAAGTCCCTGTTTAAAGCTTGGTTCATTTTTCAGGGCTGTAGCACTTACCCAGCTCGTAGCCTTAAATTCCCAGCTTCGCTCTTCCCGTGCTGACAGCCTGAGCTGTCTCGGGGCTTGCATCCCTGTGCCTGCGGGGGTGCGGGATCTTTTCCCTTCTCTGCTGGTGACGGGGGGAGCCCCTAAAGTCGTGCCCGGGGCCCACCCCTAGGAGCCGTCCCGGCGATGAGCCGCATGCTGTCTGCGGGCAGCCTGGTGCGGGACGGATTTCCCCGAGCCGTGTCGCCGGTGGCATGTCTGCGGTCCCGCTGCTGGCATGTGACGGGTCTGCACGTACAGATTACTTGGATTTGCATAATTTGAATTTTAAATGAATTCCAATTTTTGTGATTGTCAGAATGAGTTTTCTTTCTAATGAGCCTTTCCATTTCACTCCTGTAAGGCTAGCGACGTTGGCAAAGTCCCTGCCTTCGAGAAAGGGAAGCGTTTGGTGGCTTCTGACAGCCGTCTGTCACGGCTGCTGTGCCCCCCCTGTTCTGGGGCTGGGAAGGAGGGGTGAAGGAATTTCAGCAGCGTTCCCCCCCGGCTCGGGGGGGCTGCCAGCCTGGCCTCTCCCCTCCTCGAGCTGGGGCTGTGCCGGGACCTCGTGCCCGCTGCTTGCGGGCGATGGCCAAGGGGTGTCCTGCAGCCTCGAGGAGCAGGGATGGGACCTTCCGTGGTCCCCCGTGCCCCGTCTGTCTGGGAGGAGAAGGGTGCCTGAGGCCGATGCTGCATTGCTGCCACGGTGAAGCCCTCCCTGAGTGCGCAGGAGCCCCGGTTGTTCGAGGCAGAATTAAACCCATCAAACTCGGCATCAGCCTCATGGAGCATTAAAGGAGGTCAGCCAGGACTGAGTCCCTGTAAGTGATGACTGCTAGGGCAGTCACTGCAGATTAAAGGAGGCCTTTGAGTGAATTTGTGTTCTTTCTTTCCCCCTGGATCTTGACGTACTGTGCCTAGGCCAATCGCTCTGGTATTGCCTGCTGACAGTTAGACATTATAATGAACCCCGTTAAGCTGACGGCGCAGACCCCTCTGCTCCCTGGAGGAAGAGCTGGCAGCACGCGGGGTGCTGGCACGTCGGCCGATGTCTTGTGAGCTAGGTTTGCAGCTGCTGTCTCTGCTAACACCCCTGCTCCTCCGAGGCTGCTGCTCTTCGCACCGGGCTGTGCGGGGGCAGCGGGGGGCTCTGTCTTCGCTGCCGCTGCCACAGCTCAGCGCTCCTGCTTGCTTTGATTCCTGCATGTCTCAAGTAGGCAAGACTTTTCAAGTAGGTTGTGTTGTTTACCTCTTCTTATGCGCTGACATTTTTTTTTTTCTTTTTTAATTATTACTTTTGTACAGTATTTTTTTCCAGGCAGTCATTCTGTTGCTAGATGTCTCCGTGCCCTCCAGGAAAGGCTTAGAGCCCTGTTTGTCTTGGGAGCTCTGCTGATGAGTCGAACAGAGATAATGCTTGCCTTACAAACCTGGTAATCACAGAACGGCCTGGGTTGGAAGGGACCTTAAAGATCACCTGGTTCCAACCCCCCTGGAGGTAACGTGGAGAAGACTAAACATGTGGTCGGGGCTGGTAATGAGAGGTAGTGAGGAAAGGAGCTTCTTCGTGGCAGAAACCTGATCAAATGTGGGGCTCACCGAAGTTACGAGCAGTGCCTGAGCTGCTGGAGGAGGCAGGTACCGTCTGTCTGACATGGACACATCCAGATTTTCCCATTCCCTTGGAATTACGATCAGTTCAGAACCTCCTTCCTTTGCTGCTGGACACTGCGGTGATGTTGGGTGGAGTGCGGGGCTCTGCACAGGAGCCTCCTCACGTCAGAGCAGCGAGGAGTCCTGGTTTCAGAGCATTCGCGGGCTTGCTTGGGTCTGTTGGGTGTGACTGGAACCGGAGGCTCTGGTACGATGCCTGTGGGGAAAGCAGAGTCAGACCTGGCCCTGCTCTAATTCCACTGACATCACTGAAACTCTCCTGGTTGCTTTATTTTATTTGGTTCTGTTCTGACACGGCTACAGAGCCACTTGCTCTCTCATAGCTGATTCCACAAAATGTTAGCAAACAGCCGACTGATGTTTGTGCCCTGTACTTCAGCGTAACAAAAAAAAAAAGGGGGGCGGGGGGAAAGGCTGGAGCCATACAACAAGCAGGTCAACTGTGTTAGTGAAGAGGCTGAGTAAAGCAGCAGGCGTTGAGCTGCATCTACGCACACGCTGTCCTCAGCTTTGCAAAGCACAATGGTAGTGTCTGTCTCAAGGAGCTAAATGCGAAGGTAGATGAGAGATGCACGCTGCATCATCTCGTGGTGCGGAACCGTACCCTGGCAGATTGCTCACTTGCTGACTATTGTTCATTGATGAGTATTCAGGAAAAAAAACACCCCACAAACCTAATAAATAATGTGACACTTGTGCCGGATAGCAGCTTATTCACTGAGTACAACCGGCAGCAGAACAATCCCTGGTAGCAGGCACTGAGGGGGAGCCCGTGCGTGAATCACTCGGCTTTGCAAGCGAGCACGGGAGCGAACCAACGCTCCTGCTGATAAACAGGAGCAGGGCACCACGAGGTGCACCCTGCTCGTTTCTTTGACAGATCCCTCAGCACAGTCCAAGAATTTATTCTGCACCTTGGGCATTTGGTATCAAATTCTGATTACTCTGATGCATACGAATGCAAATGCCTTGGAGAGCTCGTCTGTGACAGGAACGATAGGCAAGTAATTTCCTTTCCTCCCAGCTTCCAATGTCATGCTAAGGCCCAGCACTCCCTGCCTCTGCGCTGTCACGTCCACCTGGCTCTGCCAGCCCTTCCCAGCTGCTCCGTGGACCACTTCAGGATTGTTCCCCGTTGCGCAGGAATGCTTTTAGCTCACTTTCCTCTTGAGCGGAGGCTTGTTCTGTTCATCCCTTCCCACGCCACTGGCCCTCCCCAGGGCTCTCCGTGCATATTGGGAAGCTTCATCCCAATGCATGCGAGGGCTGGGTATCTCGGAGGCATTGCCTGGTGCTCCAGGAGGATGGCTGGGTGGAGAAGGGGTGGGTGGATGCAGCCTAACTGCCTTCACCCCAATCCGCCTTCCTTTGCGTTATCCGGTACGTGAAAGGCTGGATCTGGGCATGTTGGGATGTTTTACTGTATGCTGAACATCCCTGAAGCAGAGAAACACAAAGCACTGATACCATTTGCATCCTCTCCCAGGCACTACAGCAGTGGCACAGACGAGCTCTGCTGCGCTGAAGGGCTTTTGATCTGCTTGTGTAAATGCGACTCTGATGTTCGGGACGGGGAACTTTGCTTATTGTTGCCAGCCCCCACTCTGTGCTGGTTACCTGCTTACAGTGGGATCTGGGGGCTGATTTCAATAAAGTTTATAAAGACGTATTTTTCTTGTTTTAAATACCCAAAGTGTGGGGCATTAGAAGTCATTGTGTTTCTGGAGCCATGTCTATCCGGCATGTGAACATCAGCCTAATGCTGCCGATTCCTAAACTGTGTTCAGCCACTGCTTTGTGCTTAACTTCATAATCTCCCTTTCATTTTTGCACTTAGTGGTGAATTTTCTGTGGGAATAGGAAAAAGAAAATTAAATCCAAGTATCACGCAAGGCAGGATGGCCAGATGCACTGCTAGCCCGCCAGGGCCGTGCAGGGCTGCGGTGTTTGCTCCAGGAGCTGGTGTAGTTCCTGCTCCAGCCCTGCCCTGCACCTGGTTTTCCCTGCTGCCATGCAGGGACCATGGGTTCGTGGCTGATTTTTTTTGGCCAAAGCCAGCATGTGAGCCTGGAGATGTTCCAAGCCGTGCCAACAACGCTGGCAGTAGCAGAGAAGACCCTGCAGGAAAGCAGCGAGTAACCACGCAGTGCTCCGTGCGCTGGAGGTGTGACGGCTTTGCAGAGGGGCAGGTGAAGGTGCTGTAATCGTTTGCCCCCATCGTCTGCAGTATTTGGTCAATGCTAACACACGGCACGCTGCAGGCTCCTGAAAGCTTGCAAACACCAGCTCAGTCCTTCTTGGGTGCCAAAACCCAGTGGAAGAAGCGAGGGGGCAGCGTGACCACTGCACGAGCACCTGTGGTGTGCAGACGTGGCATGAGGATGATTCCTCTGCCCTCTGCTCTGCAAACCCTGGCTCCCAGACCCGCCGCCATGAGAAAGCTCAGCGCACCCATGGGGGGGGCACGTGGATAGTGCCCAGTTGTGTCAAGCATTTACAGCCTGGCGGCAAACAGCGACTTCACCAGCAAACCTCTCCTGGCCTTGGGGACCTGTAGGCACAACAGGAGTGCGTGCTCCCTCCTCAAAGGAAGGGGTGAATTGGGGTGGCAGGGAGATTTCCCAGGTTTCTGAAAGGGGGAGTACCCAGCAGTTTGTCTCTTAAACCTATTCATTGATATTTGTTTAATGCTTAATGTAGGACAGAAACACCTGGTGTTTGTAAATTGCCTGTAGGGAGTTTCTTCTGGTAGCTGGAAGTGATTTGAGAACTCCCAAATGGGCAGTGAGTCTTTCGGGGGTGTGAGAGTATGGTCTTTGATGGTGCCATAAAAGAGGAGAGTGGTAGGTCCCTGTGCTCGGCAATGGAAGGTGTTTATTGCTGGGACAGGTTTCGGTTTGAATATTGCCATTCTGCAGGTGGGATGTTAGCGTGAGCTTTGTACCTCTCCTCAGGGCTTTTAGAAGAGCAAATGCAGATTGGATTTGGTCCTAACTTGGGTCTGTCCGCGTATATCCAGCAAAATGCTAGGAAATAACCTCGAGATTAAAAATAGAGCACCCACAATTAAAAAGAAAAACCAAACCTCAATTTCCCTGCAAACCCATAGTGTTTGCTCCCTCTGCTGGCTCTGCATTGAGACGGAGCAGCCCAGGCTGAGCTGGCAGAGGGCAGGGGGGTGCTGGAGGGGGCTGCGGGTGGGCATGTGCTGACCTTCCAGCAGCAAAAGGCGCAGACCCAAATGGGGGAGCAGCAGGGCTGGGGGGGAGGAAGCCGAGTCCTTTGCCAGCTTCCAATTTTACTCCGCTTCTCCAAGCTAGACTTGCTAAAAATGTACACTGCCTCTTTTGGTATTTAAAGTTGGTGTGAAAAAAAGGCTCTTCAAAAAAGCGAGGTGTTATTGTGTGGGTCGGAGCGTTCCTCGGTGGGTGCTGCAGCCTGGCCTGGGCACCTGCTGCAGAGGGAGCTGGGGACGGGTCGGGTCGGCCACCGCTGTCATTGCAGTGGCACGAGCGGCTGTTGCTCTGGTGTTGGTGCCTGCAGGGATGCCACTCGATTTTCCCATTCCCCAGGAAAAGCGCTGGAGAGGAATGAGGCTGACAGGCAGAGCAGAGCCTTCAAAATATCCCCTTTCTTTAAAAAGCAACCGCTCGTCCTTGCTGAGCACACGAAGAGTGGTGCTGGCAGGGCTGGCGCAGGGGCAGGTAGGTGCTGGTCAGGGTGGGGAGGCCCTCTCCATGTCGCAGCTTCTGCGCCTGCCTTTGGCTGGCTGTCCCCTGCCGATGACCGTGTGATAGTGACAGGGGTCACGCAGCCCCCACCCAGGTTTGTCCTGACCTCCGTGTCCAGCCGCAGCAGTCCCGGCAGCCTGGGCTGTTCTGTTGGTTCCAAAGTGCAGAGCTGGGTATTTTTTGTTACCCTAATTTATTTTTCTTCCCATTTCTTGGACTCCGTGGTTTGCCAGTTAGAATGGCTTTGTGATTATGGGTCTCTGGATCCCAGCCTGGTCACTGCTCAGATCAGGTGGAGCAGATCACATCTCCTGCTGATCGTGAGGCTTCTTGGTCCTCCTGTGGCCCTTCTTCACGTTTTCATTGTGCCCACGAAGATGTGCTCCTTTCTTCTTCCTTTCAAGCTCTCTTGCTGTTGTTTCCCCAGATACAAGACAGCAAACCTGGTTGCTGCAGTCTGGCTTCATGCAGTTCGGAGCTCACAGCCTGCAGGTTTTGGGGTCTGAGATGTGTCCCAGATCCTCGATGAAAACGGGCAGCTCTTTGTAAAGTACCTTCCCTGTAAGCAGATTCATGCAGTGAGATGCCTGTGCCCGGACAGGACCCTTTCGGACATCGTTGTGGTTTCGTGGGGACTCAAGCATCTGGCAGGTGGGTGCAGCTGCATTACGCCTCCCATTTCTGAGCGCGGGGACCTGCTGCTCTCCTGGTTTGTGGCACCCTCAGAGATTGTGCTCTTATGCCCCTGAAAGCCTCACTGCCCAGTCGGGGGTCTCAAATCGCTTCCAACCACCAGAAGAAACTTCCTACGGGCAATTTACAAATTAGGGCTGCGAAGATGATTAGGGGATTGGAGCAGCTGTCGTATGAGGACAGGCTGAGAGAACTGGGCCTGTTTAGCCTGGAAAAGAGAAGACTGAGGGGAGACCTCATCAGTGTGTATAAATATCTGAGGGGAGGGTGTCAGGAGGATGGAACCAGTCTCTTTTCAGTTGTGCCCCCCGAGAGGACGAGAGGTAATGGGCACGAACTGAAGCACAGGAGGTTCCAGCTCGATATGAGGGGGCACTTCTGTACTGGGAGGGTGTCAGAGCACTGGGACAGGTTGCCCAGGGAGGTTGTGCAGTCTCCTTCTCTGGAGGTATTCAAAACCCACCTGGATGTGATCCTGCGCAACATGCTCTAGGTGATCCTGCTCGGCAGGGGGTTGGACTGGGTGATCTTCAGAGGTCCCTTCCCACCTCGGCCAGTCTGTGACTCTGTAACTGGGAGCAACTTGGAGTAGTGGCTGTGTGCAGGTGGCACTTGCCGTGTGCTGGGTGCCGTGAGCTGGGGATGGCACAGCCTGCCTGGGGATGCTCAGGGCAAGGTAGCAGTGTGCTGCCAAGCTCGCTTTTCTGTTAGAAACCAGGCAGCACCAAGAGATGCTGGGGTGCCGGGGCACGGGTGCAGTAGCGGTGCTGTGCTGCAAGAGGTCTCTGCAGCACTGTGCTTCAGCACGCTGGTGCCTGCCACTGAGCAGCAGCTCCTCTGGCTGCTCGGACCCTTCCTCCCCCACCTCTGGAAACTGGGATTTGTTTTACCCATCCTTTTGCTCACTGGAGGGGTCTTTCTTGCCACCTTCGCATCCTCACGTTCTCGTGTCCGAGCACAGCAAGGGTGGCTGGGGAGGGCAGCGGTCGCGTCTGACTGTTCGTCATTGAGGAGTGGTGCTGGGCCCTGCTGCTTCGTGTCTGCTCATCCCTGCAGCAGCACCTGGAGCAGAGCTCGGCTCTTTGCTGCCAGCTGCTTTCCAGCAAGAGCTGTGAGGGTGGGAGCACGGCAGCACGGCACCGGTCCCACCTGGGTGCATTCAGCCACTGCTGCCCGCAGCCAGCCTGTCCTTGGTGCAGCGGGTGCGCAGGGGCCAGCACCTAATTTAGGGCTTTTTACGTGCTTTGCTTTGCTGAACCTCAGCAAGTGGCTTTGGGGATGGCGCAGACCAGAATCTCTCTCAATAGAGTTTTGTTTTTTTTTTTCTTGCAAAAACCCTGCCTTAACTGTCGGTGCCTCCTGCGCTTGCAGCTCCCATGGGAGCTGGGCAGGGGCAGCACTGACCTCCAGCCCCAGCCCCTGGGCTGGGCGAGCAGTTCCCCTGCAGCGTGAGGGGCAGGACAGCAGGCACCCTGCTTCGGCGGCTCCTCGCGTTGCTGGCACCTGTGGAGGAGACGGAGTTCCTAATTTCCATTGCCATGCATGTCTCCTTTCCGCTCCGTGCACAGGCATCCTGGCACGTGGGAATACTCTGGGCGACGCGAGGTGTCTTGGTGCAGGCTGGAGCTGGGTCAGCTCCTTGGGCAGAGGTGCTGGAGGAGGGCAGGGGGTCTCGTGGGGACACGTCGCCAGCCTGCTGGGGAGGGGAGAGCTCTCTGCCCTCGCTGGGGCACACGGTGGGCTCTCCATGGGCACTACTGCTGGCTGAGAGGCCGGTGGTGATGTCCGAAACCTCCCTGGAAACACAGTGAAGCGGGGTCCGGGGAGGGACCTGGCAGCGATCTCGAAGGGGATGTGGAAGGCCGACGATGAAGCGGAGCGTTTCGGGTGGGAACGAGGCGATGCCGGGGGTCGGTCGGGTGTCACCGCGCTCTGACGGCAACAGCAGCCTGCCCCTGTTGGGAAGGGTGGAAAAAGAAAGGAGCCTGAAACCTAAGAGCTGTTTTGCTATTTACTTTGGTTCTGTTTTTCCTCTAAGAATAGAAACAAAGACGATGGATTTGCATCACCAGGAGCAACTTGAGGAGGGAGGAGGAAGTGGTGGGGCCTCATTAGTGGCAGGAATGTGCTGGCGAGAGGAGGGCTCGGTGACAGGGGAGGCGGTTTGACCTGGGGGTTCCTATTAGCATTTTGTTCATCTCACTTCTTGGCTCCGGCGTTTTATTTTTTTTTAATGACTAGCTTGCAAGCTTCAGAAGGAAGAGCCTATCTCTACTAGGGAGCATTTGCAGAGGCAGAAATAGCACAGGTTTCAACAAAGAGCAAGGTGCCTTTGGAGGCTGCCCCACTTGCATAGTTAGGCCTTAATCTCCTGGAAAGAAATGGAAATTTACCTCTGCACTGACACAGCACTGAGCATTTAGAGGCCTTTGTCGTTTGTAGAAAGCTGTTTGTCCTTCTTGCTGCTGCTGTCGGATCTCCAGTCAAAGCCTGATCACACCAGAGGACCAAGAACAGTGGCAGGGCAGTGGTGGCCGTGGGGCAGCTGTCCACAGCTGAGACCTCCAGCCTCCCTGACCTCTAGGAGGAGGGCTGGGATGGGGTGGGGAGATCTTCCCTCTGTTTGCTGTGGCAGTTACAGCGATGGCCTTCCAAGACAGAGCAAATAGCTTTCCTGAGCTGCCCAGATAGCACCGTGACAATACTCTGGACCTTCACTCTTCCCGACGGTGGAAATGCCACACACTGTGAGATGTGTCAGAGCTCTTAAACTAGGCACTGTGTAGAAGGCAATGAAAGCTGCTGTCCTGGAATGACCCCGTGTGTGCCCAGTTTCCCTGGGGGTTGGTGTGGTCTTGACACTCTTGACGGGGCTCCTGTTGTCTCCTCCTGGGGAAGAGAGGGAGGAAACTGCTGGAGGAGATGAGGTATGGAGCTGCCTGTAGGGATACCGTTGGTACTGATGCTGTGTTGGACCTGGGTCCTTGTTCAACTCCTCCTGCATTCAGCTGTAGCAGTAACTGCCCTGCACGTGGAGGAGGCACGCGCGTGGTCTGTGGTGCACGGCACTGCGGCTGGAGGAGAGCATGTGCTGAGTCTGGGCTTGGTTCATGTTGCTTCATGGATCTTTCCCTCTTGATAGTTGACCTCTATTTTATGGGTGGATTATTTTTTCATGCTTGAAAGGCAACAGCAAATCTAGCCCATAGCTCAGCTGTTTCATTTAGTTTTTTTTGTTCAAAGCATCATTACTGTTCCTTGTGGCCATTTAAGGTACTTCCAGCGAGCATCTGTGGCATCAGCTCTGGAGCAATAGGTCATGCAGTGGCTGCTCAGGCGGTAGGACACAGGGCACTGGCTGCAAAAAGAGTAGGGAGAAGAGAGTCCTCGTGTTTGTTAGTGGGTGAAATCGGTGGTAGGGGGATGGTTGGACCGGATGATCTTGGAAGACTTTTCCCACCTTAATGATTCTGTGATGCTGACAAAATGATTCATTTTGACCGGAGACCTTTGCTTGGGGGTAAAAAGGCACCAGCTCCTTGGCACCAGGATGAAGCCTTGGGATCCTCCAGGAGGAACGCACAAAACTGCACAACTCAGCCGGGAGACTTCCTGTTGTTGACCCCATTTTCACACACGGGGAGGATTGAGGCCAGGAAGCAAGAGCTGCACTGGAGACTTCTAGCAGGGGTTCAACCAAATCCAGCCTTTCCCCTTGACCTGTGTCTGTGGGGCACGTTTGTTGTGGTTTGCTGCTGCCAAGTGCCTCAGAGTGACAGCACTGACTGTCTGATACGGCGCTCCCAGCCTTTCTGCCTTGAGCCTGCAAGCAGCCACCTTTCCAGGTAGATGCAGTCCTTTCTGCTGGCCTTACATCTTTTTCCTGACATGCAGCATTAGCACCTTTTCCTCCAGAGCAAAGAGCCACAATTATTCACTGCTGGTAAGTCAGCAAGCTGTTTGTCATCCGAGAAGCTAAGCGTGAAACTGCGAGTCTGCAACAGAAGCCTTGCTGATGAGGGACCTAAATAATTGGAGCATCTTTGGACCTGGGCTGTTGCACGTCCCCCTCGTGCCGCTTTGATGGGACGTAACCGTGATGATGGCTGCAGCTGGCGGTCCAGCAGAGGTGCGCTTCGTTGTAACGAGCGCTGCTGTTTGGGCATGTTCTCATGGGACTGATAAGCTTGCAGGGTGGAACTGTTGTTAGCTCCTTACACCGTGCAGTGGGTTGTAAAGTTCTCCTTTCCCACGGTGCGTGTGGCCGTAGGCATCCCCAGGTGATAGAACGGAGTTTAACCGGCAGCGGAGCCTGGCCTGCCTCCGCCAAGGTGCGTGGCCAGCCGTGTGCATGTGCCAGGGTCCCCTTTTGGTGCTGCTGTGTGGTGGCTGGGAATGCTGAGCTCTGGCCATCTGTCTGTTTGGGCTAGATTTTCATGGGAATCTTTTAAAATCGTGAAGTAGTGAAATAGATACGCCCAAGCACATATGCCTGTGGGGTATCGATGGACCTGTTCGTTTCCCGTGGTCGCTTTCAGTTTTACAAGGGCGAGCCCGTTCCTTTCAGGTCCGTGGCACTCGAGACGGCGATACACACGGCTTTGTCTGGCCTCGGGCTTTGCCCCGGGAGCCCTCTCGTGCCGGACCGGGTGGGCAGCGCTTGGCGTGCGCAGAGCTCTGCTGTTTGCCACCAGAGCTGCTGCACTTAGGTTTGGTTCATGCTCCTTGTTTTCTGTGCATCGTAACAGAAATATGCCTCCGTTTCTGAGGATGAATAAAATGCAGCAGCCTCTCTTGGAAGAGCACTGGAAAAACTGCAAGAGCGAGCAGGTGCTCCGAGTGCGCTGCAAACATTGTATTGGGGAAAGAAATTAAAGACTGAGCTAAGAAAAGGTATGAATTGTCATCCTGGGAGGGAGGTAGATGGGTAAGTCACCGTTGTGGCGTGGCGGGCAGGTCTCAGGAGTTTCTTCGGGCAGGATGCTGTGGCAGAGGGCTGGGAGGGAGGGATATGTCCCTGCGCATCCCGCAGGAGACTGGCCCCGTGCAGCAGGGATGAGGCGGCGCCGTGGGACTGCGTGGCTGTGCTGCCCAGCACCTGCATCCCCCGGCTGGAGGCTGAGACCTGGCTGTGTTTTAACACGCAGGCGGCTGAGGTCCTCAGCCACTGCGTGGGGCCCCAGCGACGGTGCATCTCAAAGCCTGGTCTAAATATTTTTAATTACCCTGCATTTAGAGACTTTTATAAACAAACCAGCGACAAGCCGCCTCTTTTTCTGTTGCCAAGGCCTGTGCAGAAAGTATTTAGATCAGCAGCAAAGGCAAATAATCTTGGACTAGAGACATGAGGGGTTTTATTTTGCAGGTTCTTTCTGCGTAGGCTCGATCTTTATTTATTCTTGGTTTTGTTTAGTGGTTCCCAGAATACATAAACCCGTACCCTGTTAAGGCATGGACGTGTCTCCTTTTTACAGGACCATCCAAGGCTCCCATGATCAACGCTCCCCCTTCCAAAAAAGTTATTGTTCCTAGAAAGCAGAGTAGTGCCACTGGAATGTTAATTGGGGGAAGTGAATAACGACTGCTACCCTGCGCCTAACCTCCCCAGCCCCCTCTTAACAAGCAAATTGAATTTATTTAGGCATTGAAGGTCCTGTCGCCCCCTCCCCCTGGGCAGGACTGAAGTGTCCATTGTACTGCTCTGCACTGGGATTTGCTGCCATTTGTTTAAGGAATCTTTTTTTAAGAAAGGCAATTTAAAGGAGGGGGGAGGACCCTTTTTCTCTGGCTGCAGGGAGAGGGGATGAGCTGTGCAGGCAGGGAAGCGGGTTTGTCACCATCGCTGTTCCCAGAGTAACTCAGGCATCACTCTTTGTCATCCGGGATGGCACATTTGCCATCTTGGGCAATGCCACATCCAGCCCGTGCCCATAGTGGGGAGTAAAATCCACTCCGTGCCTGGGTCGGGGATGTGGCCGTGTTATTACGACTGAGGTCACGGTTCCCACAGGTGTGTGCAGTTGGCCCAGGAGCCCCGTTCGAGCGCTGGGCTCCGGGGGCTGCCTCCTGCCCTGCCGCAGCTGGGCGACGTGGTGGTTGAAGGCTTGGAGGTGGGTTTGTCCACGCAGCCATCGGTATTTTTGTTTTTCTGGTCGCCGGGCTCGGAGCTACCAGTCACGCCATTGAGCCCGTTGGTGGTGTGGGGATGGCAGGTGTCCTGGTGACACCGGTCCCCTCTGGTGCCGTCACCACCCTCCCGGGTGCCAGAGCCAGCTGGGCTTGGCTCCCAACCCTTGGCTGCACCAGACCACCGGCAGTGCAAACGCTTTGTTTAGATCACAAACCACAAGTTTAAGCACAATGAAGGGATCAGCTGGTGGAGTCTCTTCGGCGCTGTTTATTTTGACACTGAATTTGTCATACAGAGTCTTCCCGCTGTTGGATCCCTGCAGCTGCTATCGCCTGCCCTGCTGGTTGTCTGCCGCAGGTGCTGGGCTCGTGGGGGGACCGCTGTGGATGAGAGG